>NC_134268.1:222405415-223622171 GCF_031893055.1 Leptodactylus fuscus | reverse complement strand
TACTATAATACTACCTCCTATGTACAGGAATATAACTACTATAATACTACCTCCTATGTACAAGAATATAACTACTATAATACTGCTTCTATGTATAAGAATATAACTACTATAATACTACTCCTATGTACAAGAATATAACTACTATAATACTGCTCCTATGTATAAGAATATAACTACTATAATACTACTCCTATGTACAAGAATATAACTACTATAATACTGCTCTTATGTACAAGCATATAACTACTATAATACTACTCCTATGTACAAGAATATAACTACTATAATACTACTCCTATGTACAAGAATATAACTACTATAATAATACTCCTATGTACAGGAATATAACTACTATAATACTACCTCCTATGTACAAGAGTATAACTACTATAATACTGCTCCTATGTACAAGACTATAACTACTATAATACTGCTGCTATATACAAAAATATAACTACTATAATACTGCCTCCTATGTACAAGAATATAACTACTATAATATTACTCCTATGTAGAAGAATATAACTACTATAATACTACCTCCTATGTACAGGAATATAACTACTATAATACTACCTCCTATGTACAGGAATATACAGTCCTATGAAAAAGTTTGGGCACCCCTATTAATCTTAATCATTTTTAGTTCTAAATATTTTGGTGTTTGCAGCAGCCGTTTCAGTTTGATATATCTAATAACTGATGGACACAGTAATATTTCAGGATTGAAATGAGGTTTATTGTACTAACAGAAAATGTGCAATATGCATTAAACCAAAATTTGACCGGTGCAAAAGTATGGGCACCTCAACAGAACAGTGCCAGTAATATTTAGTAGATCCTCCTTTTGCAAAGATAACAGCCTCTAGTCGCTTCCTGTAGCTTTTAATCAGTTCCTGGATCCTGGATAAAGGTATTTTGGACAAACAATTCAAGTTCAGTTAAGTTAGATGGTGGCCGAGCATGGACAGCCCGCTTCAAATCATCCCACAGATGTTCAATGATATTCAGGTCTGGGGACTGGGATGGCCATTCCAGAACATTGTAATTGTTCCTCTGCATGAATGCCTGAGGATTTGGAGCGGTGTTTTGGATCATTGTCTTGCTGAAATATCCATCCCCGGCGTAACTTCAACTTCGTCACTGATTCTTGAACATTATTCTCAAGAATCTGCTGATACTGAGTGGAATCCATGCGACCCTCAACTTTAACAAGATTCCCGGTGCCGGCATTGGCCACACAGCCCCAAAGCATGATGGAACCTCCACCAAATTTTACAGTGGGTAGCATGTGTTTTTCTTGGAATGCTGTTTCTTTTTGGACGCCATGCATAACGCCTTTTTTTATAACCAAACAACTCAATTTTTGTTTCCAAAATGAAGCTGCCTTGTCCAAATGTGCTTTTTCATACCTCAGGCAACTCTATTTGTGGCGTACGTGCAGAAACGGCTTCTTTCTCATCACTCTCCCATACAGCTTCTATTTGTGCAAAGTGCGCTGTATAGTTGACCGATGCACAGTGACACCATCTGCAGCAAGATGATGCTGCAGCTCTTTGGAGGTGTCTGTGGATTGTCCTTGACTGTTCTCACCATTCTTCTTCTCTGCCTTTCTGATATTTTTCTTGGCCTGCCACTTCTGGGCTTAACAAGAACTGTCCCTGTGGTCTTCCATTTCCTTACTATGTTCCTCACAGTGGAAACTGACAGGTTAAATCTCTGAGACAACTTTTTGTATCCTTCCCCTGAACAACTATGTTGAACAATCTTTGTTTTCAGATCATTTGAGAGTTGTTTTGAGTAGCCCATGATGCCACTCTTCAGAGGAGATTCAAATAGGAGATCAACTTGCAATTGGCCACCTTAAATACCTTTTCTTATGATTGGATACATCTGGCTATGAAGTTCAAAGCTCACTGAGGTTACAAAACCAATTTTGTGCTTCAGTAAGTCAGTAAAAAGTAGTTAGGGGAATTCAAATCAATAAAATGATAAGGGTGCCCATACTTTTGCACCGGTCAAATTTTGGTTTAATGCATATTGCACATTTTCTGTTAGTACAATAAACCTCATTTCAATCCTGAAATATTACTGTGTCCATCAGTTATTAGATATATCAAACTGAAATGGCTGTTGCAAACACCAAAATATTTAGAACAAAAAATGATTAAGATTAATAGGGGTGCCCAAACTTTTTCATAGGACTGTAACTACTATAATACTTCCTCCTATGTACAGGAATATAACTACTATAATACTACTCCTATGTACAAGAATATAACTACTATATACTACCTCCTATATACAAGAATATAACTACTATAATACTACTCCTATGTACAAGAATATAACTACTATATACTACCTCCTATATACAAGAATATAACTACTATAATACTACCTCCTATGTACAAGAATATAACTGCTATAATACTACCTCCTATGTACAAGAATATAACTACTATTAATACTACTCCTATGTACAACAATATAACTACTATAATACTACTCCTATGTACAAATATATAACTACTATAATACTACCTCCTATGTACAAGAATATAACTACTATAATAATACCTCCTATGTACAAGAATATAACTACTATAATACTACTCCTATATACAAGAATATAACTACTATAATACTACCTCCTATGTACAGGAATATAACTACTATAATACTACCTCCTATGTACAAGAATATAACTACTATAATACTCCTCCTATGTACAAGAATATAACTACTATAATACTCCTCCTATGTACAAGAATATAACTACTATAATAATGCTCCTATGTATAAGAAGATAACTACTATAATACTACCTCCTATGTACAAGAATATAACTACTATAATACTACTCCTATGTACAAGAATATAACTACTATAATACTGCTCCTATGTATAAGAATATTACTACTATAATACTACTCCTATGTACAAGAATATAACTACTATAATACTGCTCCTATGTATAAGAATATAACTACTATAATACTACTCCTATGTACAAGAATATAACTACTATAATACTGCTCTTATGTACAAGCATATAACTACTATAATACTACTCCTATGTACAAGAATATAACTACTATAATACTACTCCTATATACAAGAATATAACTACTATAATACTACCTCCTATGTACAAGAATATAACTACTATAATACTACTCCTATGTACAAGAATATAACTACTATAATACTACCTCCTATGTACAAGAGTATAACTACTATAATACTACTCCTATGTACAAGAATATAACTACTATAACACTACTCCTATGTACAAGATTATAACTACTATAATACTGCTCCTATATACAAAAATATAACTACTATAATACTGCCTCCTATGTACAAGAATAGAACTACTATAATACTACTTCTATGTACAAGAATATTACTACTATAATACTACTCCTATGTACAAGAATATAACTACTATAATACTGCTCCTATGTACAAGAATATAACTACTATAATACTACCTCCTATGTACAGGAATATAACTACTATAATACTACTCCTATGTACAACAATATAACTACTATAATACTACCTCCTATGTACAAGAATATAACTACTATAATACTACCTCCTATGTACAAGAATATAACTACTATAATACTACCTTCAATGTACAAGAATATAACTACTATAATACTACCTCCTATGTACAAGAATATAACTACTATAATACTACTCCTATGTACAAGAATATAACTACTATAATACTACTCCTATGTACAATAATATAACTACTATAATACTACTCCTATGTACAAGAATATAACTACTATAATACTGCTCCTATGTACAAGAATATAACTACTATAATACTACTCCTATGTACAAGAATATAACTACTATAATACTACCTCCTATGTACAAGAATATAACTACTATAATACTACTCCTATGTACAAGAATATAACTACTATAATACTGCTCCTATGTATAAGAATATAACTACTATAATTCTGCTCCTATGTACAAGAATATAACTACTATAATACTGCTCCTATGTATAAGAATATAACTACTATAATACTACCTCCTATGTATAAGAATATAACTACTATAATACTACCTCCTATGTACAAGAATATAACTACTATATACTACTCCTATGTACAACAATATAACTACTATAATACTACTCCTATGTACAAATATATAACTACTATAATACTACCTCCTATGTACAAGAATATAACTACTATAATACTACTCCTATGTACAAGAATATAACTACTATAATATTACTCCTATGTACAAGAATATAACTACTATAATACTGCTCCTATGTACAACAATATAACTACTATAATACTACTCCTATGTACAAGAATTTAACTACTATAATACTACTCCTATGTACAAGAATTTAACTACTATAATACTACTCCTATGTACAAGAATATAACTACTATAATACTACTCCTATGTACAACAATATAACTACTATAATACTACTCCTATGTACAAATATATAACTACTATAATACTACCTCCTATGTACAAGAATATAACTACTATAATACTACTCCTATGTACAAGAATATAACTACTATAATATTACTCCTATGTACAAGAATATAACTACTATAATACTGCTCCTATGTACAACAATATAACTACTATAATACTACTCCTATGTACAAGAATTTAACTACTATAATACTACTCCTATGTACAAGAATTTAACTACTATAATACTACTCCTATGTACAAGAATATAACTACTATAATACTACTCCTATGTACAAGAATTTAACTACTATAATACTACTCCTATGTACAAGAATATAACTACTATAATACTGCCCCTATGTACAAGATTATAACTACTATAATACTACTCCTATGTACAGGAATATAACTACTATAATACTACCTCCTATGTACAAGAATATAACTACTATAATACTGCCCCTATGTACAAGAATATAACTACTATAATACTACCTCCTATGTACAGGAATATAACTACTATAATACTACCTCCTATGTACAAGAATATAACTACTATAATACTGCTCCTATATACAAGAATATAACTACTATAATACTGCTCCTATATACAAGAATATAACTACTATAATACTACTCCTATGTACAAGAATATAACTACTATAATACTGCTCTTATGTACAAGAATATAACTACTATAATACTGCTCCTATGTACAAGAATATAACTACTATAATACTACCTCCTATGTACAGGAATATAACTACTATAATACTACCTCCTATATACAAGAATATAACTGCTATAATACTACTCCTATGTCCAAGAATATAACTACTATAATACTACTCCTATGTACAAGAATATAACTACTATAATACTGCTCCTATGTACAAGAATATAACTACTATAATACTACCTCCATTATGTACAGGAATATAACTACTATAATACTACCTCCTATGTACAGGAATATAACTACTATAATACTACCTCCTATGTACAGGAATATAACTACTATAATACTACTATGTACAAGAATATAACTACTATATACTACCTCCTATATACAAGAATATAACTACTATAATACTACTCCTACGTACAAGAATATAACTGCTATAATACTACCTCCTATGTACAAGAATATAACTACTATAATACTACTCCTATGTACAACAATATAACTACTATAATACTACTCCTATGTACAAATATATAACTACTATAATACTACCTCCTATGTACAAGAATATAACTACTATAATACTACCTCCTATGTACAAGAATATAACTACTATAATACTACCTTCAATGTACAAGAATATAACTACTATAATACTACCTTCAATGTACAAGAATATAACTACTATAATACTACTCCTATGTACAATAATATAACTACTATAATACTACTCCTATGTACAAGAATATAACTACTATAATACTGCTCCTATGTACAAGAATATAACTACTATAATACTACTCCTATGTACAAGAATATAACTACTATAATACTACCTCCTATGTACAAGAATATAACTACTATAATACTACTCCTATGTACAATAATATAACTACTATAATACTACTCCTATGTACAAGAATATAACTACTATAATACTGCTCCTATGTACAAGAATATAACTACTATAATACTACTCCTATGTACAAGAATATAACTACTATAATACTACCTCCTATGTACAAGAATATAACTACTATAATACTACCTCCTATGTACAAGAATATAACTACTATAATACTACCTTCAATGTACAAGAATATAACTACTATAATACTACCTTCAATGTACAAGAATATAACTACTATAATACTACTCCTATGTACAACAATATAACTACTATAATACTACTCCTATGTACAAATATATAACTACTATAATACTACCTCCTATGTACAAGAATATAACTACTATAATACTACTCCTATGTACAAGAATATAACTACTATAATATTACTCCTATGTACAAGAATATAACTACTATAATACTGCTCCTATGTACAACAATATAACTACTATAATACTACTCCTATGTACAAGAATTTAACTACTATAATACTACTCCTATGTACAAGAATTTAACTACTATAATACTACTCCTATGTACAAGAATATAACTACTATAATACTGCTCCTATGTACAACAATATAACTACTATAATACTACTCCTATGTACAAGAATTTAACTACTATAATACTACTCCTATGTACAAGAATATAACTACTATAATACTGCCCCTATGTACAAGAATATAACTACTATAATACTACTCCTATGTACAGGAATATAACTACTATAATACTACCTCCTATGTACAAGAATATAACTACTATAATACTGCCCTATGTACAAGAATATAACTACTATAATACTACCTCCTATGTACAGGAATATAACTACTATAATACTACCTCCTAGCTGTGAGGACGTGTTTTTGTAGCTCTCCTGAGGCTCCTGATGTCTGGAGATAGCCCAGGGCGGGGCCACCCTGGGTGGGGAAGTTCCCCTGCCAAGGCCCAGGCTCCAAGGCCTTCTCTGGGAAGCAATTCCCAGACAACTAAAAAAATGGATGGAAATCCTAAAGTCCCCAGTAATGGGAATCGTGTCCAGTGTGTCAGCAGTCCTAGTGCAGCAAGCCAAGATGGGAAGAAAGTTGTAAAGGAAGAAGTAACGGAAGCAAGCAGTAGTACGGTGCAACAACCAAGCAAAATGGTTGAATGTAAGGAGCAAACTTTGCAGCCTGTGCAGACTCCATTGCAGGTTGCAGGTGTCCAGTCCACCCCACCCTCCTGCAGACAGAGGAGAACATCCCTGGAGAAGCAGACCATGCAGGAGAACATGCAGCAGTCTGTATTGGTACGGTCTGAGCGGACAAGATCTGGAAGCGGTAACTACAAAAATGTAGTGAAGGCAGTGGAGGAGATCAAAGGGAGACCAGCGGGGAAGCTTCAAGGTACCAGCAGTACAGTCACTGGAAATAAACTGGGACATAGTCCCCAGTCTGGACATTGTGGGCCCATGGCAGTGACAACAGCCGTAGCATGTCAGAAATCACAGGCTACACCAACCAGAAGCCATACTGGGGGTAACCAACCTGCAAAGCTTTCCAACAATGCACAGACTGTCACAGCTACTGAGCGAGCACCAGAACTGCGCCTGGCAGATGAGATACCAGCACTGGTCAAGCGACTGGAGACATTGAAGGCCAGTAAAATATATCTGCAGAGACAGATTGAATGTGCCTATAATCTAAAAAGTCTGCATGCCCTGAGAAACTGGTGTTACTGGACAGGAAGCTGAGCGCACTGGCGAAAGAGCTCGCCGAGAACGTACGGGAGACCGAGACTGTACTGGAGCAAATGGGACCGGTGGGAGAATCATACAGAAACCAGCAGCGGTTCCAGGAATACCAGAAGTCACCATCACCTTGTGCCAAAGCTGGGTCTGAACCCTTGCAAGGTGGCAGCCAGCAGTCCCATGTAAAACCAGTTCTGCAGCCAGCAAGTTTCCCTTTTAAGGAAGGGAATTTGTACGGGAAAGCGACCAGTGTTCAGCAACAGCAAAAACCTGCAGCAGTTCTCAGCAAGGCACCACAAGTCCCAGCAACCAGCACTTTGCAACCAGGTCATGGACCCCTGCCTAATGGTAATGAAGTAGCAGCTGTGCAGACACCACAAGTCCCAGGAGACAAGTCATTGCAGCAGGACTATGGACTCTTACCTGAAGGTACTGGGGGAGTAACATATTTGGGGTTACAGGTTGTGGACTCTGTTGTGCAGGACTCTGCTGCCGCTGACTGTAGTGGTAATATGGACTCTGCTATGCAGGACTCTGCTGCCGCTGACTATAATACTAATATGGACTCTGCTGTGCAGGACTCTGCTGCCGCTGATTGTCTGACTAATGTGCCTGATATTATGGATATTCCTGTATGTGATAACGGCCCAGCAGGGGAAGGTGTTTCTGGGGGGGTTCCTTCACGATCTATGGCGTCAGACCCCTCTGCAGTCCAGTCTCTGGAGTCTGGTGATATTGCAGACATAGAGGTTGATGGTGGGGCGGACACAGGACAGTCCAGTGTGCAGGACTTTCCCCCTCTAGATACTCGCGCAGTAGCAGAACCGCATGGTACAGGTGCTCAGCAGCCCACACAGCGCCCACAAACACGCCAAGATGGCGGATCCGGCCGTACCTCCTCAGGGAATGCCTGGAGCCGCGGTGCTCCATCTTTTGCATCAAACTCCAATTATACAGGCCAGGCTTTCAGGAGGAGGAATGTAGTCAGGTTTAGGCACGGAGGTGCCAAGGAGGATCTGCCGGATAGGAGGTTTGTGGTCCGAGAGCTCCTATGTACCCAGATGGGCTTTGTGCCGACTGATATCCTGGCCGTCATAAACCTTCCTGACCGCCAGGGGTACGATGTTAGTTTTAAGCTGATGTCTGATCTGGACCGGTTCTGGGCCAATCTCACCAGGTTGAGAGATACGGAAGGTTGGGATAAGTTCAGTTTCATCCCCATCTCTAGGCCAGATACAGCCTCTGTCACAATTGTATTTTGGAATGAAGCCGTTCCCCCTCAGGACATAGTCATCTGGCTCAGGAGGCATTGTGACCTCATGTCCGATCTTAGTAAGAACAGGGATGAAGACGGGGTCTGGACCGGTGGGTGGAGGGTCCTGGTGAAGTTACGTCAGCAGAACAACATAACCCAACATCTGCCCAATTCGTTCTTTATAGGCCGAGAAAAAGGGATCTGCTTCTATGCGGGTCAGCCTCGCCGGTGCTTCAAGTGTGGGAAGGCCGGCCATGTGGCCAGTGTATGCTCCATGGTAAAGTGTAGCCTCTGTAATGAAATGGGCCACGTGAGTGCCACATGCCAAAGCATTAGGTGTAACCTGTGCGGTAGGATCGGTCACCCCCACAGAGATTGTCCTGATGCCTGGCATAACATCTGTAAGGATAGCCCTGATGAGGACTTGCTGGCAGCGGCTGATGACATACAGGAGGAGGAGGAGGCGCTATTGTCAGGGTCAGTAGTCACGGAGGCGGAGCCTCAACCACATACAGGTGATACCACCCAAGACCAGGCCGAGTCAGGTCCCATTGAGACGACCATGGAGGTTGTCGAGCAGGTTGTACAACCCTCAGTGGTCGTCTCTTCTCCTGCCCGATCATCCAACAATAATAAAAGGAGGAAGAAGGATAAAGCCAGCCGTAAGCCTGAGGGTGAGTGGACCACGGTAGAAAAGCCCACAAAGATGAGAGTAAGTAGTGCAGGCGAGGTCACTGCAACGGGGAATAGATTTAGTGTCCTATCAGAGTCAGACGGAGAAGCAGAACTAGACAGAGAACTCTCACGAATGATGGCGGAGTATGAGGAGGAGCCAGAGGGCGATCCCCCCACTAAGAGGAGACCCCACCGAGATGAGGGGCAGTCCGAATCAGACATGGAAACAGCTGGTCACCAGGACACCTCTGACTCTGACCTATGACAATGGGGCCCATCTCTCTGTTTCTCATATTCCTAGTTGTTCTGATGGCAGGTTTCTATCTTAAAGTTATCTCTAGTAATGTGAATAGCATCCGAGCAAGGAGGACAAGACACGCAGTGTATGAACATCTGAGATATCTTGATGCCGATGTCTATTTCTTACAAGAAACCCGTTTAAATACTTTAGGACTAATACGAGAAGCAGAGAGAGAATGGAAATCTGGCCCGTCCTTCTGGTCTCTGGCTGTGGAACCTTATGGCGGGGTTTCTATACTGTTTAACACCCCTGATGTCACCATACACAGACTAACTGAGGTTCTGATGGGGAGGTGCCTGGTTTTAGAAGTTACCATCCGAGGCAGAAGGCTCCGACTCATTAATATCTATGGTCCACCGCAGTCGGTGATGGAAAGGGCACGTCTGTTTGATGAAGTCAAGCAGTACTTGTTTACATCTGTTCCGGTAGTCATGGCAGGGGACTTCAATGCCACCATGTCATCCAGTGACAGACCTACTGGTCGGCCTCTCACCAGGGACTGCAAGGTCTTAAGCAGAATTATTTCCCAGGCTGGTCTGTCTGATGTGTTTACTGAGGGTGGTAGGAAACCAAAATTCACTTACTCCTGCGCTGGTAGATGCAGTCGGATAGACTTAGCTCTGGTCAGTCCCGCTGAGCATGTTAGTGAGAAAAGTGAAAAGACAGTCCCTTATTCTGACCATCTGGCTTTGTATTTTTGCTTGGGCTCCACAAAACGCCCTGATATTGGGAGAGGCCTATGGAAGCTCAATTCCAGCCTCTTGGACGATGACTGTGTCCGGAGTTGTGTCCACTCTCTATTTCAGAACCAGCTTGAGAGAGTGGTGTTTTATGACAACATGGCAGACTGGTGGGAGGATGTCAAGGAGGAGATCAGATCCCTCTTAAGGAGACTGTCAGTTAAGAAGGGGAAGAGTAAGTATAGCCAGTATCTCAGGCTGCGGAAAGAATTAGAGTCACTCTATTCGGCGGGCGGGGATAACCAACAGAAGATTGACCGGCTGAAATCTGAGATCAGTCAGTATCAGTACCGCAGGTATACATCCCTGGTTCTTGAACGGGATTATGGGTCCTTAGGGGCTCCGGATCCTTTTGAGAATTGCAGGGAGCGGGTGGCAAATAAATCGGTCACAGGTCTCACTGACTCCCAGGGTGTTTTACAGGAGTCTCGGGAGGGTATCCTGGGGGTGGTGAGAACTTACTATGCTGACTTGTTTCAGAAGAAGGTTTTGGATAGAGAGAAGGTGGCTCAATTCTTGGAGGCAACTCCAGGTCCTGATACTAATGATTTGGACTTTTCTCCTTTGACAGCAGAGTTAACAGTGGAGGAGGTGAAAGAGGCCATAGATAAGTTACATCTGAAGAAGGCACCAGGTCCAGATGGGATTACAGCTGAGTTCTATAAGAAATTCCGAGACCTCTTGGCACCAATTCTCGTGGATGTATACAAAACTAGTCTAGAAAACCACCTGATGCCTCCATCCATGAGAGTGTCCTCCCTGATCCTGCTGTCTAAAGGTAAAGAGCCTAGTGACATCAAGAACTGGAGGCCGATTGCCCTCTTGAATGTCGATAGGAAGATTCTTGCAAAAATTCTGTTCTCTAGATTAGTTTGTTTGTCCCCGGCACTGTTGGCAGGCTCTCAGTTTGGCACAGTTAAAGGGCGGAACATCTCTGGAGCAGTTATCTCGATAAGGGAGATGTTTGAGAGATGTAAAGCTCTGAGGTGTGGGAGATATGTTGTGAGTCTTGACCAGGCTAAGGCCTTTGACAGAGTAGACCATGAGTATCTATGGGCGACTTTGACAAAGTACGGTATTCCGGGACAATTTGTGGATTGGCTGAGAACTTTGTACCGTGAGGCGGAGAGCTTTCCTCTGATTAATGGTTGGCAGGGTGATGCTTTCAGGGTTGAGGCAGGGGTGAGACAAGGTTGCCCACTGAGTCCATTACTGTATGTGTTTGCCATAGACCCGTTTCTTAGGTCACTGCAGGAGTGTGATTTTCAGGGGGCGCCGGTCCCCCACTGCTTGCCCCTGAGAGTTGTTGCCTACGCGGATGATGTGACTGTGGTGATATCTGAGCCTCGTGAGGTGGAGATGTTGTCTGCGGCCATCAGAAGTTACTCAGGGGCCTCCGGGTCTCTTGTCAACCTTGAGAAGAGTCAAGCTCTCTGGACGGGTCATACTGGTCCTACATTTGATCTGCCGCAGTTTGCCCAGGCCTCCTCCTATATTAAGATCCTTGGGGTGAAATTCGGGAGGGATGATAATTGCAGACTAAATTGGGAAGAAAAGTTGGAATCCGGAAATGCAAAGGTTCAGCGATGGAAGAACTGGAGGCTGACCTATAGAGAAAGGGTTAAAATGTTGAAGACTTACCTGGTCCCTGTCTTCTTGTACGTCTCTGTTGTCTTTCCTTTGCCAGAATCTTTCTCCACTAGGCTCTTTAGCCTGTTCTTCCAACTTTTGTGGGGGAACAGGTTGAACCCAGTAAAAAGAGGGATAACCTACCTACAGAGGAGACAGGGTGGGCTGGATATGTTAAATCCAAGGGTGTTTTTTGACTCCATGTTTCTAAAAGTAAATTTTGGTTGCCTGGACTCAGATAACAGCTCCCTGTGGGTAAATAGTATCAGGGACTGGATATTGCCTTTTGCAGAATCCTGGGTGCGAGGCGGCAGCCTTAAGAGGGGTCGATCGACTCGTGACTACCTCCCCCAGTATCTGGACTATGGCATAAGGTGCCTGAAAAAATGGGGTATTGAAAAGACCTATCTGGTGAGTAAGACCAGGAAAGATCTGTACACCAGGGTATGTAAGACCTTCTATTGTCTCCAGCCGGCATTGAGGGACTGCACATCTACAACCCTGCAGGATAGTCTGAGGCTCCTCACTGGTCGGAGGCTCCCTGCAAAGTTCTTTGACATTGCCTGGCTATCTCTGCATGGGAAACTTTTTGTAAGAGGCAACCTAAAACATCTCAGTGTGACAGATCGGGCATGTCCATTAGGTTGTCAGCAGGAGGAGACCATGGCACATTTTATATCAGAGTGCGGGGGAGGGCGAAAGATCTGGCAGGAAATATCCCGGAGGCTGAAAATTCCCCGATTACAGTCTCTCAAATACCCCGAGATTGTATATGGCATCCCAACTAATATAGGTGACATTAACCGGGAGACCCTGTATATTATTATTACTGTCATCAAATATTATCACTGGCATACAAGGACCCAGGTGTCCCTACACAGAGAGCCCTTCCGTCATATGACCGCTGTCACATATATCATGTCTGAACTGAGGTGGATAAAGTCTCTGGAGGTCAGAAAAAAGTCTGATAATGTAAAATTGTGGAGAAATGTATATATCGATTGCTGAATACTCTGATAACACTGCAAATAAGTCTGTTCATTTATTTATGGATTTATTTTTTTTTCCCCCTCTTTATCCTGCCAGCAATGGACTCTTAAGTTAAAGTGATTCTCATTTTTGTTATCTGACAGACATGTCTGATTTATGTTATATTATTATTATTATTATTATTATTATTAGTTATTAATTCTGCTGGAATGTAATGTATTTTTGTTTTGTTTTTACTAATAAAAATTACCTCCTATGTACAAGAATATAACTACTATAATACTACTCCTATATACAAGAATATAACTACTATAATACTACCTCCTATGTACAAGAATATAACTACTATAATACTGCTCCTATGTATAAGAATATAACTACTATAATACTACTCCTATATACAAGAATATAACTACTATAATACTACTCCTATGTACAAGAATATAACTACTATAATACTACTCCTATGTACAAGAATATAACTACTATAATACTGCTCCTATGTATAAGAATATAACTACTATAATACTACTCCTATGTACAAGAATATAACTACTATAATACTGCTCTTATGTACAAGCATATAACTACTATAATACTACTCCTATGTACAAGAATATAACTACTATAATACTACTCCTATATACAAGAATATAACTACTATAATACTACCTCCTATGTACAAGAATATAACTACTATAATACTACTCCTATGTACAAGAATATAACTACTATAATACTACCTCCTATGTACAAGAGAATAACTACTATAATACTACTCCTATGTACAAGAATATAACTACTATAATACTGCTCCTATATACAAAAATATAACTACTATAATACTGCCTCCTATGTACAAGAATATAACTACTATAATACTACTTCTATGTACAAGAATATTACTACTATAATACTACTCCTATGTACAAGAATATAACTACTATAATACTACCTCCTATGTACAAGAATATAACTACTATAATACTGCTCCTATGTATAAGAATATAACTACTATAATACTACTCCTATGTACAAGAATATAACTACTATAATACTGCTTTTATGTACAAGAATATAACTACTATAATACTACTCCTATGTACAAGAATATAACTACTATAATACTACTCCTATGTACAATAATAGAACTACTATAATACTACTCCTATGTACAAGAATATAACTACTATAATACTGCTCCTATGTATAAGAATATAACTACTATAATACTACCTCCTATGTACAGGAATATAACTACTATAATACTACCTCCTATGTACAAGAATATAACTACTATAATACTACCTTCTATGTACAAGAATATAACTACTATAATACTACTCCTATGTACAAGAATATAACTACTATAATACTACTCCTATGTACAATAATATAACTACTATAATACTACTCCTATGTACAAGAATATAACTACTATAATACTGCTCCTATGTATAAGAATATAACTACTATAATACTACCTCCTATGTACAGGAATATAACTACTATAATACTACCTCCTATGTACAAGAATATTACTATAATACTACCTCCTATGTACAGGAATATAACTA
This sequence comes from Leptodactylus fuscus, assembly GCF_031893055.1. NCBI lineage: Eukaryota > Metazoa > Chordata > Amphibia > Anura > Leptodactylidae > Leptodactylus > Leptodactylus fuscus. Next base: position 223,607,195 of record NC_134268.1, on the reverse strand, counting down.
CTATAATACTACCTCCTATGTACAAGAATATAACTACTATAATACTACCTCCTATGTACAGGAATATAACTACTATAATACTACCTCCTATGTACAGGAATATAACTACTATAATAATACCTCCTATGTACAGGAATATAACTACTATAATACTACCTCCTATGTACAAGAATATAACTACTATAATACTACTCCTATATACAAGAATATAACTACTATAATACTACCACCTATGTACAAGAATATAACTACTATAATACTGCTCCTATGTATAAGAATATAACTACTATAATACTACTCCTATGTACAAGAATATAACTACTATAATACTGCTCCTATGTATAAGAATATAACTACTATAATACTACTCCTATGTACAAGAATATAACTACTATAATACTGCTCTTATGTACAAGCATATAACTACTATAATACTACTCCTATGTACAAGAATATAACTACTATAATACTACTCCTATATACAAGAATATAACTACTATAATACTACCTCCTATGTACAAGAATATAACTACTATAATACTACTCCTATGTACAAGAATATAACTACTATAATACTACCTCCTATGTACAAGAGTATAACTACTATAATACTACTCCTATGTACAAGAATATAACTACTATAACACTACTCCTATGTACAATAATATAACTACTATAATACTACTCCTATGTACAAGAATATAACTACTATAATACTACTCCTATGTACAAGAATATAACTACTATAATACTACCTCCTATGTACAAGAATATAAGTACTATAATTCTGCTCCTATGTACAAGAATATAACTACTATAATACTGCTCCTATGTATAAGAATATAACTACTATAATACTACCTCCTAATTACAAGAATATAACTACTATAATACTACTCCTATGTACAACAATATAACTACTATAATACTACTCCTATGTACAAATATATAACTACTATAATACTACCTTCTATGTACAAGAATATAACTACTATAATACTACCTCCTATGTACAAGAATATAACTACTATAATACTACTCCTATGTACAAGAATATAACTACTATAATACTACTCCTATGTACAATAATATAACTACTATAATACTACTCTTATGTACAAGAATATAACTACTATAATACTGCTCCTATGTACAAGAATATAACTACTATAATACTACTCCTATGTACAAGAATATAACTACTATAATACTGCTCCTATGTACAAGAATATAACTACTATAATACTGCTCCTATGTACAAGAATATAACTACTATAATACTACCTCCTATGTACAAGAATATAACTACTATAATTCTGCTCCTATGTACAAGAATATAACTACTATAATACTACCTTCTATGTACAAGAATATAACTACTATAATACTACCTCCTATGTACAAGAATATAACTACTATAATACTACTCCTATGTACAAGAATATAACTACTATAATACTACTCCTATGTACAATAATATAACTACTATAATACTACTCCTATGTACAAGAATATAACTACTATAATACTGCTCCTATGTCCAAGAATATAACTACTATAATACTACTCCTATGTACAATAATATAACTACTATAATACTACTCCTATGTACAAGAATATAACTACTATAATACTGCTCCTATGTATAAGAATATAACTACTATAATACTACCTCCTATGTACAGGAATATAACTACTATAATACTACCTCCTATGTACAAGAATATAACTACTATAATACTACCTCCTATGTACAAGAATATAACTACTATAATACTACTCCTATGTACAAGAATATAACTACTATAATACTACTCCTATGTACAATAATATAACTACTATAATACTACTCCTATGTACAAGAATATAACTACTATAATACTGCTCCTATGTATAAGAATATAACTACTATAATACTACCTCCTATGTACAGGAATATAACTACTATAATACTACCTCCTATGTACAAGAATATAACTACTATAATACTACCTCCTATGTACAGGAATATAACTACTATAATACTACCTCCTATGTACAGGAATATAACTACTATAATACTACCTCCTATGTACAAGAATATAACTACTATAATACCGCTCCTATGTACAAGAATATAACTACTATAATACTGCTCTTATGTACAAGAATATAACTACTATAATACTGACCCTATGTACAAGAATATAACTACTATAATACTACCTCCTATGTACAAGAATATAACTACTATAATACTGCCTCCTATGTACAAGAATATAACTACTATAATACTACTTCTATGTACAAGAATGTTACTACTATAATACTACTCCTATGTACAAGAATATAACTACTATAATACTGCTCCTATGTACAGGAATATAACTACTATAATACTGCTCCTATGTATAAGAATATAACTACTATAATACTACTCCTATGTACAAGAATATATCTACTATAATACTACCTCCTAGCTGTGAGGACGTGTTTTTGTAGCTCTCCTGAGGCTCCTGATGTCTGGAGATAGCCCAGGGCGGGGCCGCCCTGGGTGGGGAAGTTCCCCTGCCAAGGCCCAGGCTCCAAGGCCTTCTCTGGGAAGCAATTCCCAGACAACTAAAAAAATGGATGGAAATCCTAAAGTCCCCAGTAATGGGAATCGTGTCCAGTGTGTCAGCAGTCCTAGTGCAGCAAGCCAAGATGGGAAGAAAGTTGTAAAGGAAGAAGTAACGGAAGCAAGCAGTAGTACGGTGCAACAACCAAGCAAAATGGTTGAATGTAAGGAGCAAACTTTGCAGCCTGTGCAGACTCCATTGCAGGTTGCAGGTGTCCAGTCCACCCCACCCTCCTGCAGACAGAGGAGAACATCCCTGGAGAAGCAGACCATGCAGGAGAACATGCAGCAGTCTGTATTGGTACGGTCTGAGCGGACAAGATCTGGAAGCGGTAACTACAAAAATGTAGTGAAGGCAGTGGAGGAGATCAAAGGGAGACCAGCGGGGAAGCTTCAAGGTACCAGCAGTACAGTCACTGGAAATAAACTGGGACATAGTCCCCAGTCTGGACATTGTGGGCCCATGGCAGTGACAACAGCCGTAGCATGTCAGAAATCACAGGCTACACCAACCAGAAGCCATACTGGGGGTAACCAACCTGCAAAGCTTTCCAACAATGCACAGACTGTCACAGCTACTGAGCGAGCACCAGAACTGCGCCTGGCAGATGAGATACCAGCACTGGTCAAGCGACTGGAGACATTGAAGGCCAGTAAAATATATCTGCAGAGACAGATTGAATGTGCGTATAATCTAAAAAAGTCTGCATGCCCTGAGAAACTGGTGTTACTGGACAGGAAGCTGAGCGCACTGGCGAAAGAGCTCGCCGAGAACGTACGGGAGACCGAGACTGTACTGGAGCAAATGGGACCGGTGGGAGAATCATACAGAAACCAGCAGCGGTTCCAGGAATACCAGAAGTCACCATCACCTTGTGCTAAAGCTGGGTCTGAACCCTCTCAAGGTGGCAGCCAGCAGTCCCATGTAAAACCAGTTCTGCAGCCAGCAAGTTTCCCTTTTAAGGAAGGGAATTTGTACGGGAAAGCGACCAGTGTTCAGCAACAGCAAAAACCTGCAGCAGTTCTCAGCAAGGCACCACAAGTCCCAGCAACCAGCACTTTGCAACCAGGTCATGGACCCCTGCCTAATGGTAATGAAGTAGCAGCTGTGCAGACACCACAAGTCCCAGGAGACAAGTCATTGCAGCAGGACTATGGACTCTTACCTGAAGGTACTGGGGGAGTAACATATTTGGGGTTACAGGTTGTGGACTCTGTTGTGCAGGACTCTGCTGCCGCTGACTGTAGTGGTAATATGGACTCTGCTATGCAGGACTCTGCTGCCGCTGACTATAATACTAATATGGACTCTGCTGTGCAGGACTCTGCTGCCGCTGATTGTCTGACTAATGTGCCTGATATTATGGATATTCCTGTATGTGATAACGGCCCAGCAGGGGAAGGTGTTTCTGGGGGGGTTCCTTCACGATCTATGGCGTCAGACCCCTCTGCAGTCCAGTCTCTGGAGTCTGGTGATATTGCAGACATAGAGGTTGATGGTGGGGCGGACACAGGACAGTCCAGTGTGCAGGACTTTCCCCCTCTGGATACTCGCACAGTAGCAGAACCACATGGTACAGGTGCTCAGCAGCCCACACAGCGCCCACAAACACGCCAAGATGGCGGATCCGGCCGTACCTCCTCAGGGAATGCCTGGAGCCGCGGTGCTCCATCTTTTGCATCAAACTCCAATTATACAGGCCAGGCTTTCAGGAGGAGGAATGTAGTCAGGTTTAGGCACGGAGGTGCCAAGGAGGATCTGCCGGATAGGAGGTTTGTGGTCCGAGAGCTCCTATGTACCCAGATGGGCTTTGTGCCGACTGATATCCTGGCCGTCATAAACCTTCCTGACCGCCAGGGGTATGATGTTAGTTTTAAGCTGATGTCTGATCTGGACCGGTTCTGGGCCAATCTCACCAGGTTGAGAGATACGGAAGGTTGGGATAAGTTCAGTTTCATCCCCATCTCTAGGCCAGATACAGCCTCTGTCACAATTGTATTTTGGAATGAAGCCGTTCCCCCTCAGGACATAGTCATCTGGCTCAGGAGGCATTGTGACCTCATGTCCGATCTTAGTAAGAACAGGGATGAAGACGGGGTCTGGACCGGTGGGTGGAGGGTCCTGGTGAAGTTGCGTCAGCAGAACAACATAACCCAACATCTGCCCAATTCGTTCTTTATAGGCCGAGAAAAAGGGATCTGCTTCTATGCGGGTCAGCCTCGCCGGTGCTTCAAGTGTGGGAAGGCCGGCCATGTGGCCAGTGTATGCTCCATGGTAAAGTGTAGCCTATGTAATGAAATGGGCCACGTGAGTGCCACATGCCAAAGCATTAGGTGTAACCTGTGCGGTCGGATCGGTCACCCCCACAGAGATTGTCCTGATGCCTGGCATAACATCTGTAAGGATAGCCCTGATGAGGACTTGCTGGCAGCGGCTGATGACATACAGGAGGAGGAGGAGGCGCTATTGTCAGGGTCAGTAGTCACGGAGGCGGAGCCTCAACCACATACAGGTGATACCACCCAAGACCGGGCCGAGTCAGGTCCCATTGAGACGACCATGGAGGTTGTCGAGCAGGTTGTACAACCCTCAGTGGTCGTCTCTTCTCCTGCCCGGTCATCCAACAATAATAAAAGGAGGAAGAAGGATAAAGCCAGCCGTAAGCCTGAGGGTGAGTGGACCACGGTAGAAAAGCCCACAAAGATGAGAGTAAGTAGTGCAGGCGAGGTCACTGCAACGGGGAATAGATTTAGTGTCCTATCAGAGTCAGACGGAGAAGCAGAACTAGACAGAGAACTCTCACGAATGATGGCGGAGTATGAGGATGAACCAGAGGGCGATCCTCCCAATAAGAGGAGACCCCACCGAGATGAGGGGCAGTCCGAATCAGACATGGAAACAGCTGGTCACCAGGACACCTCTGACTCTGATCTATGACAATGGGGCCCATCTCTCTGTTTCTCATATTCCTAGTTGTTCTGATGGCAGGTTTCTATCTTAAAGTTATCTCTAGTAATGTGAATAGCATCCGAGCAAGGAGGACAAGACACGCAGTGTATGAACATCTGAGATATCTTGATGCCGATGTCTATTTCTTACAAGAAACCCGTTTAAATACTTTAGGACTAATACGAGAAGCAGAGAGGGAATGGAAATCTGGCCCGTCCTTCTGGTCTCTGGCTGTGGAACCTTATGCCGGGGTTTCTATACTGTTTAACACCCCTGATGTCACCATACACAGACTAACTGAGGTTCTGATGGGGAGGTGCCTGGTTTTAGAAGTTACCATCCGAGGCAGAAGGCTCCGACTCATTAATATCTATGGTCCACCGCAGTCGGTGATTGAAAGGGCACGTCTGTTTGATGAAGTCAAGCAGTACTTGTTTACATCTGTTCCGGTAGTCATGGCAGGGGACTTCAATGCCACCATGTCATCCAGTGACAGACCTACTGGTAGGCCTCTCACCAGGGACTGCAAGGTCTTAAGCAGAATTATTTCACAGGCTGGTCTGTCTGATGTGTTTACTGAGGGTGGTAGGAAACCAAAATTCACTTACTCCTGCGCTGGTAGATGCAGTCGGATAGACTTAGCTCTGGTCAGTCCCGCTGAGCATGTTAGTGAGAAAAGTGAAAAGACAGTCCCTTATTCTGACCATCTGGCTTTGTATTTTTGCTTGGGCTCCACAAAACGCCCTGATATTGGGAGAGGCCTATGGAAGCTCAATTCCAGCCTCTTGGACGATGACTGTGTCCGGAGTTGTGTCCACTCTCTATTTCAGAACCAGCTTGAGAGAGTGGTGTTTTATGACAACATGGCAGACTGGTGGGAGGATGTCAAGGAGGAGATCAGATCCCTCTTAAGGAGACTGTCAGTTAAGAAGGGGAAGAGTAAGTATAGCCAGTATCTCAGGCTGCGGAAAGAATTAGAGTCACTCTATTCGGCGGGCGGGGATAACCAACAGAAGATTGACCGGCTGAAATCTGGGATCAGTCAGTATCAGTACCGCAGGTATACATCCCTGGTTCTTGAACGGGATTATGGGTCCTTAGGGGCTCCGGATCCTTTTGAGAATTGCAGGGAGCGGGTGGCAAATAAATCGGTCACAGGTCTCACTGACTCCCAGGGTGTTTTACAGGAGTCTCGGGAGGGTATCCTGGGGGTGGTGAGAACTTACTATGCTGACTTGTTTCAGAAGAAGGTTTTGGATAGAGAGAAGGTGGCTCAATTCTTGGAGGCAACTCCAGGTCCTGATACTAATGATTTGGACTTTTCTCCTTTGACAGCAGAGTTAACAGTGGAGGAGGTGAAAGAGGCCATAGATAAGTTACATCTGAAGAAGGCACCAGGTCCAGATGGGATTACAGCTGAGTTCTATAAGAAATTCCGAGACCTCTTGGCACCAATTCTCGTGGATGTATACAAAACTAGTCTAGAAAACCACCTGATGCCTCCATCCATGAGAGTGTCCTCCCTGATCCTGCTGTCTAAAGGTAAAGAGCCTAGTGACATCAAGAACTGGAGGCCGATTGCCCTCTTGAATGTCGATAGGAAGATTCTTGCAAAAATTCTGTTCTCTAGATTAGTTTGTTTGTCCCCGGCACTGTTGGCAGGCTCACAGTTTGGCACAGTTAAAGGGCGGAACATCTCTGGAGCAGTTATCTCGATAAGGGAGATGTTTGAGAGATGTAAAGCTCTGAGGTGTGGGAGATATGTTGTGAGTCTTGACCAGGCTAAGGCCTTTGACAGAGTAGACCATGAGTATCTATGGGCGACTTTGACAAAGTACGGTATTCCGGGACAATTTGTGGATTGGCTGAGAACTTTGTACCGTGAGGCGGAGAGCTTTCCTCTGATTAATGGTTGGCAGGGTGATACTTTCAGGGTTGAGGCAGGGGTGAGACAAGGTTGCCCACTGAGTCCATTACTGTATGTGTTTGCCATAGACCCGTTTCTTAGGTCACTGCAGGAGTGTGATTTTCAGGGGGCGCCGGTCCCCCACTGCTTGCCCCTGAGAGTTGTTGCCTACGCGGATGATGTGACTGTGGTGATATCTGAGCCTCGTGAGGTGGAGATGTTGTCTGCAGCCATCAGAAGTTACTCAGAGGCCTCCGGGTCTCTTGTCAACCTTGAGAAGAGTCAAGCTCTCTGGACGGGTCATACTGGTCCTACATTTGATCTGCCGCAGTTTGCCCAGGCCTCCTCCTATATTAAGATCCTTGGGGTGAAATTCGGGAGGGATGATAATTGCAGACTAAATTGGGAAGAAAAGTTGGAATCCGGAAATGCAAAGGTTCAGCGATGGAAGAACTGGAGGCTGACCTATAGAGAAAGGGTTAAAATGTTGAAGACTTACCTGGTCCCTGTCTTCTTGTACGTCTCTGTTGTCTTTCCTTTGCCAGAATCTTTCTCCGCTAGGCTCTTTAGCCTGTTCTTCCAACTTTTGTGGGGGAACAGGTTGAACCCAGTAAAAAGAGGGATAACCTACCTACAGAGGAGAGAGGGTGGGCTGGATATGTTAAATCCAAGGGTGTTTTTTGACTCCATGTTTCTAAAAGTAAATTTTGGTTGCCTGGACTCAGATAACAGCTCCCTGTGGGTAAATAGTATCAGGGACTGGATATTGCCTTTTGCAGAATCCTGGGTGCGAGGCGGCAGCCTTAAGAGGGGTCGATCGACTCGTGACTACCTCCCCCAGTATCTGGACTATGGCATAAGGTGCCTGAAAAAATGGGGTATTGAAAAGACCTATCTGGTGAGTAAGACCAGGAGAGATCTATACACCAGGGTATGTAAGACCTTCTATTGTCTCCAGCCGGCATTGAGGGACTGTACATCTATAACCCTGCAGGATAGTCTGAGGCTCCTCACTGGTCTGAGGCTCCCTGCAAAGTTCTTTGACATTGCCTGGCTATCTCTGCATGGGAAACTTTTTGTAAGAGGCAACCTAAAACATCTCAGTGTGACAGATCGGGCATGTCCATTAGGTTGTCAGCAGGAGGAGACCATGGCACATTTTATATCAGAGTGCGGGGGAGGGCGAAAGATCTGGCAGGAAATATCCCGGAGGCTGAAAATTCCCCGATTACAATCACTCAAATACCCCGAAATCATATATGGCATCCCAACTAATATAGGTGACATTAACCGGGAGACCCTGTATATTATTATTACTGTCATCAAATATTATCACTGGCATACGAGGACCCAGGTGTCCCTACACAGAGAGCCCTTCCGTCATATGACCGCTGTCACGTATATCATGTCTGAACTGAGGTGGATAAAGTCTCTGGAGGTCAGAAAAAAGTCTGATAATGTAAAATTGTGGAGAAATGTATATATCGATTGCTGAATATTCTGATAACACTGCAAATAAGTCTGTTCATTTATTTATGGATTTATTTTTTTTCCCCCTCTTTATCCTGCCAGCAATGGACTCTTAAGTTAAAGTGATTCTCATTTTTGTTATCTGACAGACATGTCTGATTTATGTTATATTATTATTATTATTATTATTATTAGTTATTAATTCTGCTGGAATGTAATGTATTTTTGTTTTGTTTTTACTAATAAAAATTACCTCCTATGTACAAGAATATAACTACTATAATACTACCTCCTATGTACAGGAATATAACTACTATAATACTACCTCCTATTTACAAGAATATAACTACTATAATACTACTCCTATATACAAGAATATAACTACTATAATACTACTCCTATGTACAAGAATATAACTACTATAATACTGCTTTTATGTACAAGAATATAACTACTATAATACTACTCCTATGTACAAGAATATAACTACTATAATACTGCTCCTATGTATAAGAATATAACTACTATAATACTGCCTCCTGTGTACAGGAATATAACTACTATAATACTACTCCTATGTACAATAATATAACTACTATAATACTACTCCTATGTACAAGAATATAACTACTATAATACTACTCCTATGTACAAGAATATAACTACTATAATACTACCTCCTATGTACAAGAATATAACTACTATAATACTACCTCCTATGTACAGGAATATAACTACTATAATACTACCTCCTATGTACAAGAATATAACTACTATAATACTACCTCCTATGTACAGGAATATAACTACTATAATACTACCTCCTATGTACACTAATATAACTACTATAATAATACCTCCTATGTACAGGAATATAACTACTATAATACTACCTCCTATGTACAGGAATATAACTACTATAATACTACCTCCTATGTACAAGAATATAACTACTATAATACTACTCCTATATACAAGAATATAACTACTATAATACTACCTCCTATGTACAAGAATATAACTACTATAATACTGCTCCTATGTATAAGAATATAACTACTATAATACTACTCCTATGTACAAGAATATAACTACTATAATACTGCTCCTATATATAAGAATATAACTACTATAATACTACTCCTATGTACAAGAATATAACTACTATAATACTACCTCCTATGTACAAGAATATAACTACTATAATACTACTCCTATGTACAAGAATATAACTACTATAATACTGCTCCTATGTATAAGAATATAACTACTATAATACTACTCCTATGTACAAGAATATAACTACTATAATACTGCTCCTATATATAAGAATATAACTACTATAATACTACTCCTATGTACAAGAATATAACTACTATAATACTACCTCCTATGTACAAGAATATAACTACTATAATACTACTCCTATATATAAGAATATAACTACTATAATACTACTCCTATGTACAAGAATATAACTACTATAATACTACCTCCTATGTACAAGCATATAACTACTATAATACTACTCCTATGTACAAGAATATAACTACTATAATACTACTCCTATATACAAGAATATAACTACTATAATACTACCTCCTATGTACAAGAATATAACTACTATAATACTACTCCTATGTACATGAATATAACTACTATAATACTACCTCCTATGTACAAGAGTATAACTACTATAATACTACTCCTATGTACAAGAATATAACTACTATAATACTGCTCCTATATACAAAAATATAACTACTATAATACTGCCTCCTATGTACAAGAATATAACTACTATAATACTACTTCTATGTACAAGAATATTACTACTATAATACTACTCCTATGTACAAGAATATAACTACTATAATACTACCTCCTATGTACAAGAATATAACTACTATAATACTGCTCCTATGTATAAGAATATAACTACTATAATACTACTCCTATGTACAAGAATATAACTACTATAATACTGCTTTTATGTACAAGAATATAACTACTATAATAGTACTCCTATGTACAAGAATATAACTACTATAATACTACTCCTATGTACAATAATATAACTACTATAATACTACTCCTATGTACAAGAATATAACTACTATAATACTGCTCCTATGTATAAGAATATAACTACTATAATACTACCTCCTATGTACAGGAATATAACTACTATAATACTACCTCCTATGTACAAGAATATAACTACTATAATACTACCTCCTATGTACAAGAATATAACTACTATAATACTACTCCTATGTAAAAGAATATAACTACTATAATACTACTCCTATGTACAATAATATAACTACTATAATACTGCTCCTATGTATAAGAATATAACTACTATAATACTACCTCCTATGTACAGGAATATAACTACTATAATACTACCTCCTATGTACAAGAATATAACTACTATAATACTACCTCCTATGTACAGGAATATAACTACTATAATAATACCTCCTATGTACAGGAATATAACTACTATAATACTACCTCCTATGTACAGGAATATAACTACTATAATACTACCTCCTATGTACAAGAATATAACTACTATAATACTACTCCTATATACAAGAATATAACTACTATAATACTACCTCCTATGTACAAGAATATAACTACTATAATACTGCTCCTATGTATAAGAATATAACTACTATAATACTACTCCTATGTACAAGAATATAACTACTATAATACTGCTCCTATGTATAAGAATATTACTACTATAATACTACTCCTATGTACAAGAATATAACTACTATAATACTGCTCCTATGTATAAGAATATAACTACTATAATACTACTCCTATGTACATGAATATAACTACTATAATACTACCTCCTATGTACAAGAGTATAACTACTATAATACTACTCCTATGTACAAGAATATAACTACTATAATACTGCTCCTATATACAAAAATATAACTACTATAATACTGCCTCCTATGTACAAGAATATAACTACTATAATACTACTTCTATGTACAAGAATATTACTACTATAATACTACTCCTATGTACAAGAATATAACTACTATAATACTACCTCCTATGTACAAGAATATAACTACTATAATACTGCTCCTATGTATAAGAATATAACTACTATAATACTACTCCTATGTACAAGAATATAACTACTATAATACTGCTTTTATGTACAAGAATATAACTACTATAATAGTACTCCTATGTACAAGAATATAACTACTATAATACTACTCCTATGTACAAGAATATAACTACTATAATACTGCTCCTATGTATAAGAATATAACTACTATAATACTACCTCCTATGTACAGGAATATAACTACTATAATACTACCTCCTATGTACAAGAATATAACTACTATAATACTACCTCCTATGTACAAGAATATAACTACTATAATACTACTCCTATGTAAAAGAATATAACTACTATAATACTACTCCTATGTACAATAATATAACTACTATAATACTGCTCCTATGTATAAGAATATAACTACTATAATACTACCTCCTATGTACAGGAATATAACTACTATAATACTACCTCCTATGTACAAGAATATAACTACTATAATACTACCTCCTATGTACAGGAATATAACTACTATAATACTACCTCCTATGTACAAGAATATAACTACTATAATACTACTCCTATATACAAGAATATAACTACTATAATACTACTCCTATGTACAAGAATATAACTACTATAATACTACCTCCTATGTACAAGAATATAACTACTATAATACTGCTCCTATGTATAAGAATATAACTACTATAATACTACTCCTATGTACAAGAATATAACTACTATAATACTGCTCCTATGTATAAGAATATTACTACTATAATACTACTCCTATGTACAAGAATATAACTACTATAATACTGCTCCTATGTATAAGAATATAACTACTATAATACTACTCCTATGTACAAGAATATAACTACTATAATACTGCTCTTATGTACAAGCATATAACTACTATAATACTACTCCTATGTACAAGAATATAACTACTATAATACTACTCCTATATACAAGAATATAACTACTATAATACTACCTCCTATGTACAAGAATATAACTACTATAATACTACTCCTATGTACAAGAATATAACTACTATAATACTACCTCCTATGTACAAGAGTATAACTACTATAATACTACTCCTATGTACAAGAATATAACTACTATAACACTACTCCTATGTACAAGATTATAACTACTATAATACTGCTCCTATATACAAAAATATAACTACTATAATACTGCCTCCTATGTACAAGAATAGAACTACTATAATACTACTTCTATGTACAAGAATATTACTACTATAATACTACTCCTATGTACAAGAATATAACTACTATAATACTGCTCCTATGTACAAGAATATAACTACTATAATACTACCTCCTATGTACAGGAATATAACTACTATAATACTACTCCTATGTACAACAATATAACTACTATAATACTACCTCCTATGTACAAGAATATAACTACTATAATACTACCTCCTATGTACAAGAATATAACTACTATAATACTACCTTCAATGTACAAGAATATAACTACTATAATACTACCTCCTATGTACAAGAATATAACTACTATAATACTACTCCTATGTACAAGAATATAACTACTATAATACTACTCCTATGTACAATAATATAACTACTATAATACTACTCCTATGTACAAGAATATAACTACTATAATACTGCTCCTATGTACAAGAATATAACTACTATAATACTACTCCTATGTACAAGAATATAACTACTATAATACTACCTCCTATGTACAAGAATATAACTACTATAATACTACTCCTATGTACAAGAATATAACTACTATAATACTGCTCCTATGTATAAGAATATAACTACTATAATTCTGCTCCTATGTACAAGAATATAACTACTATAATACTGCTCCTATGTATAAGAATATAACTACTATAATACTACCTCCTATGTATAAGAATATAACTACTATAATACTACCTCCTATGTACAAGAATATAACTACTATAATACTACTCCTATGTACAACAATATAACTACTATAATACTACTCCTATGTACAAATATATAACTACTATAATACTACCTCCTATGTACAAGAATATAACTACTATAATACTACTCCTATGTACAAGAATATAACTACTATAATATTACTCCTATGTACAAGAATATAACTACTATAATACTGCTCCTATGTACAACAATATAACTACTATAATACTACTCCTATGTACAAGAATTTAACTACTATAATACTACTCCTATGTACAAGAATTTAACTACTATAATACTACTCCTATGTACAAGAATATAACTACTATAATACTACTCCTATGTACAACAATATAACTACTATAATACTACTCCTATGTACAAATATATAACTACTATAATACTACCTCCTATGTACAAGAATATAACTACTATAATACTACTCCTATGTACAAGAATATAACTACTATAATATTACTCCTATGTACAAGAATATAACTACTATAATACTGCTCCTATGTACAACAATATAACTACTATAATACTACTCCTATGTACAAGAATTTAACTACTATAATACTACTCCTATGTACAAGAATTTAACTACTATAATACTACTCCTATGTACAAGAATATAACTACTATAATACTACTCCTATGTACAAGAATTTAACTACTATAATACTACTCCTATGTACAAGAATATAACTACTATAATACTGCCCCTATGTACAAGAATATAACTACTATAATACTACTCCTATGTACAGGAATATAACTACTATAATACTACCTCCTATGTACAAGAATATAACTACTATAATACTGCCCCTATGTACAAGAATATAACTACTATAATACTACCTCCTATGTACAGGAATATAACTACTATAATACTACCTCCTATGTACAAGAATATAACTACTATAATACTGCTCCTATATACAAGAATATAACTACTATAATACTGCTCCTATATACAAGAATATAACTACTATAATACTACTCCTATGTACAAGAATATAACTACTATAATACTGCTCTTATGTACAAGAATATAACTACTATAATACTGCTCCTATGTACAAGAATATAACTACTATAATACTACCTCCTATGTACAGGAATATAACTACTATAATACTACCTCCTATATACAAGAATATAACTGCTATAATACTACTCCTATGTCCAAGAATATAACTACTATAATACTACTCCTATGTACAAGAATATAACTACTATAATACTGCTCCTATGTACAAGAATATAACTACTATAATACTACCTCCTATGTACAGGAATATAACTACTATAATACTACCTCCTATGTACAGGAATATAACTACTATAATACTACCTCCTATGTACAGGAATATAACTACTATAATACTACTATGTACAAGAATATAACTACTATATACTACCTCCTATATACAAGAATATAACTACTATAATACTACTCCTACGTACAAGAATATAACTGCTATAATACTACCTCCTATGTACAAGAATATAACTACTATAATACTACTCCTATGTACAACAATATAACTACTATAATACTACTCCTATGTACAAATATATAACTACTATAATACTACCTCCTATGTACAAGAATATAACTACTATAATACTACCTCCTATGTACAAGAATATAACTACTATAATACTACCTTCAATGTACAAGAATATAACTACTATAATACTACCTTCAATGTACAAGAATATAACTACTATAATACTACTCCTATGTACAATAATATAACTACTATAATACTACTCCTATGTACAAGAATATAACTACTATAATACTGCTCCTATGTACAAGAATATAACTACTATAATACTACTCCTATGTACAAGAATATAACTACTATAATACTACCTCCTATGTACAAGAATATAACTACTATAATACTACTCCTATGTACAAGAATATAACTACTATAATACTGCTCCTATGTATAAGAATATAACTACTATAATTCTGCTCCTATGTACAAGAATATAACTACTATAATACTGCTCCTATGTATAAGAATATAACTACTATAATACTACCTCCTATGTACAAGAATATAACTACTATAATACTACTCCTATGTACAACAATATAACTACTATAATACTACTCCTATGTACAAATATATAACTACTATAATACTACCTCCTATGTACAAGAATATAACTACTATAATACTACTCCTATGTACAAGAATATAACTACTATAATATTACTCCTATGTACAAGAATATAACTACTATAATACTGCTCCTATGTACAACAATATAACTACTATAATACTACTCCTATGTACAAGAATTTAACTACTATAATACTACTCCTATGTACAAGAATTTAACTACTATAATACTACTCCTATGTACAAGAATATAACTACTATAATACTGCTCCTATGTACAACAATATAACTACTATAATACTACTCCTATGTACAAGAATTTAACTACTATAATACTACTCCTATGTACAAGAATATAACTACTATAATACTGCCCCTATGTACAAGAATATAACTACTATAATACTACTCCTATGTACAGGAATATAACTACTATAATACTACCTCCTATGTACAAGAATATAACTACTATAATACTGCCCCTATGTACAAGAATATAACTACTATAATACTACCTCCTATGTACAGGAATATAACTACTATAATACTACCTCCTAGCTGTGAGGACGTGTTTTTGTAGCTCTCCTGAGGCTCCTGATGTCTGGAGATAGCCCAGGGCGGGGCCACCCTGGGTGGGGAAGTTCCCCTGCCAAG
Source organism: Leptodactylus fuscus (assembly GCF_031893055.1). Taxonomy (NCBI): domain Eukaryota; kingdom Metazoa; phylum Chordata; class Amphibia; order Anura; family Leptodactylidae; genus Leptodactylus; species Leptodactylus fuscus. Next base: position 223,590,393 of record NC_134268.1, on the reverse strand, counting down.
GCCCAGGCTCCAAGGCCTTCTCTGGGAAGCAATTCCCAGACAACTAAAAAAATGGATGGAAATCCTAAAGTCCCCAGTAATGGGAATCGTGTCCAGTGTGTCAGCAGTCCTAGTGCAGCAAGCCAAGATGGGAAGAAAGTTGTAAAGGAAGAAGTAACGGAAGCAAGCAGTAGTACGGTGCAACAACCAAGCAAAATGGTTGAATGTAAGGAGCAAACTTTGCAGCCTGTGCAGACTCCATTGCAGGTTGCAGGTGTCCAGTCCACCCCACCCTCCTGCAGACAGAGGAGAACATCCCTGGAGAAGCAGACCATGCAGGAGAACATGCAGCAGTCTGTATTGGTACGGTCTGAGCGGACAAGATCTGGAAGCGGTAACTACAAAAATGTAGTGAAGGCAGTGGAGGAGATCAAAGGGAGACCAGCGGGGAAGCTTCAAGGTACCAGCAGTACAGTCACTGGAAATAAACTGGGACATAGTCCCCAGTCTGGACATTGTGGGCCCATGGCAGTGACAACAGCCGTAGCATGTCAGAAATCACAGGCTACACCAACCAGAAGCCATACTGGGGGTAACCAACCTGCAAAGCTTTCCAACAATGCACAGACTGTCACAGCTACTGAGCGAGCACCAGAACTGCGCCTGGCAGATGAGATACCAGCACTGGTCAAGCGACTGGAGACATTGAAGGCCAGTAAAATATATCTGCAGAGACAGATTGAATGTGCCTATAATCTAAAAAAGTCTGCATGCCCTGAGAAACTGGTGTTACTGGACAGGAAGCTGAGCGCACTGGCGAAAGAGCTCGCCGAGAACGTACGGGAGACCGAGACTGTACTGGAGCAAATGGGACCGGTGGGAGAATCATACAGAAACCAGCAGCGGTTCCAGGAATACCAGAAGTCACCATCACCTTGTGCCAAAGCTGGGTCTGAACCCTTGCAAGGTGGCAGCCAGCAGTCCCATGTAAAACCAGTTCTGCAGCCAGCAAGTTTCCCTTTTAAGGAAGGGAATTTGTACGGGAAAGCGACCAGTGTTCAGCAACAGCAAAAACCTGCAGCAGTTCTCAGCAAGGCACCACAAGTCCCAGCAACCAGCACTTTGCAACCAGGTCATGGACCCCTGCCTAATGGTAATGAAGTAGCAGCTGTGCAGACACCACAAGTCCCAGGAGACAAGTCATTGCAGCAGGACTATGGACTCTTACCTGAAGGTACTGGGGGAGTAACATATTTGGGGTTACAGGTTGTGGACTCTGTTGTGCAGGACTCTGCTGCCGCTGACTGTAGTGGTAATATGGACTCTGCTATGCAGGACTCTGCTGCCGCTGACTATAATACTAATATGGACTCTGCTGTGCAGGACTCTGCTGCCGCTGATTGTCTGACTAATGTGCCTGATATTATGGATATTCCTGTATGTGATAACGGCCCAGCAGGGGAAGGTGTTTCTGGGGGGGTTCCTTCACGATCTATGGCGTCAGACCCCTCTGCAGTCCAGTCTCTGGAGTCTGGTGATATTGCAGACATAGAGGTTGATGGTGGGGCGGACACAGGACAGTCCAGTGTGCAGGACTTTCCCCCTCTAGATACTCGCGCAGTAGCAGAACCGCATGGTACAGGTGCTCAGCAGCCCACACAGCGCCCACAAACACGCCAAGATGGCGGATCCGGCCGTACCTCCTCAGGGAATGCCTGGAGCCGCGGTGCTCCATCTTTTGCATCAAACTCCAATTATACAGGCCAGGCTTTCAGGAGGAGGAATGTAGTCAGGTTTAGGCACGGAGGTGCCAAGGAGGATCTGCCGGATAGGAGGTTTGTGGTCCGAGAGCTCCTATGTACCCAGATGGGCTTTGTGCCGACTGATATCCTGGCCGTCATAAACCTTCCTGACCGCCAGGGGTACGATGTTAGTTTTAAGCTGATGTCTGATCTGGACCGGTTCTGGGCCAATCTCACCAGGTTGAGAGATACGGAAGGTTGGGATAAGTTCAGTTTCATCCCCATCTCTAGGCCAGATACAGCCTCTGTCACAATTGTATTTTGGAATGAAGCCGTTCCCCCTCAGGACATAGTCATCTGGCTCAGGAGGCATTGTGACCTCATGTCCGATCTTAGTAAGAACAGGGATGAAGACGGGGTCTGGACCGGTGGGTGGAGGGTCCTGGTGAAGTTGCGTCAGCAGAACAACATAACCCAACATCTGCCCAATTCGTTCTTTATAGGCCGAGAAAAAGGGATCTGCTTCTATGCGGGTCAGCCTCGCTGCTGCTTCAAGTGTGGGAAGGCCGGCCATGTGGCCAGTGTATGCTCCATGGTAAAGTGTAGCCTATGTAATGAAATGGGCCACGTGAGTGCCACATGCCAAAACATTAGGTGTAACCTGTGCGGTAGGATCGGTCACCCCCACAGAGATTGTCCTGATGCCTGGCATAACATCTGTAAGGATAGCCCTGATGAGGACTTGCTGGCAGCGGCTGATGACATACAGGAGGAGGAGGAGGCGCTATTGTCAGGGTCAGTAGTCATGGAGGCGGAGCCTCAACCACATACAGGTGATACCACCCAAGACCAGGCCGAGTCAGGTCCCATTGAGACGACCATGGAGGTTGTCGAGCAGGTTGTACAACCCTCAGTGGTCGTCTCTTCTCCTGCCCGATCATCCAACAATAATAAAAGGAGGAAGAAGGATAAAGCCAGCCGTAAGCCTGAGGGTGAGTGGACCACGGTAGGAAAGCCTACAAAGATGAGAGTAAGTAGTGCAGGCGAGGTCACTGCAACGGGGAATAGATTTAGTGTCCTATCAGAGTCAGACGGAGAAGCAGAACTAGACAGAGAACTCTCACGAATGATGGCGGAGTATGAGGATGAACCAGAGGGCGATCCTCCCAATAAGAGGAGACCCCACCGAGATGAGGGGCAGTCCGAATCAGACATGGAAACAGCTGGTCACCAGGACACCTCTGACTCTGATCTATGACAATGGGGCCCATCTCTCTGTTTCTCATATTCCTAGTTGTTCTGATGGCAGGTTTCTATCTTAAAGTTATCTCTAGTAATGTGAATAGCATCCGAGCAAGGAGGACAAGACACGCAGTGTATGAACATCTGAGATATCTTGATGCCGATGTCTATTTCTTACAAGAAACCCGTTTAAATACTTTAGGACTAATACGAGAAGCAGAGAGAGAATGGAAATCTGGCCCGTCCTTCTGGTCTCTGGCTGTGGAACCTTATGCCGGGGTTTCTATACTGTTTAACACCCCTGATGTCACCATACACAGATTCACTGAGGTTCTGATGGGGAGGTGCCTGGTTTTAGAAGTTACCATCCGAGGCAGAAGGCTCCGACTCATTAATATCTATGGTCCACCGCAGTCAGTGATTGAAAGGGCACGTCTGTTTGATGAAGTCAAGCCGTACTTGTTTACATCTGTTCCGGTAGTCATGGCAGGGGACTTCAATGCCACCATGTCATCCAGTGACAGACCTACTGGTAGGCCTCTCACCAGGGACTGCAAGGTCTTAAGCAGAATTATTTCACAGGCTGGTCTGTCTGATGTGTTTACTGAGGGTGGTAGGAAACCAAAATTCACTTACTCCTGCGCTGGTAGATGCAGTCGGATAGACTTAGCTCTGGTCAGTCCCGCTGAGCATGTTAGTGAGAAAAGTGAAAAGACAGTCCCTTATTCTGACCATCTGGCTTTGTATTTTTGCTTGGGCTCCACAAAACGCCCTGATATTGGGAGAGGCCTATGGAAGCTGAATTCCAGCCTCTTGGACGATGACTGTGTCCGGAGTTGTGTCCACTCTCTATTTCAGAACCAGCTTGAGAGAGTGGTGTTTTATGATAACATGGCAGACTGGTGGGAGGATGTCAAGGAGGAGATCAGATCCCTCTTAAGGAGACTGTCAGTTAAGAAGGGGAAGAGTAAGTATAGCCAGTATCTCAGGCTGCGGAAAGAATTAGAGTCACTCTATTCGGCGGGCGGGGATAACCAACAGAAGATTGACCGGCTGAAATCTGAGATCAGTCAGTATCAGTACCGCAGGTATACATCCCTGGTTCTTGAACGGGATTATGGGTCCTTAGGGGCTCCGGATCCTTTTGAGAATTGCAGGGAGCGGGTGGCAAATAAATCGGTCACAGGTCTCACTGACTCCCAGGGTGTGTTACAGGAGTCTCGGGAGGGTATCCTGGGGGTGGTGAGAACTTACTATGCTGACTTGTTTCAGAAGAAGGTTTTGGATAGAGAGAAGGTGGCTCAATTCTTGGAGGCAACTCCAGGTCCTGATACTAATGATTTGGACTTTTCTCCTTTGACAGCAGAGTTAACAGTGGAGGAGGTGAAAGAGGCCATAGATAAGTTACATCTGAAGAAGGCACCAGGTCCAGATGGGATTACAGCTGAGTTCTATAAGAAATTCCGAGACCTCTTGGCACCAATTCTCGTGGATGTATACAAAACTAGTCTAGAAAACCACCTGATGCCTCCATCCATGAGAGTGTCCTCCCTGATCCTGCTGTCTAAAGGTAAAGAGCCTAGTGACATCAAGAACTGGAGGCCGATTGCCCTCTTGAATGTCGATAGGAAGATTCTTGCAAAAATTCTGTTCTCTAGATTAGTTTGTTTGTCCCCGGCACTGTTGGCAGGCTCACAGTTTGGCACAGTTAAAGGGCGGAACATCTCTGGAGCAGTTATCTCGATAAGGGAGATGTTTGAGAGATGTAAAGCTCTGAGGTGTGGGAGATATGTTGTGAGTCTTGACCAGGCTAAGGCCTTTGACAGAGTAGACCATGAGTATCTATGGGCGACTTTGACAAAGTACGGTATTCCGGGACAATTTGTGGATTGGCTGAGAACTTTGTACCGTGAGGCGGAGAGCTTTCCTCTGATTAATGGTTGGCAGGGTGATGCTTTCAGGGTTGAGGCAGGGGTGAGACAAGGTTGCCCACTGAGTCCATTACTGTATGTGTTTGCCATAGACCCGTTTCTTAGGTCACTGCAGGAGTGTGATTTTCAGGGGGCGCCGGTCCCCCACTGCTTGCCCCTGAGAGTTGTTGCCTACGCGGATGATGTGACTGTGGTGATATCTGAGCCTCGTGAGGTGGAGATGTTGTCTGCAGCCATCAGAAGTTACTCAGAGGCCTCCGGGTCTCTTGTCAACCTTGAGAAGAGTCAAGCTCTCTGGACGGGTCATACTGGTCCTACATTTGATCTGCCGCAGTTTGCCCAGGCCTCCTCCTATATTAAGATCCTTGGGGTGAAATTCGGGAGGGATGATAATTGCAGACTAAATTGGGAAGAAAAGTTGGAATCCGGAAATGCAAAGGTCAGCGATGGAAGAACTGGAGGCTGACCTATAGAGAAAGGGTTAAAATGTTGAAGACTTACCTGGTCCCTGTCTTCTTGTACGTCTCTGTTGTCTTTCCTTTGCCAGAATCTTTCTCCGCTAGGCTCTTTAGCCTGTTCTTCCCAACTTTTGTGGGGGAACAGGTTGAACCCAGTAAAAAGAGGGATAACCTACCTACAGAGGAGAGAGGGTGGGCTGGATATGTTAAATCCAAGGGTGTTTTTTGACTCCATGTTTCTAAAAGTAAATTTTGGTTGCCTGGACTCAGATAACAGCTCCCTGTGGGTAAATAGTATCAGGGACTGGATATTGCCTTTTGCAGAATCCTGGGTGCGAGGCGGCAGCCTTAAGAGGGGTCGATCGACTCGTGACTACCTCCCCCAGTATCTGGACTATGGCATAAGGTGCCTAAAAAATGGGGTATTGAAAAGACCTATCTGGTGAGTAAGACCAGGAAAGATCTATACACCAGGGTATGTAAGACCTTCTATTGTCTCCAGCCGGCATTGAGGGACTGCACATCTACAACCCTGCAGGATAGTCTGAGGCTCCTCACTGGTCTGAGGCCTCCCTGCAAAGTTCTTTGACATTGCCTGGCTATCTCTGCATGGGAAACCTTTTTGTAAGAGGCAACTTAAAGCATCTCAGTGTGACAGATCGGCATGTCCATTAGGTTGTCAGCAGGAGGAGACCATGGCACATTTTATATCAGAGTGCGGGGAGGGCGAAAGATCTGGCAGGAAATATCCCGGAGGCTGAAAATTCCCCGATTACAATCACTCAAATACCCCGAAATCATATATGGCATCCCAACTAATATAGGTGACATTAACCGGGAGACCCCTGTATATTATTATTACTGTCATCAAATATTATCACTGGCATACGAGGGACCCAGGTGTCCCTACACAGAGAGCCTTCCGTCATATGACCGCTGTCACATATATCATATCTGAACTGAGGTGGATAAAGTCTCTGGAGGTCAGAAAAAAGTCTGATAATGTAAAATTGTGGAGAAATGTATATATCGATTGCTGAATATTCTGATAACACTGCAAATAAGTCTGTTCATTTATTTATGGATTTATTTATTTTTTCCCCCTCTTTATCCTGCCAGCAATGGACTCTTAAGTTAAGTGATTCTCATTTTTGTTATCTGACAGACATGTCTGATTTATGTTATATTATTATTATTATTATTAATTAGTTATTAATTCTGCTGGAATGTAATGTATTTTTGTTTTGTTTTTACTAATAAAAATTACCTCCTATGTACAAGAGTATAACTACTATAATACTACTCCTATATACAAGAATATAACTACTATAATACTACCTCCTATGTACAAGAATATAACAACTATAATACTACTCCTATGTACAAGAATATAACTACTATAATACTACCTACCTATGTACAAGAGTATAACTACTATAATACTACTCCTATGTACAAGAATATAACTACTATAACACTACTCCTATGTACAAGAATATAACTACTATAATACTGCTCCTATGTATAAAGAATATAACTACTATAATACTACTCCTATGTACAAGAATATAACTACTATAATACTGCTCCTATGTATAAGAATATAACTACTATAATACTACTCCTATGTACAAGAATATAACTACTATAATACTGCTCTATGTATAAGAATATAACTACTATAATACTACCTCCTTTGTACAAGAATATAACTACTATAATACTACTCCTATGTATAAGAATATAACTACTATAATACTGCTCCTATGTACAAGAATATAACTACTATAATACTACTCCTATGTACAAGAATATTACTACTATAATACTACTCCTAGGTACAAGAATATAACTACTATAATACTACTCCTATGTACAAGAATATAACTACTATAATACTGCTCCTATGTACAAGAATATAACTACTATAATACTACTCCCATGTACAAGAATACAACTACTATAATACTGACCCTATGTACAAGAATATAACTACTATAATACTACCTCCTATGTACAGGAATATAACTACTATAATACTGCTCTTATGTACAAGAATATAACTACAATAATACTGACCCTATGTACAAGAATATAACTACTATAATACTAGCTTCTATGTACAGGAATATAACTACTATAATACTACTCTATGTACAAGAATATTACTACTATAATACTACTCCTAGGTACAAGAATATAACTACTATAATACTACTCCTATGTACAAGAATATAACTACTATAATACTGCTCCTATGTACAAGAATATAACTACTATAATACTACTCCTATGTACAAGAATATAACTACTATAATACTACCTCCTATGTACAGGAATATAACTACTATAATACTACCTCCTATGTACAGGAATATAACTACTATAATAATACCTCCTATGTACAGGAATATGACTACTATAATACTACCTCCTATGTACAGGAATATAACTACTATAATACTACCTCCTATGTACAAGAATATAACTACTATAATACTGCTCCTATGTATAAGAATATAACTTCTATAATACTACTCCTATGTACAAGAATATAACTACTATAATACTGCTCTTATGTACAAGCATATAACTAGTATAATACTACTCCTATGTACAAGAATATAACTACTATAATACTACTCCTATATACAAGAATATAACTACTATAATACTACCTCCTATGTACAAGAATATAACTACTATAATACTACTCCTATGTACAAGAATATAACTACTATAATACTACCTCCTATGTACAAGAGTATACTACTATAATACTACTCCTATGTACAAGAATATAACTACTATAACACTACTCCTATGTACAAGAATATAACTACTATAATACTGCTCCTATATACAAAAATATAACTACTATAATACTGCTCCTATGTACAAGAATATAACTACTATAATACTACTCCTATGTACAAGAATATAACTACTATAATACTACTCTATGTACAAGAATATAACTACTATAATACTGCTCCTATGTACAAGAATATAACTACTATAATACTACCTCCTATGTACAAGAATATAACTACTATAAATCTGCTCCTATGTACAAGAATATAACTACTATAATACTGCTCCATGTATAAGAATATAACTACTATAATACTACTCCTATGTACAAGCATATAACTACTATAATACTACCTCCTATGTACAGGAATATAACTACTATAATACTACCTCCTATGTACAGGAAAAATAACTACTATTATACTACCTCCTATGTACAAGAATATAACTACTATAATACTGCTCCTATGTACAAGAATATAACTACTATAATACTACCTCCTATGTACAAGAATATAACTACTATAAATCTGCTCCTATGTACAAGAATATAACTACTATAATACTGCTCTTATGTACAAGAATATAACTACTATAATACTGCCCTATGTACAAGAATATAACTACTATAATACTACCCTCCTATGTACAGGAATATTACTACTATAATACTACCTCCTATGTACAAGAATATAACTACTATAATACTGCTCCTATATACAAGAATATAACTACTATAATACTGCTCCTATATACAAGAATATAACTACTATAATACTACTCCTATGTACAAGAATATAACTACTATAATACTGCTCCTATGTACAAGAATATAACTACTATAATACTACTCCTATGTACAAGAATATATCTACTATAATACTACCTCCTATGTACAAGAATATAACTACTATAATTCTGCTCCTATGTTCAAGAATATAACTACTATAATAATGCTCCTATGTATAAGAAGATAACTACTATAATACTACCTCCTATGTACAGGAATATTACTACTATAATACTACCTCCTATGTACAAGAATATAACTACTATAATACTACCTCCTATGTACAGGAATATAACTACTATAATACTACCTCCTATGTACAGGAATATAACTACTATAATACTGCTCCTATATAGAAGAATATAACTACTATAGTACTGCTCCTATATACAAGAATATAACTAGTATAATACTACTCCTATGTACAAGAATATAACTACTATAATACTGCTCTTATGTACAAGAATATAACTACTATAATACTGCTCCTATGTACAAGAATATAACTACTATAATACTACCTCCTATGTACAGGAATATAACTACTATAATACTACCTCCTATGTACAAGAATATAACTACTATAATACTACCTTCCTATGTACAGGAATATAACTACTATAATACTACCTCCTATGTACAGGAATATAACTACTATAATACTACCTCCTATGTACAGGAATATAACTACTATAATAATACCTCCTATGTACAGGAATATAACTACTATAATACTACCTCCTATGTACAGTAATATAACTACTATAATACTACCTCCTATGTACAAGAATATAACTACTATAATACTACTCCTATATGCAAGAATATAACTACTATAATACTACCTCCTATGTACAAGAATATAACTACTATAATACTACTCCTATGTACAAGAATAAACTACTATAATACTACCTCCTATGTACAAGAGTATAACTACTATAATACTACTCCTATATACAAGAATATAACTACTATAATACTACCTCCTATGTACAAGAATATAACAACTATAATACTACTCCTATGTACAAGAATATAACTACTATAATACTGCTCTTATGTACAAGAATATAACTACTATTAATAATACTCCTATGTACAAGAATATAACTACTATAATACTACCTTCTATGTACAGGAATATAACTTCTATAATACTACTCCTATGTACAAGAATATTACTACTATAATACTACTCCTAGGTACAAGAATATAACTACTATAATACTACTCCTATGTACAAGAATATAACTACTATAATACTGCTCCTATGTACAAGAATATAACTACTATAATACTGCTCCTATGTATAAGAATATAACTACTATAATACTACCTCCTTTGTACAAGAATATAACTACTATAATACTACTCCTATGTACAGGAATATAACTACTATAATACTACCTCCTATGTACAGGAATATAACTACTATAATACTACTCCTATGTACAAAGAATATAACTACTATAATACTACTCCTATATACAAGAATATAACTACTATAATACTACTCCTATGTACAAGAATATAACTACTATAATACTACCTCCTATGTACAGGAATATAACTACTATAATACTACCTCCTATGTACAGGAATATAACTACTATAATACTGACCGTATGTACAAGAATATAACTACTATAATACTACCTCCTTTGTACAGGAATATAACTACTATAATACTACTCCTATGTACAAGGATATTACTACTATAATACTACTCCTAGGTACAAGAATATAACTACTATAATACTACTCCTATGTACAAGAATATAACTACTATAATACTGCTCCTATGTACAAGAATATAACTACTATAATACTGCTCCTATGTATAAGAATATAACTACTATAATACTACTCCTATGTACAAGAATATAACTACTATAATACTGCTCTTATGTACAAGAATATAACTACTATAATACTGACCCTATGTACAAGAATATAACTACTATAATACTACCTTCTATGTACAGGAATATAACTACTATAATACTACTCCTATGTACAAGAATATTACTACTATAATACTACTCCTAGGTACAAGAATATAACTACTATAATACTACTCCTATGTACAAGAATATAACTACTATAATACTGCTCCTATGTACAAGAATATAACTACTATAATACTACTCCTATGTACAAGAATATAACTACTATAATACTACCTCCTATGTACAGGAATATAACTACTATAATAATACCTCCTATGTACAGGAATATAACTACTATAATACTACCTCCTATGTACAGGAATATAACTACTATAATACTACCTCCTATGTACAAGAATATAACTACTATAATACTACTCCTATATACAAGAATATAACTACTATAATACTACTCCTATGTACAAGAATATAACTACTATAATACTACCTCCTATGTACAGGAATATAACTACTATAATACTACCTCCTATGTACAGGAATATAACTACTATAATAATACCTCTTATGTACAGGAATATAACTACTATAATACTACCTCCTATGTACAGGAATATAACTACTATAATACTACCTCCTATGTACAAGAATATAACTACTATAATACTGCTCCTATGTATAAGAATATAACTACTATAATACTACTCCTATGTACAAGAATATAACTACTATAATACTGCTCCTATGTATAAGAATATAACTACTATAATACTACTCCTATGTACAAGAATATAACTACTATAATACTGCTCTTATGTACAAGCATATAACTACTATAATACTACTCCTATGTACAAGAATATAACTACTATAATACTACTCCTATGTACAAGAATATAACTACTATAATACTACCTCCTATGTACAAGAGTATAACTACTATAATACTGCTCCTATGTACAAGACTATAACTACTATAATACTGCTCCTATATACAAAAATATAACTACTATAATACTGCCTCCTATGTACAAGAATATAACTACTATAATACTACTCCTATGTACAAGAATATAACTACTATAATACTACCTCCTATGTACAGGAATATAACTACTATAATACTACCTCCTATGTACAGGAATATAACTACTATAATACTGCTCCTATGTATAGGAATATAACTTCTATAATACTACTCCTATGTACAAGAATATAACTACTATAATACTGCTCTTATGTACAAGCATATAACTAGTATAATACTACTCCTATGTACAAGAATATAACTACTATAATACTACTCCTATATACAAGAATATAACTACTATAATACTACCTCCTATGTGCAAGAATATAACTACTATAATACTACTCCTATGTACAAGAATATAACTACTATAATACTACCTCCTATGTACAAGAGTATAACTACTATAATACTACTCCTATGTACAAGAATATAACTACTATAACACTACTCCTATGTACAAGAATATAACTACTATAATACTGCTCCTATATACAAAAATATAACTACTATAATACTGCTCCTATGTACAAGAATATAACTACTATAATACTACTCCTATGTACAAGAATATAACTACTATAATACTACTCCTATGTACAAGAATATAACTACTATAATACTGCTCCTATGTACAAGAATATAACTACTATAATACTACTCCTATGTACAAGAATATAACTACTATAATACTACCTCCTATGTACAAGAATATAACTACTATAAATCTGCTCCTATGTACAAGAATATAACTACTATAATACTGCTCCTATGTATAAGAATATAACTACTATAATACTACTCCTATGTACAAGAATATAACTACTATAATACTACCTCCTATGTACAGGAATATAACTACTATAATACTACCTCCTATGTACAGGAATATAACTACTATTATACTACCTCCTATGTACAAGAATATAACTACTATAATACTGCTCCTATGTATAAGAATATAACTACTATAATACTACTCCTATGTACAAGAATATAACTACTATAATACTGCTCTTATGTACAAGAATATAACTACTATAATACTGCCCCTATGTACAAGAATATAACTACTATAATACTACCTCCTATGTACAGGAATATTACTACTATAATACTACCTCCTATGTACAAGAATATAACTACTATAATACTGCTCCTATATACAAGAATATAACTACTATAATACTGCTCCTATATACAAGAATATAACTACTATAATACTACTCCTATGTACAAGAATATAACTACTATAATACTGCTCCTATGTACAAGAATATAACTACTATAATACTACTCCTATGTACAAGAATATATCTACTATAATACTACCTCCTATGTACAAGAATATAACTACTATAATTCTGCTCCTATGTACAAGAATATAACTACTATAATAATGCTCCTATGTATAAGAAGATAACTACTATAATACTACCTCCTATGTACAGGAATATTACTACTATAATACTACCTCCTATGTACAAGAATATAACTACTATAATACTACCTCCTATGTACAGGAATATAACTACTATAATACTACCTCCTATGTACAGGAATATAACTAATATAATACTGCTCCTATATAGAAGAATATAACTACTATAGTACTTCTCCTATATAGAAGAATATAATTAGTATAATACTACTCCTATGTACAAGAATATAACTACTATAATACTGCTCTTATGTACAAGAATATAACTACTATAATACTGCTCCTATGAACAAGAATATTACTACTATAATACTACCTAGTATGTACAGGAATATAACTACTATAATACTACCTCCTATGTACAAGAATATAACTACTATAATACTACCTCCTATGTACAGGAATATAACTACTATAATAATACCTCCTATGTACAGGAATATAACTACTATAATACTACCTCCTATGTACAGTAATATAACTACTATAATACTACCTCCTATGTACAAGAATATAACTACTATAATACTACTCCTATATACAAGAATATAACTACTATAATACTACCTCCTATGTACAAGAATATAACTACTATAATACTACTCCTATGTACAAGAATATAGCTACTATAATACTACCTCCTATGTACAAGAGTATAACTACTATAATACTACTCCTATATACAAGAATATAACTACTATAATACTACCTCCTATGTACAAGAATATAACAACTATAATACTACTCCTATGTACAAGAATATAACTACTATAATACTACCTCCTATGTACAAGAGTATAACTACTATAATACTACTCCTATGTACAAGAATATAACTACTATAACACTACTCCTATGTACAAGAATATAACTACTATAATACTGCTCCTATGTATAAGAATATAACTACTATAATACTACTCCTATGTACAAGAATATAACTACTATAATACTGCTCCTATGTATAAGAATATAACTACTATAATACTACTCCTATGTACAAGAATATAACTACTATAATACTACCTCCTATGTACAAGAGTATAACTACTATAATACTGCTCCTATGTACAAGACTATAACTACTATAATACTGCTCCTATATACAAAAATATAACTACTATAATACTGCCTCCTATGTACAAGAATATAACTACTATAATACTACTCCTATGTACAAGAATATAACTACTATAATACTACCTCCTATGTACAGGAATATAACTACTATAATACTACCTCCTATGTACAGGAATATAACTACTATAATACTGCTCCTATGTATAAGAATATAACTTCTATAATACTACTCCTATGTACAAGAATATAACTACTATAATACTGCTCTTATGTACAAGCATATAACTAGTATAATACTACTCCTATGTACAAGAATATAACTACTATAATACTACTCCTATATACAAGAATATAACTACTATAATACTACCTCCTATGTGCAAGAATATAACTACTATAATACTACTCCTATGTACAAGAATATAACTACTATAATACTACCTCCTATGTACAAGAGTATAACTACTATAATACTACTCCTATGTACAAGAATATAACTACTATAACACTACTCCTATGTACAAGAATATAACTACTATAATACTGCTCCTATATACAAAAATATAACTACTATAATACTGCTCCTATGTACAAGAATATAACTACTATAATACTACTCCTATGTACAAGAATATAACTACTATAATACTACTCCTATGTACAAGAATATAACTACTATAATACTGCTCCTATGTACAAGAATATAACTACTATAATACTACTCCTATGTACAAGAATATAACTACTATAATACTACCTCCTATGTACAAGAATATAACTACTATAAATCTGCTCCTATGTACAAGAATATAACTACAATAATACTGCTCCTATGTATAAGAATATAACTACTATAATACTACTCCTATGTACAAGAATATAACTACTATAATACTACCTCCTATGTACAGGAATATAACTACTATAATACTACCTCCTATGTACAGGAATATAACTACTATTGTACTACCTCCTATGTACAAGAATATAACTACTATAATACTGCTCCTATGTATAAGAATATAACTACTATAATACTACTCCTATGTACAAGAATATAACTACTATAATACTGCTCTTATGTACAAGAATATAACTACTATAATACTGCCCCTATGTACAAGAATATAACTACTATAATACTACCTCCTATGTACAGGAATATTACTACTATAATACTACCTCCTATGTACAAGAATATAACTACTATAATACTGCTCCTATATACAAGAATATAACTACTATAATACTGCTCCTATATACAAGAATATAACTACTATAATACTACTCCTATGTACAAGAATATAACTACTATAATACTGCTCCTATGTACAAGAATATAACTACTATAATACTACTCCTATGTACAAGAATATATCTACTATAATACTACCTCCTATGTACAAGAATATAACTACTATAATTCTGCTCCTATGTACAAGAATATAACTACTATAATAATGCTCCTATGTATAAGAAGATAACTACTATAATACTACCTCCTATGTACAGGAATATTACTACTATAATACTGCCTCCTATGTACAAGAATATAACTACTATAATACTACCTCCTATGTACAGGAATATAACTACTATAATACTACCTCCTATGTACAGGAATATAACTACTATAATACTGCTCCTATATAGAAGAATATAACTACTATAGTACTGCTCCTATATACAAGAATATAACTAGTATAATACTACTCCTATGTACAAGAATATAACTACTATAATACTGCTCTTATGTACAAGAATATAACTACTATAATACTGCTCCTATGTACAAGAATATAACTACTATAATACTACCTCCTATGTACTGGAATATAACTACTATAATACTACCTCCTATGTACAAGAATATAACTACTATAATACTACCTCCTATGTACAGGAATATAACTACTATAATAATACCTCCTATGTACAGGAATATAACTACTATAATACTACCTCCTATGTACAGTAATATAACTACTATAATACTACCTCCTATGTACAAGAATATAACTACTATAATACTACTCCTATATACAAGAATATAACTACTATAATACTACCTCCTATGTACAAGAATATAACTACTATAATACTCTTCCTATGTACAAGAATATAACTACTATAATACTACCTCCTATGTACAAGAGTATAACTACTATAATACTACTCCTATATACAAGAATATAACTACTATAATACTACCTCCTATGTACAAGAATATAACAACTATAATACTACTCCTATGTACAAGAATATAACTACTATAATACTACCTCCTATGTACAAGAGTATAACTACTATAATACTACTCCTATGTACAAGAATATAACTACTATAACACTACTCCTATGTACAAGAATATAACTACTATAATACTGCTCCTATGTATAAGAATATAACTACTATAATACTACTCCTATGTACAAGAATATAACTACTATAATACTGCTCCTATGTATAAGAATATAACTACTATAATACTACCTCCTTTGTACAAGAATATAACTACTATAATACTACTCCTATGTATAAGAATATAACTACTATAATACTGCTCCTATGTACAAGAATATAACTACTATAATACTACTCCTATGTACAAGAATATTACTACTATAATACTACTCCTAGGTACAAGAATATAACTACTATAATACTACTCCTATGTACAAGAATATAACTACTATAATACTGCTCCTATGTACAAGAATATAACTACTATAATACTACTCCCATGTACAAGAATACAACTACTATAATACTGACCCTATGTACAAGAATATAACTACTATAATACTACCTCCTATGTACAGGAATATAACTACTATAATACTACTCCTATGTACAAGGATATTACTACTATAATACTACTCCTAGGTACAAGAATATAACTACTATAATACTACTCCTATGTACAAGAATATAACTACTATAATACTGCTCCTATGTACAAGAATATAACTACTATAATACTACTCCTATGAACAAGAATATAACTACTATAATACTGCTCCTATGTATAAGAATATAACTACTATAATACTACTCCTATGTACAAGAATATAACTACTATAATACTGCTCTTATGTACAAGATATAACTACTATAATACTGACCCTATGTACAAGAATATAACTACTATAATACTACCTTCTATGTACAGGAATATAACTACTATAATACTACTCCTATGTACAAGAATATTACTACTATAATACTACTCCTAGGTACAAGAATATAACTACTATAATACTACTCCTATGTACAGGAATATAACTACTATAATAATACCTCCTATGTACAGGAATATAACTACTATAATACTACCTCCTATGTACAGGAATATAACTACTATAATACTACCTCCTATGTACAAGAATATAACTACTATAATACTACTCCTATATATAAGAATATAACTACTATAATACTACTCCTATGTACAAGAATATAACTACTATAATACTACCTCCTATGTACAGGAATATAACTACTATAATACTACCTCCTATGTACAGGAATATAACTACTATAATAATACCTCTTATGTACAGGAATATAACTACTATAATACTGCTCCTATGTACAAGAATATAACTACTATAATACTACTCCTATATACAAGAATATAACTACTATAATACTACTCCTATGTACAAGAATATAACTACTATAATACTACCTCCTATGTACAGGAATATAACTACTATAATACTACTCCTATGTACAAGAATATAACTACTATAATACTGCTCCTATGTATAAGAATATAACTACTATAATACTACCTCCTTTGTACAAGAATATAACTACTATAATACTACTCCTATGTATAAGAATATAACTACTATAATACTGCTCCTATGTACAAGAATATAACTACTATAATACTACTCCTATGTACAAGAATATTACTACTATAATACTACTCCTAGGTACAAGAATATAACTACTATAATACTACTCCTATGTACAAGAATATAACTACTATAATACTGCTCCTATGTACAAGAATATAACTACTATAATACTACTCCCATGTACAAGAATACAACTACTATAATACTGACCCTATGTACAAGAATATAACTACTATAATACTACCTCCTATGTACAGGAATATAACTACTATAATACTACTCCTATGTACAAGGATATTACTACTATAATACTACTCCTAGGTACAAGAATATAACTACTATAATACTACTCCTATGTACAAGAATATAACTACTATAATACTGCTCCTATGTACAAGAATATAACTACTATAATACTACTCCTATGAACAAGAATATAACTACTATAATACTGCTCCTATGTATAAGAATATAACTACTATAATACTACTCCTATGTACAAGAATATAACTACTATAATACTGCTCTTATGTACAAGAATATAACTACTATAATACTGACCCTATGTACAAGAATATAACTACTATAATACTACCTTCTATGTACAGGAATATAACTACTATAATACTACTCCTATGTACAAGAATATTACTACTATAATACTACTCCTAGGTACAAGAATATAACTACTATAATACTACTCCTATGTACAAGAATATAACTACTATAATACTGCTCCTATGTACAAGAATATAACTACTATAATACTACTCCTATGTACAAGAATATAACTACTATAATACTACCTCCTATGTACAGGAATATAACTACTATAATAATACCTCCTATGTACAGGAATATAACTACTATAATACTACCTCCTATGTACAGGAATATAACTACTATAATACTACCTCCTATGTACAAGAATATAACTACTATAATACTACTCCTATATACAAGAATATAACTACTATAATACTACTCCTATGTACAAGAATATAACTGCTATAATACTACCTCCTATGTACAGGAATATAACTACTATAATACTACCTCCTATGTACAGGAATATAACTACTACAATAATACCTCTTATGTACAGGAATATAACTACTATAATACTGCTCCTATGTACAAGAATATAACTACTATAATACTACTCCTATATACAAGAATATAACTACTATAATACTACTCCTATGTACAAGAATATAACTACTATAATACTACCTCCTATGTACAGGAATATAACTACTATAATACTACCTCCTATGTACAGGAATATAACTACTATAATACTACTCCTATGTACAAGGATATTACTACTATAATACTACTCCTAGGTACAAGAATATAACTACTATAATACTACTCCTATGTACAAGAATATAACTACTATAATACTGCTCCTATGTACAAGAATATAACTACTATAATACTACTCCTATGAACAAGAATATAACTACTATAATACTGCTCCTATGTATAAGAATATAACTACTATAATACTACTCCTATGTACAAGAATATAACTACTATAATACTGCTCTTATGTACAAGAATATAACTACTATAATACTGACCCTATGTACAAGAATATAACTACTATAATACTACCTTCTATGTACAGGAATATAACTACTATAATACTACTCCTATGTACAAGAATATTACTACTATAATACTACTCCTAGGTACAAGAATATAACTACTATAATACTACTCCTATGTACAGGAATATAACTACTATAATAATACCTCCTATGTACAGGAATATAACTACTATAATACTACCTCCTATGTACAGGAATATAACTACTATAATACTACCTCCTATGTACAAGAATATAACTACTATAATACTACTCCTATATACAAGAATATAACTACTATAATACTACTCCTATGTACAAGAATATAACTACTATAATACTACCTCCTATGTACAGGAATATAACTACTATAATACTACCTCCTATGTACAGGAATATAACTACTATAATAATACCTCTTATGTACAGGAATATAACTACTATAATACTGCTCCTATGTACAAGAATATAACTACTATAATACTACTCCTATATACAAGAATATAACTACTATAATACTACTCCTATGTACAAGAATATAACTACTATAATACTACCTCCTATGTACAGGAATATAACTACTATAATACTACTCCTATGTACAAGAATATAACTACTATAATACTGCTCCTATGTATAAGAATATAACTACTATAATACTACCTCCTTTGTACAAGAATATAACTACTATAATACTACTCCTATGTATAAGAATATAACTACTATAATACTGCTCCTATGTACAAGAATATAACTACTATAATACTACTCCTATGTACAAGAATATTACTACTATAATACTACTCCTAGGTACAAGAATATAACTACTATAATACTACTCCTATGTACAAGAATATAACTACTATAATACTGCTCCTATGTACAAGAATATAACTACTATAATACTACTCCCATGTACAAGAATACAACTACTATAATACTGACCCTATGTACAAGAATATAACTACTATAATACTACCTCCTATGTACAGGAATATAACTACTATAATACTACTCCTATGTACAAGGATATTACTACTATAATACTACTCCTAGGTACAAGAATATAACTACTATAATACTACTCCTATGTACAAGAATATAACTACTATAATACTGCTCCTATGTACAAGAATATAACTACTATAATACTACTCCTATGAACAAGAATATAACTACTATAATACTGCTCCTATGTATAAGAATATAACTACTATAATACTACTCCTATGTACAAGAATATAACTACTATAATACTGCTCTTATGTACAAGAATATAACTACTATAATACTGACCCTATGTACAAGAATATAACTACTATAATACTACCTTCTATGTACAGGAATATAACTACTATAATACTACTCCTATGTACAAGAATATTACTACTATAATACTACTCCTAGGTACAAGAATATAACTACTATAATACTACTCCTATGTACAAGAATATAACTACTATAATACTGCTCCTATGTACAAGAATATAACTACTATAATACTACTCCTATGTACAAGAATATAACTACTATAATACTACCTCCTATGTACAGGAATATAACTACTATAATAATACCTCCTATGTACAGGAATATAACTACTATAATACTACCTCCTATGTACAGGAATATAACTACTATAATACTACCTCCTATGTACAAGAATATAACTACTATAATACTACTCCTATATACAAGAATATAACTACTATAATACTACTCCTATGTACAAGAATATAACTACTATAATACTACCTCCTATGTACAGGAATATAACTACTATAATACTACCTCCTATGTACAGGAATATAACTACTATAATAATACCTCTTATGTACAGGAATATAACTACTATAATACTGCTCCTATGTACAAGAATATAACTACTATAATACTACTCCTATATACAAGAATATAACTACTATAATACTACTCCTATGTACAAGAATATAACTACTATAATACTACCTCCTATGTACAGGAATATAACTACTATAATACTACCTCCTATGTACAGGAATATAACTACTATAATACTACCTCCTATGTACAGGAATATAACTACTATAATACTACCTCCTATGTACAAGAATATAACTACTATAATACTGCTTCTATGTATAAGAATATAACTACTATAATACTACTCCTATGTACAAGAATATAACTACTATAATACTGCTCCTATGTATAAGAATATAACTACTATAATACTACTCCTATGTACAAGAATATAACTACTATAATACTGCTCTTATGTACAAGCATATAACTACTATAATACTACTCCTATGTACAAGAATATAACTACTATAATACTACTCCTATGTACAAGAATATAACTACTATAATACTACCTCCTATGTACAAGAGTATAACTACTATAATACTACCTCCTATGTACAAGACTATAACTACTATAATACTACCTCCTATGTACAGGAATATAACTACTATAATAATACCTCTTATGTACAGGAATATAACTACTATAATATTGCTCCTATGTACAAGAATATAACTACTATAATACTACTCCTAAATACAAGAATATAACTACTATAATACTACTCCTATGTACAAGAATATAACTACTATAATACTACCTCCTATGTACAGGAATATAACTACTATAATACTACCTCCTATGTACAGGAATATAACTACTATAATACTACCTCCTATGTACAGGAATATAACTACTATAATACTACCTCCTATGTACAAGAATATAACTACTATAATACTGCTTCTATGTATAAGAATATAACTACTATAATACTACTCCTATGTACAAGAATATAACTACTATAATACTGCTCCTATGTATAAGAATATAACTACTATAATACTACTCCTATGTACAAGAATATAACTACTATAATACTGCTCTTATGTACAAGCATATAACTACTATAATACTACTCCTATGTACAAGAATATAACTACTATAATACTACTCCTATGTACAAGAATATAACTACTATAATAATACTCCTATGTACAGGAATATAACTACTATAATACTACCTCCTATGTACAAGAGTATAACTACTATAATACTGCTCCTATGTACAAGACTATAACTACTATAATACTGCTGCTATATACAAAAATATAACTACTATAATACTGCCTCCTATGTACAAGAATATAACTACTATAATATTACTCCTATGTAGAAGAATATAACTACTATAATACTACCTCCTATGTACAGGAATATAACTACTATAATACTACCTCCTATGTACAGGAATATACAGTCCTATGAAAAAGTTTGGGCACCCCTATTAATCTTAATCATTTTTAGTTCTAAATATTTTGGTGTTTGCAGCAGCCGTTTCAGTTTGATATATCTAATAACTGATGGACACAGTAATATTTCAGGATTGAAATGAGGTTTATTGTACTAACAGAAAATGTGCAATATGCATTAAACCAAAATTTGACCGGTGCAAAAGTATGGGCACCTCAACAGAACAGTGCCAGTAATATTTAGTAGATCCTCCTTTTGCAAAGATAACAGCCTCTAGTCGCTTCCTGTAGCTTTTAATCAGTTCCTGGATCCTGGATAAAGGTATTTTGGACAAACAATTCAAGTTCAGTTAAGTTAGATGGTGGCCGAGCATGGACAGCCCGCTTCAAATCATCCCACAGATGTTCAATGATATTCAGGTCTGGGGACTGGGATGGCCATTCCAGAACATTGTAATTGTTCCTCTGCATGAATGCCTGAGGATTTGGAGCGGTGTTTTGGATCATTGTCTTGCTGAAATATCCATCCCCGGCGTAACTTCAACTTCGTCACTGATTCTTGAACATTATTCTCAAGAATCTGCTGATACTGAGTGGAATCCATGCGACCCTCAACTTTAACAAGATTCCCGGTGCCGGCATTGGCCACACAGCCCCAAAGCATGATGGAACCTCCACCAAATTTTACAGTGGGTAGCATGTGTTTTTCTTGGAATGCTGTTTCTTTTTGGACGCCATGCATAACGCCTTTTTTTATAACCAAACAACTCAATTTTTGTTTCCAAAATGAAGCTGCCTTGTCCAAATGTGCTTTTTCATACCTCAGGCAACTCTATTTGTGGCGTACGTGCAGAAACGGCTTCTTTCTCATCACTCTCCCATACAGCTTCTATTTGTGCAAAGTGCGCTGTATAGTTGACCGATGCACAGTGACACCATCTGCAGCAAGATGATGCTGCAGCTCTTTGGAGGTGTCTGTGGATTGTCCTTGACTGTTCTCACCATTCTTCTTCTCTGCCTTTCTGATATTTTTCTTGGCCTGCCACTTCTGGGCTTAACAAGAACTGTCCCTGTGGTCTTCCATTTCCTTACTATGTTCCTCACAGTGGAAACTGACAGGTTAAATCTCTGAGACAACTTTTTGTATCCTTCCCCTGAACAACTATGTTGAACAATCTTTGTTTTCAGATCATTTGAGAGT
Organism: Leptodactylus fuscus; assembly: GCF_031893055.1. Taxonomy (NCBI): domain Eukaryota; kingdom Metazoa; phylum Chordata; class Amphibia; order Anura; family Leptodactylidae; genus Leptodactylus; species Leptodactylus fuscus. The sequence goes on along the minus strand of NC_134268.1, from coordinate 223,566,053 downwards.
TGTTTTGAGTAGCCCATGATGCCACTCTTCAGAGGAGATTCAAATAGGAGATCAACTTGCAATTGGCCACCTTAAATACCTTTTCTTATGATTGGATACATCTGGCTATGAAGTTCAAAGCTCACTGAGGTTACAAAACCAATTTTGTGCTTCAGTAAGTCAGTAAAAAGTAGTTAGGGGAATTCAAATCAATAAAATGATAAGGGTGCCCATACTTTTGCACCGGTCAAATTTTGGTTTAATGCATATTGCACATTTTCTGTTAGTACAATAAACCTCATTTCAATCCTGAAATATTACTGTGTCCATCAGTTATTAGATATATCAAACTGAAATGGCTGCTGCAAACACCAAAATATTTAGAACAAAAAATGATTAAGATTAATAGGGGTGCCCAAACTTTTTCATAGGACTGTAACTACTATAATACTTCCTCCTATGTACAGGAATATAACTACTATAATACTACTCCTATGTACAAGAATATAACTACTATATACTACCTCCTATATACAAGAATATAACTACTATAATACTACTCCTATGTACAAGAATATAACTGCTATAATACTACCTCCTATGTACAAGAATATAACTACTATAATACTACTCCTATGTACAACAATATAACTACTATAATACTACTCCTATGTACAAATATATAACTACTATAATACTACCTCCTATGTACAAGAATATAACTACTATAATAATACCTCCTATGTACAAGAATATAACTACTATAATACTACTCCTATGTACAAGAATATAACTACTATAATACTACCTCCTAGCTGTGAGGACGTGTTTTTGTAGCTCTCCTGAGGCTCCTGATGTCTGGAGATAGCCCAGGGCGGGGCCACCCTGGGTGGGGAAGTTCCCCTGCCAAGGCCCAGGCTCCAAGGCCTTCTCTGGGAAGCAATTCCCAGACAACTAAAAAAATGGATGGAAATCCTAAAGTCCCCAGTAATGGGAATCGTGTCCAGTGTGTCAGCAGTCCTAGTGCAGCAAGCCAAGATGGGAAGAAAGTTGTAAAGGAAGAAGTAACGGAAGCAAGCAGTAGTACGGTGCAACAACCAAGCAAAATGGTTGAATGTAAGGAGCAAACTTTGCAGCCTGTGCAGACTCCATTGCAGGTTGCAGGTGTCCAGTCCACCCCACCCTCCTGCAGACAGAGGAGAACATCCCTGGAGAAGCAGACCATGCAGGAGAACATGCAGCAGTCTGTATTGGTACGGTCTGAGCGGACAAGATCTGGAAGCGGTAACTACAAAAATGTAGTGAAGGCAGTGGAGGAGATCAAAGGGAGACCAGCGGGGAAGCTTCAAGGTACCAGCAGTACAGTCACTGGAAATAAACTGGGACATAGTCCCCAGTCTGGACATTGTGGGCCCATGGCAGTGACAACAGCCGTAGCATGTCAGAAATCACAGGCTACACCAACCAGAAGCCATACTGGGGGTAACCAACCTGCAAAGCTCTCCAACAATGCACAGACTGTCACAGCTACTGAGCGAGCACCAGAACTGCGCCTGGCAGATGAGATACCAGCACTGGTCAAGCGACTGGAGACATTGAAGGCCAGTAAAATATATCTGCAGAGACAGATTGAATGTGCCTATAATCTAAAAAAGTCTGCATGCCCTGAGAAACTGGTGTTACTGGACAGGAAGCTGAGCGCACTGGCGAAAGAGCTCGCCGAGAACGTACGGGAGACCGAGACTGTACTGGAGCAAATGGGACCGGTGGGAGAATCATACAGAAACCAGCAGCGGTTCCAGGAATACCAGAAGTCACCATCACCTTGTGCCAAAGCTGGGTCTGAACCCTTGCAAGGTGGCAGCCAGCAGTCCCATGTAAAACCAGTTCTGCAGCCAGCAAGTTTCCCTTTTAAGGAAGGGAATTTGTACGGGAAAGCGACCAGTGTTCAGCAACAGCAAAAACCTGCAGCAGTTCTCAGCAAGGCACCACAAGTCCCAGCAACCAGCACTTTGCAACCAGGTCATGGACCCCTGCCTAATGGTAATGAAGTAGCAGCTGTGCAGACACCACAAGTCCCAGGAGACAAGTCATTGCAGCAGGACTATGGACTCTTACCTGAAGGTACTGGGGGAGTAACATATTTGGGGTTACAGGTTGTGGACTCTGTTGTGCAGGACTCTGCTGCCGCTGACTGTAGTGGTAATATGGACTCTGCTATGCAGGACTCTGCTGCCGCTGACTATAATACTAATATGGACTCTGCTGTGCAGGACTCTGCTGCCGCTGATTGTCTGACTAATGTGCCTGATATTATGGATATTCCTGTATGTGATAACGGCCCAGCAGGGGAAGGTGTTTCTGGGGGGGATCCTTCACTATCTATGGCGTCAGACCCCTCTGCAGTCCAGTCTCTGGAGTCTGGTGATATTGCAGACATAGAGGTTGATGGTGCGGCGGACACAGGACAGTCCAGTGTGCAGGACTTTCCCCCTCTAGATACTCGCGCAGTAGCAGAACCGCATGGTACAGGTGCTCAGCAGCCCACACAGCGCCCACAAACACGCCAAGATGGCGGATCCGGCCGTACCTCCTCAGGGAATGCCTGGAGCCGCGGTGCTCCATCTTTTGCATCAAACTCCAATTATACAGGCCAGGCTTTCAGGAGGAGGAATGTAGTCAGGTTTAGGCACGGAGGTGCCAAGGAGGATCTGCCGGATAGGAGGTTTGTGGTCCGAGAGCTCCTATGTACCCAGATGGGCTTTGTGCCGACTGATATCCTGGCCGTCATAAACCTTCCTGACCGCCAGGGGTACGATGTTAGTTTTAAGCTGATGTCTGATCTGGACCGGTTCTGGGCCAATCTCACCAGGTTGAGAGATACGGAAGGTTGGGATAAGTTCAGTTTCATCCCCATCTCTAGGCCAGATACAGCCTCTGTCACAATTGTATTTTGGAATGAAGCCGTTCCCCCTCAGGACATAGTCATCTGGCTCAGGAGGCATTGTGACCTCATGTCCGATCTTAGTAAGAACAGGGATGAAGACGGGGTCTGGACCGGTGGGTGGAGGGTCCTGGTGAAGTTACGTCAGCAGAACAACATAACCCAACATCTGCCCAATTCGTTCTTTATAGGCCGAGAAAAAGGGATCTGCTTCTATGCGGGTCAGCCTCGCCGGTGCTTCAAGTGTGGGAAGGCCGGCCATGTGGCCAGTGTATGCTCCATGGTAAAGTGTAGCCTCTGTAATGAAATGGGCCACGTGAGTGCCACATGCCAAAGCATTAGGTGTAACCTGTGCGGTAGGATCGGTCACCCCCACAGAGATTGTCCTGATGCCTGGCATAACATCTGTAAGGATAGCCCTGATGAGGACTTGCTGGCAGCGGCTGATGACATACAGGAGGAGGAGGAGGCGCTATTGTCAGGGTCAGTAGTCACGGAGGCGGAGCCTCAACCACATACAGGTGATACCACCCAAGACCAGGCCGAGTCAGGTCCCATTGAGACGACCATGGAGGTTGTCGAGCAGGTTGTACAACCCTCAGTGGTCGTCTCTTCTCCTGCCCGATCATCCAACAATAATAAAAGGAGGAAGAAGGATAAAGCCAGCCGTAAGCCTGAGGGTGAGTGGACCACAGTAGAAAAGCCTACAAAGATGAGAGTAAGTAGTGCAGGCGAGGTCACTGCAACGGGGAATAGATTTAGTGTCCTATCAGAGTCAGACGGAGAAGCAGAACTAGACAGAGAACTCTCACGAATGATGGCGGAGTATGAGGAGGAGCCAGAGGGCGATCCCCCCACTAAGAGGAGACCCCACCGAGATGAGGGGCAGTCCGAATCAGACATGGAAACAGCTGGTCACCAGGACACCTCTGACTCTGACCTATGACAATGGGGCCCATCTCTCTGTTTCTCATATTCCTAGTTGTTCTGATGGCAGGTTTCTATCTTAAAGTTATCTCTAGTAATGTGAATAGCATCCGAGCAAGGAGGACAAGACACGCAGTGTATGAACATCTGAGATATCTTGATGCCGATGTCTATTTCTTACAAGAAACCCGTTTAAATACTTTAGGACTAATACGAGAAGCAGAGAGAGAATGGAAATCTGGCCCGTCCTTCTGGTCTCTGGCTGTGGAACCTTATGCCGGGGTTTCTATACTGTTTAACACCCCTGATGTCACCATACACAGACTAACTGAGGTTCTGATGGGGAGGTGCCTGGTTTTAGAAGTTACCATCCGAGGCAGAAGGCTCCGACTCATTAATATCTATGGTCCACCGCAGTCGGTGATGGAAAGGGCACGTCTGTTTGATGAAGTCAAGCAGTACTTGTTTACATCTGTTCCGGTAGTCATGGCAGGGGACTTCAATGCCACCATGTCATCCAGTGACAGACCTACTGGTCGGCCTCTCACCAGGGACTGCAAGGTCTTAAGCAGAATTATTTCCCAGGCTGGTCTGTCTGATGTGTTTACTGAGGGTGGTAGGAAACCAAAATTCACTTACTCCTGCGCTGGTAGATGCAGTCGGATAGACTTAGCTCTGGTCAGTCCCGCTGAGCATGTTAGTGAGAAAAGTGAAAAGACAGTCCCTTATTCTGACCATCTGGCTTTGTATTTTTGCTTGGGCTCCACAAAACGCCCTGATATTGGGAGAGGCCTATGGAAGCTGAATTCCAGCCTCTTGGACGATGACTGTGTCCGGAGTTGTGTCCACTCTCTATTTCAGAACCAGCTTGAGAGAGTGGTGTTTTATGATAACATGGCAGACTGGTGGGAGGATGTCAAGGAGGAGATCAGATCCCTCTTAAGGAGACTGTCAGTTAAGAAGGGGAAGAGTAAGTATAGCCAGTATCTCAGGCTGCGGAAAGAATTAGAGTCACTCTATTCGGCGGGCGGGGATAACCAACAGAAGATTGACCGGCTGAAATCTGAGATCAGTCAGTATCAGTACCGCAGGTATACATCCCTGGTTCTTGAACGGGATTATGGGTCCTTAGGGGCTCCGGATCCTTTTGAGAATTGCAGGGAGCGGGTGGCAAATAAATCGGTCACAGGTCTCACTGACTCCCAGGGTGTTTTACAGGAGTCTCGGGAGGGTATCCTGGGGGTGGTGAGAACTTACTATGCTGACTTGTTTCAGAAGAAGGTTTTGGATAGAGAGAAGGTGGCTCAATTCTTGGAGGCAACTCCAGGTCCTGATACTAATGATTTGGACTTTTCTCCTTTGACAGCAGAGTTAACAGTGGAGGAGGTGAAAGAGGCCATAGATAAGTTACATCTGAAGAAGGCACCAGGTCCAGATGGGATTACAGCTGAGTTCTATAAGAAATTCCGAGACCTCTTGGCACCAATTCTCGTGGATGTATACAAAACTAGTCTAGAAAACCACCTGATGCCTCCATCCATGAGAGTGTCCTCCCTGATCCTGCTGTCTAAAGGTAAAAGAGCCTAGTGACATCAAGAACTGGAGGCCGATTGCCCTCTTGAATGTCGATAGGAAGATTCTTGCAAAAATTCTGTTCTCTAGATTAGTTTGTTTGTCCCCGGCACTGTTGGCAGGCTCTCAGTTTGGCACAGTTAAAGGGCGGAACATCTCTGGAGCAGTTATCTCGATAAGGGAGATGTTTGAGAGATGTAAAGCTCTGAGGTGTGGGAGATATGTTGTGAGTCTTGACCAGGCTAAGGCCTTTGACAGAGTAGACCATGAGTATCTATGGGCGACTTTGACAAAGTACGGTATTCCGGGACAATTTGTGGATTGGCTGAGAACTTTGTACCGTGAGGCGGAGAGCTTTCCTCTGATTAATGGTTGGCAGGGTGATGCTTTCAGGGTTGAGGCAGGGGTGAGACAAGGTTGCCCACTGAGTCCATTACTGTATGTGTTTGCCATAGACCCGTTTCTTAGGTCACTGCAGGAGTGTGATTTTCAGGGGGCGCCGGTCCCCCACTGCTTGCCCCTGAGAGTTGTTGCCTACGCGGATGATGTGACTGTGGTGATATCTGAGCCTCGTGAGGTGGAGATGTTGTCTGCGGCCATCAGAAGTTACTCAGGGGCCTCCGGGTCTCTTGTCAACCTTGAGAAGAGTCAAGCTCTCTGGACGGGTCATACTGGTCCTACATTTGATCTGCCGCAGTTTGCCCAGGCCTCCTCCTATATTAAGATCCTTGGGGTGAAATTCGGGAGGGATGATAATTGCAGACTAAATTGGGAAGAAAAGTTGGAATCCGGAAATGCAAAGGTTCAGCGATGGAAGAACTGGAGGCTGACCTATAGAGAAAGGGTTAAAATGTTGAAGACTTACCTGGTCCCTGTCTTCTTGTACGTCTCTGTTGTCTTTCCTTTGCCAGAATCTTTCTCCACTGGGCTCTTTAGCCTGTTCTTCCAACTTTTGTGGGGGAACAGGTTGAACCCAGTAAAAAGAGGGATAACCTACCTACAGAGGAGACAGGGTGGGCTGGATATGTTAAATCCAAGGGTGTTTTTTGACTCCATGTTTCTAAAAGTAAATTTTGGTTGCCTGGACTCAGATAACAGCTCCCTGTGGGTAAATAGTATCAGGGACTGGATATTGCCTTTTGCAGAATCCTGGGTGCGAGGCGGCAGCCTTAAGAGGGGTCGATCGACTCGTGACTACCTCCCCCAGTATCTGGACTATGGCATAAGGTGCCTGAAAAAATGGGGTATTGAAAAGACCTATCTGGTGAGTAAGACCAGGAAAGATCTGTACACCAGGGTATGTAAGACCTTCTATTGTCTCCAGCCAACATTGAGGGACTGCACATCTACAACCCTGCAGGATAGTCTGAGGCTCCTCACTGGTCGGAGGCTCCCTGCAAAGTTCTTTGACATTGCCTGGCTATCTCTGCATGGGAAACTTTTTGTAAGAGGCAACCTAAAACATCTCAGTGTGACAGATCGGGCATGTCCATTAGGTTGTCAGCAGGAGGAGACCATGGCACATTTTATATCAGAGTGCGGGGGAGGGCGAAAGATCTGGCAGGAAATATCCCGGAGGCTGAAAATTCCCCGATTACAATCACTCAAATACCCCGAAATCATATATGGCATCCCAACTAATATAGGTGACATTAACCGGGAGACCCTGTATATTATTATTACTGTCATCAAATATTATCACTGGCATACAAGGACCCAGGTGTCCCTACACAGAGAGCCCTTCCGTCATATGACCGCTGTCACATATATCATGTCTGAACTGAGGTGGATAAAGTCTCTGGAGGTCAGAAAAAAGTCTGATAATGTAAAATTGTGGAGAAATGTATATATCGATTGCTGAATACTCTGATAACACTGCAAATAAGTCTGTTCATTTATTTATGGATTTATTTTTTTTTCCCCCTCTTTATCCTGCCAGCAATGGACTCTTAAGTTAAAGTGATTCTCATTTTTGTTATCTGACAGACATGTCTGATTTATGTTATATTATTATTATTATTATTATTATTAGTTATTAATTCTGCTGGAATGTAATGTATTTTTGTTTTGTTTTTACTAATAAAAATTACCTCCTATGTACAAGAATATAACTACTATAATACTGCTCCTATATACAAGAATATAACTACTATAATACTGCTCCTATGTATAAGAATATAACTACTATAATACTACTCCTATGTACAAGAATATAACTACTATAATACTGCTCTTATGTACAAGAATATAACTACTATAATACTACTCCTATGTACAAGAATATAACTACTATAATACTACCTCCTATGTACAGGAATATAACTACTATAATACTACCTCCTATATACAAGAATATAACTACTATAATACTACTCCTATGTACAAGAATATAACTACTATAATACTACCTCCTATGTACAAGAATATAACTACTATAATACTACTCCTATATACAAGAATATAACTACTATAATACTGCTCCTATGTACAAGAATATAACTACTATAATACTGCCCCCTATATACTAGAATATCTCCTCTCCATATCACTGCAGTTCTGTGTCTTCGGCTTGTGTTAGGGTTACACCTATTTTGGGGTTCCTCTTTATTAGGTGAGTTAGGGGACCTGATATAATGGAATCCCAGTCCACTTAACAAGTGATTTCCCGCGCCCCCCATAGAATATAGTTTTGCAGGTCTCTTCTCTCCGCAGTTTTGGGGACAGACGGTCGCAGTGTCATCCAGTGCAGGGTTTATTATATCTTGTACTTGTTTCTATCTAGATCAGGGGCGGATCCAGGGCGGAAAGCATAAAACGCTCACGGCCGGACCCGGTCTGTGGTTTCCGTCTTCTTGCATGCAGAAGACGGGAAACCACAGAACGGAGACCCGAATGGCCATTGTTTTTGCGGTTGTGTGTTAGGGCCACACTACGGACACCGATGAGCTGAATACATAGGCGTTTAAAGCAAGAGCTGTCATAGTTCAGCTCCTGCTTTAATGCTGCGCTCCAGCATTTGTAGCCGCGATGTGATGACGTCACATCGCGCCTACAATATGTGTATGAGTGAGACTGCGGAGAGAGCGGCGGGGGAGCGAGGGAAGGAGAGTGTGTTTTTTTTTTGTGTGTTGAACATTAAGATGGAACATAATATAGGGGGCCCATGAAACTGGGGGCAGATGAAGGGGGAGGGAGGAGAACGGCATGACACTGGGGCAGATGAAGGGGGAGGGAGAATGGCATGACACTGGGGCAGATGAAGGGGGGGGAGAACAGCATGACAGTGGGGCAGATGAAGGGGGAGGGAGAATGGCATGACACTGGGGCAGATGAAGGGGGAGGGAGAATGGCATGACACTGGGGTAGATGAAGGGGGGGGAGAACAGCATGACAGTGGGGCAGATGAAGGGGGAGGGAGAATGGCATGACACTGGGGCAGATGAAGGGGGAGGGAGAATGGCATGACACTGGGGCAGATGAAGGGGGAGGGAGAATGGCATGACACTGGGGAAGATGAAGGGGGAGGGAGAATGGCATGACACTTGGGTAGATGAAGGGGGGGAGAACAGCATGACAGTGGGGCAAATGAGGGGGAGGGAGAATGGCATGACACTGGGGCAGATGAAGGGGGAGGGAGAACAGCATGACACGGGGCAGATGAAGGGGGGGTGAATGGCATGACACTGGGGCAGATGAAGGGGGAGGGAGAATGGCATGACACTGGGGTAGATGAAGGGGGGGAGAACAGCATGACAGTGGGGCAGATGAAGGGGGAGGGAGAATGGCATGACACTGGGGCAGATGAAGGGGGAGGGAGAATGGCATGACACTGGGGCAGATGAAGGGGGAGGGAGAATGGCATGACACTGGGGCAGATGAAGGGGGAGGGAGAATGGCATGACACTGGGGTAGATGAAGGGGGGGGAGAACAGCATGACAGTGGGGCAGATGAAGGGGGAGGGAGAATGGCATGACACTGGGGCAGATGAAGGGGGAGGGAGAATTGCATGACACTGGGGTAGATGAAGGGGGGGAGAACAGCATGACAGTGGGGCAGATGAAGGGGGGAGGGGAGAATGGCATGACACTGGGGCAGATGAAGGGGGGAGGGAGAATGGCATGACACTGGGGCAGATGAAGGGGGAGGGAGAATGGCATGACACTTGGGTAGATGAAGGGGGGGGAGAACAGCATGACAGTGGGGCAAATGAGGGGGGAGGGAGAATGGCATGACACTGGGGCAGATGAAGGGGGAGGGAGAATGGCATGACACTGGGGCAGATGAAGGGGGAGGGAGAATGGCATGACACTGGGGTAGATGAAGGGGGGGAGAACAGCATGACAGTGGGGCAGATGAAGGGGGAGGGAGAATGGCATGACACTGGGGCAGATGAAGGGGAGGGAGAATGGCATGACACTGGGGCAGATGAAGGGGGAGGGAGAATGGCATGACACTGGGGCAGATGAAGGGGGAGGGAGAATGGCATGACACTTGGGTAGATGAAGGGGGGGAGAACAGCATGACAGTGGGGCAAATGAGGGGGGAGGGAGAATGGCATGACACTGGGGCAGATGAAGGGGGAGGGAGAACAGCATGACACGGGGGCAGATGAAGGGGGGGTGAATGGCATGACACTGGGGCAGATGAAGGGGGAGGGAGAATGGCATGACACTGGGGTAGATGAAGGGGGGGAGAACAGCATGACAGTGGGGCAGATGAAGGGGGAGGGAGAATGGCATGACACTGGGGCAGATGAAGGGGGAGGGAGAATGGCATGACACTGGGGCAGATGAAGGGGGAGGGAGAATGGCATGACACTGGGGCAGATGAAGGGGGAGGGAGAATGGCATGACACTGGGGTAGATGAAGGGGGGGGAGAACAGCATGACAGTGGGGCAGATGAAGGGGGAGGGAGAATGGCATGACACTGGGCAGATGAAGGGGGAGGGAGAATGGCATGACACTGGGGTAGATGAAGGGGGGGGAGAACAGCATGACAGTGGGGCAGATGAAGGGGGAGGGAGAATGGCATGACACTGGGGCAGATGAAGGGGGAGGGAGAATGGCATGACACTGGGGCAGATGAAGGGGGAGGGAGAATGGCATGACACTGGGGCAGATGAAGGGGGAGGGAGAATGGCATGACACTTGGGTAGATGAAGGGGGGGAGAACAGCATGACAGTGGGGAAAATGAGGGGGAGGGAGAATGGCATGACACTGGGGCAGATGAAGGGGGAGGGAGAACAGCATGACACGGGGCAGATGAAGGGGGGGGTGAATGGCATGACACTGGGGCAGATGAAGGGGGAGGGAGAATGGCATGACACTGGGGTAGATGAAGGGGGGGGAGAACAGCATGACAGTGGGGCAGATGAAGGGGGAGGGAGAATGGCATGACACTGGGGGCAGATGAAGGGGGGAGGGAGAATGGCATGACACTGGGGCAGATGAAGGGGGAGGGAGAATGGCATGACACTGGGGCAGATGAAGGGGGAGGGAGAATGGCATGACACTGGGGTAGATGAAGGGGGGGAGAACAGCATGACAGTGGGGCAGATGAAGGGGGAGGGAGAATGGCATGACACTGGGGCAGATGAAGGGGGAGGGAGAATGGCATGACACTGGGGTAGATGAAGGGGGGGGAGAACAGCATGACAGTGGGGCAGATGAAGGGGGAGGGAGAATGGCATGACACTGGGGCAGATGAAGGGGGGAGGGAGAATGGCATGACACTGGGGCAGATGAAGGGGGAGGGAGAATGGCATGACACTGGGGCAGATGAAGGGGGAGGGAGAATGGCATGACACTTGGGTAGATGAAGGGGGGGAGAACAGCATGACAGTGGGGCAAATGAGGGGGAGGGAGAATGGCATGACACTGGGGCAGATGAAGGGGGAGGGAGAACAGCATGACACGGGGCAGATGAAGGGGGGGGGTGAATGGCATGAAACTGGGCAGAAACGGTGGGGACATGAAACTAGGGGCAGATGAAGGGTGTATATGAAACTGGGGGAGAGATAGAGGGGGGACATATAATTTACGGGTGACTGTAGGAGGATTATGTGTGTGGGAGCACATGAAAAATTAATGAGAATGGGCGGGGTCAACATAAAAGTGGGCGGGGCCAAGTTTTTTTTTTCTCCCTCTTTTTCTCCCTCTTTTATATCTTCAAAAGGGAGGTCTGGGTTACACGCACGAGGCTTGGTGGTGCTTCTATGTCACTGGTCTTGTGTGCATGCTCCCAATGCAGCTAATAGTACACAAATAAGGTCAGTTTTATAAGTTGGTCAAGCACAACTAACTAGTTAAAAAAAACGCCTCAAAAATGCATTTTTTGGGCTAATGTTTTCAAAAAATCCTGGGGGGATCCCCAGACCCCCCGGTAAGTAGGGCCCCGCCAAAGTCAATTGCCCAGGGCCCCGCAAAGCCTGGATCCGCCACTGATCTAGATAGTGATGTCCACTGCTGGGACTTGTGGTGTTTTGTGTTGGATTCTTCTGGTGGGCAGCCTGTCACTTGCAGACATTGCTCCCCTATAGATATCACATAGCAGTTGGGTCCTGGCATCTCAGGCTGCTCCTCCTGTGATGTCGGACATTGGGCATGACCTGCCACCCCCATGGGATCCTGTGTGACTCCTGCAGCTCCTCCGCCTCTCCAGCAGGTGTCACTGTGGTATCCCCTTTCTTTTGTAGGGACCGCTGAGTTATTTATAGGAAACGGTCAGTCCCAGAAATCTCTGCACATAAATCTGACAGGTGAACATAGGAAGCTATCCACACACAAAGGATATTTATTAGAATATAGTAAATGTTATTACTATCCTCTAACATCGGGAGAACATATAACCGAAACATAAGTGACTAAACCATACATGTGGGGGAAATGCTTTATGTGGCAGCATTACCAAAACAATGTAGGGCTAAGTGTGCAACGTCAAAGCGTCACGTGTCAGACAGGGACGGCGCGGAGCAGATAGTATATAGCAAATCTATATAATATGTATACGAGTATAAACCATCAAACCATAGTAATAACGATTGTTGCCGGACACTGGGTCGCTGTGTTGCGGTTGTGGCGGTGGCTGAGCAGCGCCGCGCCCAGTAGAGTAGGGACCCACTATAAAGAGGTCGCCGTGATGTGGCTAGTGGGCTTATGCACATTGATCAGTATGTATACGAAGAACCTCATATTGGGTATTGTATAATTTGCTGAGAATCACCAGATCAATGGGATGTGCGGCCATGTTTTTCTCTTTTTGTACACGTATAGTAATAACGATTAGCAGTAACAGCGCGTCACCATCCTACACATCAGTATATAATATGACATACTGGCATCTGCCCTCAACTTCGGCTGCGGGTTGGCGGTGGCGTTGAGCTGCTTATATGTAACCAATCGCTGTCGCTTCTGATTCGCGGTGCGCACACATGCCTACCCCTGCGCGCCCCCGGCACCCATTGCCCCTCACTTGGAACTGCGGTCTCTCTATCTGCCCCAACCCCCCCCCCGCGCACACATGACCCCTTCGATTCCCGGGACTGATGTCCCCTTCCCGCACTGGAGCCCCCGTCCTCCCTCTGTCTTACATGGGCCGGGCCCCCTCCCACCGCAGCACCCCAGTGGAGACCCCAACCTCGCAGGCCCCCCATCTCTCCTGCTGCACCCCGGCTCTCCCTCGCCAGCCCCTCTCTCCCGCGGCCCCCCCACCCGGCTGCCACCCTCCAAACCAGACTACAAATGTTGTTGTTGTGAGCTCGGTCAATGACATGAAGGATGTCGGTGTAATGGCGGAGCCTCATCTTGCTGGATTTAGGGACTGTCATTTCCATATATTGTCCATATTTCTCTATATCTGAGATGGATTATTTTGGCTGAATCGTCAGGACTCATGAAATTGTTTGACAAGTCCAAGAAGACGGCTTACACTTACATGGACACCCCGCCTATCTCTAGAAGAAGCTGACCATAAAGAAAGATAAGGATAATGTCTTATATCTCAGGTCTTCTCCAGTGTGGTCAGGTTTTGCCTGGACCTTCAGCAGGTTGAGCTTTTGTGCTCTGACATTATACGTGTGTGTATCGCGCACTGTATATCGCGACAACGCATCACTAGAACATGTGATCCTATTACTAGAAGGCTATTGGTCTCTTCTGTGACACTGGCCAGGGATCAGTATACAGGGGAGGTCTGGCCAAGGGTCAGTATACAGGGAAGGTCCGGTCTGGGGTCAGTATACAGGGGAGGTCTGGTCTGGGATCAGTATACAGGGTGGTCTGGCCAAGGGTCAGTATACAGAGGGATCTGGCCAAGGGTCAGTATACAGGGTGGTCTGGCCAAGGGTCAGTATACAAGGGGGGGGTTTGCCAGGGGTAAGTATACAAGGATATGTGGCTTGGGGGTCAGTGTACAAGGGTGTCTGGTCTGGGATCGGTATATAGGGGTGCTTGTACATGACTTGGGGTCAGTATACATGGGGTCTGGCTTGGAATTAGTCCGTATAGAAGGGAGTCTGGGTATGTGTGGCCTAGAGTCAATATACAGGCGAGTCTTCCTTGGAGGTCAGTCAGTGTACAGGGGGGTCTGGCTTGTGGTCAGTCAGTATTATGGGAGTCTAGCCTGGGGTCGGTCACTATACAAGGGTATGGGGCTTGGGGTCAGTATACAGGATGGTCTGCCTTGGGGTCATTTAGTATACAGGGGGGTCTGGGCTGGGATCATTCAGTATACAGGGGAGGGTTCTATCCTGCGGTCATTCAGTATACAGGGGGGTCTGGGGTCACTTAGTGTACAGGGTGGTCTGGCATGGCTTCTTTATGAAGGGACGCTCTCTTGGCTTTGGATTACCAGATACTTCTGCCTATTGGTAGCTGCTCAATGAGTCCAGAGTGACCCCGAACTTCGCCCTATAGCCCGCGCTCAGTCTGATGATGCAGTGTTGACATCATGGGGCACAGGTCATCTCCAACACCAATATCAACTCTAACCAAACACATGCAGCATGTGGTCAGTGGAGAGGGGGGGAGCTGCTGCACTGGTCAGTGGAGAGGGAGGAGAACTGCTGCACTGGTCAGTGGAGAGGGGGGGAGCTGCTGCACTGGTCAGTGGAGAGGGGGGGAGCTGCTGCACTGGTCAGTGGAGAGGGGGGGAGCTGCTGCACTGGTCAGAGGAGAGGGGGGAGAGCTGCTGTACTGGTCAGAGGAGAGGGGGGAGAGCTGCTGCACTGGTCAGAGGAGAGGGGGGAGAGCTGCTGCACTGGTCAGAGGAGAGGAGGGAGAGCTGCTGCACTGGTCAGTGGAGAGGGAGGAGAACTGCTGCACTGGTCAGAGGAGAGGGGGGGAGCTGCTGCACTGGTCAGTGGAGAGGGGGGGGAGCTGCTGCACTGGTCAGTGGAGAGGGGGGGAGCTGCTGCACTGGTCAGAGGAGAGGGGGGAGAGCTGCTGTACTGGTCAGAGGAGAGGGGGGAGAGCTGCTGCACTGGTCAGAGGAGAGGGGGGAGAGCTGCTGCACTGGTCAGAGGAGAGGAGGGAGAGCTGCTGCACTGGTCAGTGGAGAGGGGGGGGAGCTGCTGCACTGGTCAGAGGAGAGGGGGGAGAGCTGCTGCACTGGTCAGAGGAGAGGGGGGAGAGCTGCTGCACTGGTCAGAGGAGAGGAGGGAGAGGTGCTGCACTGGTCAGAGGAGGGAGAGCTGCTGCACTGGTCAGTGGAGAGGGGGGAGAGCTGCTGTACTGGTCAGAGGAGAGGAGGGAGAGCTGCTGCACTGGTCAGTGGAGAGGGGGGGAGCTGCTGCACTGGTCAGAGGAGAGGGGGGAGAGCTGCTGCACTGGTCAGAGGAGAGGAGGGAGAGCTGCTGCACTGGTCAGTGGAGAGGGGGGAGAGCTGCTGTACTGGTCAGAGGAGAGGAGGGAGAGCTGCTGCACTGGTCAGTGGAGAGGGGGGGAGCTGCTGCACTGGTCAGAGGAGAGGGGGGAGAGCTGCTGTACTGGTCAGAGGAGAGAGGGGAGAGCTGCTGTACTGGTCAGTGGAGAGGGGGGGAGCTGCTGCACTGGTCAGAGGAGAGGGGGGAGAGCTGCTGTACTGGTCAGTGGAGAGGGGGGGAGCTGCTGCACTGGTCAGAGGAGAGGGGGAGAGCTGCTGCACTGGTCAGAGGAGAGAGGGGAGAGCTGCTGTACTGGTCAGTGGAGAGGGGGGGAGCTGCTGCACTGGTCAGAGGAGAGAGGGGAGAGCTGCTGTACTGGTCAGTGGAGAGGGGGGGAGCTGCTGCACTGGTCAGAGGAGAGGGGGGAGAGCTGCTGTACTGGTCAGAGGAGAGGGGGGAGAGCTGCTGCACTGGTCAGAGGAGAGGGGGGAGAGCTGCTGCACTGGTCAGTGGAGAGGGGGGGAGCTGCTGCACTGGTCAGAGGAGAGGAGGGAGAGCTGCTGCACTGGTCAGTGGAGAGGGGGGGAGCTGCTGCACTGGTCAGAGGAGAGGGGGGAGAGCTGCTGCACTGGTCAGAGGAGAGGGGGGAGAGCTGCTGCACTGGTCAGAGGAGAGGGGGAAGAGCTGCTGCACTGGTCAGAGGAGAGGAGGGAGAGCTGCTGCACTGGTCAGAGGAGAGGAGGGAGAGCTGCTGTACTGGTCAGAGGAGAGGGGGGAGAGCTGCTGCACTGGTCAGAGGAGAGGAGGGAGAGCTGCAGCACTGGTCAGTGGAGAGGGGGGAGAGCTGCTGTACTGGTCAGAGGAGAGGAGGGAGAGCTGCTGCACTGGTCAGAGGAGAGGGGGGAGAGCTGCTGCACTGGTCAGAGGAGAGGGGGGAGAGCTGCTGCACTGGTCAGTGGAGAGGGGGGAGAGCTGCTGCACTGGTCAGAGGAGAGGGGGGAGAGCTGCTGCACTGGTCAGAGGAGAGGGGGGAGAGCTGCTGCACTGGTCAGAGGAGAGGGGGGAGAGCTGCTGCACTGGTCAGAGGAGAGGGGGGAGAGCTGCTGCACTGGTCAGAGGAGAGGGGGGAGAGCTGCTGCACTGGTCAGAGGAGAGGGGGGAGAGCTGCTGCACTGGTCAGAGGAGAGGGGGGAGAGCTGCTGCACTGGTCAGAGGAGAGGGGGAGAGCTGCTGCACTGGTCAGAGGAGAGGGGGGAGAGCTGCTGCACTGGTCAGAGGAGGGAGAGCTGCTGCACTGGTCAGTGGAGAGGAGGGAGAGCTGCTGCACTGGTCAGAGGAGAGAGAGCTGCTGCACTGGGCAGAGGAGAGGGGGGAGAGCTGCTGTACTGGTCAGAGGAGAGGAGGGAGAGCTGCTGCACTGGTCAGAGGAGAGGGGGGAGAGGTGCTGCATTGGTCAGAGGAGAGAGGGGGGAGCTGCTGCACTGGTCAGAGGAGAGGAGGGAGAGCTGCTGTACTGGTCAGAGGAGAGGGGGGGAGAGCTGCTGCACTGGTCAGAGGAGAGGGGGGAGAGGTGCTGCACTGGTCAGAGGAGAGAGGGGGGAGCTGCTGCACTGGTCAGAGGAGAGGAGGGAGAGCTGCTGTACTGGTCAGAGGAGAGGAGGGAGAGCTGCTGCACTGGTCAGAGGAGAGGGGGGAGAGCTGCTGTACTGGTCAGAGGAGAGGAGGGAGAGCTGCTGCACTGGTCAGAGGAGAGGAGGGAGAGCTGCTGCACTGGTCAGAGGAGAGGGGGGAGAGCTGCTGTACTGGTCAGAGGAGAGGGGGGAGAGCTGCTGCACTGGTCAGTCTCTCTGCACTGATCCAATCTCTAGCATGTATTTGGGTGCACATGTATGTTACATGTATGTTGACATTCTGCATTGTTTTGAGCAGTATTGTGCTGACTATGAGCCACGTACATGATCGGCCGAAGTCCCAATACACCCACCCCGCCCCACCCTATCTCTGCCCCAGTTTCATGTCCCCCCATCTCTGCCCCAGAATCATGTCCCCCCTTCTCTGCCCCCAGATTCATGTCCCCCCATCTCTGCCCCCAGATTCATATCCCCCATCTCTGCCCCCAGATTCATGTCCCCCCATCTCTGCCCCCAGATTCATGTCCCCCCATCTCTGCCCCCAGATTCATGTCCCCCATCTCTTCCCCCACTTTCATGTCTCCCCATCTCTGCCCCCAGATTCATGTCCCCACATCTCTGCCCCCAGATTCATGTCTTCCCATCTCTGCCCCCAGATTCATGTCCCCCTATCTTTGCCCCCAGATCCATGTCCCCCCATCTCTGCCCCCAGTGTCATGTCCTCACATCTCTGCCCCCAGTGTCATGTCCCCCATCTCTGTCCCCAGATTCATGTCCCCCCATCTCCTGCCCCCAGATTCATGTCCTCTCCATCTCTGCCCCCAGTTTCATGTTCCCCACATCTCTGCCCCCAGTTTCATGTCCCCACATCTCTGCCCCCAGATTCATGTCCCCACATCTCTGCCCCCAGTTTCATGTTCCCCACATCTCTTCCCCCACTTTCATGTCTCCCCATCTCTGCCCCCAGATTCATGTCCCCCATCTCTGCCCCCAGATTCATGTCCCCCATCTCTGTCCCCAGATTCATGTCCCCCATCTCCTGCCCCCAGATTCATGTCCCCTCCATCTCTGCCCCCAGATTCATGTCTTCCCATCTCTGCCCCCAGATTCATGTCCCCCCATCTCTGCCCCCAGATTCATGTCCCCCATCTCTGCCCCCAGATTCATGTCCCCACATCTCTGCCCCCAGATTCATGTCCCCACATCTCTGCCCCAGATTCATTTCCCCACATCTCTGCCCCCACTTTCATGTCTCCCCATCTCTTCCCCCGATTCATGTCCCCTCCATCTCTGCCCCCAGATTCATGTCCCCTCCATCTCTGCCCCCAGATTCATGTCCCCCCATCTTTGCCCCAGATTCATGTCCCCCCATCTCTGCCCCCAGATTCATGTCCCCCATCTCTGCCCCCACTTTCATGTCTCCCCATCTCTGCCCCCAGATTCATGTCCCCCATCTCTGTCCCCAGATTCATGTCCCCCCATCTCTGCCCCCAGATTCATGTCCCCTCCATCTCTGCCCCCAGATTCATGTCCCCTCCATCTCTGCCCCCAGATTCATGTCCCCCCATCTCTGCCCCAGATTCATGTCCCCCCATCTCTGCCCCCAGATTCATGTCCCCCCATCTCTGCCCCCAGATTCATGTCCCTCCATCTCTTCCCCCAGATTCATGTCCCTCCATCTCTTCCCCCAGATTCATGTCCCCCCATCTCTGCCCCCAGATTCATGTCCCTCCATCTCTTCCCCCAGATTCATGTCCCTCCATCTCTTCCCCCAGATTCATGTGCCTCCATCTCTGTCCCCAGATTCATGTCCCTCCATCTCTTCCCCCAGATTCATGTCCCCCCATCTCTGCCCCCAGATTCATGTCCCTCAATCTCTACCCCCAGATTCATGTCCCTCAATCTCTGCCCCCAGATTCATGTCCCCTCCATCTCTGCCCTCAGATTCATGTCCCCACATCTCTGCCCCCAGATTCATGCCCCCCCATCTCTGCCCCCAGATTCATGACCCCTCCATCTCTGCCCCCAGATTCATGTCCCCCATCTCTTCCCCCAGATTCATGTCCCCCCATCTCTGCCCCCAGATTCATGTCCCCACATCTCTGCCCCCAGATTCATTTCCCCACATCTCTGCCCCACTTTCATGTCTCCCCATCTCTGCCCCCAGATTCATGTCCCCTCCATCTCTGCCCCCAGATTCATGTCCCCTCCATCTCTGCCCCCAGAATCATGTCCCCCCATCTCTGCCCCCAGATTCATGTCCCCCCATCTCTACCCCTAGATTCCTGTCCTCACATCTCTGCCCCCAGTGTCATGTCCCCCATCTCTGTCCCCAGATTCATGTCCTCTCAATCTCTTCCCCCAGTTTCATGTTCCCCACATCTCTGCCCCCAGATTCATGTCCCCACATCTCTGCCCCCAGTTTCATGTTCCCTCCATCTCTGCCCCCAGATTCATGTCTCCACATCTCTGCCCCCAGATTCATGTCTCCACATCTCTGCCCCCAGATTCATGTCCCCTCCATCTCTGCCCCCAGATTCATGTCCCCCCATCTCTACCCCTAGATTCATGTCCTCACATCTCTGCCCCCAGTGTCATGCCCCCCATCTCTGCCCCCAGATTCATTCTGTATAATAATTATTAATGGCTGTGTTAATGGCTGTGTATAGGGGCCACTATGGGTCGTAATAGTTTGTGCAGGGGCTACTATGGGGCAAAATAGAGCGCGTAGAAATCCGGGGGGGGGGGGGGGAGGGGTCAATCAGGGTCTTCCGTGTTGGTCGAGGTGGGGGGGGCATGTCAAAAATTCACCACGGGGCCCCGCCATTCCTATTTATGCCACTGTATATAGTGATGGTATATCAGAATTAGACTGCACATAGTGACAGTACAGGAGGATGAGACTGCACATAGTGACAGTACAGGAGGATGAGACTGCACATAGTGACAGTACAGGAGGATTAGACTGCACATAGTGACAGTACAGGAGGATGAGACTGCACATAGTGACAGTACAGGAGGATGAGACTGCACATAGTGACAGTACAGGAGGATTAGACTGCACATAGTGACAGTACAGGAGGATTAGACTGCACATAGTGACAGTACAGGAGGATGAGACTGCACATAGTGACAGTACAGGAGGATTAGACTGCACATAGTGACAGTACAGGAGGATGAGACTGCACATAGTGACAGTACAGGAGGATGAGACTGCACATAGTGACAATACAGGGGGATTAGACTGCACATAGTGACAATACAGGGGGATTAGACTGCACATAGTGACAGTACAGGAGGATGAGACTGCACATAGTGACAGTACAGGAGGATGAGACTGCACATAGTGACAGTACAGGAGGATTAGACTGCACATAGTGACAGTACAGGAGGATTAGACTGCACATAGTGACAATACAGGAGGATTAGACTGCACATAGTGACAATACAGGAGGATTAGACTGCACATAGTGACAATACAGGGGGATGAGACTGCACATAGTGACAGTACAGGAGGATTAGACTGCACATAGTGACAGTACAGGAGGATTAGACTGCACATAGTGACAATACAGGAGGATTAGACTGCACATAGTGACAGTACAGGAGGATTAGACTGCACATAGTGACAGTACAGGAGGATTAGACTGCACATAGTGACAGTACAGGAGGATTAGACTGCACATAGTGACAGTACAGGAGGATTAGACTGCACATAGTGACAGTACAGGAGGATTAGACTGCACATAGTGACAATACAGGAGGATTAGACTGCACATAGTGACAATACAGGAGGATTAGACTGCACATAGTGACAATACAGGGGGATGAGACTGCACATAGTGACAGTACAGGAGGATTAGACTGCACATAGTGACAGTACAGGAGGATTAGACTGCACATAGTGACAGTACAGGAGGATTAGACTGCACATAGTGACAGTACAGGAGGATTAGACTGCACATAGTGACAGTACAGGAGGATTAGACTGCACATAGTGACAATACAGGGGGATTAGACTGCACATAGTGATAGTACAAGAGGATGAGACTGCACATAGTGACAGTACAGGAGGATTAGACTGCACATAGTGACAGTACAGGAGGATTAGACTGCACATAGTGACAGTACAGGAGGATTAGACTGCACATAGTGACAGTACAGGAGGATTAGACTGCACATAGTGACAGTACAGGAGGATTAGACTGCACATAGTGACAATACAGGGGGATGAGACTGCACATAGTGACAATACAGGAGGATGAGACTGCACATGGTGACAATACAGGAGGATGAGACTGCACATGGTGACAATACAGGAGGATTAGACTGCACATAGTGACAGTACAGGAGGATTAGACTGCACATAGTGACAGTACAGGAGGATTAGACTGCACATAGTGACAATACAGGAGGATGAGACTGCACATGGTGACAGTACAGGGGGATTAGACTGCACATAGTGACAATACAGGAGGATTAGACTGCACATAGTGACAATACAGGGGGATGAGACTGCACATAGTGAAAGTACAGGAGGATGAGACTGCACATAGTGACAATACAGGGGGATTAGACTGCACATAGTGACAGTACAGGAGGATAAGACTGCACATAGTGACAGTACAGGAGGATTAGACTGCACATAGTGACAGTACAGGAGGATGAGACTGCACATAGTGACAGTACAGGAGGATTAGACTGCACATAGTGACAATACAGGAGGATTAGACTGCACATAGTGACAATACAGGAGGATTAGACTGCACATAGTGACAGTACAGGAGGATGAGACTGCACATAGTGACAGTACAGGAGGATTAGACTGCACATAGTGACAGTACAGGAGGATTAGACTGCACATAGTGACAGTACAGGAGGATGAGACTGCACATAGTGACAGTACAGGAGGATGAGACTGCACATAGTGACAATACAGGAGGATGAGACTGCACATAGTGACAGTACAGGAGGATTAGACTGCACATAGTGACAGTACAGGAGGATTAGACTGCACATAGTGACAGTACAGGAGGATTAGACTGCACATAGTGACAATACAGGAGGATTAGACTGCACATAGTGACGGTACAGGAGGATTAGACTGCACATAGTGACAGTACAGGAGGATTAGACTGCACATAGTGACAATACAGGAGGATTAGACTGCACATAGTGACAGTACAGGAGGATGAGACTGCACATAATGACAATACAGGAGGATTAGACTGCACATAGTGACAATACAGGAGGATTAGACTGCACATAGTGACAATACAGGAGGATTAGACTGCACATAGTGACAGTACAGGAGGATTAGACTGCACATAGTGACAATACAGGGGGATGAGACTGCACATAGTGACAGTACAGGGGGATTAGACTGCACATAGTGACAGTACAGGAGGATTAGACTGCACATAGTGACAATACAGGGGGATGAGACTGCACATAGTGACAGTACAGGAGGATGAGACTGCACATAATGACAGTACAGGAGGATTAGACTGCACATAGTGACAGTACAGGAGGATGAGACTGCACATAATGACAATACAGGAGGATTAGACTGCACATAGTGACAATACAGGAGGATTAGACTGCACATAGTGACAATACAGGAGGATTAGACTGCACATAGTGACGGTACAGGAGGATTAGACTGCACATAGTGACGGTACAGGAGGATTAGACTGCACATAGTGACGGTACAGGAGGATTAGACTGCACATAGTGACGGTACAGGAGGATGAGACTGCACATAGTGACAGTACAGGAGGATTAGACTGCACATAGTGACAGTACAGGAGGATGAGACTGCACATAATGACAATACAGGAGGATTAGACTGCACATAGTGACAATACAGGAGGATTAGACTGCACATAGTGACAGTACAGGAGGATTAGACTGCACATAGTGACAGTACAGGAGGATGAGACTGCACATAGTGACAGTACAGGAGGATGAGACTGCACATAGTGACAATACAGGAGGATTAGACTGCACATAGTGACAGTACAGGAGGATTAGACTGCACATAATGACAATACAGGAGGATTAGACTGCACATAGTGACAATACAGGAGGATTAGACTGCACATAGTGACAGTACAGGAGGATGAGACTGCACATAGTGACAGTACAGGAGGATGAGACTGCACATAGTGACAGTACAGGAGGATGAGACTGCACATAGTGACAGTACAGGAGGATTAGACTGCACATAGTGACAGTACAGGAGGATTAGACTGCACATAGTGACAATACAGGGGGATTAGACTGCACATAGTGACAGTACAGGAGGATGAGACTGCACATAGTGACAGTACAGGAGGATGAGACTGCACATAGTGACAATACAGGGGGATTAGACTGCACATAGTGACAGTACAGGAGGATGAGACTGCACATAGTGACAATACAGGGGGATTAGACTGCACATAGTGACAGTACAGGAGGATTAGACTGCACATAGTGACAGTACAGGAGGATTAGACTGCACATAGTGACAGTACAGGAGGATGAGACTGCACATAGTGACAATACAGGGGGATTAGACTGCACATGGTGACAGTACAGGAGGATTAGACTGCACATAGTGACAATACAGGAGGATTAGACTGCACATAGTGACAGTACAGGAGGATTAGACTGCACATAGTGACGGTACAGGAGGATGAGACTGCACATAGTGACAGTACAGGAGGATTAGACTGCACATAGTGACAGTACAGGAGGATGAGACTGCACATAATGACAATACAGGAGGATTAGACTGCACATAGTGACAATACAGGAGGATTAGACTGCACATAGTGACAGTACAGGAGGATTAGACTGCACATAGTGACAGTACAGGAGGATGAGACTGCACATAGTGACAGTACAGGAGGATGAGACTGCACATAATGACAATACAGGAGGATTAGACTGCACATAGTGACAATACAGGAGGATTAGACTGCACATAGTGACAGTACAGGAGGATGAGACTGCACATAGTGACAGTACAGGAGGATGAGACTGCACATAGTGACAATACAGGGGGATTAGACTGCACATAGTGACAGTACAGGAGGATTAGACTGCACATAGTGACAATACAGGAGGATGAGACTGCACATAGTGACAGTACAGGAGGATTAGACTGCACATAGTGACAATACAGGAGGATGAGACTGCACATAGTGACAGTACAGGAGGATGAGACTGCACATAGTGACAGTACAGGAGGATGAGACTGCACATAGTGACAGTACAGGAGGATTAGACTGCACATAGTGACAGTACAGGAGGATTAGACTGCACATAGTGACAATACAGGAGGATTAGACTGCACATAGTGACAGTACAGGAGGATGAGACTGCACATAGTGACAATACAGGAGGATTAGACTGCACATAGTGACAATACAGGAGGATTAGACTGCACATAGTGACAATACAGGGGGATGAGACTGCACATAGTGACAGTACAGGAGGATTAGACTGCACATAGTGACAGTACAAGAGGATTAGACTGCACATAGTGACAGTACAGGAGGATTAGACTGCACATAGTGACAGTACAGGAGGATTAGACTGCACATAGTAACAGTACAGGAGGATTAGACTGCACATAGTGACAGTACAGGAGGATTAGACTGCACATAGTGACAATACAGGAGGATTAGACTGCACATAGTGACAGTACAGGAGGATTAGACTGCACATAGTGACAGTACAGGAGGATTAGACTGCACATAGTGACAGTACAGGAGGATTAGACTGCACATAGTGACAATACAGGAGGATTAGACTGCACATAGTGACAGTACAGGAGGATTAGACTGCACATAGTGACAATACAGGAGGATTAGACTGCACATAGTGACAATACAGGAGGATGAGACTGCACATAGTGACAATACAGGAGGATTAGACTGCACATAGTGACAGTACAGGAGGATGAGACTGCACATAGTGACAGTACAGGAGGATTAGACTGCACATAGTGACAGTACAGGAGGATTAGACTGCACATAGTGACAATACAGGGGGATGAGACTGCACATAGTGACAGTACAGGAGGATTAGACTGCACATAGTGACAATACAGGAGGATTAGACTGCACATAGTGACAGTACAGGAGGATTAGACTGCACATAGTGACAGTACAGGAGGATTAGACTGCACATAGTGACAATACAGGAGGATTAGACTGCACATAGTGACAGTACAGGAGGATTAGACTGCACATAGTGACAGTACAGGAGGATTAGACTGCACATAGTGACAGTACAGGAGGATTAGACTGCACATAGTGACAGTACAGGAGGATTAGACTGCACATAGTGACAGTACAGGAGGATTAGACTGCACATAGTGACAATACAGGAGGATTAGACTGCACATAGTGACAGTACAGGAGGATTAGACTGCACATAGTGACAATACAGGAGGATTAGACTGCACATAGTGACAGTACAGGAGGATTAGACTGCACATAGTGACAGTACAGGAGGATTAGACTGCACATAGTGACAGTACAGGAGGATTAGACTGCACATAGTGACAATACAGGAGGATTAGACTGCACATAGTGACAGTACAGGAGGATTAGACTGCACATAGTGACAGTACAGGAGGATTAGACTGCACATAGTGACAGTACAGGAGGATTAGACTGCACATAGTGACAATACAGGAGGATTAGACTGCACATAGTGACAATACAGGAGAATGAGACTGCACATAGTGACAATACAGGGGGATTAGACTGCACATAGTGACAATACAGGAGGATTAGACTGCACATAGTGACAATACAGGAGGATGAGACTGCACATAGTGACAATACAGGAGGATTAGACTGCACATAGTGACAATACAGGAGGATGAGACTGCACATAGTGACAATACAGGAGGATGAGACTGCACATAGTGACAATACAGGGGGATTAGACTGCACATAGTGACAATACAGGAGGATTAGACTGCACATAGTGACAGTACAGGAGGATGAGACTGCACATAGTGACAGTACAGGAGGATTAGACTGCACATAGTGACAGTACAGGAGGATTAGACTGCACATAGTGACAATACAGGAGGATGAGACTGCACATAGTGACAATACAGGGGGATTAGACTGCACATAGTGACAATACAGGAGGATTAGACTGCACATAGTGACAGTACAGGAGGATTAGACTGCACATAGTGACAGTACAGGAGGATTAGACTGCACATAGTGACAGTACAGGAGGATGAGACTGCACATAGTGACAGTACAGGAGGATGAGACTGCACATAGTGACAATACAGGAGGATTAGACTGCACATAGTGACAGTACAGGAGGATGAGACTGCACATAGTGACAATACAGGAGGATTAGACTGCACATAGTGACAGTACAGGAGGATGAGACTGCACATAGTGACAGTACAGGAGGATGAGACTGCACATAGTGACAATACAGGAGGATTAGACTGCACATAGTGACAGTACAGGAGGATGAGACTGCACATAGTGACAGTACAGGAGGATGAGACTGCACATAGTGACAATACAGGAGGATGAGACTGCACATAGTGACAGTACAGGAGGATTAGACTGCACATAGTGACAGTACAGGAGGATGAGACTGCACATAGTGACAGTACAGGAGGATGAGACTGCACATAGTGACAATACAGGAGGATGAGACTGCACATAGTGACAGTACAGGAGGATGAGACTGCACATAGTGACAATACAGGAGGATTAGACTGCACATAGTGACAATACAGGAGGATTAGACTGCACATAGTGACAGTACAGGAGGATGAGACTGCACATAGTGACAATACAGGGGGATTAGACTGCACATAGTGACGGTACAGGAGGATTAGACTGCACATAGTGACAGTACAGGGGGATTAGACTGCACATAGTGACAGTACAGGAGGATTAGACTGCACATAGTGACAATACAGGAGGATGAGACTGCACATAGCGACAGTACAGGAGGATTAGACTGCACATAGTGAGAATACAGGAGGATGAGACTGCACATAGTGACGGTTCAGGAGGATTAGACTGCACATAGTGACGGTACAGGAGGATTAGACTGCACATAGTGACGGTACAGGAGGATTAGACTGCACATAGTGACGGTACAGGAGGATTAGACTGCACATAGTAACAGTACAGGAGGACTAGACTGCACATAGTGACAGTACAGGAGGATTAGACTGCACATAGTGACAATACAGGAGGATTAGACTGCACATAGTGACAGTACAGGAGTATTAGACTGCACATAGTGACAATACAGGAGGATGAGACTGCACATAGTGACAATACAGGAGGATTAGACTGCACATAGTGACAGTACAGGAGGATTAGACTGCACATAGTGACGATACAGGAGGATTAGACTGCACATAGTGACAGTACAGGAGGATTAGACTGCACATAGTGACGATACAGGAGGATTAGACTGCACATAGTGACAGTACAGGAGGATTAGACTGCACATAGTGACAATACAGGAGGATTAGACTGCACATAGTGACAGTACAGGAGGATTAGACTGCACATAGTGACAATACAGGAGGATTAGACTGCACATAGTGACAGTACAGGAGGATTAGACTGCACATAGTGACAGTACAGGAGGATTAGACTGCACATAGTGACAGTACAAGAGGATGAGACTGCACATAGTGACAATACAGGAGGATTAGACTGCACATAGTGACAGTACAGGAGGATTAGACTGCACATAGTGACAGTACAGGAGGATGAGACTGCACATAGTGACAATACAGGAGGATTAGACTGCACATAGTGGCGGCACAGGAGGATTAGACTGCACATAGTGACAGTACAGGAGGATTAGACTGCACATAGTGACAATACAGGGGGATGAGACTGCACATAGTGACAGTACAGGAGGATGAGACTGCACATAGTGACAATACAGGAGGATTAGACTGCACATAGTGACAGTACAGGAGGATTAGACTGCACATAGTGGCGGCACAGGAGGATTAGACTGCACATAGTGACAGTACAGGAGGATTAGACTGCACATAGTGACAGTACAGGAGGATTAGACTGCACATAGTGACAATACAGGAGGATGAGACTGCACATAGTGACAGTACAGGAGTATTAGACTGCACATAGTGACAGTACAGGAGGATGAGACTGCACATAGTGACAATACAGGGGGATTAGACTGCACATAGTGACAGTACAGGAGGATTAGACTGCACATAGTGACAATACAGGAGGATTAGACTGCACATAGTGACAGTACAGGAGGATTAGACTGCACATAGTGACAGTATAGGAGGATTAGACTGCACATAGTGACAATACAGGAGGATTAGACTGCACATAGTGACAGTACAGGAGGATTAGACTGCACATAGTGACAATACAGGAGGATTAGACTGCACATAGTGACAGTACAGGAGGATTAGACTGCACATAGTGACAGTACAGGAGGATTAGACTGCACATAGTGACAGTACAAGAGGATGAGACTGCACATAGTGACAATACAGGAGGATTAGACTGCACATAGTGACAGTACAGGAGGATTAGACTGCACATAGTGACAGTACAGGAGGATTAGACTGCACATAGTGGCGGCACAGGAGGATTAGACTGCACATAGTGACAGTACAGGAGGATTAGACTGCACATAGTGACAATACAGGAGGATGAGACTGCACATAGTGACAGTACAGGAGGATTAGACTGCACATAGTGACAGTACAGGAGGATTAGACTGCACATAGTGACAATACAGGAGGATTAGACTGCACATAGTGACAGTACAGGAGGATTAGACTGCACATAGTGACAATACAGGAGGATGAGACTGCACATAGTGACAGTACAGGAGGATTAGACTGCACATAGTGACAGTACAGGAGGATTAGACTGCACATAGTGACAATACAGGAGGATTAGACTGCACATAGTGACAGTACAGGAGGATTAGACTGCACATAGTGACAGTACAGGAGGATTAGACTGCACATAGTGACAGTACAAGAGGATGAGACTGCACATAGTGACAATACAGGAGGATTAGACTGCACATAGTGACAGTACAGGAGGATTAGACTGCACATAGTGACAGTACAGGAGGATTAGACTGCACATAGTGGCGGCACAGGAGGATTAGACTGCACATAGTGACAGTACAGGAGGATTAGACTGCACATAGTGACAGTACAGGAGGATTAGACTGCACATAGTGACAATACAGGAGGATGAGACTGCACATAGTGACAGTACAGGAGGATTAGACTGCACATAGTGACAGTACAGGAGGATTAGACTGCACATAGTGACAGTACAGGAGGATTAGACTGCACATAGTGACAGTACAGGAGGATTAGACTGCACATAGTGACAATACAGGAGGATGAGACTGCACATAGTGACAGTACAGGAGTATTAGACTGCACATAGTGACAGTACAGGAGGATGAGACTGCACATAGTGACAATACAGGGGGATTAGACTGCACATAGTGACAGTACAGGAGGATGAGACTGCACATAGTGACAGTACAGGAGGATTAGACTGCACATAGTGACAATACAGGAGGATTAGACTGCACATAGTGACAATACAGGGGGATGAGACTGCACATAGTGACAGTACAGGAGGATTAGACTGCACATAGTGACAATACAGGGGGATTAGACTGCACATAGTGACAGTACGGGAGGATGAGACTGCACATAGTGACAGTACAGGAGGATTAGACTGCACATAGTGACAGTACAGGAGGATTAGACTGCACATAGTGACAGTACAGGAGGATTAGACTGCACATAGTGACAGTACAGGAGGATTAGACTGCACATAGTGACAGTACAGGAGGATTAGACTGCACATAGTGACAATACAGGAGGATTAGACTGCACATAGTGACAATACAGGAGGATTAGACTGCACATAGTGACAGTACAGGAGGATTAGACTGCACATAGTGACAATACAGGAGGATTAGACTGCACATAGTGACAATACAGGAGGATGAGACTGCACATAGTGACAGTACAGGAGGATTAGACTGCACATAGTGACAATACAGGAGGATTAGACTGCACATAGTGACAATACAGGAGGATTAGACTGCACATAGTGACAATACAGGAGGATTAGACTGCACATAGTGACAATACAGGAGGATTAGACTGCACATAGTGACAGTACAGGGGGATTAGACTGCACATAGTGACAATACAGGGGGATTAGACTGCACATAGTGACAGTACAGGAGGATTAGACTGCACATAGTGACAATACAGGAGGATTAGACTGCACATAGTGACAGTACAGGAGGATTAGACTGCACATAGTGACAGTACAGGAGGATTAGACTGCACATAGTGACAATACAGGAGGATTAGACTGCACATAGTGACAGTACAGGAGGATTAGACTGCACATAGTGACAGTACAGGAGGATTAGACTGCACATAGTGACAATACAGGAGGATTAGACTGCACATAGTGACAGTACAGGAGGATTAGACTGCACATAGTGACAGTACAGGAGGATTAGACTGCACATAGTGACAATACAGGAGGATTAGACTGCACATAGTGACAGTACAGGAGGATTAGACTGCACATAGTGACAGTACAGGAGGATTAGACTGCACATAGTGGCGGCACAGGACTAGTATACATCATGTCTTTGGTTCACGTTGTATTCAGCCCTATAGATTCCAAGCAGTGTGTATGGACTGTGTATGAGCTGCAGTGTTGTCTCTGTGGGTCAGAGAGCAGGGTTGTGTTTTACAAGGCTGTATTATGTAATCATTCTCAGAATTATCAATATGGTGCTGTGGTCAATCCCTCACAATCTCCACAGATCAGGGATTACTCGCAGCGGCCTTCATCAAGATCAAGGGTCAGCGCTGCTTCACTATTGACACAGAGTCAAGGTTGTGGCCTTGTAACCCGGGCCAATGATTAACAGCAGACAACAGAGAGCAGGCGCTGAGCCAGACATGGCCGACCCCTGGACCAATGCTATTTCTTTATTATTATTATTATTATTATTATTATTATTATTATTTGTAGTAAATCGAGCCGGATATTAAGAAACGTGTTAAAAATCGTCCGATTCCCCCTCACATTAGATCAGTTATAAAATTTAAATTGAAATGTTTGTTTTAATTTGAATAAAAGTTTTTCTAACTCTTACGGTATGTATAAAGTTACGTTATATCGCTCTCATTAGAAGAGTCTCATTTATAATGTCAGTTTGTAACAGAATAAGACTCCTATGGCCACAAGAACTAAAGTAATGATAGTCATTGTGATGTGTAAGAGGTGGTAAAGTAAAGGGATCCTGTCACTCAGACACAATTTTTTCTAGGTACCACGTCAGAATCAGCAAATTAGCTCTCTCGCAGCACTGGGGGCGGGCCCCAGCACTCAGACAGTACTGGGGGCCTCCCCAATACTGCGAGAGAGCGCTCTCCAGCGCCACCTCCATCTTCATCCGCAGCGTCATCTTCAGCCTCTTCTTCTGGCGGTGGCTTGTTACTTCTAGGCCTCGGGCAGAGCAGACAGCGCATGTCCACAGGCCCCGAGAAAATGGCCGCTTACAAAATTGTGCAAGCGGCCATTTTCTCGTGGCCTGTGGGCATGTGCAGTCTGCTCTGCCCAGGGTCTATACCTGAAGCTCTCTCATCTCTGTCTACTGCTCTATAGCTGCTCTCTCATCTCTCTCTACCGCCCTATAGCTGCTCTCTCATCTGTCTACTGCCCTATAGATGCTCTCTCATCTCTCTCTACCGCCCTATAGCTGCTCTCTCATCTCTCTACCGCCCTACAGCTGCTCTCTCTCATCTCTCTCTACCGCCCTATAGCTGCTCTCTCATCTGTCTACTGCCCTATAGATGCTCTCTCATCTCTGTCTACTGCCCTACAGCTGCTCTCTCATCTCTGTCTACCGCCCTATAGCTGCTCTCTCATCTCTGTCTACTGCGCTATAGCTGCTCTCTCATCTCTGTCTACCGCCCTATAGCTGCTCTCTCATCTCTGTCTACTGCCCTATAGCTGCTCTCTCATCTCTGTCTACCGCCCTATAGCTGCTCTCTCATCTCTGTCTACCGCCCTATAGATGCTCTCTCATCTCTCTCTACCGCCCTATAGCTGCTCTCTCATCTCTCTCTACCGCCCTATAGCTGCTCTCTCATCTCTCTCTACCGCCCTATAGCTGCTCTCTCATCTGTGTCTACTGCCCTATAGCTGCTCTCTCATCTCTCTCTACCGCCCTATAGCTTCTCTCTCATCTGTCTCTACCGCTCTATAGCTGCCCTCTCATCTGTCTACCGCCCTACAGCTGCTCTCTCATCTCTCTCTACCGCCCTACAGCTGCTCTCTCATCTCTCTCTACCGCCCTACAGCTGCTCTCTCATCTCTCTCTACCGCCCTATAGCTGCTCTCTCATCTCTCTCTACCTCTCTGTAGCTGCTCTCTCATCTCTCTCTACCGCCCTACATCTACTCTCTTATCTCTCTCTACCGCCCTATAGCTGCTCTCTCATCTCTCTCTACCGCCCTACGCGGGCTTTATTTGCCAGCAATCTATGAGTAACATTCCCCATAATCTTTCCTGCGCTCCGCTATTCACAGGATTCCTCTGGACAATCGCCCGCACTCCCTACATCCGGGGTGTAAGCCCTAAACACTTCACACAGGGAAAGGCAATGACCCTCCTCTGACTCCTCTGACTACTGCCCAGTGACTGACACCATCAGAAGTGACTCTCCAAATATTCTCTGACCCAAACTTGTATCTGTGCCAGCGACCGTCACAGTATTTTACCTCCGCCGTTGTTCCAGGGTCTGTGGCTCTCAGGGTGTCCGTCTCCCACTTAGAAGGGGACCCTAGAAACTTCAGTATGGGGACACCTGACATCTGTGTGACCCCCTCCTTACAATTCATTGCTATATACTAAGTTATGAGGTGCAGCAAGTGTCGGTCAGGGGTATATGAGGTACAGCAGGTCTCGGTCAGGGGATATGAGTTGCAGCAGGTCTCGGTCAGGGGTATATGAGGTGCAACAGGTCTCGGTCAGGGGATATGAGTTGCAGCAGGTCTCGGTCAGGGGTATATGAGGTGCAGCAGGTCTCGGTCAGGGGATATGAGTTGCAGCAGGTCTCGGTCAGGGGTATATGAGGTGCAGCAGGTCTCAGTCAGGGGTATATGAGGTGCAGCAGGTCTCGGTCAGGGGTATATGAGGTGCAGCAGGTCTCGGTCAGGGGTATATGAGGTGCAGCAGGTCTCGGTCAGGGGTATATGAGGTGCAGCAGGTCTCGGTCAGGGGTATATGAGGTGCAGCAGGTCTCTGTCAGGGGTATATGAGGCGCAGCAGGTCTCTGTCAGGGGTATATGAGGCGTAGCAGGTCTCGGTCAGGGGTATATGAGGAGCAGCAGGTCTCGGTCAGGGGTATATGAGGTGCAGCAGGTCTCGGTCAGGGGTTATGAGGTGCAGCAGGTCTCTGTCAGGGGTATATGAGGTGCAGCAGGTCTCGGTCAGGGGTTTATGAGGCGCAGCAGGTCTCTGTAAGGGGTATATGAGGCGCAGCAGGTGTCGGTCAGGGGTATATGAGGTGCAGCAGGTGTCGGTCAGGGGTATATGAGGTGCAGCAGGTCTCGGTCAGGGGTATATGAGGTGCAGCAGGTGTCGGTCAGGGGTATATGAGGTGCAGCAGGTGTCGGTCAGGGGTATATGAGGTGCAGCAGGTGTCGGTCAGGGGTATATGAGGTGCAGCAGGTCTCGGTCAGGGGTATATGAGGTGCAGCATGTTATGTCAGTCCAGGTAGCTGCAATGGGGCTAAGGAATAGCAGTAGGGAATCTCGCCCTGCACTACTCCCACTAGCTATCCCGGTCCCTGCCTCACGGGTGTGGGTCGGCTGTACTCAGGCTAAGCCTGACCCCGACAGCTCCTCTCTCACTGATACCGTAGGCCTAGAGGGAAGTGGGAGAAGGAATGCCCTATAAGACCTCTAGGGACTGGAGACTAAAGGGGGTCACCCCTAACGAAATCAAAGGATAAGGCAATTCACTCACACAGTCAATTATACACAGAGGGAGGATTGGTGAACACAGAAGGGAAAACACACACACCAACTCGTTCACCCAAACCTCCCAAAAACCAACCACGGAACTTCCTCTATCCCAGAACACCACCTACTCCTCCTGCTAAGGCCTAGCTCTGTAAAAGCGACACTCAGCACAGAACCATGGGAGGCATGGGTTTAAATACAGAGTAGAGACCACTCCTCCCAGGTGCAAATGGGAGGACAGACTAATCAACCAGGAGATAAAGCTGCCTACCAGCAGTGCGCACGTGCAAGTCAGAAGGTGTGCACCAATACTCACGACAGGACAACCCCGCAGCGCCAGGATGCCACCCCAGACACTGCGCAGCCAAAAACTCCCCAGGTCAGAAAAATAGAAAGTAATGAACCTAAATACTCCTAACAGGATCCTCCCCTCAAGGAGAAGACTCCGGATTCTCTAGGAGCATCCTTCTTCGGGAACTCCTTGTGGAATTTCTCCACGAGTCTGGGGGCTGACACATCCGACTCCAGGACCCAAGAATTATCCTCA
Organism: Leptodactylus fuscus; assembly: GCF_031893055.1. Lineage (NCBI taxonomy): Eukaryota > Metazoa > Chordata > Amphibia > Anura > Leptodactylidae > Leptodactylus > Leptodactylus fuscus. The sequence goes on along the minus strand of NC_134268.1, from coordinate 223,531,501 downwards.
GGACCGTATCCCTTCCATGCCACCAGATACCGTAGCTTCCCCCGAACATATTTGCTATCCAGAACTCGGGATATCTCATACTCCCCGGACTCAGAAACTGGTGGAACCTTAACTGGAGACGTTCCCTTCTTGGCCTTCTTTAACAAGGAGACATGGAAGACCCGGTTTATCTTCCACCTTTTAGGTAGTTGCAGCTGCGCCGCCACTTCATTTACCATCTTGATGATCTTAAAAGGACCCACAAATCTGGGACCCAGCTTCTTGCTAGGAACCTTCAACCTGATATTCTTGGTGGACAACCAAACCATCTCACCAGGGAAGAACTGCAACTCTCCTCTCTTCCGATCCGCCTGGACCTTAGCCTGGTGCGACGCCCGCACCAGATTCTCTCGGATACGGGACCATACCCCTTGCAGCTTTTTAGAAAATAGCTCCTCCTCCGGAACTGGGGAAGAAATGGAAGAAAATACTCCGAAAACAGGATGTCTACCACCGCAGCAAAAAAAAGGTGTGGTACCTGTGGCATTGGAATCATGGTTGTTTAGGGAAAATTCTGCCAGGGGGAGAAAGGCAGCCCAATTATTCTGGTTCTCTCGAACAAAACACCTCAAAAACTGTTCCACATCCTGATTCTTCCTCTCTGTTTGCCCGTTAGACTCTGGGTGAAACCCGGAGGAAAACGACAGTGTAACTCCCAACCTGCTGCAAAAAGCCCGCCAGAATTTAGCCACAAATTGCGGTCCCTTGTCCGAAACGATCTCCTCAGGAAGACCATGCAACCTTACAATTTGTTTAATAAACGCCTCTGATAGTGTCTTGGCACATGGCAGCCTGGAAAACGGGATCAAATGGCACATTTTCGTGAAGCGGTCAACGACTACCCAAATGACCGTGAAACCCTTAGACACCGGAAAGCCCGTGATGAAATCCATAGACAGATGAGTCCAAGGTGCCTTAGGAGGTTCCAATGGATGTAGAAGACCGTGGGGACGGGTATGCGACGCCTTGGCTCTTGCACAGACCGAACAATTTTGAACAAACTGCAAGACCTCCTTACTCCACCCTGGCCACCAAAAATTCCTAGACACCAATCTCATGGTCTCTGAAACCCCCGGGTGACCAGCAAGAACCGACTCGTGACACTCCCTCAGGAGACTTTGTCGGAGAGTAGTTGGGACAAAAAGCTTGTTTCTAGGTATCTTGGAAGGTGCAGCGTGTTGCGCTTCGATCAAGGCCTTCTCCAATTTCGCACCCAATACTGCTACCACCACTCCATCCCCAAGAATAGTGGCAGGTGCCTCTCGTTCCTCCTCAGTCGACATATACCGGGATAAAGCATCAGCCTTAACATTCTTTGAACCCGGCACATAAGTCACGGTAAAATGGAACCGCGCAAAAAATAGAGCCCATCTGGCCTGCCGTGCATTTAATCTCTTCGCCGACCCAAGATAAATCAAATTCTTGTGGTCAGTAAATACCTGGACTGGCCTTCTGGCCCCCTCCAGGAAATGACGCCAATGTTCGAACGCTAGTTTTATTGCCAGTAGTTCCCTATCTCCGATGTCATAATTCCGTTCAGAGGCAGAGAATTTCTTAGAAAAGAAGGCACAGGGATGCGTACCCTCCTCGAACTCCTGAGAAAGTACTGCTCCCACCCCCACCGAGGAGGCATCCACCTCCACTCGGAAGGCCAACCTCTCATCCGGCTGTCTCAAAATGGGAGCGGATGAGAATCGCTTCTTCAGTTCTTCAAACGCAGCTAGCGCCTCTGGCGACCACTTAGCACAGTCAGCCCCCTTCTTAGTCAAGTCCGAGATAGGTTTCACAACCTCAGAAAATCCCTTGATAAACTGGCGATAATAGTTGGAGAACCCCAAGAACCGTTGGACCGCCTTTAGGTTCTCGGGTCGCGGCCACTCCAAGACTGCCCTGACCTTCTCAGGGTCCATCTCGAACCCCTTTTCCGATAGGATATAGCCAAGGAAACATAATTTATTGACCGCGAACACACATTTCTCCTGCTTAGCACTTAATTGGTTAACCCTCAGGAGATCTAAAACCTCTCTCACTCTCTCCCAATGAGTCTCCAAATCCGAGGTGTAAATGAGTATATCGTCCAGATAGACCACAACCTCCCTCCCTAGGATTCCCCCAAACCAATATGGGAAGGAACCTTACACTAGGAAACAAACACAGGGAAACTGAGTAGAAATCAAAGGATAAGGCAATTCACTCACACAGTCAATTATACACAGAGGGAGGATTGGTGAACACAGAAGGGAAAACACACAAACCAACTCGTTCACCCAAACCTCCCAAAAACCAACCACGGAACTTCCTCTATCCCAGAACACCACCTACTCCTCCTGCTAAGGCCTAGCTCTGTAAAAGCGACACTCAGCACAGAACCATGGGAGGCATGGGTTTAAATACAGAGTAGAGACCACTCCTCCCAGGTGCAAATGGGAGGACAGACTAATAAACCAGGAAATAAAGCTGCCAACCAGCAGTGCGCGCGTGCAAGTCAGAAGGTGTGCACCAATACCCACGACAGGACAACCCCGCAGCGCCAGGATGCCACCCCAGACACCGCACAGCCAAAAACTCCCCAGTTAAGAAAAATAGAAAGTAATGAACCTAAATACTCCTAACACAGCAGGTCTCTGTCAGGGGTATATGAGGTGCAGCAGGTCTCTGTCAGGGGTATATGAGGTGCAGCAGGTGTCGGTCAGGGGTATATGAGGTGCAGCAGGTGTCGGTCAGGGGTATATGAGGTGCAGCAGGTGTCGGTCAGGGGTATATGAGGTGCAGCAGGTCTCGGTCAGGGGTATATGAGGTGCAGCAGGTCTCGGTCAGGGGTATATGAGTTGCAGCAGGTCTCGGTCAGGGGTATATGAGGTGCAGCAGGTCTCGGTCAGGGGTATATGAGTTGCAGCAGGTCTTAGGGGTATATGAGGTGCAGCAGGTCTCGGTCAGGGGTATATGAGGTGCAGCAGGTCTCGGTCAGGGGTATATGAGGTGCAGCAGGTCTCGGTCAGGGGTATATGAGGAGCAGCAGGTCTCGGTCAGGGGTATATGAGGTGCAGCAGGTCTCGGTCAGGGGTATATGAGGTGCAGCAGGTGTCGGTCAGGGGTTATGAGGTGCAGCAGGTGTCGGTCAGGGGTATATGAGGTGCAGCAGGTGTCGGTCAGGGGTATATGAGGTGCAGCAGGTCTCGGTCAGGGGTATATGAGGTGCAGCAGGTCTCAGTCAGGGGTATATGAGGTGCAGCAGGTCTCTGTCAGGGGTATATGAGGTGCAGCAGGTGTCGGTCAGGGGTATATGAGGTGCAGCAGGTGTCGGTCAGGGGTATATGAGGTGCAGCAGGTGTCGGTCAGGGGTATATGAGGTGCAGCAGGTGTCGGTCAGGGGTATATGAGGTGCAGCAGGTCTCGGTCAGGGGTATATGAGGTGCAGCAGGTCTCGGTCAGGGGTATATGAGGAGCAGCAGGTCTCGGTCAGGGGTATATGAGGTGCAGCAGGTCTCGGTCAGGGGTATATGAGGTGCAGCAGGTCTCGGTCTGGGGTATATGAGTTGCAGCAGGTCTTAGGGGTATATGAGGTGCAGCAGGTCTCGGTCAGGGGTATATGAGGTGCAGCAGGTCTCGGTCAGGGGTATATGAGGTGCAGCAGGTCTCGGTCAGGGGTATATGAGGAGCAGCAGGTCTCGGTCAGGGGTATATGAGGTGCAGCAGGTCTCGGTCAGGGGTATATGAGGTGCAGCAGGTCTCAGTCGGGTATATGAGGTGCAGCAGGTCTCTGTCAGGGGTATATGAGGTGCAGCAGGTCTCTGTCAGGGGTATATGAGGTGCAGCAGGTGTCGGTCAGGGGTATATGAGGTGCAGCAGGTGTCGGTCAGGGGTATATGAGGTGCAGCAGGTGTCGGTCAGGGGTATATGAGGTGCAGCAGGTGTCGGTCAGGGGTATATGAGGTGCAGCAGGTCTCTGTCAGGGGTATATGAGGTGCAGCAGATGTCGGTCAGGGGTTATGAGGTGCAGCAGGTGTCGGTCAGGGGTATATGAGGTGCAGCAGGTCTCGGTCAGGGGTATATGAGGTGCAGCAGGTGTCGGTCAGGGGTATATGAGGTGCAGCAGGTGTCGGTCAGGGGTATATGAGGTGCAGCAGGTCTCGGTCAGGGGTATATGAGGTGCAGCAGGTCTCGGTCAGGGGTATATGAGGTGCAGCAGGTCTCTGTCAGGGGTATATGAGGTGCAGCAGGTGTCGGTCAGGGGTTATGAGGTGCAGCAGGTGTCGGTCAGGGGTATATGAGGTGCAGCAGGTGTCGGTCAGGGGTATATGAGGTGCAGCAGGTGTCGGTCAGGGGTTATGAGGTGCAGCAGGTCTCGGTCAGGGGTATATGAGGTGCATCAGGTCTCGGTCAGGGGTATATGAGGTGCAGCAGGTCTCAGTCAGGGGTATATGAGGAGCAGCAGGTCTCGGTCAGTAGTTATGAGGTGCAGCAGGTCTCAGTCAGGGGTATATGAGGTGCAGCAGGTCTCGGTCAGGGGTATATGAGGAGCAGCAGGTCTCGGTCAGGGGTATATGAGGTGCAGCAGGTCTCGGTCAGGGGTATATGAGGTGCAGCAGGTCTCGGTCAGGGGTATATGAGTTGCAGCAGGTCTTAGGGGTATATGAGGTGCAGCAGGTCTCGGTCAGGGGTATATGAGGTGCAGCAGGTCTCGGTCAGGGGTATATGAGGTGCAGCAGGTCTCGGTCAGGGGTATATGAGGAGCAGCAGGTCTCGGTCAGGGGTATATGAGGTGCAGCAGGTCTCGGTCAGGGGTATATGAGGTGCAGCAGGTCTCAGTCGGGTATATGAGGTGCAGCAGGTCTCTGTCAGGGGTATATGAGGTGCAGCAGGTGTCGGTCAGGGGTTATGAGGTGCAGCAGGTGTCGGTCAGGGGTATATGAGGTGCAGCAGGTGTCGGTCAGGGGTATATGAGGTGCAGCAGGTGTCGGTCAGGGGTATATGAGGTGCAGCAGGTCTCGGTCAGGGGTATATGAGGTGCAGCAGGTCTCGGTCAGGGGTATATGAGGTGCAGCAGGTCTCGGTCAGGGGTATATGAGGTGCAGCAGGTCTCGGTCAGGGGTATATGAGTTGCAGCAGGTCTCGGTCAGGGGTATATGAGGTGCAGCAGGTCTCGGTCAGGGGTATATGAGTTGCAGCAGGTCTTAGGGGTATATGAGGTGCAGCAGGTCTCGGTCAGGGGTATATGAGGTGCAGCAGGTCTCGGTCAGGGGTATATGAGGTGCAGCAGGTCTCGGTCAGGGGTATATGAGGAGCAGCAGGTCTCGGTCAGGGGTATATGAGGTGCAGCAGGTCTCGGTCAGGGGTATATGAGGTGCAGCAGGTGTCGGTCAGGGGTTATGAGGTGCAGCAGGTGTCGGTCAGGGGTATATGAGGTGCAGCAGGTGTCGGTCAGGGGTATATGAGGTGCAGCAGGTGTCGGTCAGGGGTATATGAGGTGCAGCAGGTCTCGGTCAGGGGTATATGAGGTGCAGCAGGTCTCAGTCAGGGGTATATGAGGTGCAGCAGGTCTCTGTCAGGGGTATATGAGGTGCAGCAGGTGTCGGTCAGGGGTATATGAGGTGCAGCAGGTGTCGGTCAGGGGTATATGAGGTGCAGCAGGTGTCGGTCAGGGGTATATGAGGTGCAGCAGGTGTCGGTCAGGGGTATATGAGGTGCAGCAGGTCTCGGTCAGGGGTATATGAGGTGCAGCAGGTCTCGGTCAGGGGTATATGAGGAGCAGCAGGTCTCGGTCAGGGGTATATGAGGTGCAGCAGGTCTCGGTCAGGGGTATATGAGGTGCAGCAGGTCTCGGTCTGGGGTATATGAGTTGCAGCAGGTCTTAGGGGTATATGAGGTGCAGCAGGTCTCGGTCAGGGGTATATGAGGTGCAGCAGGTCTCGGTCAGGGGTATATGAGGTGCAGCAGGTCTCGGTCAGGGGTATATGAGGAGCAGCAGGTCTCGGTCAGGGGTATATGAGGTGCAGCAGGTCTCGGTCAGGGGTATATGAGGTGCAGCAGGTCTCAGTCGGGTATATGAGGTGCAGCAGGTCTCTGTCAGGGGTATATGAGGTGCAGCAGGTGTCGGTCAGGGGTTATGAGGTGCAGCAGGTGTCGGTCAGGGGTATATGAGGTGCAGCAGGTGTCGGTCAGGGGTATATGAGGTGCAGCAGGTGTCGGTCAGGGGTATATGAGGTGCAGCAGGTCTCGGTCAGGGGTATATGAGGTGCAGCAGGTCTCGGTCAGGGGTATATGAGGTGCAGCAGGTCTCGGTCAGGGGTATATGAGGTGGAGCAGGTCTCGGTCAGGGGTATATGAGGTGCAGCAGATCTCTGTCAGGGGTATATGAGGTGCAGCAGGTCTCTGTCAGGGGTATATGAGGTACAGCAGGTCTCGGTCAGGGGTATATGAGGTGCAGCAGGTGTCGGTCAGGGGTATATGAGGTGCAGCAGGTCTCGGTCAGGGGATATGAGTTGCAGCAGGTCTTAGGGGTATATGAGGTGCAGCAGGTCTCGGTCAGGGGTATATGAGGTGCAGCAGGTCTCGGTCAGGGGTATATGAGGTGCAGCAGGTCTCGGTCAGGGGTATATGAGGTGCAGCAGGTCTCAGTCAGGGGATATGAGTTGCAGCAGGTCTTAGGGGTATATGAGGTGCAGCAGGTCTCGGTCAGGGGTATATGAGTTGCAGCAGGTCTTAGGGGTATATGAGGTGCAGCAGGTCTCGGTCAGGGGTATATGAGGTGCAGCAGGTCTCGGTCAGGGGTATATGAGGTGCAGCAGGTCTCGGTCAGGGGTATATGAGGAGCATCAGGTCTCGGTCAGGGGTATATGAGGTGCAGCAGGTCTCGGTCAGGGGTATATGAGGTGCAGCAGGTCTCGGTCAGGGGTATATGAGGTGCAGCAGGTCTCTGTCAGGGGTATATGAGGTGCAGCAGGTGTCGGTCAGGGGTTATGAGGTGCAGCAGGTGTCGGTCAGGGGTATATGAGGTGCAGCAGGTGTCGGTCAGGGGTATATGAGGTGCAGCAGGTGTCGGTCAGGGGTATATGAGGTGCAGCAGGTGTCGGTCAGGGGTATATGAGGTGCAGCAGGTCTCGGTCAGGGGTATATGAGGTGCAGCAGGTGTCTGTCAGGGGTATATGAGGTGCAGCAGGTGTCGGTCAGGGGTATATGAGGTGCAGCAGGTGTCGGTCAGGGGTATATGAGGTGCAGCAGGTGTCGGTCAGGGGTATATGAGGTGCAGCAGGTCTCGGTCAGGGGTATATGAGGTGCAGCAGGTCTCGGTCAGGGGTATATGAGGAGCAGCAGGTCTCGGTCAGGGGTATATGAGGTGCAGCAGGTCTCGGTCAGGGGTATATGAGGTGCAGCAGGTCTCGGTCAGGGGTATATGAGGTGCAGCAGGTCTCGGTCAGGGGTATATGAGTTGCAGCAGGTCTTAGGGGTATATGAGGTGCAGCAGGTCTCGGTCAGGGGTATATGAGGTGCAGCAGGTCTCGGTCAGGGGTATATGAGGTGCAGCAGGTCTCGGTCAGGGGTATATGAGGAGCAGCAGGTCTCTGTCAGGGGTATATGAGGTGCAGCAGGTGTCGGTCAGGGGTATATGAGGTGCAGCAGGTGTCGGTCAGGGGTATATGAGGTGCAGCAGGTGTCGGTCAGGGGTATATGAGGTGCAGCAGGTCTCGGTCAGGGGTATATGAGGTGCAGCAGGTCTCGGTCAGGGGTATATGAGGTGCAGCAGGTCTCGGTCAGGGGTATATGAGGTGGAGCAGGTCTCGGTCAGGGGTATATGAGGTGCAGCAGATCTCTGTCAGGGGTATATGAGGTACAGCAGGTCTCGGTCAGGGGTATATGAGGTACAGCAGGTCTCGGTCAGGGGTATATGAGGTGCAGCAGGTCTCGGTCAGGGGTATATGAGGAGCAGCAGGTCTCGGTCAGGGGTATATGAGGTGCAGCAGGTCTCGGTCAGGGGTATATGAGGTGCAGCAGGTCTCGGTCAGGGGTATATGAGGTGCAGCAGGTGTCGGTCAGGGGTTATGAGGTGCAGCAGGTGTCGGTCAGGGGTATATGAGGTGCAGCAGGTGTCGGTCAGGGGTATATGAGGTGCAGCAGGTGTCGGTCAGGGGTATATGAGGTGCAGCAGGTCTCGGTCAGGGGTATATGAGGTGCAGCAGGTCTCAGTCAGGGGTATATGAGGTGCAGCAGGTCTCTGTCAGGGGTATATGAGGTGCAGCAGGTGTCGGTCAGGGGTATATGAGGTGCAGCAGGTGTCGGTCAGGGGTATATGAGGTGCAGCAGGTGTCGGTCAGGGGTATATGAGGTGCAGCAGGTCTCGGTCAGGGGTATATGAGGTGCAGCAGGTCTCGGTCAGGGGTATATGAGGAGCAGCAGGTCTCGGTCAGGGGTATATGAGGTGCAGCAGGTCTCGGTCAGGGGTATATGAGGTGCAGCAGGTCTCGGTCAGGGGTATATGAGGTGCAGCAGGTCTCGGTCAGGGGTATATGAGGTGCAGCAGGTCTCGGTCAGGGGTATATGAGGTGCAGCAGGTTTAGGTCAGGGGTATATGAGGAGCAGCAGGTCTCGGTCAGGGGTATATGAGGTGCAGCAGGTCTCGGTCAGGGGTATATGAGGTGCAGCAGGTCTCTGTCAGGGGTATATGAGGTGCAGCAGGTGTCGGTCAGGGGTTATGAGGTGCAGCAGGTGTCGGTCAGGGGTATATGAGGTGCAGCAGGTGTCGGTCAGGGGTATATGAGGTGCAGCAGGTGTCGGTCAGGGGTATATGAGGTGCAGCAGGTCTCGGTCAGGGGTATATGAGGTGCAGCAGGTCTCGGTCAGGGGTATATGAGGTGCAGCAGGTCTCGGTCAGGGGTATATGAGGTGCAGCAGGTCTCGGTCAGGGGTATATGAGGTGCAGCAGGTCTCTGTCAGGGGTATATGAGGTACAGCAGGTCTCGGTCAGGGGTATATGAGGTGCAGCAGGTCTCGGTCAGGGGTATATGAGGTGCAGCAGGTCTCGGTCAGGGGATATGAGTTGCAGCAGGTCTTAGGGGTATATGAGGTGCAGCAGGTCTCGGTCAGGGGTATATGAGGTGCAGCAGGTCTCGGTCAGGGGTATATGAGGTGCAGCAGGTCTCGGTCAGGGGTATATGAGGTGCAGCAGGTCTCGGTCAGGGGTATATGAGGTGCAGCAGGTCTCTGTCAGGGGATATGAGTTGCAGCAGGTCTTAGGGGTATATGAGGTGCAGCAGGTCTCGGTCAGGGGTATATGAGGTGCAGCAGGTCTCAGTCAGGGGATATGAGTTGCAGCAGGTCTTAGGGGTATATGAGGTGCAGCAGGTCTCGGTCAGGGGTATATGAGTTGCAGCAGGTCTTAGGGGTATATGAGGTGCAGCAGGTCTCGGTCAGGGGTATATGAGGTGCAGCAGGTCTCGGTCAGGGGTATATGAGGTGCAGCAGGTCTCGGTCAGGGGTATATGAGGAGCATCAGGTCTCGGTCAGGGGTATATGAGGTGCAGCAGGTCTCGGTCAGGGGTATATGAGGTGCAGCAGGTCTCGGTCAGGGGTATATGAGGTGCAGCAGGTCTCTGTCAGGGGTATATGAGGTGCAGCAGGTGTCGGTCAGGGGTATATGAGGTGCAGCAGGTGTCGGTCAGGGGTATATGAGGTGCAGCAGGTGTCGGTCAGGGGTATATGAGGTGCAGCAGGTGTCGGTCAGGGGTATATGAGGTGTAGCAGGTCTCGGTCAGGGGTATATGAGGTGCAGCAGGTCTCAGTCAGGGGTATATGAGGTGCAGCAGGTCTCTGTCAGGGGTATATGAGGTGCAGCAGGTGTCGGTCAGGGGTATATGAGGTGCAGCAGGTGTCGGTCAGGGGTATATGAGGTGCAGCAGGTGTCGGTCAGGGGTATATGAGGTGCAGCAGGTGTCGGTCAGGGGTATATGAGGTGCAGCAGGTCTCGGTCAGGGGTATATGAGGTGCAGCAGGTCTCGGTCAGGGGTATATGAGGAGCAGCAGGTCTCGGTCAGGGGTATATGAGGTGCAGCAGGTCTCGGTCAGGGGTATATGAGGTGCAGCAGGTCTCGGTCAGGGGTATATGAGGTGCAGCAGGTCTCGGTCAGGGGTATATGAGTTGCAGCAGGTCTTAGGGGTATATGAGGTGCAGCAGGTCTCGGTCAGGGGTATATGAGGTGCAGCAGGTCTCGGTCAGGGGTATATGAGGTGCAGCAGGTCTCGGTCAGGGGTATATGAGGAGCAGCAGGTCTCTGTCAGGGGTATATGAGGTGCAGCAGGTGTCGGTCAGGGGTTATGAGGTGCAGCAGGTCTCGGTCAGGGGTATATGAGGTGCAGCAGGTGTCGGTCAGGGGTATATGAGGTGCAGCAGGTGTCGGTCAGGGGTATATGAGGTGCAGCAGGTCTCGGTCAGGGGTATATGAGGTGCAGCAGGTCTCGGTCAGGGGTATATGAGGTGCAGCAGGTCTCGGTCAGGGGTATATGAGGTGGAGCAGGTCTCGGTCAGGGGTATATGAGGTGCAGCAGATCTCTGTCAGGGGTATATGAGGTACAGCAGGTCTCGGTCAGGGGTATATGAGGTACAGCAGGTCTCGGTCAGGGGTATATGAGGTGCAGCAGGTCTCGGTCAGGGGTATATGAGGAGCAGCAGGTCTCGGTCAGGGGTATATGAGGTGCAGCAGGTCTCGGTCAGGGGTATATGAGGTGCATCAGGTCTCGGTCAGGGGTATATGAGGTGCAGCAGGTGTCGGTCAGGGGTTATGAGGTGCAGCAGGTGTCGGTCAGGGGTATATGAGGTGCAGCAGGTGTCGGTCAGGGGTATATGAGGTGCAGCAGGTGTCGGTCAGGGGTATATGAGGTGCAGCAGGTGTCGGTCAGGGGTATATGAGGTGCAGCAGGTCTCGGTCAGGGGTATATGAGGTGCAGCAGGTCTCAGTCAGGGGTATATGAGGTGCAGCAGGTCTCTGTCAGGGGTATATGAGGTGCAGCAGGTGTCGGTCAGGGGTATATGAGGTGCAGCAGGTGTCGGTCAGGGGTATATGAGGTGCAGCAGGTGTCGGTCAGGGGTATATGAGGTGCAGCAGGTGTCGGTCAGGGGTATATGAGGTGCAGCAGGTCTCGGTCAGGGGTATATGAGGTGCAGCAGGTCTCGGTCAGGGGTATATGAGGAGCAGCAGGTCTCGGTCAGGGGTATATGAGGTGCAGCAGGTCTCGGTCAGGGGTATATGAGGTGCAGCAGGTCTCGGTCAGGGGTATATGAGGTGCAGCAGGTCTTAGGGGTATATGAGGTGCAGCAGGTCTCGGTCAGGGGTATATGAGGTGCAGCAGGTCTCGGTCAGGGGTATATGAGGTGCAGCAGGTTTAGGTCAGGGGTATATGAGGAGCAGCAGGTCTCGGTCAGGGGTATATGAGGTGCAGCAGGTTTAGGTCAGGGGTATATGAGGTGCAGCAGGTCTCGGTCAGGGGTATATGAGGTGCAGCAGGTCTCAGTCGGGTATATGAGGTGCAGCAGGTCTCTGTCAGGGGTATATGAGGTGCAGCAGGTGTCGGTCAGGGGTTATGAGGTGCAGCAGGTGTCGGTCAGGGGTATATGAGGTGCAGCAGGTGTCGGTCAGGGGTATATGAGGTGCAGCAGGTGTCGGTCAGGGGTATATGAGGTGCAGCAGGTCTCGGTCAGGGGTATATGAGGTGCAGCAGGTCTCGGTCAGGGGTATATGAGGTGCAGCAGGTCTCGGTCAGGGGTATATGAGGTGGAGCAGGTCTCGGTCAGGGGTATATGAGGTGCAGCAGATCTCTGTCAGGGGTATATGAGGTGCAGCAGGTCTCTGTCAGGGGTATATGAGGTACAGCAGGTCTCGGTCAGGGGTATATGAGGTGCAGCAGGTCTCGGTCAGGGGTATATGAGGTGCAGCAGGTCTTGGTCAGGGGATATGAGTTGCAGCAGGTCTTAGGGGTATATGAGGTGCAGCAGGTCTCGGTCAGGGGTATATGAGGTGCAGCAGGTCTCGGTCAGGGGTATATGAGGTGCAGCAGGTCTCGGTCAGGGGTATATGAGGTGCAGCAGGTCTCGGTCAGGGGTATATGAGGTGCAGCAGGTCTCAGTCAGGGGATATGAGTTGCAGCAGGTCTTAGGGGTATATGAGGTGCAGCAGGTCTCGGTCAGGGGTATATGAGGTGCAGCAGGTCTCAGTCAGGGGATATGAGTTGCAGCAGGTCTTAGGGGTATATGAGGTGCAGCAGGTCTCGGTCAGGGGTATATGAGTTGCAGCAGGTCTTAGGGGTATATGAGGTGCAGCAGGTTTCGGTCAGGGGTATATGAGGTGCAGCAGGTCTCGGTCAGGGGTATATGAGGTGCAGCAGGTCTCGGTCAGGGGTATATGAGGAGCATCAGGTCTCGGTCAGGGGTATATGAGGTGCAGCAGGTCTCGGTCAGGGGTATATGAGGTGCAGCAGGTCTCGGTCAGGGGTATATGAGGTGCAGCAGGTCTCTCTCAGGGGTATATGAGGTGCAGCAGGTGTCGGTCAGGGGTTATGAGGTGCAGCAGGTGTCGGTCAGGGGTATATGAGGTGCAGCAGGTGTCGGTCAGGGGTATATGAGGTGCAGCAGGTGTCGGTCAGGGGTATATGAGGTGCAGCAGGTCTCGGTCAGGGGTATATGAGGTGCAGCAGGTCTCAGTCAGGGGTATATGAGGTGCAGCAGGTCTCTGTCAGGGGTATATGAGGTGCAGCAGGTGTCGGTCAGGGGTATATGAGGTGCAGCAGGTGTCGGTCAGGGGTATATGAGGTGCAGCAGGTGTCGGTCAGGGGTATATGAGGTGCAGCAGGTGTCGGTCAGGGGTATATGAGGTGCAGCAGGTCTCGGTCAGGGGTATATGAGGTGCAGCAGGTCTCGGTCAGGGGTATATGAGGAGCAGCAGGTCTCGGTCAGGGGTATATGAGGTGCAGCAGGTCTCGGTCAGGGGTATATGAGGTGCAGCAGGTCTCGGTCAGGGGTATATGAGTTGCAGCAGGTCTTAGGGGTATATGAGGTGCAGCAGGTCTCGGTCAGGGGTATATGAGGTGCAGCAGGTCTCGGTCAGGGGTATATGAGGTGCAGCAGGTTTAGGTCAGGGGTATATGAGGTGCAGCAGGTCTCGGTCAGGGGTATATGAGGTGCAGCAGGTCTCAGTCGGGTATATGAGGTGCAGCAGGTCTCTGTCAGGGGTATATGAGGTGCAGCAGGTGTCGGTCAGGGGTTATGAGGTGCAGCAGGTGTCGGTCAGGGGTATATGAGGTGCAGCAGGTGTCGGTCAGGGGTATATGAGGTGCAGCAGGTGTCGGTCAGGGGTATATGAGGTGCAGCAGGTCTCGGTCAGGGGTATATGAGGTGCAGCAGGTCTCGGTCAGGGGTATATGAGGTGCAGCAGGTCTCGGTCAGGGGTATATGAGGTGGAGCAGGTCTCGGTCAGGGGTATATGAGGTGCAGCAGATCTCTGTCAGGGGTATATGAGGTGCAGCAGGTCTCTGTCAGGGGTATATGAGGTACAGCAGGTCTCGGTCAGGGGTATATGAGGTGCAGCAGGTCTTGGTCAGGGGATATGAGTTGCAGCAGGTCTTAGGGGTATATGAGGTGCAGCAGGTCTCGGTCAGGGGTATATGAGGTGCAGCAGGTCTCGGTCAGGGGTATATGAGGTGCAGCAGGTCTCGGTCAGGGGTATATGAGGTGCAGCAGATCTCTGTCAGGGGTATATGAGGTGCAGCAGGTCTCTGTCAGGGGTATATGAGGTACAGCAGGTCTCGGTCAGGGGTATATGAGGTGCAGCAGGTCTTGGTCAGGGGATATGAGTTGCAGCAGGTCTTAGGGGTATATGAGGTGCAGCAGGTCTCGGTCAGGGGTATATGAGGTGCAGCAGGTCTCGGTCAGGGGTATATGAGGTGCAGCAGGTCTCGGTCAGGGGTATATGAGGTGCAGCAGGTCTCGGTCAGGGGTATATGAGGTGCAGCAGGTCTCAGTCAGGGGATATGAGTTGCAGCAGGTCTTAGGGGTATATGAGGTGCAGCAGGTCTCGGTCAGGGGTATATGAGGTGCAGCAGGTCTCAGTCAGGGGATATGAGTTGCAGCAGGTCTTAGGGGTATATGAGGTGCAGCAGGTCTCGGTCAGGGGTATATGAGTTGCAGCAGGTCTTAGGGGTATATGAGGTGCAGCAGGTCTCGGTCAGGGGTATATGAGGTGCAGCAGGTCTCGGTCAGGGGTATATGAGGTGCAGCAGGTCTCTGTCAGGGGTATATGAGGTGCAGCAGGTGTCGGTCAGGGGTTATGAGGTGCAGCAGGTGTCGGTCAGGGGTATATGAGGTGCAGCAGGTGTCGGTCAGGGGTATATGAGGTGCAGCAGGTGTCGGTCAGGGGTATATGAGGTGCAGCAGGTCTCGGTCAGGGGTATATGAGGTGCAGCAGGTCTCAGTCAGGGGTATATGAGGTGCAGCAGGTCTCTGTCAGGGGTATATGAGGTGCAGCAGGTGTCGGTCAGGGGTATATGAGGTGCAGCAGGTGTCGGTCAGGGGTATATGAGGTGCAGCAGGTGTCGGTCAGGGGTATATGAGGTGCAGCAGGTGTCGGTCAGGGGTATATGAGGTGCAGCAGGTCTCGGTCAGGGGTATATGAGGTGCAGCAGGTCTCGGTCAGGGGTATATGAGGAGCAGCAGGTCTCGGTCAGGGGTATATGAGGTGCAGCAGGTCTCGGTCAGGGGTATATGAGGTGCAGCAGGTCTCGGTCAGGGGTATATGAGTTGCAGCAGGTCTTAGGGGTATATGAGGTGCAGCAGGTCTCGGTCAGGGGTATATGAGGTGCAGCAGGTCTCGGTCAGGGGTATATGAGGTGCAGCAGGTCTCGGTCAGGGGTATATGAGGAGCAGCAGGTCTCTGTCAGGGGTATATGAGGTGCAGCAGGTGTCAGTCAGGGGTATATGAGGTGCAGCAGGTCTCGGTCAGGGGTATATGAGGAGCAGCAGGTCTCAGTCAGGGGTATATGAGGTGCAGCAGGTCTCGGTCAGGGGTATATGAGGTGCAGCTGGTCTCGGTCAGGGGTATATGAGGTGCAGCTGGTCTCAGTCAGGGGTATATGAGGAGCAGCAGGTCTCAGTCAGGGGTATATGAGGTGCAGCAGGTCTCGGTCAGGGGTATATGAGGTGCAGCAGGTCTCGGTCAGGGGTATATGAGGTGCAGCAGGTCTCGGTCAGGGGTATATGAGGTGCAGCAGGTCTCGGTCAGGGGTATATGAGGTGCAGCAGGTCTCGGTCAGGGGTATATGAGGTACAGCAGGTCTCGGTCAGGGGATATGAGTTGCAGCAGGTCTCTGTCAGGGGTATATGAGGAGCAGCAGGTCTCAGTCAGGGGTATATGAGGTGCAGCAGGTTTTAGGGGTTATGAGGAAAGACAAATATTTGAGTGTAACTTTAGTGAGCTGGATTCTTGAGCCTACAGCAGCAGACAGTACACCAGCCATATTCTCCTGTGGAGTCTGATAAGGGGCCCTGTGACATGAACCTTTAAGCTGCTTATCTCGGAGTTCACTATGTGGCGCTGAGGCCGGTCTCTTCCCTCCATAAATACAAGTCCATGGTTCAGGGTCCCTGCACATTGTATTATCAGATGGAGGAATGGTCGTCCATCTATGTGCGAGAATCTCAATGTTCAGGGTTACTATAGATCAAGGCTCTGTCGTGCATTGCACCCACTGCTGCCCCGGGCACATGGATCATGTTCTGCCACATTACACTGCTCAAGGTGCAACATAAATAACAGTCTGCAATAGAAGGAGGGAAGTGGACAATAAAGATCCAGCAGGATTTTCTGAGGAACCTTTGCCTGATATCCAGGGTTTGAGGTCACCCCAAATGATGAATCTTTGGACTAAGGAGATACCGGGATCATCCTCACGTCTAGTAACTATTATCTTACATGAAGAGAAAAGTAATCCTTCTAAATTGGAGGTGAAACTCAAAGAGTGTATCACTAAAGCGCAGGCGTATTCCTCTGACCCAGATTACTCCACATAAGAACGCGAGTTACAAAACTGACCAATCAAATCAAGAGTCGTAAACACCAGCAATTACCAAAAGATTTATTAGGATTTAAAGAGAACAGAGCATACACTGACCTAAGAAAGACAGGACAAGTGAGTGACATCTCCTCGTCTGAGTATGAGACATCAGATAATGATAGTCCAACTAGATCAAGAGACAGGTCCCGTAGGAGTGGTGGAGCCACTTCAAAGAGTAGAGGAAGGGGCAGAAACATCAATGCAACCAGGGCAAATATGTCTAACCCAACACCATCCCCAGCCCAGGGTCCACAGGTCACCCAATACCTCCTGAGGAACAGGACCGAAACACAAACACCAGGATAGGAGATAGCGGGGTCAGTGACTCACTCCAAATAATAAACGAAAGGACAATGGACCAGTGGATGAGGAAGAACTGCGCTTGCTCCAGGGGGGTAGTTCAAAACACACACTTTTATTAAGATTCTTTAATACAGGACGCAGTATAACCACGTTTCGGGGATTTCCCCTTTGTCAAGTGTATCACCAAAGTACACACTTATCCTATTAATAAAAACCAGACATAAAACACTCTATAAATATAAAGAGTATAACATATATCCTAATATATACATATACAATCCTACTAATATTATAAATGTGAAAGTTTGTGTGTTTGGATGTTTGTGAGTTTGGATGTTTGTTCCTCAATCACGCTAAAACGCCTGGACGGATTTGCGTGCAATTTTCCACAAACATAGTTTTCCCTCAGGATTGAGTCACAGGCTACTTTTGGTGCCACTAAACAACATGGCTTCCTAGCAGGAGACTCACAAAAGCAGGACTCCTAGCCCCAGCTATAGACTCACACACACTGCCTGGCATTTCCTGCCTCAACCTGCCTGCACACTCCTTACTGTCACCTCAGGAGTCGCCCTCAGTCTACTCACTCACATTTACATATAGCTTTCCACTATATAACACATCACATCACATTGTAAGTACCTGATACATATATACTCCTGTACACAGACTGTATATACTATATATTACATGTATCTCCTATCACTGCTATATACAGTACCTGATACATATATACTCCTGTACACAGACTGTATATACTATATAATTACATGTATCTCCTATCACTGCTATATACAGTACCTGATACATATATACTCCTGTACACAGACTGTATATACTATATATTACATGTATCTCCTATCACTGCTATATACAGTACCTGATACATATATACTCCTGTACACAGACTGTATATACTATATAATTACATGTATCTCCTATCACTGCTATATACAGTGCCTGATACATATATACTCCTGTACACAGGCTGTATATACTATATAATTACATGTATCTCCTATCACTGCTATATACAGTACCTGATACATATATACTCCTGTACACAGGCTGTATATACTATATATTACATGTATTACCTATCACTGCTATATACAGTACCTGATACATATATACCCCTGTACACAGGCTGTATATACTATATAATTACATGTATCTCCTATCACTGCTATATACAGTACCTGATACATATATACTCCTGTACACAGGCTGTATATACTATATAATTACATGTATCTCCTATCACTGCTATATACAGTACCTGATACATATATACCCCTGTACACAGACTGTATATACTATATAATTACATGTATCTCCTATCACTGCTATATACAGTACCTGATACATATATACCCCTGTACACAGACTGTATATACTATATAATTACATGTATCTCCTATCACTGCTGTATACAGTGCCTGATACATATATACTCCTGTACACAGGCTGTATATACTATATAATTACATGTATCTCCTATCACTGCTATATACTGTACCTGATACATATATACTCCTGTACACAGGCTGTATATACTATATAATTACATGTATCTCCTATCACTGCTATATACAGTACCTGATACATATATACTCCTGTACACAGGCTGTATATACTATATATTACATGTATTACCTATCACTGCTATATACAGTACCTGATACATATATACCCCTGTACACAGGCTGTATATACTATATAATTACATGTATCTCCTATCACTGCTATATACAGTACCTGATACATATATACCCCTGTACACAGACTGTATATACTATATAATTACATGTATCTCCTATCACTGCTATATACAGTACCTGATACATATATACTCCTGTACACAGGCTGTATATACTATATAATTACATGTATCTCCTATCACTGCTATATACAGTGCCTGATACATATATACTCCTGTACACAGGCTGTATATACTATATAATTACATGTATCTCCTATCACTGCTATATACAGTACCTGATACATATATACTCCTGTACACAGGCTGTATATACCGGTACTATATAATTACATGTATTACCTATCACTGCTATATACAGTACCTGATACATATATACCCCTGTACACAGGCTGTATATACTATATAATTACATGTATCTCCTATCACTGCTATATACAGTGCCTGATACATATATACTCCTGTACACAGGCTGTATATACTATATAATTACATGTATCTCCTATCACTGCTATATACAGTACCTGATACATATATACTCCTGTACACAGGCTGTATATACTATATATTACATGTATCTCCTATCACTGCTATATACAGTACCTGATACATATATACTCCTGTACACAGGCTGTATATACTATATAATTACATGTATCTCCTATCACTGCTATATACAGTGCCTGATACATATATACTCCTGTACACAGCCTGTATATACTATATAATTACATGTATTTCCTATCACTGCTATATACAGTACCTGATACATATATACTCCTGTACACAGGCTGTATATACTATATAATTACATGTATCTCCTATCACTGCTATATACAGTACCTGATACATATATACTCCTGTACACAGGCTGTATATACTATATATTACATGTATCTCCTATCACTGCTATATACAGTACCTGATACATATATACTCCTGTACACAGGCTGTATATACTATATATTACATGTATCTCCTATCACTGCTATATACAGTACCTGATACATATATACTCCTGTACACAGGCTGTATATACTATATATTACATGTATCTCCTATCACTGCTATATACAGTACCTGATACATATATACTCCTGTACACAGGCTGTATACACTATATATTACATGTATCTCCTATCACTGCTATATACAGTACCTGATACATATATACTCCTGTACACAGGCTGTATATACTATATATTACATGTATCTCCTATCACTGCTATATACAGTACCTGATACATATATACTCCTGTACACAGGCTGTATATACTATATAATTACATGTATTTCCTATCACTGCTATATACAGTACCTGATACATATATACCCCTGTACACAGGCTGTATATACTATATAATTACATGTATTTCCTATCACTGCTATATACAGTACCTGATACATATATACTCCTGTACACAGACTGTATATACTATATAATTACATGTATCTCCTATCACTGCTATATACAGTGCCTGATACATATATACTCCTGTATACAGGCTGTATATACTATATAATTACATGTATCTCCTATCACTGCTATATACAGTACCTGATACATATATACTCCTGTACACAGGCTGCATATACTATATATTACATGTATCTCCTATCACTGCTATATACAGTACCTGATACATATACACTCCTGTACACAGGCTGTATATACTATATATTACATGTATCTCCTATCACTGCTATATACAGTGCCTGATACATATATACTCCTGTACACAGACTGTATACACTATATATTACATGTATCTCCTATCACTGCTATATACAGTACCTGATTCATATATACTCCTGTACACAGGCTGTATATACTATATATTACATGTCTCTCCTATCACTGCTATATACAGTACCTGATACATATATACTCCTGTACACAGGCTGTATATACTATATAATTACATGTATCTCCTATCACTGCTATATACAGTGCCTGATACATATATACTCCTGTACACAGGCTGTATATACTATATAATTACATGTATCTCCTATCACTGCTATATACAGTACCTGATACATATATACTCCTGTACACAGGCTGTATATAATATATATTACATGTATTACCTATCACTGCTATATACAGTACCTGATACATATATACTCATGTACACAAACTGTATATACTATATATTACATGTATCTCCTATCACTGCTATATACAGTACCTGATACATATATACTCCTGTACACAGGCTGTATATACTATATATTACATGTATCTCCTATCACTGCTATATACAGTGCCTGATACATATATACTCCTGTACACAGACTGTATACACTATATATTACATGTATCTCCTATCACTGCTATATACAGTACCTGATACATATATACTCCTGTACACAGGCTGTATATACTATATAATTACATGTATCTCCTATCACTGCTATATACAGTACCTGATACATATATACTCCTGTACACATACTGTATATACTATATATTACATGTATCTCCTATCACTGCTATATACAGTACCTGATACATATATACTCCTGTACACAGACTGTATATACTATATAATTACATGTATCTCCTATCACTGCTATATACAGTGCCTGATACATATATACTCCTGTACACAGACTGTATACACTATATATTACATGTATCTCCTATCACTGCTATATACAGTACCTGATACATATATACTCCTGTACACAGGCTGTATACACTATATATTACATGTATCTCCTATCACTGCTATATACAGTACCTGATACATATATACTCCTGTACACAGACTGTATACACTATATATTACATGTATCTCCTATCACTGCTATATACAGTACCTGATACATATATACTCCTGTACACAGGCTGTATATACTATATAATTACATGTATCTCCTATCACTGCTATATACAGTACCTGATACATATATACTCCTGTACACAGACTGTATATACTATATATTACATGTATCTCCTATCACTGCTATATACAGTACCTGATACACATATACTCCTGTACACAGACTGTATACACTATATATTACATGTATCTCCTATCACTGCTATATACAGTACCTGATACATATATACTCCTGTACACAGGCTGTATATACTATATAATTACATGTATCTCCTATCACTGCTATATACAGTACCTGATACATATATACTCCTGTACACAGACTGTATACACTATATATTACATGTATCTCCTATCACTGCTATATACAGTACCTGATACATATATACTCCTGTACACAGGCTGTATATACTATATAATTACATGTGTCTCCTATCACTGCTATATACAGTACCTGATACATATATACTCCTGTACACAGGCTGTATATACTATATAATTACATGTATCTCCTATCACTGCTATATACAGTACCTGATACATATATACTCCTGTACACAGGCTGTATATACTATATATTACATGTATCTCCTATCACTGCTATATACAGTACCTGATACATATATACTCCTGTACACAGGCTGTATATACTATATAATTACATGTATCTCCTATCACTGCTATATACAGTACCTGATACATATATACTCCTGTATACAGACTGTATATACTATATATTACATGTATCTCCTATCACTGCTATATACAGTACCTGATACATATATACTCCTGTATACAGACTGTATATACTATATATTACATGTATCTCCTATCACTGCTATATACAGTACCTGATACATATATACTCCTGTACACAGGCTGTATATACTATATAATTACATGTGTCTCCTATCACTGCTATATACAGTACCTGATACATATATACTCCTGTACACAGGCTGTATATACTATATAATTACATGTATCTCCTATCACTGCTATATACAGTACCTGATACATATATACTCCTGTACACAGACTGTATACACTATATATTACATGTATCTCCTATCGCTGCTATATACAGTACCTGATACATATATACTCCTGTACACAGGCTGTATATAATATATATTACATGTATTACCTATCACTGCTATATACAGTACCTGATACATATATACTCCTGTACACAGACTGTATATACTATATAATTACATGTATCTCCTATCACTGCTATATACAGTGCCTGATACATATATACTCCTGTACACAGACTGTATACACTATATATTACATGTATCTCCTATCACTGCTATATACAGTACCTGATACATATATACTCCTGTACACAGGCTGTATATACTATATAATTACATGTGTCTCCTATCACTGCTATATACAGTACCTGATACATATATACTCCTGTACACAGGCTGTATATACTATATAATTACATGTATCTCCTATCACTGCTATATACAGTACCTGATACATATATACTCCTGTACACAGACTGTATACACTATATATTACATGTATCTCCTATCGCTGCTATATACAGTACCTGATACATATATACTCCTGTACACAGGCTGTATAACACATCACATTGTCTGTATCACAACATACACAATATAACACATCAAATCACATTTGCTAGCCCACCAAACCTTTTAAAGCACTTTTACAGTTTCACACGTCTGTGACCGCCCAATACTCAACTCACCGCAGATGAAGTCGCGGGTAAAAGCTAGTACAATATAAAAAATGACTGAGCGATTCTTAACAGAGACTATATTAAGTAAAAAGCATCAATGTACTTCTGCATAGGAATATATCCATATATCTGAAAGGGCGTTTACATACCTATATCCCTAATAAACACATACTGACAGGGACTCTATAAGATATAAAGCATCAGTTGCACTCATGCATAATACATATAAAAATAACAAATGTTGTATCAAAAGTCATCCTTGTTGCCTATTAATTATCTTTTGCCTGGGTAAAGTAAAATAAGTGACCTGGGGAATCATATTACCAAGAAGGCATAGGGAATGTCATGCTGAGGGACATCTTAGACTCAAGAGACTATAGTGTTCAGGAGCGATACTAAAGCTACCCAAATTGAGTTCAAAGAAATGAGAAAAGCTTATTTCTTACCTTGCAGATAGATGAGTGACCAAATGTGCTGCAGGAGTTAACAGTAGTGATGCGCGTGAAGAAGATAGTATGCATCTATCAAGGGTCTCTTTAAACAAATAAAAAGCGCGCGCATGTATTGTACATGCGCACTGAGATCAGAATATTATCGTAGATATCCCAAATGTTTTTTAAAGTGATGCTCAGTATTTAAGTATGTCTTTCGTTATGTGGTTCTATATAATTTTTTTATACATTGCGCGCTAATCGCCATACCTGTTGTCCACTGCGCATGCGTGATGATCCCACGGTGTTAGGTGTTTTGTCCTCAGGAATCCCCGTGATTACGGAGATTGCCGAAGGACATGCGCATGCGAAGTGGGCACCAGAGGAGCCGGGCTGACGCCGGCCACCCGCGCATGCGTAATATGCGCCAGACGGGCCAAATAGACATCGGTAAGCTTTGCAGGAATGTGAAGGGATTGATCAAACAATGCTTAGATATCAATCCTTGTGTGGTTAAAGAATGTTAATTGGTAGAACCTATGTCTATACTTTTAGAACTACAGATTGACAATTGTCTATGATTCTAGTTTTGTAAGCATTGTAAGAATAAATAACAATTAGGATCCTACATTGATCCTGACCTGGTTTTATGCATGAAATAGGCACATATACATTAGTACGGTATAGATACCGCTAATTACTAGTTGTTCATTGCAATTAATACATATATGCATCTACATTAATAATCTGGAGGGCATCCAGTTACCATCTGGGGCGGCCCTTGCATCTTTGGATGTGGAGGCGCTCTACAGCTCCATACCCTATGACAAGGAGTGTGGGCTACGGGGGACTTCCTTAGGACCTGGGGGATTCAGTATGATCGACACAGCACATTTATTCTCCAACTCCTGGAATTCATCCTTACCCATAACGCCTTTCTATTTAATGTCCTCATGTTCCACCAAAAGCGGGGCACCGCGATGGGGAGCCCCGCTGCACCAACTTTAGCAAATTTGTATTTGGGAGTGTGGGAGGAGGTGGTGTTTGGAGAATCTAGCGAACAATGGACTCAATATATTGTCCTATGGTTACAATATATCGATGATGTCATGTTGATATGGTCTGGACCCACTCAAGTGTTTGAGGAATTTGTATTATACACTTACCTTATTGGAAACGATGTTGCATCATTCGAGCCAAGTGACGATCGTGTTTGTTATGTTACAGAATCGACCAAGACTATTGTGATTGGCCGGAAGCAGTGGGCTTGGCCATGGGGGCGGAGACTAAGACCGGAATTGGGTCTATTTAAACGCGGCTGAAACAGCATATGGCATCGGACTCACCTTCAGTACTGTGACCACCATCTGGGTCACAGGAATTGTGGTTTTCACCGCAGCTTTTATTTTCTATCGCTCCATTCTTTATCAGTCTCCTGATGAGCAGAGAGAATATTTAATTTAGGACTTCATTTCAAGCAGATAGTAGGAACTATATATAGGAATTGGATAGTTGGGACATGAAGCAGGAGGAGAGCCCTAGATTCAGCTGGGGCACTTGTGTTCGC
Organism: Leptodactylus fuscus; assembly: GCF_031893055.1. Lineage (NCBI taxonomy): Eukaryota > Metazoa > Chordata > Amphibia > Anura > Leptodactylidae > Leptodactylus > Leptodactylus fuscus. The sequence goes on along the minus strand of NC_134268.1, from coordinate 223,506,780 downwards.
CGACCCGCAAGGGACACTATAGATATTGCTCCGATATTGTTTATTAACAGGTGTAGCCATTCCTGCCAATTCTTCCCTACACTATATCTACGACACTACTCTGCTCAATCTGAATGGCGGGTTGTTTCAACGGGAATAGTCTGAATGGGGGATCCTGACAATGTACCCAACCCAGTCAAACCACTAACTGGGTATTGAATTTGAGGTCATTAGGAATATACCCCGTTCCCGTTTTGTCTTCTACCATTTTCATGGACCTAGGTGGTGTTTAGGGTCCAATATAATTTTTTAGTGGGGATCGAAGAGATTTATTGTGTTTTTAGCTCAGAAATGTTAATAAAAGTGATGTTTTAGCCATTCATTTAGGGGCACCCTTTGTGGAATCAGTTTGAGGAACAGACCTCACAAATCTTCCAGACTAATTTTTTTTCAATTATCTGTATCTTCTGTAGTGTGAGATACATCGCACCGTGGAGATGGGGATAAGGCTGCAGGCTCAGCACACAAGGGGATGATGGGGATTAGCTACTCTCATTGGATTGGCTTCCCTGTGTATATTGCATGAACATGTTATTGTCAGGGGCACAAGACCCCTGAGTTATGTTGTCGTAGGTGTAATTGATCAGGAGAAGAGTACGAGCTCGGGAAACAGACAGACAGCAGTGTATCATATCCACAATGTTTCAGTTTATTAGCACAGAAGGGCAGGTATATATATATATATATATATATATATATATATATATATATACTGTATATATAGCATCACAGTCACGGCCAAGCTACAGGGCATTTGTCCTTATCTGATCATGTTCTTAGTTTCTTACAGTTTTGATACCCAGTTTAACCAGTTTGCCTAGCTTGAACCAATATGAGCTTCTCTCTTTGATTGATCCTTGTATACAGCTTCAACACATACACAGCTCTTCCCAACACATAGTTTCTTAGTCTAACCAATTTATCCGGCTACTTGTGTGACAAACCGCTCATTTCTGAGAGACAGAGAGAGAGAGAGAGAGCAGTCCGATCCCCAAACCTGTTCTTCTGTCACATACACAATTTTCAAAAGCATGTGGGACAGCGATGGGGTCCAGTCTCACCCCAAACTTTTGGACTTGTGTTCTTATGGCTCTGATCTGACAACTGTACTATTCATACAATCTACCCAGCCCAATCAGATTAGATCAACAAAATCTGTAGAATCTTTTTGAAATTCCCAGGAGTTGCGAATCCCTGAACGGGAATATTTAGGGTGAATAAATCCTAGAGAACGCACACTTCACCGACCAGTATAGGTGATGTCAGTGGTCAGGCAGGTTCTCAAGCAGAGAATTATTGTCCAATCAGACCACACGCAAGACAATTTGTAGTTATGGGAGAACCTCGAGAGATTCATTTTGTGAATATTTGTGAAGTTTCCCGGGAAGATTCAATTTTGGTTGAATTTGTTAATAGTGGGTCAGGGATGGGGGTGTAACAAAGCCCTTGAAGGGCACTTAAGTGTTTGGGGTTTTTTGTTTCTATTAGTACGCACCCTCCATGGCCTCCGAATATTACTGTGAGATCTGAAGAGGTCCCAATATATAATAAGCAACTTTCCTGGATTCATAGCAGGTCAACTCCAACAGCAAACAAAGGCGATGTACAAACTGTTCTGTCCTTATAAAATATCTGCATGTAAAGATCTGTCAGAAATTAGTGTGTAAATGTAACCGTATTATAAACCTCTTCAAAGACCATAAATAAAGGTTTACAGAGAGCTGCATTCTGGGTGAGATGACATTTGTGGTTGGTCTATGACTCTTATTGCCTTGAAATACAGATAGAATATTCAAGTTGGTCTGTCCTCCATGGTGGGTCTGCCATGATCTGTGGCCTGGTCTTGGCTTTCTTTGATGGGATTCTGATCTGTCCTCCATGGTGGGTCTCCCATGATCTGTGGCCTGGTCTTGGCTTTCTTTGATGGGATTCTGATCTGTTCTCCATGGTTGGTCTGCCGTGATCTGTGGTCTGGTCTTGGCTTTCTTTGATGGGATTCTGATCTGTCCTCCATGGTTGGTCTCCCATGATCTGTGGCCTGGTCTTGGCTTTCTTTGATGGGATTCTGATCTGTTCTCCATGGTTGGTCTGCCGTGATCTGTGGTCTGGTCTTGGCTTTCTTTGATGGGATTCTGATCTGTCCTCCATGGTGGGTCTCCCATGATCTGTGGCCTGGTCTTGGCTTTCTTTGATGGGATTCTGATCTGTCCTCCATGGTTGGTCTCCCATGATCTGTGGCCTGGTCTTGGCTTTCTTTGATGGGATTCTGATCTGTTCTCCATGGTTGGTCTGCCGTGATCTGTGGTCTGGTCTTGGCTTTCTTTGATGGGATTCTGATCTGTCCTCCATGGTGGGTCTCCCATGATCTGTGGCCTGGTCTTGGCTTTCTTTGATGGGATTCTGATCTGTCCTCCATGGTTGGTCTCCCATGATCTGTGGCCTGGTCTTGGCTTTCTTTGATGGGATTCTGATCTGTTCTCCATGGTTGGTCTGCCGTGATCTGTGGTCTGGTCTTGGCTTTCTTTGATGGGATTCTGATCTGTCCTCCATGGTGGGTCTCCCATGATCTGTGGCCTGGTCTTGGCTTTCTTTGATGGGATTCTGATCTGTCCTCCATGGTTGGTCTCCCATGATCTGTGGCCTGGTCTTGGCTTTCTTTGATGGGATTCTGATCTGTTCTCCATGGTTGGTCTGCCGTGATCTGTGCTCTGGTCTTGGCTTTCTTTGATGGGATTCTGATCTGTCCTCCATGGTGGGTCTCCCATGATCTGTGGCCTGGTCTTGGCTTTCTTTGATGGGATTCTGATCTGTCCTCCATGGTTAGTCTGCCATGATCTGTGGCCTGGTTTTGGCTTTCTTTGATGGGATTCTGATCTGTCCTCCATGGTTGGTCTGCCATGATCTCTGGCCTGGTCTTGGCTTTCTTTGAGGGCATTCTGATCTGTCATTCTTGGTTGGTCTGCCATGATCTGTGGCCTGGTCTTGGCTTTCTTGGCTTCCGATATCTCATTCATGGATAGATTCATCTTTGCTATCGTTGATAAGAGGCAGTTCTGATGTTCCTGATGGATCTTCCATGATTTGTGCCTGGTCTGGGATACTTTCAATGGGATGCAGATCTTATGTTCGACATAAATTTCTATTCAACTACATAACATGAAAACTACCAATTCCGACTACGACGACTATCTGCCACTGTTAGTCATTTAGTTGTGGATTTCAGCAATGGAGCCCCGATTTGCTGTGTCTATGGCCTCTTGTTCCGCTGCTGGTCCTACCTAAAAACAATACAAAAACCTCCTGAAGAGACTTCTATCTTCCTGTACCAGCCTCATGTGCAGATACCGTCCATCGCACTGCCCATATACATGACCTAGATCTCATGTGGTTCCATCATGAAAGCCAACTCCATTGCCTCCAGCCACATGGCTTGCAGTGTTCGGGGTGCGGCACTCTCACCTCCATAAATCACTGGAATGTCACGATCTTTTCTACAACTTTTCACTTGTTTGACTGTATTTTTATGGTCCATTACTAGGAGACATTCTCCAGGTCTACACAAGGAAACTAGCTCGTGTCAGCCAGACACCAGCACACTATGTTATCTACAGATTTGCATCTGTGTTATCCAAAGCTCAAGAAGCCGTCCGGTCCCCATCATATTATCTCCTAGGCCCAACCTTCACTTCTTGCCCTACCTGTAGATCAGATTAATGACCGAGATCGTAGCCAAGGAATATGTCACCGTGTAATATTACAGATGAAGACTCCAGTCTATACTTCACTAGTGCCATCAATGGTGCACAGAACAGTGTATACGCGGGAGGGGGGGAAGGTCAGGTCTTGCCCCTTCCACTGATAGACAAGCGCTGATGTGGAGGACATCCCGATGGGCTAAAAATAGACAAAATGAGCAATTTTGGTAACGAAAATCTGATGCGTATGGCCGACTCCAGCAGATGAGGAATATCTAACCTAACACTATCATACTGTATGGTATCATATACTGCTACACTGTATCTATCCTCTCACACTGTATAGTATCACACACTGCTACACTGTACGGTATCATACTGTATGGTATCATATACTGCTACACTGTACGGTATCATACTGTATGGTATCATATACTGCTACACTGTATCTATCCTCTCACACTGTACGGTATCACACACTGCTACACTGTACGGTATCATACTGTATGGTATCATATACTGCTACACTGTATCTATCCTCTCACACTGTACGGTATCACACACTGCTACATTGTACGGTATCATACTGTATGGTATCATATACTGCTACACTGTACGGTATGACACTGTATGGTATTGTACACTGCTACACTGTATCTATCCTCTCACACTGTACGGTATCACACACTGCTACACTGTACGGTATGACACTGTATGGTATTGTACACTGCTACACTGTATCTATCCTCTCACACTGTACGGTATCACACACTGCTACACTGTACGGTATGACACTGTATGGTATTGTACACTGCTACACTGTATCTATCCTCTCACACTGTACGGTATCACACACTGCTACATTGTACGGTATCATACTGTATGGTATCATATACTGCTACACTGTACGGTATGACACTGTATGGTATCATATACTGCTACACTGTATCTATCCTCTCACACTGTACGGTATCACACACTGCTACATTGTACGGTATCATACTGTATGGTATCATATACTGCTACACTGTACGGTATGACACTGTATGGTATTGTACACTGCTACACTGTATCTAACCTCTCACACTGTATAGTATCACACACTGCTACACTGTACCAGACCATCATACTGTATGGTATTATATACTGCTACACTGTATCTAACCTCTCACACTGTATGGTATTATATACTGCCCTGCCTAGGACTACAATACTGGATGACCTGACAACGAGCAGAAGATTTAATAAGCTCTCGCTATAGACTTAAACAACAGGTTGTTGTAACATAAAAAAAACATAAGAACACACAAAATCTACAACGTTATCTGTGTCCCTACAGTGTGCACCTAGAAGACCTCAGCAGCAGGGGAGTGCAGGGGTTAATCCATATAGTTTACAGATAAGGGGCCACCAGGAGGAGGAGGAGGGGGAGGGGGATGGAGTTATACTGCATATCAGGAGCAGAGTATCAAAGCCTCAGTACAGAGAGGAACAGGCAGGACTGACAGCAGGTAAGGAGAGAACTGCAAGGGACTGACACACTGTAACTACAGAGAGAGAGGCAGCTGTGCACCAGACTGGGACTGACACACTGTAACTACAGAGAGAGGCAGCTGTGCACCAGACTGGGACTGACACACTGTAACTACACAGAGAGAGGCAGCTGTGCACCAGACTGGGACTGACACACTGTAACTACAGAGAGAGAGGCAGCTGTGCACCAGACTGGGACTGACACACTGTAACTACACAGAGAGAGGCAGCTGTGCACCAGACTGGGACTGACACACTGTAACTACAGAGAGAGAGGCAGCTGTGCACCAGACTGGGACTGACACACTGTAACTACACAGAGAGAGGCAGCTGTGCACCAGACTGGGACTGACACACTGTAACTACAGAGAGAGAGGCAGCTGTGCACCAGACTGGGACTGACACACTGTAACTACAGAGAGAGGCAGCTGTGCACCAGACTGGGACTGACACACTGTAACTACAGAGAGAGAGTCAGCTGTGCACCAGACTGGGACTGACACACTGTAACTACAGAGAGAGCGTCAGCTGTGCACCAGACTGGGACTGACACACTGTAACTACAGAGAGAGAGTCAGCTGTGCACCAGACTGGGACTGACACACTGTAACTACAGAGAGAGCGTCAGCTGTGCACCAGACTGGGACTGACACACTGTAACTACAGAGAGAGAGGCAGCTGTGCACCAGACTGGGACTGACACACTGTAACTACAGAGAGAGAGGCAGCTGTGCACCAGACTGGGACTGACACACTGTAACTACAGAGAGAGGCAGCTGTGCACCAGACTGGGACTGACACACTGTAACTACACAGAGAGAGGCAGCTGTGCACCAGACTGGGATTGAGTGTGTAAGGGATCCACCAGGCCACTCGTACAGTGTAATATATGGTGTGTAGTGTATATAGTGTGTATAGCGTGTTGCTGTGTGACAGGAGACTTTGCACTGCAGGAACATTGCTGACTGGTGGAGCCTGGTGTGGTATCACTCTGCAGTCCTGTAGCTGTAGGAGAGGTCCTGCTGCAGAAAACTGACCCCACACCGGGACGCTTCCTCTGACACCTTCCACGTTTCACTTCTTTACACACTTTGGGTTCAGTCTTTCCCCAGGTTGTCGGCAAACATAAAGTTTCCCCTCAGACCCAAATAAATTAGGCTTCTTTCATGAGTACAATGAGCTGTGGAGAACTTCACTGTCCACACAACATGCTCCTCAGTACAGGGGAGTCTTCTCCTGTCCACACAACATGCTCCAGAGGGGAGTCTTCTCCTGTCCACACAACATGCTCCTCAGTACAGGGGAGTCTTCTCCTGTCCACACAACATGCTCCAGAGGGGAGTCTTCTCCTGTCCACACAACATGCTCCTCAGCACAGGGGAGTCTTCTCCTGTGTCCACACAACATGCTCCTCAGCACATGGGAGTCTTCTCCTGTCCACACAACATGCTCCTCAGTACAGGGGAGTCTTCTCCTGTCCACACAACATGCTCCAGAGGGGAGTCTTCTCCTGTCCACACAACATGCTCCTCAGCACATGGGAGTCTTCTCCTGTCCACACAACATGCTCCTCAGTACAGGGGAGTCTTCTCCTGTCCACATAACATGCTCCAGAGGGGAGTCTTCTCCTGTCCACACAACATGCTCCTCAGCACAGGGGAGTCTTCTCCTGTCCACACAACATGCTCCTCAGCACAGGGAAGTCTTCTCCTGTGTCCACACAACATGCTCCTCAGCACAGGGGAGTCTCCTGTCCACACAACATGCTCCTCAGCACAGGGGAGTCTTCTCCTGTGTCCACACAACATGCTCCTCAGCACAGGGGAGTCTTCTCCTGTCCACACAACATGCTCCTCGGCACAGGGGAGTCTTCTCCTGTCCACACAACATGCTCCTCAGCACAGGGGAGTCTTCTCCTGTCCACATAACATGCTCCTCAGTACAGGGGAGTCTTCTCCTGTGTCCACACAACATGCTCCTCAGCAGAGGGGAGTCTTCTCCTGTGTCCACACAACATGCTCCTCAGTACAGGGGAGTCTTCTCCTGTGTCCACACAACATGCTCCTCAGCACATGGGAGTCTTCTCCTGTCCACACAACATGCTCCTCAGTACAGGGGAGTCTTCTCCTGTGTCCACACAACATGCTCCTCAGCACAGGGGAGTCTTCTCCTGTCCACACAACATGCTCCTCGGCACAGGGGAGTCTTCTCCTGTGTCCACACAACATGCTCCTCAGCACATGGGAGTCTTCTCCTGTCCACACAACATGCTCCTCAGCACAGGGGAGTCTTCTCCTCTGTCCACACAACATGCTCCTCAGTACAGGGGAGTCTTCTCCTGTGTCCACACAACATGCTCCTCAGCACAGGGGAGTCTTCTCCTCTGTCCACACAACATGCTCCTCGGCACAGGGGAGTCTTCTCCTGTCCACACAACATGCTCCTCAGCACAGGGGAGTCTTCTCCTCTGTCCACACAACATGCTCCTCGGCACAGGGAAGTCTTCTCCTGTGTCCACACAACATGCTCCTCAGCACAGGGAAGTCTTCTCCTGTGTCCACACAACATGCTCCTCAGCACAGGGGAGTCTCCTGTCCACACAACATGCTCCTCAGCACAGGGGAGTCTTCTCCTGTGTCCACACAACATGCTCCTCAGCACATGGGAGTCTTCTCCTGTCCACACAACATGCTCCTCAGTACAGGGGAGTCTTCTCCTGTGTCCACACAACATGCTCCTCAGTACAGGGGAGTCTTCTCCTGTGTCCACACAACATGCTCCTCAGCAGAGGGGAGTCTTCTCCTGTGTCCACACAACATGCTCCTCAGTACAGGGGAGTCTTCTCCTCTGTCCACACAACATGCTCCTCAGCAGAGGGGAGTCTTCTCCTGTCCACACAACATGCTCCTCGGCACAGGGGAGTCTTCTCCTGTGTCCACACAACATGCTCCTCAGCACATGGGAGTCTTCTCCTCTGTCCACACAACATGCTCCTCAGCAGAGGGGAGTCTTCTCCTGTCCACACAACATGCTCCTCAGCACAGGGGAGTCTTCTCCTGTCCACACAACATGCTCCTCAGCACAGGGCAGTCTTCTCCTGTCCACACAACATGCTCCTCAGCACATGGGAGTCTTCTCCTCTGTCCACACAACATGCTCCTCAGCACAGGGGAGTCTTCTCCTGTGTCCACACAACATGCTCCTCAGCAGAGGGGAGTCTTCTCCTGTGTCCACACAACATGCTCCTCAGCAGAGGGGAGTCTTCTCCTGTGTCCACACAACATGCTCCTCAGCAGAGTGGAGTCTTCTCCTGTCCACACAACATGCTCCTCAGCAGAGGGGAGTCTTCTCCTGTGTCCACACAACATGCTCCTCAGCAGAGGGGAGTCTTCTCCTGTGTCCACACAACATGCTCCTCAGCAGAGTGGAGTCTTCTCCTGTCCACACAACATGCTCCTCAGCAGAGGGGAGTCTTCTCCCTGATATAGGTGATATAGGAGGTAGCAGGGGGGGACATTGGAGCCGTCACCAGTCGTGTCTTGTACGTGCAGATGGTGCCGATATATATAAAGTTACAGTCCGATACAACATCATATTCTGTAGGGTAATGTGGGAGCGGGAGCAGAGGAGGGTTAGATTTTGGGATTCTAGCGGCGGAAGGGTTTACATTAGGACATGTGTTCGGCCTGTCTGATAAGATGCGTCTTTAGTTTGCTCTTGAAACTGTAGAAATTGGGAGTTAATCTGATTGTCCGGGGTAGAAGTCTTGTATACGAGCGGGGGAGGTTCTGATAATAGAGGATGGAAGTGTTAGGTCACTGAGTGAGCAGAGAAGCAGGGGATGTGTGATAGAGATGAGGGAAGAAATGTAGGGAGGTGCGGCATTATGGAGAGCCTTGTGGGGGAGGGGGAGAAGGTTATATTGTATAGGCAGCCAATGTAGTGACCGGCACAGACCGGAGGCCTCGCTGTAGTGACCGGCACAGACCGGAGGCCTCGCTGTAGTGACCGGCACAGACCGGAGGCCTCGCAGTAGTGACCGGCACAGACCGGAGGCCTCGCTGTAGTGACCGGCACAGACCGGAGGCCTCGCTGTAGTGACCGGCACAGACCCGAGGCCTCGCTGTAGTGACCGGCACAGACCGGAGGCCTCGCTGTAGTGACCGGCACAGACCGGAGGCCTCGCTGTAGTGACCGGCACAGACCGGAGGCCTCGCTGTAGTGACCGGCACAGACCGGAGGCGTCGCTGTAGTGACCGTCACAGACCGGAGGCCTCGCAGTAGTGACCGGCACAGACCGGAGGCCTCGCAGTAGTGACCGGCACAGACCGGAGGCCTCGCTGTAGTGACCGGCACAGACCGGAGGCCTCGCTGTAGTGACCGGCACGGACCGGAGGCCTCGCTGTAGTGACCGTCACAGACCGGAGGCCTCGCTGTAGTGACCGGCACGGACCGGAGGCCTCGCTGTAGTGACCGGCACAGACCGGAGGCCTCGCTGTAGTGACCGGCACGGACCGGAGGCCTCGCTGTAGTAACCGGCACGGACCGGAGGCCTCGCTGTAGTGACCGGCACAGACCGGAGGCCTCGCTGTAGTGACCGGCACAGACCGGAGGCCTCGCTGTAGTGACCGGCACAGACCGGAGGCCTCGCTGTAGTGACCGGCACAGACCGGAGGCCTCGCTGTAGTGACCGGCACAGACCGGAGGCCTCGCTTTAGTGACCGGCACAGACCGGAGGCCTCGCTGTAGTGACCGGCACAGACCCGAGGCCTCGCTGTAGTGACCGGCACAGACCGGAGGCCTCGCTGTAGTGACCGGCACAGACCGGAGGCCTCGCTGTAGTGACCGGCACAGACCGGAGGCCTCGCAGTAGTGACCGGCACAGACCGGAGGCCTCGCAGTAGTGACCGGCACAGACCGGAGGCCTCGCTGTAGTGACCGGCACAGACCGGAGGCCTCGCTGTAGTGACCGGCACGGACCGGAGGCCTCGCTGTAGTGACCGGCACGGACCGGAGGCCTCGCTGTAGTGACCGGCACGGACCGGAGGCCTCGCTGTAGTGACCGGCACGGACCGGAGGCCTCGCTGTAGTGACCGGCACGGACCGGAGGCCTCGCTGTAGTGACCGGCACAGACCGGAGGCCTCGCTGTAGTGACCGGCACAGACCGGAGGCCTCGCTGTAGTGACCGGCACAGACCGGAGGCCTCGCTCCTTCTTGGTGGGTGTCATTTAGGGAACTGTTCAGTGATCTGAGATTTATATAGTTTGTTATTTTGGTGTGTAGTCACTGTGTGGTAGATGTGTGCACTGTGTGATATTATTTGGTGCTGGTTTGGTTCTGTCGGTGTTTAAACTCTGAGATGTTGGAATTTCAGGGAGTGGATGTGTGTTGTGGGGGAGGGGGGTATATACTTAGTGCATACATTAGAGGATTTCCTTCCTTCCTTCCTCAGTGCTGGACTATAGAGGGGAGATATACATCAAGTGATCCTCTAGTCACATCCAGATCTGCAGTCACAATTCTTCTGCCAATTACTCTTATTTCCAGACAATAGTGAGTTACGTAGGGCGAGGCGACATCGATACAGAATAGACATCACCAGCACTCGTCTCCAGATGTATTGAGGCTGCTGCAGTGGTTGTGCTTGGAGTAGATTTGGATGTGATTTTAGAGCAGAGCAGTGTGACATACACGTGTCCTTATACACAGCTAATCTATGACTGCAGCTCTGGCTGGGACTGGAGTATAAAACACATTGTATATTGGGATCACAATGGGGTAACTAAATAGATGATCTGCACAGTAACTCGCCAGTGTCTGGAGTTTAGCAGAAGAGAAAATGGAGACAAGGATCCGCGCTCCGAGGTCATGCATGAGAAGCAGGAAACAAACGTGTCGGTAAGACCAGCTGTAATGGAATAGAATACAGCGCAGCACAACGCGATTCGGGTGGTAAATCACCCTCTACCTAACAGGTTTCCAAGCCTTTACAGCACAACCTATATTGATTTGTGCACTTGAAAAAGGGTGTCCTGAAACGCGTTGTGCTGTCCTCTATTCTATTCTATTAAAGCCGGTCTAGCAAAACATTTGTTTCCTGATTCTCATGTGCGACAATGTGATAAATGTATCCAGCAAAGCAAAAATTATAATATAACTTTATAAAAAATAAACAGACACTCTTACAGTGTGCGTCCAGGATACAAGAGCGTCGTCCAAAGCTTACGCATTTCGGAACTCCTTTTGTTGTCCCTTACTCATAGCTAAGTAAGTCACATACACAAATTGTTTAAATAGAGCCGCACCCCATGTCCACCATGTTAACCCTTGTGAGGGCCAGCCAAGGATCCTATAACAAGAGGGAAGTTACAAAGAACTACAATCTGATAGAACAACTACAAGGTAGATTCACAACACGATAAGCAACAGAAATACAAGATTCCACCACCTTTACGTCCTATAATAGCCAGTATAGGCTCCTATAGTGAAATGTACGTGCATGGGTGGATGAAGTATTGCGGCCTCTGGTCCATAGGGTTGCGGGCTATATCAAGGATTCCTATTGGGGTGCGGTTGACTCTTGGCTGTCGTGCGATGTAAATTCGCTGTATTGCAGTATTCTACATCACTGGGCAATGACGTCACTTTCTTACCGTCCATATCGTTACAGCTCATATACTCCAGAGTTATGTGAATACATCACACAAGTCATTGATTTTTTCTTGGGACACAATTATTTTATGTTCGATTCTGATTTTTTTTCTGCGTCGCGCCCGTGAGCTCCCCCTTCTCCCCAGTCATTAGCTCATTTGTTTCTGTCCTGATGGGAGGAGTCCTATATTTTTGTGGAGTCCTATATTTTTATTGAGACGAACCCTTATTTTCCTTGTTTGCATTGGTATGGGCGCTACATCGCTGACCTATTGACCATCCGGAGGGGCGATGTAGCGCCTATACCAATGTATTTGGATGATATCATCACCAATAATCTAAAGCTCAGTTTTACACACAGTCACGACCAACAAACCATTTGTTTTCTTGACATACGTCTTACTGGTAATCGCACGACGGCCAAGGTCCAAACCTCTTTATATCATAAACCAACATTGGGCCAGTAGCTGCCACCCGAGACTATCCAGTCTATAGCGGTGGGAGAACGGTTACGTACTAAACGCACTTGTTCCGATGGAAAAGATTACGCTATACAATCAAAGCCTAAAATAAAGTAAAGGAGGTTTATCCTTCTCGGATACTCAGGAGAGCAGAGAATATTGCAAATAACAGGGATCGTAAAATTCTATTCGGTAACAAGGACCTGCCAAAATCAGCAAAAATAAGAATCTCCTTAGTCACTCCGCTGCAGTCTGCAGTAAGTGTCCGCACAACCTTCTATTATTACTAGGGGGGCGTTTTTTCCTGTTTTTGGTGTTTGTCCTGCTTCTCGTGCGCGACCTCGGAGCGCCGATCCTTGTCTCCATTTTTTCTTCCGCTTACCTCCCCGGTTTTGCGCTGCCACTCTCACCAAGAATCATCTACCATATAACTGCATCTTTGGGTGTTGTGACCCCATCAGGTGAGAGGCCAACTGCTCGTTTTTTACTCTTCTAGTAGTGTCTACTACACTTAGCGCGCTCGGTGTCTCCCTTTGTCTTCTTAGTGTCTGGAGTTTGAGTTCCTCCCGTTTTCTTCCTGGCTTTGTGTGTGTTTAGAGGACAGATATTCTGCATCTTATTTATTCTGCCTTTCTGCAGCTTCCTTTTATAACATTACTGTTCTTCTTTGCAGCACCTGAGATGGCTCTGTTGTTCCCAATACTCCTGGCCTTGTTGGCCTCCGTTCTTGGAGGCCTCTACATGTTGGGGATGTTCCGGAAGAGAAGACCCAATGAGCCCCCTCTGGACAAAGGAACCATCCCATGGTTGGGATATGCTCTGGACTTCAGGAGAAGCTCTGCAGACTTTTTGAAGAAGATGCAGAAAAAACATGGAGACATCTTCACCGTCCAAATCGGAGGCTACTACTTCACCTTTGTCACTGACCCTCTATCGTTCGGTCCCATCGTGAAGGAGGCCAGGGCCAAGTTGGACTTTGAGCAGTTTGCTACGGAGCTAGTTGCCCGAGTGTTCGGTTACCATTCTGGAACCAACGATCACAAGATGCTGGAGAAGGCAAGTACAAAGCATCTCATGGGGGATGGTTTGGTGCTCATGACCCAAGCCATGATGGAGAACCTTCAGAACCTGATGCTTCACAGCGTCGGCTCTGAAAATGGTGAGAGAAAGTGGCAACAGGACGGACTATTCAACTACAGCTACAACATCGTCTTCCGGGCCGGTTATCTCGCCCTCTTCGGAAATGAGTCAGCTAAAAGTCAAGGAAGCCTAGAAAAAGCCAAGAAGTTTGACAGAGACCACTCGGATGAGCTGTTTGTTGAGTTTAGAAAGTACGATAAACTGTTCCCACGTCTGGCCTATGCCGTCCTCCCACCGAAAGACAAGCTGGAGGCCGAGAGGCTGAAGAGGCTTTTCTGGAACATGTTGTCCATAAAGAGGACACTACAGAAAGAGAACATCAGCGGGTGGATTACAGACCAGTTCCAGTATAGAGCAGAGAATGGGATGCCAGAACATATGATGGACAGATTCATGTTCCTGCTCCTGTGGGCCTCTCAGGGCAATACCGGCCCCGCTTGTTTCTGGCTCCTCCTCTACTTAATGAAGCACCCAGAAGCTATGGAGGCCGTCCGTGGAGAAGTTGAAAAAGTTCTCAAGGAAACCGGACAAGAGGTAAAAGCAGGAGGTGCCCTTCTCAATCTCACCAGAGACATGCTGCTGAAGACGCCCATCCTGGACAGCGCCGTAGAAGAGACCTTGAGGCTGACCGCTGCCCCGGTGCTGATCAGAGCCGTCAAGGAGGACATGAATCTCAAAATGGCAAATGGAAAAGAATATGGCATTCGCAAAGGAGACCGTGTTGCCCTTTTCCCATACACCGCCGTTCAGATGGATCCAGAAGTTCATCCAGAACCGGAGAAGTTCAAATACAACCGATTCCTGAATGAAGACGGAACCAAAAAGACTGAATTCTACAAGGGCGGGAAGCGGCTGAAGTTCTTCACCATGCCTTGGGGGGCCGGCACCACCATATGTCCTGGCCGCTTTTTTGCCGTCAATGAACTCAAGCAGTTTGTCTTCCTGATGCTGAGCTACTTTGAGTTTGAGCTGGTCAATCCTGAAGAAGAGATTCCGGGCATCGATCCAAACCGCTGGGGATTTGGTACCATGCAGCCCACCTATGACGTCCAGTTCAGATATCGCTTACGGTATTAACTGCAGGAGCGCAGGTGACGAGATCTACCACAACGAGCCCCTGCTGATGATTCCAGTATCGCCCACAAATCCCTAGAGGGTGAGGGCTTCAGGAGGCTTCTCTTCTGCAGAAGTGACCTCTCTGAGCAATGGGTTGACTGACTTTATCATATTTATTGGGTGTGACATTTATAGATCTCCTCACAATGACTAACATGATGAGTTTGAGCTCTAGCACCACCACCGACAGCAACACTACCCTGCGGCTGGTCTATAAGCCCCTCCGGGTGCCCCATTGTCCGAGGTGGCCTGTTCCAGAATCATGAAGGGGATATTATTTCAGGAGACTCACAGAACATTATAAGGCATCATACTGAGTCCCTAGATCTAAGTGATAGGGAACTGTAGGGACTCCATCTGACGCTGTCCCGGCTCCACCCAAAACACTTCACAATACGTCTTCTTCCTATACACGGGTATGACGGGTAAGTTGTCACAGCCACACCCACATTGCTCAGTAACACCCCCCTCTGTCATGATCCTTCCTCTTCAAGTTTTGTTATAGTACTTATGGCCAATCCTACACATCATAGTATTACTGGAGCAGCGCCCCCGGTGGCCACATATCTTCACAAGTGCCTTGCAGTACACGGAAAATACTTGAGATTGTTGTATAGCAGATATTGTGTTTATAGGGGACCTCCTGCCACATGACAGGTGGAGGTGAGAAGATCCCATTCATGGAGGGGTTGAGTTCGGACCATGGGGTGGCGTCCTCCATAAGTCTGATGGTGGGGTTGGATCTTACAGAAGACATTGATGAGACCTTCTGACCTCATGATGGTGGAGTGCCCCTTTATAGATAATCTTTCTGTTTTTGCTTCTTTTCTTCCTCCACCTCTCCGTGAGCAAAGAGATGTGATTATAATTGTGTGTAATAAACCTGATTTTAATGAAGTTTTGGGGTCTCTTTGGGTCGGCAGAGTCATTTCATTACCATTAGAGGGCAGAGCCATGTCATTATCAGGTGGGGTCGGCAGAGTCATTTCATTACCATTAGAGGGCAGAGCCGTGTTATTATCAGGTGGGGTCAGCAGAGTCATTTCATTACCATTAGAGGGCAGAGCCGTGTCATTATCAGGTGGGGTCGGCAGAGTCATTTCATTACCATTAGAGGGCAGAGCCATGTTATTATCAGGTGGGGTCGGCAGAGTCATTTCATTACCATTAGAGGGCATAGCCATGTCATTATCAGGTGGGGTCGGCAGAGTCATTTCATTACCATTAGAGGGCAGAGCCGTGTTATTATCAGGTGGGGTCAGCAGAGTCATTTCATTACCATTAGAGGGCAGAGCCATGTCATTATCAGGTGGGGTCGGCAGAGTCATTTCATTACCATTAGAGGGCAGAGTCGTGTCATTATCAGGTGGGGTCAGCAGAGTCATTTCATTACCATTAGAGGGCAGAGCCGTGTCATTATCAGGTGGGGTCGGCAGAGTCATTTCATTACCGTTAGAGGGCAGAGCCATGTCATTATCAGGTGGGGTCGGCAGAGTCATTTCATTACCATTAGAGGGCAGAGTCGTGTCATTATCAGGTGGGGTCGGCAGAGTCATTTCATTACCATTAGAGGGCAGAGCCGTGTCATTATCAGGTGGGGTCGGCAGAGTCATTTCATTACCGTTAGAGGGCAGAGCCGTGTCATTATCAGGTGGGGTCAGCAGAGTCATTTCATTACCATTAGAGGGCAGAGCCGTGTCATTATCAGGTGGGGTCGGCAGAGTCATTTCATTACCGTTAGAGGGCAGAGCCGTGTCATTATCAGGTGGGGTCGGCAGAGTCATTTCATTACCGTTAGAGGGCAGAGCCGTGTCATTATCAGGTGGGGTCAGCAGAGTCATTTCATTGCCATTAGAGGGAAGAGTCATGTCATTATCAGGTGGGGTCTGCAGAGTCATTTCATTGCCATTAGTGGGCAGAGCCCTCTCATTTTTAGGTAGGGTCAGCACAGTCATTTTATTAACATTATAGAGAGTGGTCAGTATCTTTAGAAGCCAGATCAGGCAGTCGAAGTTTATCATGAACGCTGATTGTACTGCTGCACTGAGGCTGCTGGGGACCAGCACAGACAATATAGGGGTAGGAAGAAATTAGAGAGTGTAGAGAGCTGGGTCTGGGACTTGAGGAAGATGGAGGATGTAGCATAGGATCGGTATTGTAGTGGTAATGAAGTTGATAACACCAAAGCTGTTCAAGACCAACGAAGACAAGTTCAGGGCAGAGACCCAAACCGGCCCCTTGCTGAGCATAGCAGGATGCTTTATTGCCTATGTACGGATATAATGTATCATCATCCAAAATGGCGAGTATTGGATCACCGTGTGTCTTCTAAAGGCAAAATGGAGGAATGTTTTCTGCCTTTGTAACCGAGTCAAAATTGGTCCATTACAAAGAGACTTCTGTATCCAGCTCACGCCAAGGAGACAGCAGCCACATTCCCCAACCTGGGCCAGCACTACTGCTACAAGCCAGCGGCAACCAATATAGGTCAGAGAACCGGATAAACCATGGCTAACGGCTAGCCCGATGCAGAGATCCAAATGGAGAGGCACAAGTCTCGCCTGGACTGTATCATCACTCCAGCAGGGCCCTGAGGCTCAGTCCTGATTGGGCAATAGCAGGAACTGTATATGTACCAAAAAAAGGGAGTAGGGAAGATAAGAAAAGCGAGTGTCCATACGCACGATATACAGTCCTATGAAAAAGTTTGGGCACCCCTATTAATCTTAATCATTTTTTGTTCTAAATATTTTGGTGTTTGCAGCAGCCATTTCAGTTTGATATATCTAATAACTGATGGACACAGTAATATTTCAGGATTGAAATGAGGTTTATTGTACTAACAGAAAATGTGCAATATGCATTAAACCAAAATTTGACCGGTGCAAAAGTATGGGCACCCTTATCATTTTATTGATTTGAATTCCCCTAACTACTTTTTACTGACTTACTGAAGCACAAAATTGGTTTTGTAACCTCAGTGAGCTTTGAACTTCATAGCCAGGTGTATCCAATCATAAGAAAAGGTATTTAAGGTGGCCAATTGCAAGTTGATCTCCTATTTGAATCTCCTCTGAAGAGTGGCATCATGGGCTACTCAAAACAACTCTCAAATGATCTGAAAACAAAGATTGTTCAACATAGTTGTTCAGGGGAAGGATACAAAAAGCTGTCTCAGAGATTTAACCTGTCAGTTTCCACTGTGAGGAACATAGTAAGGAAATGGAAGAGCACAGGGACAGTTCTTGTTAAGCCCAGAAGTGGCAGGCCAAGAAAAATATCAGAAAGGCAGAGAAGAAGAATGGTGAGAACAGTCAAGGACAATCCACAGACACCTCCAAAGAGCTGCAGCATCATCTTGCTGCAGATGGTGTCACTGTGCATCGGTCAACTATACAGCGCACTTTGCACAAATAGAAGCTGTATGGGAGAGTGATGAGAAAGAAGCCGTTTCTGCACGTACGCCACAAATAGAGTTGCCTGAGGTATGAAAAAGCACATTTGGACAAGCCAGCTTCATATTGGAAACAAAAATTGAGTTGTTTGGTTATAAAAAAAGGCGTTATGCATGGCGTCCAAAAAGAAACAGCATTCCAAGAAAAACACATGCTACCCTCTGTAAAATTTGGTGGAGGTTCCATCATGCTTTGGGGCTGTGTGGTCAATGCCGGCATCGGGAATCTTGTTAAAGTTGAGGGTCGCATGGATTCCACTCAGTATCAGCAGATTCTTGAGAATAATGTTCAAGAATCAGTGACGAAGTTGAAGTTACGCCGGGGATGGATATTTCAGCAAGACAATGATCCAAAACACCGCTCCAAATCCTCAGGCATTCATGCAGAGGAACAATTACAATGTTCTGGAATGGCCATCCCAGTCCCCAGACCTGAATATCATTGAACATCTGTGGGATGATTTGAAGCGGGCTGTCCATGCTCGGCGACCATCTAACTTAACTGAACTTGAATTGTTTGTCCAAAATACCTTCATCCAGGATCCAGGAACTGATTAAAAGCTACAGGAAGCGACTAGAGGCTGTTATCTTTGCAAAAGGAGGAGCTACTAAATATTAATGTCACTTTTCTGTTGAGGTGCCCATACTTTTGCACCGGTCAAATTTTGGTTTAATGCATATTGCACATTTTCTGTTAGTACAATAAACCTCATTTCAATCCTGAAATATTACTGTGTCCATCAGTTATTAGATATATCAAACTGAAATGGCTGCTGCAAATACCAAAATATTTAGAACTAAAAATGATTAAGATTAATAGGGGTGCCCAAACTTTTTCATAGGACTGTATATATATCCAAACTTTCCAAATAATATACACTCACGTCCCAACTGGAGAGCTAAGGCTGCACGGATAGAAGGTTCCTGCGGCCAAGAAACAATGAAGATACCTAGATGAAGTTGTAAAATTCCAGCAGTCTGAAACTCAATAATAAAATGTAACTTTTAATATATTCCGCCATAAAACAAGAAACAAAGTTTCAAACAAGTCTGAGCAGCGTTACTAAGTGCTAAGTGACGCGTTTCGGAATGTCCAAACGTAGCTACGTATAAGGAAGCATGGACATTGTGAAACACATCACTTAGCACTTAGTAACGCTGCTCAGACTTGTTTGAAACTTTGTTTCTTGTTTTATGGCTGAATATATTCAAAGTTACATTTTACTATTGAGATTCGGACTGCTGGAATTTTACAACTTCATCTACGTAATAGCAGGAACTGGCCCAGTGGGTCTACTAAGGCTGGGTTCACACGGGGGTTTTGGACCGGATTCTGAGGCAAATCCTCAGAATCCAGTCCAAAAAACGGCAAGTCGCTTCCAATCATGGCACTCCACTCCAGATTAAGCCCAAATGAATGAGCCTAGTCAGGGAGGAGTGTTCGCGCCACGGACTCTGCGGAATCTGGGTTAAGAAAGGGTCGGTCGGTTCTTTTTCTCGCAAGCAGAAAAAGGAACCCATTGAATTCAAAGGGAGGCGGTTTTTTGAGCTGGATTTTGACATGGATTCCGCATCAAAATCCTGAGCAAAAATCCCTTGTGTGGACCCGGCCTTACTGGTCCAGCCACCAGCGGGTAACACCTGTGCGCTGTGGTCACCGACTAAGTTGCTGGCTACCTCTTTGTTCTGCTCCTGTCTCTTTAATTATTTGTGTTTGCACCTAAGTTAAGGGGATATCGTCACTCCATAGGGAGAGACCGCCATTTAGGTGTGTGGAGTCTTATTAAGCCATTTGCGCTCCACTGTGCAAAGGAACATGGGAAGAATATGCAAATCTGTCTTCCATGATGTAATTAGGAAGACATTGCCTCAGCCATGCAGCCCAGTAGAGGGCGCTCCCTTTAACATCATGCCCTACCTTCCCAGAGGCCTTTGCTGCAATGATGTGAAATTTTACCAAGTACAGTCTCTCAGCCGAGGACAGCTGTTGCAATCTGATTGGATCTCTTTAGCCCGGCACAGAGAAGACTGACTTGGCAGAGGTGAGAGGCTTCTAGTCAGGGTTAAGGGGATAGCGTCACTCCATAGGGAGAGACCACCATGTAGGTGTGTGGAGTCTTATCTAGACAGGGTTAAGCCTCACACCTCTGCCAAGTCAGTCTTCTCTGCACCGGGCTGAAGAGATCCAATCAGATCGAAACAGCTGTCCTCGGCTGAGAGACTATACTTGGTAAAATCCCACATCATTGCAGTAAAAGGCCTCTGGGAAAACTGACCTGAGAAAGCCAAAACCGTTCTGGAAGAATGTTCTCTGGTCAGAGGAGACAAAAGTAGGAAAAGGCCTCAACATAGAGATTACAGGAAAAAAGAGAAGAAGACGCCCCCTACAGTCAGACATGGCGGAGGTCCCTGATGGTTTGGGGTTGCTTTGCTGCCTCTGGCACTGGACTGCTTGACCGTGTGCATGGCATTATGAAGTCTGAAGACGACCAACACATTGTGCAGCATCATGTAGGGCCCAGTGTGAGAAAGCGGGGTCTCCCTCAGAGGTCAGGGCTCTTCCAGCAGGACAAGGACCCAAAACACACTTCAGGTCAGCACTAGAAAATGGTGGTGAGAGAAAGCCCTGGAGACTTGTAAAGTGGCAGCAATGAGTCCAGCCCTGAATCCCATAGAACACCTGTGGGGGAGGGGGAGAGATCTCTTGGTGGCAGTTTGGAGAAGGCCCCCTTCACATCTCAGGGGGGACCGCGAGCAGGAGCCAAAGAAGAAGGGTCTAAGATTCCAGCAGAGCCTTGTAAGAAACTCATTGCTGGTTAGCGGAAGCGGTTGTGCGCAGTTATTGTGTCTAAAGGTTGTGCTGCCAAGTATTAGGCTGAGGGCGCCAATACTTCTGTCCGCACCAGTTCTGGAGTTTTGTGTAAAATGATCAATGATGGGACTTTTTTTCATTCTCTTTTGTGTTTTTTCATTGCAAACAAAATAACTGACCAAAGAGTTTGTGCTTGTAATGACCCCTAGACCGTCATCACCCACCACCACTGGCTATGAACTCCTAGACCGTCATCACCCACCACCACTGGCTATGAACCCCTAGACCGTCATCACCCACCACCACTGGCTATGAACCCCTAGACCGTCATCACCCACCACCACTGGCTATGAACCCCTAGACCGTCATCACCCACCACCACTGGCTATGAACCCCTAGACCGTCATCACCCACCACCACTGGTAACATTAGATTTTATCCCCATTCTACCTCCGCACCCCTTATAACTTTGCCACGGCCAACACACTGAAGGAAATGAATCCCCGGAAAGCAGCAGCACAAATGGACAACCATGTATTGTAAGACTGTATTTTATTGATATAAGACGTTGGATTAGATGGTTGTAGATCTCTACATAATGTCCATACATGGTTCCTGAAACCTTCTTATAGGTCACATTCCTCCATCAAACTATTTGGGTGGGGATCTGGTAGCTTGGCAGGTATCTGGCTATTGGGTGGCATCTTGGACAACTACCAGTCTCTATAATCAGAGGTTGCCCCATTTATTATTTGAGGTGGCCTCAAATTCACAGCCCGTGTCCATGGAGATCCAGAAGACTACAAGACCTTCAAGTCCTTCCTGTTCTCTAGGAGGAGACACCAAGTTGTAAACGAATGAATATCTTAAGATCTTAATAGAAAAGACTTAGGCAGTAAATATGAAGATGGAGATCACACAGAACCCGATACGGAGACCTTGACTTGCTTCCTTTGATGGCCTTTTAACAATCTTGAGATCTTCTTCAGACACTAGATTTGGCTTTTTCCAACATCTCGATTCTCCCTTGGTACCCGCATTTCCTCTTTTGCCTCTCAGTTTCAACCAGCTGGTCAATAAATTCTGTAGAAGACCTGATGGAGGTAACTTGCTTAATGTGATCGGTTGCCCTCAGAAGAAGTTGGGTGCCTTGTTTCCTGAGCTCCTGTATCTCAGCCTCCACCCTCTCGAGGACCATTTCATAGGTCAGCTCCTCTTCATCATCTCTTTTATACTTCATCTTTATACTTCTATAAGTGACTTTCTGGTAGACCACCAAGTTCTGCCATAGAAACTTCTCGGAGAAGTGTCGACTTGATCCGTGCCCACAAACCCGACAAACGGCGTTCAGATAAAAGACTTCGCACAAGCGGACCAGCATGTCATAGGCCACAATGCAGTGGTGGTGACAGGTGGACTCGCACTCGTGGCAGTTGGTGCAGTTGCCCATTGTCTTGATCTTCTTCTTCATATGTCTGTTGACTGCAAATTCGAAACCTTCGTCCTGCTCAACTTGGACTCTCTGTCGTCTGAGGATCTTCTTGATTTCCTCCAGCTCGTGCTGCTTGGACATGACTTCCTCGATTCTGTGCACCAGCGCGTCCACCGTAATCTCAATGGCATTGCTCCGTTCGAGGTTGGACTTTTCTAAAACAATATTTTTTCTGGAAGTGTTAGACAAAAATTTGAAAAAGTTGTTGAGGTTTTCCATCCCCAAAATCCACTGCTGCTCGGAAGTCGCGCCGGCATCGGGGGAATTATCTGCGTATAAGACACTGGTAGTAAACGTGAAGTGGACGGGGTAACCATTACGGTCTTTAGCACATGGAACGTTCTCCTGGATGATCGCTGCCAGGGCTGGTGGTCTTTGGTCATCTTCAGTAGAAGTCATGAAGGTCACTATATTGTCTTGTATCTTTGAGCCAAACATGGCGGAGAGAGAATCAAACACAAACTTCTGAGTTGGAGATAAAGCGGACATCGATGGTTGGGTCACAAAACAAATGGCATCAATGTGGTCCAACTCCGAGTCATAGAAGAGCTGCCGGATCTGCTGGATCGCCGTCTTCTTAGGAGTCACACTCTGGCGCTTTGGAAGTTCGGGAGTATCGATGATGGTCAAGGAGTTTGGGATACAGAACTTTTCTTCATGGTTGATCTGGTAAACCATGATCTTTGATCCTTGATGGGGATCTTGGGTCATCATTGGGTCTTCAGCAAGTAACTGGATCCTGCAATCATGTTTCCACTGAACCCCAAACATGTAGTTGGCCAGGGCATTGACCAGGGTGGTCTTACCGGATCCAGTTTCTCCAATCATCATTATGACCTTGTTATTTATCTCCGGATGTCCATTAGTAAATTTCCACCTCTTGGTGTTTCGATCATTTTCTAAGCACATCTTGTAGACGGCCAGGGGCGCCGCCTTCTCATCTTTCATCAGATTGCGATTGGATTTAATCCACAAGATTCTTGTCAAATCTTCCACACACGGTCTGTGACCTTCATTATCTGCAGAGATATATATAAGATGGTGAGTGCTACCGCCTAATATTGGTAACATTGTTGTCAGACTCTGACTACGACTAGTGACAGACAGACAGACAGACAGACGGAAGGACAGACAGACAGACGGACGGACGGACAGACATGTAGCAGAGCTGAATTTGCTACTTTTATTATTATTTGGAGAAGTCGAGAATTTGAATTCTAAGTGATTATTGGGACTTGGGCGCCACCTACAGGCTCAGACTCGCCACTTCCCCATATAGACCATGTGGCGCGGTGGTTCAACTCAACCTGTTATTAAAGGGATTTTTAATAAGTCGGAGGAGGTGAAAAAAAATAAACATACTCCTGGTCCCTGATGCTCCGGGGCCTCCCAGTGGGAGTATTTGGGGTATAACAGTCCGTGGAGTCTCACTTTGCTCCTTGTATCTGTATTGTCTCAGAACTATCTCTCTGATTCCTAAGTGTGTCTTGGATTTTCACAGGTCTATGTCATTGGTGTGCAGTTCAGAACTTTGCTTCTTACTGATATGAGTGTATGTCAGTGAGGCTACGAATGAAGGACCTGCAGGATTCTACTGGCTAATATGGGTCATCGCCTGTGATACAGAGGAATCCCTTTAGGCCTGTGGTGCCTATGGAGGAGGCTCCTGATGTCACTGGTGCTGGATTTTCTTTCTGTGAATGTGTCATTGCATTATTATGGAAATCTGGTCTATAACTATGTGTATGTCAGTGAGGCTATGAATGAAGGACCTGTAGGATTCTATTGGCTAATACAGGTCATGTTGTCACGATACTAGTGGAACAGGATCAGGAGTCCAATCGTCAGGTAATGCACAGGAGGCTGGAGACAGCAGGTGGGTAGCCCCAGGGGCTGAGGTAACAGTCCAAGAGCAGATAAGCCAATACCAGGTAGAAGTCTGTAGTAATTCGGGAGCTGTATTAAAGCTACGGTGAGCTTGCAGGCAGCAGTCGAAGTTCCAGGGAACTGAAGAAGCGCTCCAGCAAGGAGGTCTCCTAGGTGTCCAGGCAGTATTCAGACTAAACAGAACACAATACCAACACAAACAGGAAGTGTCAGAGTCACCTATATATAGGCAACCCAATCAGGGTAATACAGGGCGGGTTCCAATCATGAGAATCAGCTGATGAGCCTCTGCAGTAGGCTCCACACTGAAGTCCAGCAGGCTGTTATTCAACAAGCTGAGTAGCTCAGGAAGCAAAGAGACACCGGGCAAGACAGCAGGTCACAGGTTCAAATCCTGACATCACTCCCCTCCTAACGGCGACCTCTGGGCGCCACAAGACCTGGTTTTGTTGGGTACTGCTGATGGAAACGTCTAATCAAACGAGGCGCATTGATATTAGATACTGGTTCCCATGAATTCTCTTCTACACCATACCCTTGCCATTTGATAAGGTACTGTAGTCGGTTTCTGTATATACGGGAGTCCAGGATCTTTTCCACGACAAATTCTTCTTGTCCATCCACTTCCACTGAATCTGGAGGTTGAGAGGACCGTTCAGGAAATGGATTGGACGTAGCAAGTTTCAATAGAGACACATGGAAAACAGGATGAATGCTCATTGTTTCCAGGAGTTGTAAACGTACCGCCAGAGGATTAATTATTTTAGAGATCTTATAGGGGCCAATAAATTTCTGTCCTAGTTTGGGTGCAGGGACCTTCAGCTTAATATTCCGCGTAGACAGCCATACTCGATCCCCTACTTTGAATTCAGGCGCCGGTCTCCGATGTTTATCTGCTGCTTTCTTATATCGCTCCTGAGCCGCTCCCAATGTTTCTTTTAACATTTTCAGATTTTGTTGCAGTGATGCGATTCTTTCTGTAACTGCTGGAATTAGTGGAGCCACTGGATTTTTAGGGAGAATACTTGGATGATATCCCAGATTTGCAAAAAATGGTGTTTGCTTTGTTGAAGAATTTTGAGAATTGTTGTATGAGAATTCCGCAAAAGGTAATAAGTCTACCCAGTCATCCTGTAAATGGCAGATGTAACAGCGCAGGTATTGTTCTAGCGTCTGGTTTGTACGTTCTGTTTGACCGTTAGTCTGGGGATGATAGGCCGTTGACAAAAGAAGCTTGATATCGAGTGATGTACAGAAACTTCTCCAGAATTTGGACGTGAACTGCACCCCACGATCCGAGACCACCTCATCCGGCACACCATGAAGGCGAAAGACATTTTGGACTATCAAATCAGCCGTTTCTTTAGCAGAAGGCAGACCAGTACAAGGGATGAAATGAGCTGCTTTGGTAAGTCGATCTACCACTACCAATATTGATGTTTTTCCTTTTGAGTTAGGTAGATCCACTATGAAGTCCATTGAGATCGAACTCCAAGGTCGTACTGGAATGGACAATGGTTGCAGCAACCCCATTGGTGAGGAACGTGAAGGTTTATACCTGGAACAGGTATCGCAAGAAAGGACGTATTTCTTTGCATCTTCTAGACAGCCGGGCCACCAGAAGAAACGAGATAACAGCTCATATGTCTTCTGCACTCCCTTGTGTCCTGCCAATATGGAATCATGTACGAACTGTAGAATCCTCAGACGCATTGCTTCTGGTATGTATAGACGCTGTCCATCAGTCCATACTTGATTTCTAAAGAATAGATGTACATCTCCTGACGGGTGTGATAAGAATGGATCAGTGTCATAGGCCGCTTTAATGTCCTCCAGCAGATCACCTTCATGGATAATACCTACAATTCTTGTCTCGGAGACAATGGGAGTAGGTGGAGCTGAAGGATTAATATCACTAGAAAACATCCGTGACAGGGCGTCTGCCTTTCCATTACGAGATCCTGGTCGGAATGATATTGTAAAATTGAAGTGGTTCAAAAATAGGCTCCATCGGGTCTGACGAGGGGAGAGGCACTTGGCTGATCTAATGAACTCCAAGTTACGGTGATCAGTTAGAACTAGTATCTGTTGTGAAGCTCCTTGTAGATGGTGTCTCCACTCTTTAAATGCTGAGACGATGGCAAGCAATTCTTTATTTCCCACATCATAGTTTCTCTCTGCAGAAGACATCCGTTGAGAGAAGAATGCACATGGATGTAATAGCTTCTTCTCACCTGACCTCTGAGAGAGGATGGCCCCAACCGCACAGTCTGATGCATCTACTTCGACCACAAACGCAAGTTCTGGATCTGGATGACGTAGTACTGGAGCTGTGGTGAATTTAACTTTCAAACGAGAGAAAGCTTCCTCTGCTTGTGGGGTCCAGGAAAAGTGGGTTTTCTTCTTTGTCAGCTCTGTGATGGGGGCTACAATCTCTGAAAAGTTTTTAATAAAGCGTCTGTAAAAGTTAGAAAAGCCTATGAATCTTTGTACTTCTTTTACCGTCCTGGGAGTCGGCCAATCGATAACTGCTTGAATCTTTCTGGGATCCATTTGCAATCCCTCAGAAGAGATGATGTATCCTAGGAATTGAATTTCTTCCCGATGGAACTCACATTTTTCCAATTTGATGTAAAGTCGGTTTTCCCGCAATCGTTCCAATACACGTCTTACATGTTCCTGATGTTCTTCTAGAGATTCAGAGAAAATTAGTATATCATCTAGATAAACCACCATGAATTGATCTAGTAAGTCTCTGAAGATATCATTTGCTAGATGTTGGAAGGTAGCCGGAGCATTGCAGAGCCCGAATGGCATTACCAAACTTTCAAAGTGTCCATATCGAGTACAAAAAGCAGTTTTCCATTCGTCACCTGGCCTTATCCGGATTAAATTGTAAGCACCCCTTAGGTCCAATTTGGTAAAGACCTTTGCTCGTTGAACTTTCTCCAACAGTTCGGGAATCAGAGGCAATGGGTAATGGTTTTTTACTGTAATTTTATTAAGTTCTCTGTAATCCACCACTGGCCGTAATGAACCGTCCGATTTCTTAACAAAGAATATAGGAGCCCCTGCCGGAGAAGATGATGGCCGAATAAACCCTTTTTTCAAGTTCTCGTCAATGAAGTCCTTAAGGGCATTTAATTCAGGTCCTGATAATGGGTATATAGTCCCAAAAGGTATGGGTGCTCCCGGAAGCAATTCTATTGGGCAGTCGTAAGGGCGGTGAGGTGGTAGTTTGTCAGCTTCCTGTTTATCACAAACATCCTTCAAATCCGCATATACTGTTGGTAACTGATGCGGTTCTTGGTTTTGAGTAGAGACTGTAATGGTTGGTTCAGATTGGTCCTTTACCTCATTGACCTTTGGGGGGAAACTCAGCATCTTAGTTCCCCAATTGATGGAAGGATTCTGTTTCTGTAACCAAGGTAGGCCTAAGATGACTGGAAAGTGTGGAGAAGAAATGAGTAGAAATGAGAGAGTTTCACGATGCTGAGGTTCTATGTGTATGTCCAAAGGTACAGTTTCCTGGTCTACAGGTCCCGAACTCAGGGGAGACCCATCCACAGTCTCCATCACAATAGGTGAATGTCTCTTAGATGAGCGTATTCCATGTTTCTGAGCGAAACTAAAGTCCATGAAATTTCCGCTAGCCCCGGAATCCACCATAGCTGATGTAGAGATCCACATAGAATTGACCAATAATTTAAGAGGGACAAAGTAATGTGAATCCTTGTTCTCCTTTTTAACCTGAGAGGTCACTGATGATATGTAATGGACACTTTCTCCAGCTGATTGTTCCCCCTCTGAAGCTGAAGATTCCTCATTGGATGCATCAGGATCCATTACAGCGGCCACTGTTCTCCGGGGGCGATTCGCAGAGCGGTTTGGGCAATTTATAAGGAAATGTCCCGACTTTCCACAGTATAAACACAGATTTTCTTTAAACCTATGTTCTCTTCGCTCGGCACTCTCCCGTTTCTGAATTGCATCAATCTGCATCGATTCTGGTTGGGATTCTCGGGACTGCTGATCAGATGACTTTTTATAACCCAGCGGTGATGTGGTAGTGTATTGACTGGTCGTGCGGTTTGCATAGCCCCATTTCTCTTGTCGACATTCCGTCAGACGAGTATCAATCTGAATGCAGTGATCAATAAATTCAGAAAAGACTGAAGGAGTTTTTGCTCGTGCTAATTCGTCTTTAATATTGCTGGAAAGTCCACTCTTGAAAAGTGCTAGTCTTGCGGAGTCATTCCAGCTAGTGTCCACAATCCATCTCCGGAATTCCATGGCATAATCCGCAACAGAACGTCTGCCTTGCCGTAATGTTAGTATGGTGGTCTCTGCTGTAACCATTCGGTTGGGGTCATCAAACATCCCTTTCATGGCTTCCATGAAGTCTTTGTAGTCATTCAGGCAGACGTCGTCGGTTTCGATTAGCGGATATGCCCAGGCAATAGCTTTGTGTGTTAACAGCATAATGACGCACAACACCTTTGATCTCTCAGTTGGATATTGGTTGGGATGCGCATCAAAATACAAATTGCACTGGTTTACGAATCCTCTGAATTTATCCCGGTCACCATTGAATCTAAATGGCGGCAATCTTGGGGATGGAGCAGAGGTGGGAATCAGGCCTTGTGCATCCAGCTGTGCAATACGTGCTGTGACCGTATTCATGGATGTCTGCAATTCCTGCAGAGCTTGGCCTTGCATAGCGATTTTACCAGTGGTCATTTTATCAAAAGATTCCCATTGGTGCTTCATATCTTGGACCTCCGCATACATTGCGCCCAAGGCGGCTTCTACCTTTTTGAAGCGAGCCTCCCAAGCTTCTTTCCCAACGGACTCCATTGTAGGTGTTGGTATCCTGTCACGGTACTAGTGGTACGGGATCAGGAGTCCAGTCGTCGGGTAACACAGAGGAGGCTGGAGACAGCAGGTGGGTAGCCCCAGGGGCTGAGGTAACAGTCCAAGAGCAGATAAGCCAATACCAGGTAGAAGTCTGTAGTAATTCGGGAGCTGTATTCAAGCTATGGTGAGCTTGCAGGCAGCAGTTGAAGTTCCAGGGAACTGAAGAAGCGCTCCAGCAAGGAGGTCTCCTAGGTGTCCAGGCAGTATTCAGAATAGACAGAACACAATACCAACACAAACAGGAAGTGTCAGAGTCACCTATATATAGGCAACCCAATCAGGGTAATACAGGGCGGGTTCCAATCATGAGAATCAGCTGATGAGCCTCTGCAGTAGGCTCCACACTGAAGTCCAGCAGGCTGTTATTCAACAAGCTGAGTAGCTCAGGAAGCAAGGAGACCCCGGGCAAGACAGCGGGTCACAGGTTCAAATCCTGACACATGTGATGAGGTAGAAGCCAGTGCTGTGTGTGCTAGATCTGAAAGCCGGAGTAAAACGTATAGTACACAGGATGGTCAGTACTCCATGTATAGATAACACCAACACATGACATCACACAGCGTATAGTACACAGGATGGTCAGTACTCCATGTATAGATAACACCAACACATGACATCACACAGCGTATAGTACACAGGATAGTCAGGACTACATGTATAGATAACACCGACACATGACATCACACAGCGTATAGTACACAGGATAGTCAGTACTCCATGTATAGATAACACCAACACATGACATCACACAGCGTATAGTACACAGGATAGTCAATACTACATGTATAGATAACACCGACACATGACATCACACAGCGTATAGTACACAGGATAGTCAGTACTACATGTATAGATAACACCGACACATGACATCACACAGCGTATAGTACACAGGATAGTCAATACTACATGTATAGATAACACCGACACATGACATCACACAGCGTATAGTACACAGGATAGTCAGTACTACATGTATAGATAACACCGACACATGACATCACACAGCGTATAGTACACAGGATAGTCAGTACTACATGTATAGATAACACTAACACATGACATCACACAGTGTATAGTACACAGGATGGTCAGTACTACATGTATAGATAACACCGACACATGACATCACACAGCGTATAGTACACAGGATAGTCAGTACTACATGTATAGATAACACCGACACATGACATCACACAGCGTATAGTACACAGGATAGTCAATACTACATGTATAGATAACACCGACACATGACATCACACAGCGTATAGTACACAGGATAGTCAGTACTACATGTATAGATAACACCGACACATGACATCACACAGCGTATAGTACACAGGATAGTCAGTACTACATGTATAGATAACACCGACACATGACATCACACAGCGTATAGTACACAGGATAGTCAGTACTACATGTATAGATAACACTAACACATGACATCACACAGTGTATAGTACACAGGATGGTCAGTACTACATGTATAGATAACACCGACACATGACATCACACAGCGTATAGTACACAGGATAGTCAGTACTACATGTATAGATGACATCACACAGCGTATAGTACACAGGATAGTCAGTACTACATGTATAGATAACACCGACACATGACATCACACAGTGTATAGTACACAGGATAGTCAGTACTACATGTATAGATAACACCGACACATGACATCACACAGCGTATAGTACACAGGATAGTCAGTACTACATGTATAGATAACACCGACACATGACATCACACAGTGTATAGTACACAGGATAGTCAGTACTCCATGTATAGATAACACCGACACATGACATCACACAGCGTATAGTACACAGGATAGACAGTACTCCATGTATAGATAACACCGACACATGACATCACACAGTGTATAGTACACAGGATAGTCAGTATCTACACTACCCTCATCGATAGATAATCCCAAATTGCCTTGAAATACCGCATTGTAATAATCGCCTGCAGTTTTGATGCAGTTTTTGGAGCAGATTATTATTTTACAGACAGAACTTGTCTTTTGCGCCACAAATGGCTTCAGTTCCGTGCTGTATTTTTCCAGTGCAGTTTTCATGTCATTTTACCTGCATTGTGTGAATGTAGCCTAACTAAGCTCTGTCTGTATCTGCTCTCTAAGCCGATATCTTCCCCCCTAATAATATAATACTGGGGTAATGTGCTGTCACCTCTGGGGCTCCCGCCGGCCGCCATGCTCTCCGCTGTGTCTTCTCGCCTGCTCCTTCCTCCGAGTCGGGGTCTGCTCTTATATAAGGAACCTCTTGTTTCACTTTCCAATTTATACAATGAAGTCAGCAAAAATGGAAAAACATTCCTGGAAGTGAAACTGGGGATTTTTATGTATCTCCCATTTGTAGAATTGACCTCAACTCTAGGGCATTGGCCGACCTACACCCCAATAACATGGCCGACCTACACCCCGATAACATGGGCCGACCTACACCCTGATAACATGGCCGACCTACACCCCGATAACATGGGCCGACCTACACCCCAGTAACATGGCCGACCTACACCCCGATAACATGGGCCGACCTACACCCCAGTAACATGGCCGACCTACACCCCAGTAACATGGCCGACCTACACCCCAATAACATGGCCGACCTACACCCCAATAACATGGCTGACCTACACCCCGATAACAAGGGCCGACCTACACCCCAGTAACATGGCCGACCTACACCCCGATAACATGGGCCGACCTACACCCCAGTAACATGGCCGACCTACACCCCGATAACATGGGCCGACCTACGCCCCAGTAACATGGCCGACCTACACCCCAATAACATGGGCCGACCAATAACCCGATAACATGGGCCGACCTACACGCCTATAACATGGGCCGACCAATAACCCGATAACATGGGCCGACCTACCCCCTGATAACATGGGCCGACCGATACCCCGATAACATGGGCCGACCGATACCCCGATAACATGGGCCGACCGATACCCCGATAACATGGGCCGACCAATAACCCGATAACATGGGCCGACCGATA
Organism: Leptodactylus fuscus; assembly: GCF_031893055.1. Taxonomy (NCBI): domain Eukaryota; kingdom Metazoa; phylum Chordata; class Amphibia; order Anura; family Leptodactylidae; genus Leptodactylus; species Leptodactylus fuscus. The sequence continues at coordinate 223,474,538 of NC_134268.1, read as the reverse complement.
CCCCAATAACATGGGCCGACCGATACCCCAATAACATGGGCCGACATACACCCTGATAACATGGGCCGACCTACACCCTGATAACATGGGCCGACCAATACCCCAATAACATGGGCCGACATACACTCTGATAACATGGGCCGACCGATACCCTGATAACATGGGTCGACAAATAACCCGATAACATGGGCCGACCAATACCCCAATAACATGGGCCAACCTACCCCCTGATAACATGGGCCGACCGATACCCCGATAACATGGGCCGACCGATACCCCGATAACATGGGACGACCGATACCCCGATAACATGGGCCGACCAATAACCCGATAACATGGGCCGACCAATACCCCAATAACATGGGCCGACCAATACCCCAATAACATGGGCCGACCTACACCCTGATAACATGGGCCGACCGATACCCTGATAACATGGGCCGACCTACACCCCGATAACATGGGCCGACCGATACCCCGATAACATGGGCCGACCAATACCCCAATAACATGGGCCGATCTACACCCCAATAACATGGGCCGATCTACACCCCAATAACATGGGCCAACCAATATCCCAGTAACATGGGCCACTCCTTGACATTCCTATTGGATGGCAGCAGTCTTCTACTTCCATGGTGTCTTCCTAATAGAAAGTTCTTGATCTGTTCCTCTAAAGAGTCTGAGGGTCTTCAGATCTTCTAAGACATTTTATGGGCAATTAAACCCCATGGACATTAAAGTACCCCATAGGTGACAAATAGTTGAGTCAAATATCCCTTTATACCAACCTAGATAAATCCAGTAAGTCTCATAGGACCAATCTCTGGTCATCCCCCAATAATGTGTCAGGTTCACCCCTAAGCCACTAGAAGTGGTTGTCCTCTATTCCCAGGAAGCCTCCAGACGAGATGGTGTTGTGGAGCTCCCCTTAAATACAGTAGACCAATGTATGCATTGTCCGGCGGCAGTAATTGGTAACCAGACAGAGGATAGCTGCTAGTGGCCTGGACATATCACTAATGAACCCTGCTGTAGGGCAGGCTATGTGAGGAGGCCACTATCTTGTCCAAATCTGGTGGCCATAGTCCAAAAATGGAGATCCTACACCACGATTTGTCTGGACAGAGACATCAGAGGGAGCCCTGTACTTATAGTAGAGATAGAGAGGATTCAGGTAAGCTGGTGGCTATAGAGGCCAGGACGCCAGTTAGCAGTGAGTGCAGCAATGTTAGGGTTAAGTGTTCCGGCAGAATATCTGTAGCCAAGTATTACCATTTACTGTTGTTGAAGGAATTTGTGCAGAATGATCTTTGTAGTTCACGTGTACAGAAAGAGAAGAGCCAAGGTTGTCCAAGATGTGGGAGGAGAGGGAGACTTCCTCCATACAGGTATACCTATGAAGACAGGGTGCGGTGTATACTACAAGCACATGATCTCCAAGGCTTAGCAGGCTTATAGCGAAGGTCACACGGAAGCTGCAACACGACGCTGACCAACCCTCAGGCACATCCACAGACCGTGTCGCAGCAATGTTCAGTTTGATAGTTCACGGTCTTAACTTTTCGTAGGTTAAGTTGCTGTTTACACACAAATCCTGCCAGGAATGGCCGCTGGGCTGCTGCTCCATCTGAACTTACCCAAAGCTTTAGCATCAACTAGAATCAGATCAGGAAGCGATCAGGATGGCGAATAGCAAACAACTAGGGGTTAAAACTGTCCCCCGCGCTGTAAACACAAGGGGAACTACAAGAGGAACAGACTAAACCCCATCGCACATGACCCCGGGCCTAGAGCGACTCTCCAGATGTCTCACTGCACATGCTGGGAATTCTGTGATGTGGGGAAGTCCCGGAGTCTTAGGAAGGTTTATACAGCACAAAATGTCATATAGAAAGTGAAAGAGAAGCCTCAGCAAGTGCAAAGTGTAGTCACAGGAGTAATATATGGGAGAACACCGAAATATTATATATGTACTAGAAGAGATACAGCAGGACATGGAGGTATATACAGGCTCTGTATGGTATATAGCAGTACATTTACCACAGATGTTACACCTGTAGTCTGGATAGAAGATGAGATACGGCAGGACATGGAGGTATATACAGGCTCTGTATGGTATATAGCAGTACATTTACCACAGATGTTACACCTGTAGTCTGGATACAAGATGAGATACGGCAGGACATGGAGGTATATACAGGCTCTGTATGGTATATAGCAGTACATTTACCACAGATGTTACACCTGTAGCCTGGATACAAGATGAGATACAGCAGGACATGGAGGTATATACAGGCTCTGTATGGTATATAGCAGTACATTTACCACAGATGTTACACCTGTAGCCTGGATACAAGATGAGATACGGCAGGACATGGAGGTATATACAGGATCTGTATGGTATATAGCAGTACATTTACCACAGATGTTACACCTGTAGTCTGTATACAAGATGAGATACGGCAGGACATGGAGGTATATACAGGCTCTGTATGGTATATAGCAGTACATTTACCACAGATGTTACACCTGTAGTCTGGAAAGAAGATGAGATACGGCAGGACATGGAGGTATATACAGGCTCTGTATGGTATATAGCAGTACATTTACCACAGATGTTACACCTGTAGCCTGGATACAAGATGAGATACAGCAGGACATGGAGGTATATACAGGCTCTGTATGGTATATAGCAGTACATTTACCACAGATGTTACACCTGTAGTCTGGATACAAGATGAGATACAGCAGGACATGGAGGTATATACAGGCTGTGTATGGTATATAGCAGTACATTTACCACAGATGTTACACCTGTAGCCTGGATACAAAATGAGATACGGCAGGACATGGAGGTATATACAGGCTCTGTATGGTATATAGCAGTACATTTACCACAGATGTTACACCTGTAGCCTGGATACAAGATGAGATACGGCAGGAAATGGAGGTATATACAGGCTCTGTATGGTATATAGCAGTACATTTACCACAGATGTTACACCTGTAGTCTGGATACAAGATGAGATACGGCAGGACATGGAGGTATATACAGGCTCTGTATGGTATATAGCAGTACATTTACCACAGATGTTACACCTGTAGTCTGGATAGAAGATGAGATACGGCAGGACATGGAGGTATATACAGGCTCTGTATGGTATATAGCAGTACATTTACCACAGATGTTACACCTGTAGTCTGGATACAAGATGAGATACGGCAGGACATGGAGGTATATACAGGCTGTGTATGGTATATAGCAGTACATTTACCACAGATGTTACACCTGTAGCCTGGATACAAGATGAGATACGGCAGGACATGGAGGTATATACAGGCTCTGTATGGTATATAGCAGTACATTTACCACAGATGTTACACCTGTAGTCTGGATAGAAGATGAGATACGGCAGGACATGGAGGTATATACAGGCTCTGTATGGTATATAGCAGTACATTTACCACAGATGTTACACCTGTAGTCTGGATAGAAGATGAGATACGGCAGGACATGGAGGTATATACAGGCTCTGTATGGTATATAGCAGTACATTTACCACAGATGTTACACCTGTAGTCTGGATAGAAGATGAGATACAGCAGGACATGGAGGTATATACAGGCTGTGTATGGTATATAGCAGTACATTTACCACAGATGTTACACCTGTAGTCTGGATAGAAGATGAGATACGGCAGGACATGGAGGTATATACAGGCTCTGTATGGTATATAGCAGTACATTTACCACAGATGTTACACCTGTAGTCTGGATACAAGATGAGATACGGCAGGACATGGAGGTATATACAGGCTCTGTATGGTATATAGCAGTACATTTACCACAGATGTTACACCTGTAGCCTGGATACAAGATGAGATACAGCAGGACATGGAGGTATATACACGCTCTGTATGGTATATAGCAGTACATTTACCACAGATGTTACACCTGTAGTCTGGATACAAGATGAGATACAGCAGGACATGGAGGTATATACAGGCTGTGTATGGTATATAGCAGTACATTTACCACAGATGTTACACCTGTAGTCTGGATATAAGATGAGATACAGCAGGACATGGAGGTATATACAGGCTGTGTATGGTATATAGCAGTACATTTACCACAGATGTTACACCTGTAGTCTGGATACAAGATGAGATACGGCAGGACATGGAGGTATATACAGGCTGTGTATGGTATATAGCAGTACATTTACCACAGATGTTACACCTGTAGTCTGGATACAAGATGAGATACGGCAGGACATGGAGGTATATATAGGCTCTGTATGGTATATAGCAGTACATTTACCACAGATGTTACACCTGTAGTCTGGATACAAGATGAGATACGGCAGGACATGGAGGTATATACAGGCTCTGTATGGTATATAGCAGTACATTTACCACAGATGTTACACCTGTAGTCTGGATACAAGATGAGATACAGCAGGACATGGAGGTATATACAGGCTCTGTATGGTATATAGCAGTACATTTACCACAGATGTTACACCTGTAGTCTGGATACAAGATGAGATACGGCAGGACATGGAGGTATATACAGGCTCTGTATGGTATATAGCTGTACATTTACCACAGATGTTACACCTGTAGTCTGGATATAAGATGAGATACGGCAGGACATGGAGGTATATACAGGCTGTGTATGGTATATAGCAGTACATTTACCACAGATGTTACACCTGTAGTCTGGATACAAGATGAGATACGGCAGGACATGGAGGTATATACAGGCTGTGTATGGTATATAGCAGTACATTTACCACAGATGTTACACCTGTAGTCTGGATACAAGATGAGATACGGCAGGACATGGAGGTATATACAGGCTGTGTATGGTATATAGCAGTACATTTACCACAGATGTTACACCTGTAGTCTGGATACAGGATGAGATACGGCAGGACATGGAGGTATATACAGCCTCTGTATGGTATATAGCAGTACATTTACCACAGATGTTACACCTGTAGTCTGGATATAAGATGAGATACGGCAGGACATGGAGGTATATACAGGCTGTGTATGGTATATAGCAGTACATTTACCACAGATGTTACACCTGTAGTCTGGATACAAGATGAGATACGGCAGGACATGGAGGTATATACAGGCTCTGTATGGTATATAGCAGTACATTTACCACAGATGTTACACCTGTAGCCTGGATACAAGATGAGATACGGCAGGACACGGAGGTATATACAGCCTGTGTATGGTATATAGCAGTACAATTACCACAGATGTTACACCTGTAGCCTGGATACAAGATGAGATACGGCAGGACATGGAGGTATATACAGCCTGTGTATGGTATATAGCAGTACATTTACCACAGATGTTACACCTGTAGTCTGGATACAAGATGAGATATGGCAGGACATGGAGGTATATACAGCCTGTGTATGGTATATAGCAGTACATTTACCACAGATGTTACACCTGTAGCCTGGATACAAGATGAGATACGGCAGGACATGGAGGTATATACAGCCTGTGTATGGTATATAGCAGTACATTTACCACAGATGTTACACCTGTAGTCTGGATACAAGATGAGATACGGCAGGACATGGAGGTATATACAGGCTGTGTATGGTATATAGCAGTACATTTACCACAGATGTTACACCTGTAGTCTGGATACAAGATGAGATACGGCAGGACATGGAGGTATATACAGCCTGTGTATGGTATATAGCAGTACATTTACCACAGATGTTACACCTGTAGTCTGGATACGGCAGGACATGGAGGTATATACAGCCTGTGTATGGTATATAGCAGTACATTTACCACAGATGTTACACCTGTAGTCTGGATACGGCAGGACATGGAGGTATATACAGCCTGTGTATGGTATATAGCAGTACATTTACCACAGATGTTACACCTGTAGTCTGGATACGGCAGGACATGGAGGTATATACAGCCTGTGTATGGTATATAGCAGGGTATTAGTGCAGTATGTCTCCACATCTTCCAGAAGAACCAGTGAAATCTGCCTAGTGATGACCTTTGACCCTGAACTACACATCAGCTGAAGTAAGTGAAAAAAAGGCGGGAAACTTGAATTCCAGTGCACAGCTCACACTTTCTTTACTTCCCTGAGTGAACCTGAGGAGAAATATTTTATTAATTTACCACACATATTGGGGTACCATGCCACCATGTGTCACAACACCTTGAAACATCTGATCAGGAGGCGGGGTTGCCAAAAGTTGCGACCCCAACCAGCTAATAGGCTTGGCCTGGCCTTGTGATTCACCAGCAATTTCCGGAACCCTTAATCCATCCCCGCTGTATATCACAGACACTGCAGATTGTTTTACATATCACATTTATTTTACATCATGCTCACAGTATCAACGTGGTTTTAACTTTTTCTTTGAACAGAATGCCAGGGCTACAGTGAAGACTGACACACTGCTAGTGCAGAAGATAACAATGAAACTGCAAAGGACAATCACTAGGACGCTACGACTTTATGCAGGGCATGAATATTATGGAGTTAAGAGGACGGGGTAAACTTTTCCTGTCAAGGAACTTGGAGAGATGATGGTCAAAGAGATGCCTCCAAATGTGACTACAGAAGGTTCCTCCATAGATGTGTATGGTCGGCTTGTTTCAGAAGACGTAGGAGTTGGTGTCTCCTCTTATGTTGAGCGTTCTCTCGGCCTGGGCGATGGCGTCGTCCGCCCTCCTGCTCAGCTCTTTGCACTCCTGTAAGATATCGCTGAATTGTTTGTAGGTCTCCTCGATGATGGAGCTCTGTGCCGGCTTCAGCTCCCAGTACCCTTCTTCCACCCACGGTTTGATGGCCCCAGAGACCTCCACGGCCCCACTTCCGATGAACCTCTTTATGGAATTATCAATGTCTTTACATAGGTGGTAGAGGTCGCTCCCGGTCCCGGTCACCCTTTCTCCGTCAATGACTCGGACACTGGGGATCATGTCCAGCACGGCATGTCTATATGACCCATTGGCACACAGGGGGTTGGTCAAGTTGTACACGGGGTCCCGAAGGCGGATGCTCTCAAGTCTACGGAGACCCTTCAGACACTGCAAGTTCTCAACGCTACACAGTAGGTTCCCGGCCACGTTTAGGGTCTGCAGGTTGTCACAAGATGCCAACGGCTCCAAGGAGGAGATCCGGTTGTAGGAAAGGTTTAAGGCCACCATCTGCTTGAGGGAGGACAAGGGGGCCAGGTGAGTGATGTGGTTATTCGACAGGTCCAGACGTTCAAGGTTCAGACATTCTCCTATACAACCCAAATCCTGTAGACCCAGACTCCGCAGCTTGAGGAACAGAATGGACTCCAGGTCAAACTCCCCGGTCCTGGACTTCAGCATCTCAGGGGAGATCCTGGCATGCTCCGAGGTCTGATCCTTGTTGTTCCTGGGGTCCATGATCAAGAAAATTCTCCAAAATGTCAACTATTTCATTCCCAAAATGTGTTCAGGACCAAGACGTCACTTCACCCAAGGCGGAGATATCTCAAGTGTCATGTCCTGAGCATAAAGAGAAAAGACGTATCACATAACTACGAGCAGAAGCCAGAAATATATACACACCAGGTATACACCTATAGTAATGAGCTGACGTATCTAAGCATAATATGTGTGATACTGTCTGCTGAGTGGTGTATCTAATCTTATTGTGTGATACAGACTGCTGAGATGTGTATCTAATCCTATCCTGTGTGATACTGTATACTGAGCTGTGTATCGAATCCTATCCTGTGTGATACTGTATACTGAGCTGTATCTAATCCTATTCTGTGTGATACTGTATACTGAGCTGTGTATCTAATCCTATCCCGTGTGATACTGTATACTGAGCTGTGTATCTAATCCTATCCTGTGTGATACTGTATACTGAGCTGTGTATCTAATCCTATCCTGTGTGATACTGTATACTGAGCTGTATCTAATCCTATCCTGTGTGATACTGTATACTGAGCTGTGTATCTAATCCTACCCTGTGTGATACTGTATACTGAGCTGTGTATCTAATCCTATCCTGTGTGATACTGTATACTGAGCTGTGTATCTAATCCTACCCTGTGTGATACTGTATACTGAGCTGTGTATCTAATCCTATCCTGTGTGATACTGTATACTGAGCTGTGTATCTAATCCTATCCTGTGTGATACTGTATACTGAGCTGTGTATCTAATCCTACCCTGTGTGATACTGTATACTGAGCTGTGTATCTAATCCTATCCTGTGTGATACTGTATACTGAGCTGTGTATCTAATCCTACCCTGTGTGATACTGTATACTGAGCTGTGTATCTAATCCTACCCTGTGTGATACCGTATACTGAGCTGTGTATCTAATACTATCCTGTGTGATACTGTATACTGAGCTGTATCTAATCCTATTCTGTGTGATACTGTATACTGAGCTGTGTATCTAATCCTATCCCGTGTGATACTGTATACTGAGCTGTGTATCTAATCCTATCCTGTGTGATACTGTATACTGAGCTGTGTATCTAATCCTATCCTGTGTGATACTGTATACTGAGCTGTATCTAATCCTATCCTGTGTGATACTGTATACTGAGCTGTGTATCTAATCCTACCCTGTGTGATACTGTATACTGAGCTGTGTATCTAATCCTATCCTGTGTGATACTGTATACTGAGCTGTGTATCTAATCCTACCCTGTGTGATACTGTATACTGAGCTGTGTATCTAATCCTATCCTGTGTGATACTGTATACTGAGCTGTGTATCTAATCCTATCCTGTGTGATACTGTATACTGAGCTGTGTATCTAATCCTACCCTGTGTGATACTGTATACTGAGCTGTGTATCTAATCCTATCCTGTGTGATACTGTATACTGAGCTGTGTATCTAATCCTACCCTGTGTGATACTGTATACTGAGCTGTGTATCTAATCCTATCCTGTGTGATACTGTATACTGAGCTGTGTATCTAATCCTATCCTGTGTGATACTGTATACTGAGCTGTGTATCTAATCCTATCCTGTGTGATACTGTATACTGAGCTGTGTATCTAATCCTACCCTGTGTGATACTGTATACTGAGCTGTGTATCTAATCCTATTCTGTGTGATACTGTATACTGAGCTGTGTATCTAATCCTATCCTGTGTGATACTGTATACTGAGCTGTGTATCTAATCCTATCCTGTGTGATACTGTATACTGAGCTGTGTATCTAATCCTATCCTGTGTGATACTGTATACTGAGCTGTGTATCTAATCCTATCCTGTGTGATACTGTATACTGAGCTGTGTATCTAATCCTATCCTGTGTGATACTGTATACTGAGCCGTGTATCTAATCCTATCCTGTGTGATACTGTATACTGAGCCGTGTATCTAATCCTATCCTGTGTGATACTGTATACTGAGCCGTGTATCTAATCCTATCCTGTGTGATACTGTATACTGAGCCGTGTATCTAATCCTATCCTGTGTGATACTGTATACTGAGCCGTGTATCTAATCCTATCCTGTGTGATACTGTATACTGAGCCGTGTATCTAATCCTATCCTGTGTGATACTGTATACTGAGCCGTGTATCTAATCCTATCCTGTGTGATACTGTATACTGAGCCGTGTATCTAATTCTATCCTGTGTGATACTGTATACTGAGCCGTGTATCTAATCCTATCCTGTGTGATACTGTATACTGAGCCGTGTATCTAATCCTATCCTGTGTGATACTGTATACTGAGCCGTGTATCTAATCCTATCCTGTGTGATACTGTATACTGAGCTGTGTATCTAATCCTATCCTGTGTGATACTGTATACTGAGCTGTGTATCTAATCCTATCCTGTGTGATACTGTATACTGAGCTGTGTATCTAATCCTATCCCGTGTGATACTGTATACTGAGCTGTGTATCTAATCTTATCCCGTGTGATACTGTATACTGAGCTGTGTATCTAATCCTATCCCGTGTGATACTGTATACTGGGCTGTGTATCTAATCCTATCCCGTGTGATACTGTATACTGAGCTGTGTATCTAATTCTATCCCGTGTGATACTGTATACTGGGCTGTGTATCTAATCCTATCCAGTGTGATACTGTATACTGAGCCGTGTATCTAATCCTATCCCGTGTGATACTGTATACTGAGCCGTGTATCTAATCCTATCCTGTGTGATACTGTATACTGAGCTGTGTATCTAATCCTATCCTGTGTGATACTGTATACTGAGCCGTGTATCTAATCCTGTCCTGTGTGATACTGTATACTGAGCTGTGTATCTAATCCTATCCTGTGTGATACTGTATACTGAGCTGTGTATCTAATCCTATCCTGTGTGATACTGTATACTGAGCTGTGTATCTAATCCTATCCTGTGTGACACTGTATACTGAGCTGTGTATCTAATCCTATCCTGTGTGACACTGTATACTGAGCTGTGTATCTAATCCTATCCTGTGTGATACTGTATACTGAGCTGTGTATCTAATCCTATCCTGTGTGATTCTGTATACTGAGCCGTGTATCTAATCCTATCCTGTGTGATACTGTATACTGAGCCGTGTATCTAATCCTATCCTGTGTGATACTGTATACTGAGCCGTGTATCTAATCCTATCCTGTGTGATACTGTATACTGAACTGTGTATCTAATCCTCTCCTGTGTGATACTGTATACTGAGCTGTATCTAATCCAATCCTGTGTGATACTGTATACTGAGCTGTGTATCTAATCCTATCCTGTGTGATACTGTATACTGAGCTGTGTATCTAATCCTATCCTGTGTGATACTGTATACTGAGCCATGTATCTAATCCTATCCTGTGTGATACTGTATACTGAGCCGTGTATCTAATCCTATCCTGTGTGATACTGTATACTGAACTGTGTATCTAATCCTCTCCTGTGTGATACTGTATACTGAGCTGTATCTAATCCAATCCTGTGTGATACTGTATACTGAGCTGTGTATCTAATCCTATCCTGTGTGATACTGTATACTGAGCTGTGTATCTAATCCTATCCTGTGTGATACTGTATACTGAGCTGTGTATCTAATCCTATCCTGTGTGATACTGTATACTGAGCTGTGTATCTAATCCTATCCCGTGTGATACTGTATACTAAGCTGTGTATCTAATCCTATCCCGTGTGGTACTGTATACTGAGCCGTGTATCTAATCCTATCCTGTGTGATACTGTATACTGAGCCGTGTATCTAATCCTATCCCGTGTGATACTGTATACTGAGCCGTGTATCTAATCCTATCCCGTGTGATACTGTATACTGAGCTGTGTATCTAATCCTATCCCGTGTGATACTGTATACTGAGCTGTGTATCTAATCCTATCCCGTGTGATACTGTATACTGAGCTGTGTATCTAATCCTATCCTGTGTGATACTGTATACTGAGCCGTGTATCTAATCCTATCCCGTGTGATACTGTATACTGAGCTGTGTATCTAATCCTATCCCGTGTGATACTGTATACTGAGCTGTGTATCTAATCCTATCCTGTGTGATACTGTATACTGAGCTGTGTATCTAATCCTCTCCTGTGTGATACTGTATACTGAGCTGTGTATCTAATCCTATCCTGTGTGATACTGTATACTGAGCTGTGTATCTAATCCTCTTGTGTGATACTCTCTGATGTCGTGATACTGCTGGAATGTCATATAATGGTGCATATAGTACAGGAACTTGTTCTGTGTATTGCCTCCATAATACAGGGGGTCATATACAGGGCTGTTACATATTACGGGGGTGCAGATTTATCATATACAGGGCTGTTACATAATACGGGGGGTGCAGATATGTCATATACAGGGCTGTTGTATATTACAGGGGTGCAGATATGTCATATACGGGGCTTACATAATACGGGGGGGGGGCAGATATGTCATATACAGGGCTGTTGTATATTACAGGGGTGCAGATATATCATATACAGGGCTGTTGTATATTACAGGGGTGCAGATATGTCATATACAGGGCTGTTGTATATTACAGGGGTGCAGATATATCATATACAGGGCTGTTGTATATTACAGGGGTGCAGATATATCATATACAGGGCTGTTGTATATTACAGGGGTGCAGATATATCATATACAGGGCTGTTGTATATTACAGGGGTGCAGATATATCATATACAGGGCTGTTGTATATTACAGGGGTGCAGATATATCATATACAGGGCTGTTGTATATTACAGGGGTGCAGATATATCATATACAGGGCTGTTGTATATTACAGGGGTGCAGATATGTCATATACAGGGCTGTTGTATATTACAGGGGTGCAGATATATCATATACAGGGCTGTTGTATATTACAGGGGTGCAGATATGTCATATATAGGGCTGTTACATAATATGAGGAGTGCAGATTTATCATATACAGGGCTGTTGTATATTACAGGGGTGCAGATATATCATATATAGGGCTGTTACATAATATGAGGAGTGCAGATTTATCATATACAGGGCTGCTACATAATACGGGGGGGGGGGGCAGATATGTCATATACAGGGCTGTTGTATATTACAGGGGTGCAGGTATATAGTATATGGGACAGGCTGCCACGTATAGTATAGGCCTGTATATACTCACTGTGGCGAGGATGATGGAGTTGAGGCTGTATCCATCTGTATACACAGACCCTCCCCCACGTGTGTGACGTCACAGCCCACACATCAGCTGCTGTATCTAATCCTATCATGTGTAGCAGTACGTATACATATATACCTGCCCTGTATACAACCTAAATAATATCTCACACACCCAGAAGACAAGGGGTTAATGAGAACAAACCTGCAACATGGAGGCTCCGGAATAACCGCAGGCCCAGCAACAGTCTCACCATGGCAACATGGCGTCTGCCCTTAAAGGGACAGGATAAAAATGCCTGCGTATACAGACACTGCACAGTACCACTTCTCTTATACTGTATATATGGACAGTGCACAGTACCACTTCTCTTATACTGTATATATGGACAGTGCACAGTACCACTTCTCTTATACTGTATATATGGACAGTGCACAGTACCACTTCTCTTATCCTGTATATATGGACAGTGCACAGTACCACTTCTCTTATACTGTATATATGGACAGTGCACAGTACCACTTCTCTATCCTGTATATATGGACAGTGCACAGTACTACTTCTCTTATCTTGTATATATGGACACTGCACAGTACCACTTCTCTTACCCTGTATATATGGACACTGCACAGTACTACTTCTCTTACCCTGTATATATGGACAGTGCACAGTACCACTTCTCTAGTCCTGTATATATGGACACTGCACAGTACTACTTCTCTTACCCTGTATATATGGACAGTGCACAGTACTACTTCTCTTACCCTGTATATATGGACACTGCACAGTACTACTTCTCTTACCCTGTATATATGGACAGTGCACAGTACTACTTCTCTTACCCTGTATATATGGACACTGCACAGTACTACTTCTCTTACCCTGTATATATGGACACTGCACAGTACTACTTCTCTTATACTGTATATATGGACAGTGCACAGTACCACTTCTCTAGTCCTGTATATATGGACAGTGCACAGTACTACTTCTCTTACCCTGTATATATGGACAGTGCACAGTACTACTTCTCTTACCCTGTATATATGGACACTGCACAGTACTACTTCTCTTATACTGTATATATGGACAGTGCACAGTACTACTTCTCTTATATATATGGACACTGCACAGTACCACTTCTCTTATCCTGTATATATGGACAGTGCACAGTACCACTTCTCTTATACTGTATATATGGACAGTGCACAGTACCACTTCTCTATCCTGTATATATGGACAGTGCACAGTACTACTTCTCTTATCTTGTATATATGGACACTGCACAGTACCACTTCTCTTACCCTGTATATATGGACAGTGCACAGTACCACTTCTCTTACCCTGTATATATGGACACTGCACAGTACTACTTCTCTTACCCTGTATATATGGACACTGCACAGTACTACTTCTCTTACCCTGTATATATGGACACTGCACAGTACTACTTCTCTTACCCTGTATATATGGACAGTGCACAGTACCACTTCTCTTACCCTGTATATATGGACAGTGCACAGTACCACTTCTCTTACCCTGTATATATGGACACTGCACAGTACCACTTCTCTTACCCTGTATATATGGACACTGCACAGTACTACTTCTCTTACCCTGTATATATGGACACTGCACAGTACTACTTCTCTTACCCTGTATATATGGACACTGCACAGTACTACTTCTCTTATATTGTATATATGGACACTGCACAGTACTACTTCTCTTACCCTGTATATATGGACACTGCACAGTACTACTTCTCTTATACTGTATATATGGACAGTGCACAGTACTACTTCTCTTATATATATGGACACTGCACAGTACCACTTCTCTTATCCTGTATATATGGACAGTGCACAGTACTACTTCTCTTATCTTGTATATATGGACACTGCACAGTACTACTTCTCTTACCCTGTATATATGGACACTGCACAGTACCACTTCTCTTACCCTGTATATATGGACACTGCACAGTACTACTTCTCTTACCCTGTATATATGGACACTGCACAGTACTACTTCTCTTACCCTGTATATATGGACACTGCACAGTACTACTTCTCTTATATTGTATATATGGACACTGCACAGTACTACTTCTCTTACCCTGTATATATGGACACTGCACAGTACTACTTCTCTTATACTGTATATATGGACAGTGCACAGTACTACTTCTCTTATATATATGGACACTGCACAGTACCACTTCTCTTATCCTGTATATATGGACAGTGCACAGTACTACTTCTCTTATCTTGTATATATGGACACTGCACAGTACTACTTCTCTTACCCTGTATATATGGACACTGCACAGTACTACTTCTCTTACCCTGTATATATGGACAGTGCACAGTACTACTTCTCTTATCTTGTATATATGGACACTGCACAGTACCACTTCTCTTGTCCTGTATATATGGACAGTGCACAGTACCACTTCTCTTCTCCTGTATATATGGGCAGTGCACAGTACCACTTCTCTTATTCTGTATATATGGACAGTGCACAGTACCACTTCTCTTATCCTGTATATATGGACAGTGCACAGTACCACTTCTCTATCCTGTATATATGGACAGTGCACAGTACTACTTCTCTTACCCTGTATATATGGACACTGCACAGTACTACTTCTCTTACCCTGTATATATGGACAGTGCACAGTACTACTTCTCTTATCTTGTATATATGGACACTGCACAGTACTACTTCTCTTACCCTGTATATATGGACAGTGCACAGTACTACTTCTCTATTCTGTATATATGGACAGTGCACAGTACTACTTCTTTTATCCTGTATATATGGACACTGCACAGTACTACTTCTCTTACCCTGTATATATGGACAGTGCACAGTACCACTTCTCTTATCCTGTATATATGGACAGTGCACAGTACCACTTCTCTTATCCTGTATACTGGGTGTAATCTCAGTATTCGGCTTGTTAGTATGTTTGTATTGTATTGTCTGACCCTTCCTGGGATCCGTCTCTTCGGTCAGGTGATCTCATGGTGATTTCGGGTTCTCTTCTCTGCTGCACCTGGCTGGTTGTATGATGAAGCTTCATGGCCTGTACCACTCAGGCTCTCCACAAGGGGGACACAGCGATCACAGTTATGGGTTCCCGTGACACCGTTATTGTGACCGGACTAAAGAGAAGAATAATGACACTGCCCCCTGCAGGCAGAGCTGGCACTGTCTCTAGCTGTACAAGCAATGCTGTGCTGATACATCATGGGAGTGACCGCAGAGAAATATAAAGTGGGGGACTTTGATGTTTGTGGCTAAAGAAAGTGACTGGTGTGAACACAGCCTGACCTTGCTATGCTACTTTGGTAGCTGTTCGCAGTGACTAGAGATAGACATTCACTTTACAATATACATAACAAGATTGTAAGAAGATCAGCCTGTGATTCGCAGACGACTACCTTAAAGGGGTTGTTCCATCTCAAGGATCCTATCTATACTGGTAGCTTATGTAAATTGGAGCCTTTTCCTAAATATATTGCTTTAGAAATGCTGCTTTGTTTGCCTGCTATGTGAACTTATTCCTCCTATTGTTTACACAGCGTTGCTATACCCACAGACCTGTAGGACAAGTGACGTCAATCACTCACTGCTCTTGCTGGCAGGGCAATCGTTCAGCTAATTGCACTTTGCTGATAAAGCCCAGTCTGTTATGTCTCTATGTAAACACATAGATAAGACGGAGTCCATTGTGTACAAGCATCTGCAGATTATCTGATCTGATGAGGGAAATACACAAAGTGAGAAGCAGACACTGCAGGCAGACTGAGATGGGAAACCCCTTTAAAGCTGGAGCCATTATTGACTCCCATAATGCAGGGCAATCACCTTGTGATGTCATCAGTTATAATGAGTGTGCAGTGACATCATCAACATAAGCAATAGTAAAATACAGATGATGTCACGTGACCAAGGGGCAGCTCTTCTCAATGTATCCTAAAGACCATGACACTTCCTGCCAAAAAGCAACCACGCCAGGAATATGAATACACGTATTAGAGGAATGTCACGTGACGGGTGGTGTCCGCACTTATTGGATTTCAGCGCTCAGATTATTTTGTCACCAAAGGTTCCTGGCACCCTCCTAATCCCCTCACTCTATTGAGAACACATGCAAGCTCGGTCAGGTATAGCAGCCAGAACAGCGAGACAGGACTGTCAGAGGGACACGAAATCTGTAACTTAAAGCATTCCCGTTATGAGAACATGCCTACCAAAAATGGCCTGGACACAGTGGACAACCCCTCGAAGTATAAAAAGTATTACCCATTCACTACAAACAATATTGGGCGAGAGTTTTAGGACTTTATTATCTTGATCTCCTCCCAGACGCGCTTAGACCCCCTCATCGCTGTCACTTTGTTCTATCTCATTGTCTGAGGAAAAGATAAGAGGCGGTGGGTTATAATTGGGGAAATTCTCCAGATTGACCTTCAGAAATACAATGTGCTCCATCCCCTCCATGGTGTCTGGTCTACGTTGTGCGTCCATGAAGGCCCGAGGAGACTTGAAGACAAGCTCAGCAAAAACACTTGAAGGAGGACATGTTAGGTACATAATGGCCAATTGAGTTAGTGCCGGCCAAAGCCATGTCCGTTTCTGCCAGTAGATCAAAGGGTCATCCTTGGCTCCAATGGTTTTGTTGTCTTGGAGGTACCTCTCCACCATGACACATGCAGAATGGCTCTCGGTGGACAAAGAAGCCCCAGTGGACTTAGAGGCCAATAGACCAACACTCTCCAAATGTTCAATCAATGACTTCTCCTTGTGGATTAAAGGTGGAGCCGCCATGTTTTTCCTCCATTGTGAAGACATGGTCATCCCACTGGGTTCCAAGTCAAAATGTTTACTGGATAATACATGGGACTGAGAATCGTCTCTAAACTGAGAAGTTGGGTGTCCCCCCTGAGAGGGCGAGTACATGGAAGAAGAGGAAGACATGACTTCTTTGACTTTCTTAACAAGAACCTGCTTCCAGTGATCGATATCCGCCTCAGGAGGTAATATCGCCTCAATTCTTCCTTTGAAGCGCGGATCGAGCAAGGTGGCCAACACAAATTCTTCCTTTTGGAACATCTCATTCACTCCATAGTCTGTAGAAAGTTTAAGAGCAAAACTATCGGCGAGGACAACCCCATTGGCATCACCTTGGCTTTCAAAATGTCCTCTAATTTGTTTCAAGAAGATATGGAGATAGCGGAGTTCTGGCAGCACCTGGCTAAGAGATGAATGACTAGCATTGACCTCTCGTATGGCCATCTCAAAGGGTTGTAGAAGACCCACCAGTGAAGCCATGAGGTTCCACTGACTAGAATTTAGATGTATATCCACCGTTTCCACTTTATGCATCACCAGGTATTCTTGGACAGCCCTCTGCTGCTCCAGGAGCCTTTGCAACATGTAGAAGGTGGACGTCCAGTGAGATAAGGTTTCCAGTTTTAGCGAATGCTTGGGCAAATTATTTTGGAACTGAAGCTCGGTGAGGATTCTGCTCGCTCTGGAGGAGTGGATGAAGTGACTGCAAACTTTTCTGGCCATGGTGAGCATGACTGTGATGTAGCGATTGTTCTGTAGAAAGTCACTAACCAGCAGGTTAAGAGAGTGGGTAAAGCAAGGTACATAGGAGTAATTTGCCCCTTTAATGGCATGGACGAGCTTGAAATCTCCACTCGAGACAAAGAACCCGGGAGTCAGAGTGTTAGACAATAACCACAAACTAACTTGTCGAATTAATTCCTGTTGGATATTGCCCTCTGTACATTCTTTGGGAAAGCGTTTGATGCATATGACGGCGTACTTTCTTTCGGGAGGCTGATCTGACTCTGGCCTCAAAATTGCCCAGTGGGCGGTTAAAGCTAAATAATCCAGGGTTATGTCTCCGGACCAGATGTGGCCAGTGACGTGGACTTGTGGACATCCCGACATCTTTAGGTCGCTCACTATTCTCTCACACACTGCCTCATAAAGATGAGGAACGGCCTTAACAGAGAAAAAGGATCTTGTAGGAACTGTGTAGCGAGGGTCGGCCTGGGCCATAAATTTGTGAAAAGCTTTGGAGGTAATGAAGGAGTAGGGGAGGGCCAGCTCACACATAAGTTCAGTGATGCTTCTGTTCCAGGTTTGGGCTTTGGGATGGTCTGATGGGTACTTTCCATTTCTTTTCAGGATGATGTTGGTTGGATCCAAAATACTTTCCTTGAAGAAGATACGATTGCTACTTTGCCTCTCGGCATCTTCGTTCTCATTGTCATACTCTATGGGCACAGTGTGGAGTGTTGTGTTCCGGTCACCAGACATCTCAGGAGGATACAAATGGAAACCGGCTGGCCTAAACTGACCAAAAGCTGCCTGAGGATACACAACTGGCTCATCTATGTCTTCGTCCTCATCTTCCTCTACCTCCACCACACCAGTAGTCTTTGGTTTATTAATTTTCCCTCTGCTCCACTCCAAAGGATGCTTTCCTTCCAGATGTCTCATAAGAGCTGAAGTTCCAAGATGACCCCCTATTTTTCCACGACCAACACTTGCTTGGCACAGATTGCAAATGGCTCTACAAATGTTTGTCCGGTCAAGGAAGAAGAACTGCCATACAGCAGATGTAGACTTCCTTCGACGTGCTCCGAGTGGGACAGGAGAATAATTGGTTGAGCTGAAGGCCTGTGAGACGATGGGTTGTGCTTTCTCTAGACCCTGTGAGAGGTGAGAAGGGTTTCTAGGATCGATGTGAAAATTTGAGTCAGAATCAAAATTGTCAAGGCTGCCAACCTGCTCGGCTCTCCTTCTTTTGCTCAGCCCTTCTCCAAACTCTACCACGATGTTATCTCCTCCGCCTTTATCCTCCTCATCATCACTGGAGTCAATGATCTCATATGTCCTAGGGGAACTCGGAGCCACAGGGCAGACAGCGGAATTTTTCCCAGTTGAAATAGGTTTTTGATAAAGTAACTGCGCAATGGACACATTAAATGGATTTTGGTAAGAGTCGTCTATTTCATCTTCTTCCGCATACGTTTCCTCCTCTTCCTCCTCTCCATATGGCTTTTGGAGTTTCATTGATCTTCGTTGAGCCCATTGTTGCGGATGTTTGCTCTCCAAGTGGCGTTTCAGGGCTGTGGTACCAAATCTGCCCCCCAGTTTGCCTCTGCTGACACTCATACGACAAAGACTACAGACCGCTCTGGAGAGAATGGCTGGATCACGACAGAAGAATTGCCAGACCTCCGAGGTGGACTTTCTCTTCCTGGTTGGACGGACCACTGACAGGGTAGTGCTCTGAGAAACACTGGTCATACTCAAAGACCCCTCACCCTCACCATGGCCTTTTCCTGGACCGCTCACTATTTCCAGGGAATTAAAATTGGCTCCTTTCCTCTTCCTCGGATAAGACCATGAGGAGACTTGTTCAGATTTGTCCTCATCTTCATCGCTGGATTCTAATTTTATTTCAATTTCTGAGACAATTTCATTATGAGGTTTTTTACTTTCGCTCACTCCAGATTTTGGATACTCCGAACCCAAGAACTCGGCATTGTTTGGATTAATTGTTTGCGGAAGAGGGTTCTGGACTGAATTACATTGTACAAGGAGTTCTCTAATGTCTTTTGACATGATGGAAATACTTCTCAGCTTTCTGCTTACAGCTGGAACATTGGCTCCGATTTCCAACAATCCTTCTACGTCCTTACACCGATATAGAGGTTTAAGTATTCTGTATTATTTCTTCTATGACATGGACCAACCAACAAACCTGTAAATAGAGAAATGTGCATAAGTAATGATATTAAAGGGATATTCCAGTAAGAATAAGTATGCCTCTAGTGGGGATCCAACTGCTGGACCCCCAACGATCAAGAGAACTGCACTATACTGCTGCTGCAGTCACTGTGTACATACATTACATTACTTATCCTGTATTATACTCCAGAGCTGCGCTCACTATTCTGCTGGTACAGTCACTGTGTACATACATTACATTACTTATCCTGTATTATACTCCAGAGCTGCGCTTACTATTCTGCTGGTGCAGTCACTGTGTACATACATTACATTACTTATCCTGTATTATACTCCAGAGCTGCGCTTACTATTCTGCTGGTGCAGTCACTGTGTACATACATTACATTACTTATCCTGTATTATACTCCAGAGCTGCGCTCACTATTCTGCTGGTGCAGTCACTGTGTACATACATTACATTACTTATCCTGTATTATACTCCAGAGCTGCGCTCACTATTCTGCTGGTGCAGTCACTGTGTACATACATTACATTACTTATCCTTTGTTATACTCCAGAGCTGCGCTCACTATTCTGCTGGTGCAGTCACTGTGTACATACATTACATTACTTCTCCTGTGTTATACTCCAGAGCTGCGCTCACTATTCTGCTGGTGCAGTCACTGTGTACATACATTACATTACTTATCCTGTGTTATACTCCAGAGCTGCGCTCACTATTCTGCTGGTGCAGTCACTGTGTACATACATTACATTACTTATCCTGTGTTATACTCCAGAGCTGCGCTCACTATTCTGCTGGTGCAGTCACTGTGTACATACATTACATTACTTATCCTGTGTTATACTCCAGAGCTGCGCTCACTATTCTGCTGGTGCAGTCACTGTGTACATTACATTACATTACTTATCCTGTGTTATACTCCAGAGCTGCGCTCACTATTCTGCTGGTGCAGTCACTGTGTACATACATTACATTACTTATCCTGTGTTATACTCCAGAGCTGCGCTCACTATTCTGCTGGTGCAGTCACTGTGTACATACATTACATTACTTATCCTGTGTTATACTCCAGAGCTGCGCTCACTATTCTGCTGGTGCAGTCACTGTGTACATACATTACATTACTTATCCTGTGTTATACTCCAGAGCTGCGCTCACTATTCTGCTGGTGCAGTCACTGTGTACATACATTACATTACTTATCCTGTGTTATACTCCAGAGCTGCGCTCACTATTCTGCTGGTGCAGTCACTGTGTACATACATTACATTACTTATCCTGTGTTATACTACAGAGCTGCGCTCACTATTCTGCTGGTGCAGTCACTGTGTACATACATTACATTACTTATCCTGTGTTATACTCCAGAGCTGCGCTCACTATTCTGCTGGTGCAGTCACTGTGTACATACATTACATTACTTATCCTGTGTTATACTCCAGAGCTGCGCTCACTATTCTGCTGGTGCAGTCACTGTGTACATACATTACATTACTTATCCTGTGTTATACTCCAGAGCTGCGCTCACTATTCTGCTGGTGCAGTCACTGTGTACATACATTACATTACTTATCCTGTGTTATACTCCAGAGCTGCGCTCACTATTCTGCTGGTGCAGTCACTGTGTACATACATTACATTACTTCTCCTGTGTTATACTCCAGAGCTGCGCTCACTATTCTGCTGGTGCAGTCACTGTGTACATACATTACATTACTTCTCCTGTATTATACTCCAGAGCTGCGCTCACTATTCTGCTGGTGCAGTCACTGTGTACATACATTACATTACTTCTCCTGTATTATACTCCAGAGCTGCGCTCACTATTCTGCTGGTGCAGTCACTGTGTACATACATTACATTACTTATCCTGTATTATACTCCAGAGCTGCGCTCACTATTCTGCTGGTGCAGTCACTGTGTACATACATTACATTACTTATCCTGTATTATACTCCAGAGCTGCGCTCACTATTCTGCTGGTGCAGTCACTGTGTACATACATTACATTACTTATCCTGTATTATACTCCAGAGCTGCGCTCACTATTCTGCTGGTGCAGTCACTGTGTACATACATTACATTACTTATCCTGTATTATACTCCAGAGCTGCGCTCACTATTCTGCTGGTGCAGTCACTGTGTACATACATTACATTACTTATCCTGTATTATACTCCAGAGCTGCGCTCACTATTCTGCTGGTGCAGTCACTGTGTACATACATTACATTACTTATCCTGTATTATACTCCAGAGCTGCGCTCACTATTCTGCTGGTGCAGTCACTGTGTACATACATTACATTACTTATCCTGTATTATACTCCAGAGCTGCGCTCACTATTCTGCTGGTGCAGTCACTGTGTACATACATTACATTACTTATCCTGTATTATACTCCAGAGCTGCGCTCACTATTCTGCTGGTGCAGTCACTGTGTACATACATTACATCACTTATCCTGTATTATACTCCAGAGCTGCGCTCACTATTCTGCCGGTGCAGTCACTGTGTACATACATTACATCACTTATCCTGTATTATACTCCAGAGCTGCGCTCACTATTCTGCCGGTGCAGTCACTGTGTACATACATTACATCACTTATCCTGTATTATACTCCAGAGCTGCGCTCACTATTCTGCCGGTGCAGTCACTGTGTACATACATTACATCACTTATCCTGTATTATACTCCAGAGCTGCGCTCACTATTCTGCCGATGCAGTCACTGTGTACATACATTACATCACTTATCCTGTATTATACTCCAGAGCTGCGCTCACTATTCTGCCGGTGCAGTCACTGTGTACATACATTACATCACTTATCCTGTATTATACTCCAGAGCTGCGCTCACTATTCTGCCGGTGCAGTCACTGTGTACATACATTACATCACTTATCCTGTATTATACTCCAGAGCTGCGCTCACTATTCTGCCGGTGCAGTCACTGTGTACATACATTACATCACTTATCCTGTATTATACTCCAGAGCTGCGCTCACTATTCTGCCGGTGCAGTCACTGTGTACATACATTACATCACTTATCCTGTATTATACTCCAGAGCTGCGCTCACTATTCTGCCGGTGCAGTCACTGTGTACATACATTACATCACTTCTCCTGTATTATACTCCAGAGCTGCGCTCACTATTCTGCCGGTGCAGTCACTGTGTACATACATTACATCACTTCTCCTGTATTATACTCCAGAGCTGCGCTCACTATTCTGCCGGTGCAGTCACTGTGTACATACATTACATCACTTATCCTGTATTATACTCCAGAGCTGCGCTCACTATTCTGCCGGTGCAGTCACTGTGTACATACATTACATCACTTATCCTGTATTATACTCCAGAGCTGCGCTCACTATTCTGCCGGTACAGTCACTGTGTACATACATTACATCACTTATCCTGTATTATACTCCAGAGCTGCGCTCACTATTCTGCCGGTACAGTCACTGTGTACATACATTACATCACTTATCCTGTATTATACTCCAGAGCTGCGCTCACTATTCTGCTGGTACAGTCACTGTGTACATACATTACATTACTTATCCTGTATTATGACTGTTTATGTGACATGTCAGTGTTATTCCCTGTGTATTATATGATATCTCGGTCACTCTCAGTCCCTGTATTACCTGAGCCTCTCTCCTCGCTCTCAGCCGCCATCTTCCTTCCTCAGTTGCCTCCTCTCAGGATCTCACTGGGGTTTATCGACATTCAGGGACGATAAATTAGAAATGTTCCCAACATTCCCCCCCCCCCGTTGAGTGCAATGGTACAGTCTGTTAGCCTGACAGTAACCCTATCCTCCCCTCACTGCTGTGTTTGGTTCCGCTGCTATGTGCTTTCTCTCTGCTGCCTGTAATGGTACGGTCCTCCAGGCTCACCGTAGTGCTCTCCTCTTTGCCGCCTGTAATGGTACAGTCCTCCAGGCTCTCCGTAGTGTTCTCCTCTCTGCTGCCTGTAATGGTACAGTCCTCCAGGCTCTCCGTAGTGTTCTCCTCTCTGCTGCCTGTAATGGTACGGTCCCCTACTGACAACAATCTTCTTCCCCTACAGCTAATTATAATGGTACAGTCCTCCTCGCTCATATTAACCCATCACACCCCGGTGGGGGGGAGTGTTTCTATGCTAACCCTATGATGACATGTAGAGTGAAGCTGTGGTGTGACATTGGGGTGATGGTGACCTGTATAACATATGTGTGGTAACCCCTTGTGGGCGCTGTCCTATGACCAGGCCTGGGGTGTCACGTCTTGTGTCACGTTGCGTGCTCAGACCTCTGCGATGCCTCTTCTCTCTCACATTGGTTTCTTGTGTCACCCTGCACTTCATCGCACTGGAAATTTGGTGAAAATTGTGAAAGAAATGCAGAGTTCAAACCCTTGGTGGAGACCGTCAGAGGGGCGACGGCGCCATCTTGTCAGTCTCTCGGCCCACAAGACTTTCTTCTCACTTTCTCAGATATTATTATTAGACTTTTACACGTCGCAGAAATTTTCCACATTTTAAGGACATTTCCGAAACCCATTAAAGGGCCGAGCTGATAGAAACCCCCATAAATGGCCACCAGCCCAAAACTGCCCCCCTGAAAGGATCCACAAGAGCAGGAAGGACGAGGCTTAACCCCTTCAGCACCTCACAGCAAGAAAAACAAAATGGAGGGGAAAATGACACCGATATATTCCTTTATCCTGAGAATTTACACCCACACGAAGGGTTAAAGGATGAAAACCCGTCAAACAATGTGCTGAGTATCATCCCCCGACTGCAACAGCGCCCACATGTGGTGTAACTGATGTATGGGCGCACAGAAGGGACTGCACAATATTTGGGGGCAGATTTTGCTGTAATAGTTTTAGGGCTGAGCCCCTGAAGTGTCCGGACGGGGAAAAAAAAACCCAAATAAGGTCTCAGTTTGGAAACCAGACCCCTGGATCAAGGGTATAGCGGGTACTTGGACCCCACAGCCGGTATGACATTCAGTTTGTGCTGGGGACACAGTCACCCCCGACCGCTGCGGCCTACTATTATGACGCATTGCCGTATGACCTAGGTAGCTACAATGTGCGTCACCTAAGGGTTAAAGGGGATGTCCGGGGACTTTAGAGAATGTACCTGATCCAGCGGACTTGGGGGTACCGGCCTGGTTCTGACCCCCCAGGTCACTCCGCCCCCTCCCCGCTATGGGGGACTGACATTAACCCTTTCCCTTCATCCACCATAATGATACGACAGATGTCAGGTATTTATAATGGCGGCCGCTCAGCAGTATTATACAGCAGAGAGCCAGCGCTAATACCCGGGCACTGATCATGGGCATTAAGGTCACAGGCACTTCAGTCTGAAGCCATTTTGTTGTAGATCAAAGTCCCCCCTCACCCAGAATGAGATATGGGGCCGGCGATCTGTTATCATGAAGGTCGGGAGCCCACAGAACGCTGGGGGTGCAGGGCCCCTATAAGGGCTAGAGATGAGCGAACACTGTTTGGATCAGTCGTTCTAAACAGCACGCTCCCATAGAAATGAATGGAAGCAGCTGGCACGTACACTTTGCCGACGGCCAGTCGCATAACCCCCCGCGTGCCAGCTACATCCATTCATTTCTATGGGAGTGTGCTGTTCGGAACGGCTGATCCGAACAGTGTTCGCTCATCTCTAATAAGATCTAAAAAATAAAAGTAAAAAATATATATTCTTTTACATTCACCTTTCCCTACAACCCATATAAAAGTTTACAAAAATAAATTAAACCCACATTAGGTGTCGCTGTGTTCAGAAACGCCGCTCTGCGGTACGGTGAACGCTGCAGCCGAAAAAGAAATCAAAAGAGCTGAGCCGCCGCTTTCTTTGCTGTTTCGCGTCTCATAAAAATTTGAATAGAAAGTGATGGAAGTGACAGACACTCCCTAAAATAGTAAAAACAACAAATACACCCGGCCCTGCAAGAAACGACGCCCTGCGCACCCCTGTACATCTATATACAGTATATAAAACTCACAATCTGTAGTATTCGCTCTATACAAATCCACAGTTCTTGCCCGATTGGGGTGAAATTTGGCACGGTCCCCTCTCCACTCACAGGAGCAGAATACTGCGCACATTACATCTCGGTAGTGTCCCCCGTCATGAGATTGGGGCCCCCGAAGTTAGCCCCTATACATATAATGGGGAAATGTGAAAGTGCTGAGGGGAAAACAACAGACATGACTGACAGGGACGGATTATAGCGACGGCGCCAAAGAGTCGCTGCTAAAGGGGCCACAACACCACACACAAACACCATATACACATTACACAGACAGCACATACACCAACCCACAAGCACAACACCACACAAATGTCACAACACACCACTCAAACACCAGACCATGCACACCACACACAGACTAACAGAGTACACACAACTACTGCACACATAGACACTTGCACTGCACACGTACAAACACGCATACTTATACATAGACCACACACGTGCATGCGCACACACACACATACATACACATGGATCACACGTGTGCACACACACACATACATGCACTGACAAAACACGTCTGGTATCCTTAGTGGCCATTTGCACACTACAGTATATTTCACAGGCCATGGATTTAGCGGTTCCATAGATTTCTTTGTGCATGAAGCTGGTAATTTTGCAGAACAGAGTTTTTTGGTGAGGAAAAAAATTCACTTCAGGAATTAAGAAATGGGTTTTTTTGAGGCTAAAGCCCCATGTTGCAGAATTTGCTGCGGTTTTTTGAGCCAAAGCCAGGAGAGGATTGAGCAGAAGGTCTAGGTATACGAATTTCGTAGATATTTCCCATTCCCTGTGTAGCCATTCTTGACTTTGACTCAAAAAAACCACAGCAAAATCTGAAACAAAAAAAAAAGCTGCATTTCTGCAACGTGGAGTCTCAGCCTGAAGCGGTTTTTGGAGTGTTTTTTGAGTCTTTTTGAGCTTTTTTCTTCCAGCATAGTGTATGGATCTTGAAAAAAAACAAGCTAGCGTTTTTTTCCACACGCTTTTTTCCAATTCCGCAACGTGGATTTTACACCTCCCATTGACGGTGTTGGTTTTTGCAGTCTGAATCCGCCTAAAGGTAGCTTTTTTTTCTGCAAGTGGAAAAATAAAGCGAGTGGAACCCATAGAACTCTATGGGGAGGCGTTTTTTCCACGCGGACTCTGACGCGGATTCAGCATCAAAATCAACGCCAAAAAACACTGCTTGTATGAACCCTTAGGGTCCATTCACACGGAGGAAAATGGCACTTAAATTTCAGCTAGCGGAAAATTCCGTGAGTGGAAAAAAGCTAGCCGAGCCCATTGAAATCAATTGGAGGCTTTTTTTCAGCTCTGAAAATTCAGCGCCAAATACAGCGTCGTTTTCCTCCGTGGGAATGGACCCTAATACTGTGTGAGGGCGGCTCTGTATTACTATTCATCCTGTTACATCTCTTATCCATGTCAGGTGTTGCTTCCAAGCGACAGGCCCTTCAATTTTAAGCTTTTGCAGTTCCCAATCCGACTTGCATTTGCTATGACTATGAACAAAGCACAAGGTCAATCACTTAAAGGGGTATCCCACCTGGCTTGTTCACCAACCAGCAGGCTGTGCGCTCTCTTCACTTCCTGGTTTTCTCGGTACATTGGTGGGCGGGGTCTCACTTGCTCTGTTATCTCTCCTCATAGCAGTACATGTTTGCAGTCAGTAATGAGGGATGGTTTTATATAAATTAGCACAGTATCACTGGAAGATGCACAACATGAAGCTGATGTAGCAGAGCTGGATTTGATGAGAATCCCAAATTTACATGTTACAGGAACAAGCGTCAGCTTGCAGTAAACTCAGTTTTAGGTCTGCGTTACATACAGAGGTAACAGACTTCCCGTCTCAGCCCTTATCAGCAAAATTCAATTAGCCGACCTGATAACTGGAAGAGGGAGATAAACAGCTCAGATATACAAGCTGCTCCGAGCACTCAGCCCCCCTCCCCTCCTGAGTGCAGGCACTATGTCACATGTCCTGGGCGGAGAGATAAGACCATCCCCAGGTCCCTGGTTATGGAAACACAGTGTAAACAATGCAGTAAATAAATTAAGATAGCAGCCAAATAAAGCAGTTCTGCTGAAGCAATGTATTTAGGAAAAGTCTTAACTCCACATAAACTCGCAGTATAGATAGGATCCTTGAGATGGGACAACCCCTTTAAAGTAGCCGGCATTAATTTGGAGAGCCCGTGTTTCTCACATGGACATAGACTGCGGGTGACTTGTCATATTGGCTTCAGAGAGAACACCGTAAAAACAGCGCCCGTGACAGAAACACAGATGTTCCCCAATTCTACCCCATACAAAGTACAATCTGTCCCGACAAAACTAAGCCCTCACAAACCTCAGTGGGCGGGGAAATAAAGTAATTATGGCCGTAGGAAGGCATGAAGGGGTTAACTACCTGTGCATTTAGGGGCGGAGCAACTCAGGGGGGTCCTGAACACTGGACCTGAGGGTCAGAACCAGGACGTGCCCCTGTGATTATAGAGAACATGGGGGATGTGAAAGGTTCTCTTTTTGCCTCCTCCGGTGTCTGATCTGGGATGTCGGAGGAGTCATTATCTTCTACGGTGTTACATGTATAGTCACAACCATTCACTGTGTAATTTTTTTAAACATTACATGAGCTGGTTCATATGTCTAGAATAAATCTGAATTTTATTTTCTTTCATCCCTCAGAACTGACACTCTGCTCATAGCCCATAGATCCATCAGTCCTGCTGCTGTCAGAGTATACGGTATACAGTGCGAGGTACTAAACATACTGTGAGACTATAGAAGCTAAATACACTGGCTACAAGGATCAAGCAGGTTTCATCAGACGTCCTCGCCATCTCTCCAAAGCGAAATGCAAGGTCACATGAAAGACTGTCCATAGGAAAAGCTTCAGTCTATCCTATCCTGTAATTGTAAAACATCAGGTGAGGAGATTAGAACACCAACGATATCAGTCACATGTGCAGTATACAGAAATATACACTGAAGGTACTGAACTCCTGGATTGTGTTCCACATACTGCGCTTGTCTTATGGAAGGACTCACAAGTGTAAAAGGGGAAATATTGTCACTACATGTACAGGAGCAGACAGTACAAGAATACAACTACTATAATACTACCACCTATGTACAAGAATATAACTACTATAATACTACCACCTATGTACAAGAATATAACTACTATAATACTACTCCTATGTACAAGAATATAACTACTATAATACTACTCCTATGTACAAGAATACAACTACTATAATACTACCACCTATGTACAAGAATATAACTACTATAATACTACTCCTATGTACAAGAATATAACTACTATAATACTACCTCCTATGTACAAGAATATAACTACTATAATACTACCTCCTATGTACAAGAATATAACTACTATAATACTACTCCTATGTACAAGAATATAACTACTATAATACTACTCCTATGTATAAGAATATAACTACTATAATACTACTCCTATGTACAAGAATATAACTACTATAATACTACTCCTATGTACAAGAATATAACTACTATAATACTACTCCTATGTACAAGAATATAACTACTATAATACTACCACCTATGTACAAGAATATAACTACTATAATACTACCTCCTATGTACAAGAATATAACTACTATAATACTACTCCTATGTACAAGAATATAACTACTATAATACTACCACCTATGTACAAGAATATAACTACTATAATACTACTCCTATGTACAAGAATATAACTACTATAATACTACCACCTATGTACAAGAATATAACTACTATAATACTGCTCCTATGTACAAGAATATAACTACTATAATACTGCTCCTATATACAAGAATACAACTACTATAATACTACCACCTATGTACAAGAATATAACTACTATAATACTACTCCTATGTACAAGAATATAACTACTATAATACTACCTCCTATGTACAAGAATATAACTACTATAATACTACTCCTATGTACAAGAATATAACTACTATAATACTGCTCCTATGTACAAGAATATAACTACTATAATACTACTCCTATGTACAAGAATATAACTACTATAATACTACTCCTATGTACAAGAATATAACTACTATAATACTACTCCTATGTACAAGAATATAACTACTATAATACTACTCCTATGTACAAGAATATAACTACTATAATACTGCTCCTATATACAAGAATATAACTACTATAATACTACTCCTATGTACAAGAATATAACCACTATAATACTACCTCCTATGTACAAGAATATAACTACTATAATACTACCTCCTATGTACAAGAATATAACTACTATAATACTGCTCCTATGTACAAGAATATAACTACTATAATACTACTCCTATGTACAAGAATATAACTACTATAATACTACTCCTATGTATAAGAATATAACTACTATAATACTACTCCTATGTACAAGAATATAACTACTATAATACTGCTCCTATATACAAGAATATAACTACTATAATACTACTCCTATGTACAAGAATATAACTACTATAATACTACCTCCTATGTACAAGAATATAACTACTATAATACTACTCCTATGTACAAGAATATAACTACTATAATACTACTCCTATGTACAAGAATATAACTACTATAATACTACTCCTATGTACAAGAATATAACTACTATAATACTACTCCTATGTACAAGAATATAACTACTATAATACTACTCCTATGTACAAGAATATAACTACTATAATACTGCCCCCTATGTACAAGAATATAACTACTATAATACTACTCCTATGTACAAGAATATAACTACTATAATACTGCCCCCTGTGTACAAGAATATAACTACTATAATACTACTCCTATGTACAAGAATATAACTACTATAATACTACTCCTATGTACAAGAATATAACTACTATAATACTACTCCTATGTACAAGAATATAACTACTATAATACTACTCCTATGTACAAGAATATAACTACTATAATACTGCCCCCTGTGTACAAGAATATAACTACTATAATACTACTCCTATGTACAAGAATATAACTACTATAATACTGCCCCCTGTGTACAAGAATATAACTACTATAATACTACCTCCTATATACAAGAATATAACTACTATAATACTACCTCCTATGTACAAGAATATAACTACTATAATACTACTACTATGTACAATAATATAACTACTATAATACTGCTCCTATGTACAAGAATATAACTACTATAATACTGCTCCTATATAAAAGAATATAACTACTATAATACTACTCCTATGTACAAGAATATAACTACTATAATACTACTCCTATGTACAAGAATATAACTACTATAATACTGCTCCTATATACAAGAATATAACTACTATAATACTACTCCTATGTACAAGAATATAACTACTATAATACTACCTCCTATGTACAAGAATATAACTACTATAATACTACTCCTATGTACAAGAATATAACTACTATAATACTACTCCTATGTACAAGAATATAACTACTATAATACTACTCCTATGTACAAGAATATAACTACTATAATACTACTCCTATGTACAAGAATATAACTACTATAATACTACTCCTATGTACAAGAATATAACTACTATAATACTACTCCTATATACAAGAATATAACTACTATAATACTACTCCTATGTACAAGAATATAACTACTATAATACTGCCCCCTGTGTACAAGAATATAACTACTATAATACTACTCCTATGTACAAGAATATAACTACTATAATACTGCCCCCTGTGTACAAGAATATAACTACTATAATACTACTCCTATGTACAAGAATATAACTACTATAATACTACTCATATGTACAAGAATATAACTACTATAATACTACCTCCTATGTACAAGAATATAACTACTATAATACTACTCCCATGTACAAGAATATAACTACTATAATACTACTCCTATATACAAGAATATAACTACTATAATACTACTCCTATGTACAAGAATATAACTACTATAATACTACTCCCATGTACAAGAATATAACTACTATAATACTACTCCTATATACAAGAATATAACTACTATAATACTACTTCCTATATACAAGAATATAACTACTATAATACTACTCCTATGTACAAGAATATAACTACTATAATACTACCTCCTATGTACAAGAATATAACTACTATAATACTACTCCTATGTACAAGAATATAACTACTATAATACTACTCCTATATACAAGAATATAACTACTATAATACTACTCCTATGTACAGGAATATAACTACTATAATAATACTCCTATGTACAAGAATATAACTACTATAATACTACTCCTATGTACAAGAATATAACTACTATAATACTACTCCTATGTACAGGAATATAACTACTATAATAATACTCCTATGTACAAGAATATAACTACTATAATACTACTCCTATGTACAAGAATATAACTAATATAATACTGCTCCTATGTACACAATATTACATATATACATCATACATGCGAGTAGTTACCTGTGTGTTGCGATTCTCCATCTTCCTCAGGTGTGGGGGGCCGGAGCCCAGGGCTGTTAGTCTCCCGACCCGGTGAGGTTCTTTGTTCTTCTTCCCTCTGTGATGTTTGCGCCTCTTGTTGTTGTTGTGACCGCTCTCAGGATCTTCTTCCTGTGTTGGGGACATGTTGGGGTGTTATATATTCCCCTGCACATATATGAGGGGGGCTGATCCTGTGCTGTATTCTGGAGCCGGTCAGGGGCGGACCCCCGGTGAGATGCTCTGACCACTCCCCCTTCCCATACGATCACATGACCCCTTATATAGTTGCAGGATGTAGAACATCAGGGTCTTAGCAGACATACAAATACACAGTCCTGGCCTAGTCCTGCTCACACAGCTGGAGGTTTGTTACAATGTATTAGTTTAGAGCTTGTTATTATTATTACATGAGGTGGGGGCAGTGTGTACCCCGTCCTGCCGTGCTAGTACAGAGTGGATAGCGCCATCACTAGGGGTTGTCAGATGTAACAAACAACTGACACCCTGCTTTATGCATACCTCCCAACTTTACAAGGGGCAATTTAGCCCCACCCTCTTCTACTTTGACTCCGCCCACACCCATTCCTTCCTCTTTGCGCCCCCACATTATAATGCCCCTACAGTCACTCTAGCATTATATACCCCCACATTATAATGCCCCTATAATGTTCCCCTCCTGCTGCCCCCAGTGTAACGTCCCGCTGCAGTTGCTCTGATAATATTCTGTCCTTCTCCTCCTTCCTCTGCTGTCTCTCCTCCCGGTGCGATGTCAGTGATGTCATCACATTGTATGTACAGCTCCCGGGGCAGAGAGGGTCAGCATGGCGGAGCAGGGAGCGGACAGGTGAGCTGAATCGGGGACGGTTAGGATGTGGCGGAGCTCCGAAGTCTATGAGGACATGACACACTGTGACGACTCAGCAGTGGGCCCCCAACTAGGCGACTGTCCCTTTAATAGGGTGATCTAGTAACTGTAGAGCAGGTGACCCGTTACCTGGAAGTGGGCGTGTCTGTCTCTGTGGTTCTTGTGTCTCCTCCCCTTTCCTCTGCCCTTCTCCTTCAGATGTTTTTGCTTCTTCATCATTTTCTCGGGTTCTTCTGTGTCCTGTGCAGAAAAATCAGCTCAGACAGTGACAGTGCCCAGCAGCACAGAGGATTTCAGCAGAGGAGTGTGCTGATCTTATAGGGGAGGTCACAGGGTGAGAGTTACAACGTGGGAGGAGCAAGGGCCCCAGCAGTACAGAGGATTTCAGCAGAGGCGTGTGCTGATCACCTACTGGTGTTAATGGACGGCCTGTATACGACATTGGCAGTGTGATGTCAGATATAAAATAGAAAGGAGACAATTGAAGGGGGGGGGGGGGGTCACAGACTAAGAGGTTCCCAGCAGCACAGAGCATGTCAGGATCACTGCGCTCATAATAACCTGCTGCCCTGTTGTCACCCTGGATAGCCTTCACTGAGCTGCAGTACCTTATTTCACCACTATCCCATCTGCTTTTTCCATAGACACCAGTAGAACAGCGCCCCCAGCTGAAAATTTCTCCGACCTCTCTACCCATCTTCCCCTTGATCCACAGGACGCACATTATACACGATATTCGTTTATTTGCCTGCGTTTAACCCTCTTCACCCCACAACACCCCAGTAAATGATCCTCAGATCCTGTTTTCGCCACATTCCACGTAGATGACGCACGAGCTGGATTCGGGGAACGCAATGACGGAAACGAATTCAGTATTTGTAAGAACAAGTCTGGAGATGTTTAATGTCTGATTTCCTCCCATTAATCTGCGCCGCTCTTGTCTCGCTGTGTATACACAAAATCACGTGTCAGATCCAGATGTCGCCCGTCAGGCTCCAGCTGCTCGTCCCCCCGTGTTCACTGCCCGAGCCCAGAAAGAACACAAGGAATTTGCCTGCGGGCGACTATTGCGCAAGAGACGGCGCCGCTGCTATAAGGACCGGCCGCCATGTCTGTGCCCCTCACTGTATACACCCTATAAGGACCGGCCGCCATGTCTGTGCCCCTCACTGTATACACCCTATAAGGACCGGCCACCATGTCTGTGCCCCTCACTGTATACACCCTATAAGGACTGGCCGCCATGTCTGTGCCCCTCACTGTATACACCCTATAAGGACCGGCCGCCATGTCTGTGCCCCTCACTGTATACACCCTATAAGGACCGGCCACCATGTCTGTGCCCCTCACTGTATACACCCTATAAGGACTGGCCGCCATGTCTGTGCCCCTCACTGTATACACCCTATAAGGACCGGCCGCCATGTCTGTGCCCCTCACTGTATACACCCTATAAGGACCGGCCGCCATGTCTGTGCCCCTCACTGTATACACCCTATAAGGACCGGCCGCCATGTCTGTGCCCCTCACTGTATACACCCTATAAGGACCGGCCGCCATGTCTGTGCCCCTCACTGTATACACCCTATAAGGACCGGCCACCATGTCTGTGCCCCTCACTGTATACACCCTATAAGGACCGGCCACCATGTCTGTGCCCCTCACTGTATACACCCTATAAGGACCGGCCACCATGTCTGTGCCCCTCACTGTATACACCCTATAAGGACCGGCCACCATGTCTGTGCCCCTCACTGTATACATCCTATAAGGACCGCCCGCCATGTCTGTGCCCCTCACTGTATACACCCTATAAGGAACGGCCACCATGTCTGTGCCCCTCACTGTATACAACCTATAAGGACCGGCCACCATGTCTGTGCCCCTCACTGTATACAACCTATAAGGACCGGCCACCATGTCTGTGCCCCTCACTGTATACACCCTATAAGGACCGGCCACCATGTCTGTGCCCCTCACTGTATATACCCTATAAGGACCGGCCGCCATGTCTGTGCTCCTCACTGTATACACCCTATAAGGACCAGCCACCATGTCTGTGCCCCTCACTGTATACACCCTATAAGGACCGGCCACCATGTCTGTGCCCCTCACTGTATACACCCTATAAGGACCGGCCGCCATGTCTGTGCCCCTCACTGTATACACCCTATAAGGACCGGCCACCATGTCTGTGCCCCTCACTGTATACACCCTATAAGGACCGGCCGCCATGTCTGTGCCCCTCACTGTATACACCCTATAAGGACCGGCCACCATGTCTGTGCCCCTCACTGTATACACCCTATAAGGACCGGCCACCATGTCTGTACCCCTCACTGTATACACCCTATAAGGACCGGCCACCATGTCTGTGCCCCTCACTGTATACACCCTATAAGGACCGGCCGCCATGTCTGTGCCCCTCACTGTATACACCCTATAAGGACCGGCCACCATGTCTGTGCCCCTCACTGTATACACCCTATAAGGACCGGCCACCATGTCTGTGCTCCTCACTGTATACATCCTATAAGGACCGCCCGCCATGTCTGTGCCCCTCACTGTATACACCCTATAAGGAACGGCCACCATGTCTGTGCCCCTCACTGTATACACCCTATAAGGACCGGCCACCATGTCTGTGCCCCTCACTGTATACACCCTATAAGGAACGGCCACCATGTCTGTGCCCCTCACTGTATACACCCTATAAGGACCGGCCACCATGTCTGTACCCCTCACTGTATACACCCTATAAGGACCGGCCACCATGTCTGTGCCCCTCACTGTATACACCCTATAAGGACCGGCCGCCATGTCTGTGCTCCTCACTGTATACACCCTATAAGGACCGGCCACCATGTCTGTGCCCCTCACTGTATACACCCTATAAGGACCGGCCACCATGTCTGTGCCCCTCACTGTATACACCCTATAAGGATCGGCCACCATGTCTGGTCACTCATCTCTACGGGTGTAAGACAGGACAGGAGGATCCTTATCCAGGGACGACCCCCAGGTGTATACATACAGGGGTGCAGGGGAGAGACGCCCGGGCACACATTCAGTTATTACTTACCCTTTGCTTCCGCAGTGTCAGGGGCGTGGCATAGACCTTCTCTTCTGTCTGAAATGACAAACCAAACATTAGCAGATAAGTATCTGATCAGAGCGGAGACGTCCTCTAAGGGACCGCTGCAGATTTGCCTCCAGACAGTCTTGACACAGGCAGAAGCAAAAGAGAGAGCTGAAGCACTTACAGCCGCCTGTACGCAATCCAGACTCCGCCCCTGGTGCACTTGCCAGTTGATTGGTTTGTAGTCAGGTATGTCATAGGTATATATCTGCTCCTGTTATACGACTAGTATTGGTTTGGGAAGTATTTTTATCTGACACGCACCCTTTATCCTACTCCTACTAATATTATACATGTGATAGTTTGGATGTTTGTTACTTGATCACGCAAAAACAGCTGAGCGGATTTGGATGAGATTTGTCCCATAGATACTCTGTAACCTGGAGTAACACATCAGCGACTTTGTATCCCAGTAAGGCTTTACCACTGTTATGAATTTATAGTCACATACTATATTACACTGCTCCTGCAGCCGCTTATCTGAGCCAGGGCTGTTATCTCTCTATGTAACCACACAGATAACCCTCAGTCCATTGTGTACAAGCATCTGCATATTATCTGATCTGCTCCAGGCAGTGCTGACACACTGGAGGGGAAAACACCTTTACTCCACATTCCGCAGTTTGCTAATATTAAACATGCCGGGAAAAAGAAAATCTAATTTGTTACAAAAATTCTAAACAACAAGAGCTATGAAGGAGCCAGAAGTCACAGAGTTCTCCTCAAGCGGAGCTGACGGGAATCATCAGCGCCAACAACATGCTCATTATATGGCGACTGCTGAGATACCGGAACACAATTACAGGCACAGCGTGAGGAATGAGATCATTGGCAGGACAGCTTAAGAGCTGCCAAAACGCCAGAGCAGGCAAACTATAGACGGCAGCAATTTGCTGAATACAGGCGGATCATCAACGCCAACAACACGCAGACGAAGTTGCGGAATGAGATACACACATAAACAACATACAAAATACACGAGTGCAAAACTGGGCAATTACTGAGCTCAGTACATACAGATTATACAGTCACCACTAGAGGGAGCTCACTACATACAGATTATACAGTCACCATTAGAGGGAGCTCACTACATACAGATTGTACAGTCACCACTAGGAGGAGCTCACTACATACAGATTATACAGTCACCACTAGAGGGAGCTCACTACATACAGATTATACAGTCACCACTAGGAGGAGCTCACTACATACAGATTATACAGTCACCACTAGAGGGAGCTCACTACATACAGATTATACAGTCACCGCTAGGAGGAGCTCACTACATACAGATTATACACTTACCACTAGAGGGAGCTCACTACATACAGATTATACAGTCACCACTAGAGGGAGCTCACTACATACAGATTATACACCCACCACTAGAGGGAGCTCACTACATACAGATTATACAGTCACCACTAGGGGGAGCTCACTACATACAAATTATACAGTCACCACTAGGAGGAGCTCACTACATACAGATTATACAGTCACCACTAGGAGGAGCTCACTACATACAGATTATACAGTCACCACTAGAGGGAGCTCACTACATACAGATTATACAGTCACCACTAGAGGGAGCTCACTACATACAGATTATACAGTCACCACTAGAGGGAGCTCACTACATACAGATTATACAGTCACCACTAGGGGGAGCTCACTACATACAAATTATACAGTCACCACTAGGAGGAGCTCACTACATACAGATTATACAGTCACCACTAGGAGGAGCTCACTACATACAGATTATACAGTCACCACTAGAGGGAGCTCACTACATACAGATTATACAGTCACCACTAGGGGGAGCTCACTACATACAGATTATACAGTCACCACTAGGAGGAGCTCACTACATACAGATTATACAGTCACCACTAGAGGGAGCTCACTACATACAGATTATACAGTCACCACTAGGAGGAGCTCACTACATACAGATTATACAGTCACCACTAGAGGGAGCTCACTACATACAGATTATACAGTCACCACTAGAGGGAGCTCACTACATACAGATTATACACCCACCACTAGAGGGAGCTCACTACATACAGATTATACAGTCACCACTAGGGGGAGCACACTACATACAGGTTATACACCCACCACTAGGGGGTGCTCAATACATACAGATTATACAGTCAGCACTAGAGGGAGCTCACTATATACAGATTATACAGTCACTACTAGGAGGAGCTCATTACATACAGATTATACAGTCACCACTAGGAGGAGCTCACTACATACAGATTATACAGTCACCACTAGGAGGAGCTCACTACATACAGATTATACAGTCACCACTAGGA
Source organism: Leptodactylus fuscus (assembly GCF_031893055.1). Classification (NCBI taxonomy): domain Eukaryota; kingdom Metazoa; phylum Chordata; class Amphibia; order Anura; family Leptodactylidae; genus Leptodactylus; species Leptodactylus fuscus. Next base: position 223,435,173 of record NC_134268.1, on the reverse strand, counting down.
GGAGCTCACTACATACAGATTATACAGTCACCACTAGGGGGAGCACACTACATACAGATTATACAGTCACCACTAGGAGGAGCTCATTACATACAGATTATACAGTCACCACTAGGGGGAGCTCACTACATACAGATTATACAGTCACCACTAGGAGGAGCTCACTACATACAGATTATACAGTCACCACTAGGGGGAGCTCACTACATACAGATTATACAGTCACCACTAGGGGGAGCTCACTACATACAGATTATACAGTCACCACTAGGAGGAGCTCACTACATACAGATTATACAGTCACCACTAGAGGGAGCTCACTACATACAGATTATACAGTCACCACTAGGGGGAGCTCACTACATACAGATTATACAGTCACCACTAGGGGGAGCTCACTACATACAGATTATACAGTCACCACTAGGAGGAGCTCACTACATACAGATTATACAGTCACCACTAGGAGGAGCTCACTACATACAGATTATACAGTCACCACTAGGAGGAGCTCACTACATACAGATTATACAGTCACCACTAGGAGGAGCTCACTACATACAGATTATACAGTCACCACTAGGAGGAGCTCACTACATACAGATTATACAGTCACCACTAGGGGGGGCACACTACATACAGGTTATACACCCACCACTAGGGGGAGCTCACTACATACAGATTATACAGTCACCACTAGGAGGAGCTCACTACATACAGATTATACAGTCATCACTAGAGGGAGCTCACTACATACAGATTATACAGTCACCACTAGGGGGGCACACTACATACAGGTTATACACCCACCACTAGGGGGAGCTCACTACATACAGATTATACAGTCACCACTAGGAGGAGCTCATTACATACAGATTATACAGTCACCACTAGGAGGAGCTCACTACATACAGATTATACAGTCACCACTAGGAGGAGCTCACTACATACAGATTATACAGTCACCACTAGGGGGAGCTCACTACACACAGATTATACAGTCACCACTAGGGGGAGCTCACTACATACAGATTATACAGTCACCACTAGGAGGAGCTCACTACATATAGATTTTTAGTTGCTTTTGAGCTTAGAGCTGGTGCAAGCAGGGAGAATTTCCTTTTGTACCAGTAGAGCCCTATAATAAATCTGCTGTTTCCATCCTTTCTTAAAGGGATTTTAAGGAAACTGGCCTCAAAAAATGGCTGAAAGGGCATGCTGGGAATTGTAGTCATAGAACAAGGATGTTACTTACCAAGAAAGAGAAAGAATAACATCCGATACATTTCCGTGGTTTTCTTTTTTGAGTGGTTGAATCTTCAGATTGCTGCAAGAGACAATGGAAGTATTAAAATCTAAGCCACACCCCGTGCATGCTAAGCAGTGCCATTTTACCTAAGCCACACCCCCTGCATGCTAAGCAGTGCCATTTTACCTAAGCCACACCCCCTGCATGCTAAGCGGCACCATTTTACCTAAGCCACACCCCCTGCATGCTAAGCAGTGCCATTTTACCTAAGCCACACCCCCTGCATGCTAAGCGGCACCATTTTACCTAAGCCACACCCCCTGCATGCTAAGCAGCACCATTTTATCTAAGCCACACCCCCTGCATGCTAAGTGGTGTCATTTTATCTAAGCCACACCCACTGCATGCTAAGCGGCGCCATTTTATCTAAGCCACACCCCCTGCATGCTAAGCGGCGACATTTTATCTAAGCCACACCCCCTGCATGCTAAGCGGTGCCATTTTATCCAGGCCACACCCCTTAGTTGGCTTTCTGGAGCTTTGTGGCTCAGTTTTAGGCCATGTTGTATACTGACCCTCCTCTCCCGAGCACTGGAGGGCCGGCTCATAGCGGAGAACACTCCGGGGGTCGGCTTCCTGGGGGTTCTGGTTTTCTTTTTACCTCCTGTTGATCGGATCGCTCTGTCCGGTGCAAAATCTCCCTGAAAAAGAGAAAATTTGTTATATCCGTCCGTCTCTGCTCTCTGTGTCTCTGCCCCTCTCTATCTCTGCGGCTTCTCATTCCTCTCTCGTTCGCACTCTATGTCTCTGTCTCTCTAGCTCTGGGTTCATGTTCCTCTCTCCTTCCTCCTGTCACTCTCTTTTGCTCTCTCTATGTATCTTTGGTTGCTCTCTGTCTCTCTCTGTCTTCTCGTTCCTCTCTCCTTCTCCCTGTCACTCTCTTTTGCTCTATGTATCTTTGGTTGCTCTCTGTCTCTCTCTGTCTTCTCATTCCTCTCTCGTTCATACTCTATGTCTCTGTCTCTCTAGCTCTGGGTTCATGTTCCTCTCTCCTTCCTCCTGTCACTCTCTTTTGCTCTCTCTATGACTCTTTGGTTGCTCTCTGTCTCTCTCTGTCTTCTCGTCCCTCTCTCCTTCCTCCTGTCATTCTCTTTTGCTCTCTCTATGACTCTTTGGTTGCTCTCTGTCTCTCTGTCTTCTCGTCCCTCTCTCCGTCCTCCTGTCTCTCTCTTTTGCTCTAATGCCTCCATTCCCTTTAGTCTCTTTCTCCTCCTCTCGTTTTATCTATTTCTCTCCTTGTCTGTCTCTCTTTCACTCTGTCTTTCCCCCTATTGCTCTCTCTTTCTGTCTCTGTCTGTCTCTCTCTGTGAGTACAGGATCACGCCGCCTTTACACCCATCCAGGACCTCTAATGATACTTCTTGCTGCGCTCTCTCTCTGTCTCTTTCTCTCTGTCTCCTCTCTCTTTATCTCTCTCTCTCTCTCTTCGTGTGTCTCTCTCTGTCTCTCTCTCTGTCTCTGGTACTTCTTGTTCTGCTGTCTCTCTTTTTCTCTCTCTTTATCTCTCTCTTCCTGTGTCTCTCTCTGTCTCTTTCTCTCTCTGTCTCTTTCTCTCTCTCTCTGGTACTTCTTGTTCTGCTGTCTCTTTATTTCTCTCTCTTTCTCTCTCTCTTTCTCTCTGTTTCTGTCTCTGTTACTTCTTGCTGCGCTCTCTCTGGTCACATGGTGGTCACGGCGGTCACTTACCTGGCCTCTCTCATTCTTGGCTTCTAGCCCAGACTCTGACTGGTCCTGATGAGTCGCGGCCACCAATAAGATGCCGAAAGCCAAGAACCCCAAAACCATCAGCGCCCTCATATCTGCAGGAGCCGCAGCATCAACAATGGGAGCAGAGAGCAGAGCGGGTGTGTGAGAGCCCGGCCGCCCTCCCCCTCCTCCTGAGAATGGAGCCTCAGACCCTGCCCCTTGTAATGGCATGTGCCCCCAACCCCCACACAGAGGTGCAGAGATCACATGGGATAGGATTAGATACACCGCTCAGTATACAGTATCACACAGGATAGGATTAGATACAGCTCAGTATACAGTATCACACAGGATAGGATTAGATACAGCTCAGTATACAGTATCACACAGGATAGGATTAGATACAGCTCAGTATACAGTATCACACAGGATAGGATTAGATACACAGCTCAGTATACAGTATCACACAGGATAGGATTAGATACACAGCTCAGTATACAGTATCACACAGGATAGGATTAGATACACAGCTCAGTATACAGTATCACACAGGATAGGATTAGATACACAGCTCAGTATACAGTATCACACAGGATAGGATTAGATACACAGCTCAGTATACAGTATCACACAGGATAGGATTAGATACACAGCTCAGTATACAGTATCACACAGGATAGGATTAGATACACAGCTCAGTATACAGTATCACACAGGATAGGATTAGATACACAGCTCAGTATATAGTATCACACAGGATAGGATTAGATACACAGCGCAGTATACTGTATCACACAGGATAGGATTAGATACACAGCTCAGCAGTCAGTATCACACAGGATAGGATTAGATACAGTGTTGTCCAAAAGTATCGCCCCCTGCAGTCTTGTCAGATAATCCTCGGTGTCCCCAGATAATGATTACACAGCACAGACTCTTATATAGTATATAAGTGACACAGGGTATATACAGTATAAGTATCACCCCCTGCAGTCCTGTCAGATAATCCTCGCTGTCCCCCAGATAATGATTACACAGCACAGACTCTTATATAGTATATAAGTGACACAGGGTATATACAGTATAAGTATCGCCCCCTGCAGTCCTGTCAGATAATCCTCGCTGTCCCCCAGATAATAATTACACAGCACAAACTCTTATATAGTATATAAGTGACACAGGGTATATACAGTATAAGTATCGCCCCCTGCAGTCCTGTCAGATAATCCTCGCTGTCCCTCAGATAATGATTACACAGCACAGACTCTTATATAGTATATAAGTGACACAGGGTATATACAGTATAAGTATCGCCCCCTGCAGTCCTGTCAGATAATCCTCGCTGTCCCCAGATAATGATTACAAGCACAAACTCTTTGGTAATATCTTCATTTATTTTGTTTGCAATGAAAAAACACAAAAGAGAATGAAAAAAAAGTCCCATCATTGATCATTTTACACAAAACTCCAGAACTGGTGCGGACAGAAGTATTGGCGCCCTCAGCCTAATACTTGGTCGCACAACCTTTAGACACAATAACTGCGCACAACCGCTTCCGCTAACCAGCAATGAGTTTCTTACAAGGCTCTGCTGGAATCTTAGACCCTTCTTCTTTGGCTCCTGCTCGCGGTCCCCCCTGAGATGTGAAGGGGGCCTTCTCCAAACTGCCCCCAAGAGATCTCTCCCCCTCCCCCACAGGTGTTCTATGGGATTCAGGGCTGGACTCATTGCTGCCACTTTACAAGTCTCCAGGGCTTTCTCTCACCACCATTTTCTAGTGCTGACCTGAAGTGTGTTTTGGGTCCTTGTCCTGCTGGAAGAGCCCTGACCTCTGAGGGAGACCCCGCTTTCTCACACTGGGCCCTACATGATGCTGCACAATGTGTTGGTCGTCTTCAGACTTCATAATGCCATGCACACGGTCAAGCAGTCCAGTGCCAGAGGCAGCAAAGCAACCCCAAACCATCAGGGACCTCCGCCATGTCTGACTGTAGGGGGCGTCTTCTTCTCTTTTTTCCTGTAATCTCTATGTTGAGGCCTTCTCCTACTTTTGTCTCCTCTGACCAGAGAACATTCTTCCAGAACGGTTTTGGCTTTCTCAGGTAAGTTTTGGCAAACTCCAGCCTGGCTTCTGTCTGTGGGTAAGAAGTGGGGTCTTCCTGGGTCTCCTACCATACAGTCCCTTCTCATTCAGACGCTGACGCTGGATAGTACGGGGTGACACTGTTGTACCCTCGGACTGCAGGGCAGCTTGGACTTGTTTGGATGTTAGTCGCGGTTCTTTATCCGCCATCCGCACAATCTTGCAGTGAAATCTCTGGTCAATGTTTCTTTTCCGTCCACATCTAGGGAGGTTAGCCACAGGGCCATGGGCTTTACACTTCTTGATGACACTGCGCACGGTAGACACAGGAACATTCAGGGCTTTGGAGATGGACTTGTAGCCTTGAGATTGCTCAGGCTTCCTCACAATTTTGCTTCTCCAGTCCTCAGACAGTTCTTTGGTCTTCTTTCTTTTCTCCATGCTCAATGTGGTCACACAGGACAGAGGTGGAGTCAACTTTAATCCATTTCAACTGGCTGCAAGTGGGATTTAGTTATTGCCACCACCTGTTAGGTGCCTCAGGTAAGTAACAGGTGCTGGTAATTACACAGATTAGAGAAGCATCACATGATTTCTCAAACAGTGCCAATACTTTTGTCCACCTCCTTTTTTATGTTTGCTGTGGAATTATATCCAATTTGGCTTTTTGACAATTCTTTTTGTGGTTTTCCATTGAAGACAAATTAAATGAAGATAATACCAAAGAATTTGTGATTGTAATTATTATCTGGAAGAACACGAGGATTATCTGACAGAATTGCAGGGGGGCCAATACTTTTGGCCAACACTGTACACAGCTCGGCTCAGTATATTAGGATTAGATACATGACTGTACAGTATATAGTGACCAGTTTAGGGCTGAGGTCACTCCTGGCTTTGTCTGCACTGTGTGGCCTTCGCCTAAGAGTGAAACTTTATTGTTGCCCATAGCGACCAATCCAAAGGCAGAATACAAAATGAAAGCTGCATCCTAATTGGTTGCTATGGGCAACACAACACTTTCTCTTTTAGAGCCTTTCACAAATCTCAGGTCTGTGTTCAGACTGTGAGCTTCTTCTACACATCTACTTCACAAATGCATATAATGGCCACCAGGGGGCGCAGCTCTAAGGACTCTGGGAATTGTAGTTTTCCCAGATTCACTGAACTAACCGGGAAGTAGACAGCAGTGAGGGAGCAATGCATGCTGGGAGGAGGCTGTGAGTGACTGCACTGGGCATAGCATGTAACCCTTGTACTGCAGAGTGCGGAGCAGCAGAGCTGACACAGACACCACTGCTACATGTCACTCTGCCGCACCCCAACCCCCGGCATCACTAAGCCCCCTGGGCAGGTATGTACTGACTGACCTCTCCATCCTCATCTCTGACCCAAATGTAATACCAGTACACATCATAGGATGCCAAGTAATAATAAGCCATGTCTGTAATAGAGTAGTGTTCACACAGGGGCCACGTCCTACATCACACAAAGTATTATATTACTAGCACTAAAATAGTCAAATCCCATCATCAGTAATTCCTAGAAAAATACCCCAAAGATATATAGAATTATATCCTGTATTATACTCCAGAGCTGCGCTCACTATTCTGCTGGTACAGTCACTGTGTACATACATTACATTACTTATCCTGTATTATACTCCAGAGCTGCGCTCACTATTCTGCTGGTGCAGTCACTGTGTACATACATTACATTACTTATCCTGTATTATACCCCAGAGCTGCGCTCACTATTCTGCTGGTACAGTCACTGTGTACATACATTACATTACTTATCCTGTATTATACTCTAGAGCTGCGCTCACTATTCTGCTGGTGCAGTCACTGTGTACATACATTACATTACATATCCTGTATTATACTCCAGAGCTGCGCTCACTATTCTGCTGGTACAGTCACTGTGTACATACATTACATTACTTATCCTGTATTATACCCCAGAGCTGCGCTCACTATTCTGCTGGTACAGTCACTGTGTACATACATTACATTACTTATCCTGTATTATACTCCAGAGCTGCGCTCACTATTCTGCTGGTACAGTCACTGTGTACATACATTACATTACTTATCCTGTATTATACTGCAGAGCTGCGCTCACTATTCTGCTGGTACAGTCACTGTGTACATACATTACATTACTTATCCTGTATTATACTCCAGAGCTGCGCTCACTATTCTGCTGGTACAGTCACTGTGTACATACATTACATTACTTATCCTGTATTATACTCCAGAGCTGCGCTCACTATTCTGCTGGTACAGTCACTGTGTACATAGATTACATTACTTATCCTGTATTATACTCCAGAGCTGCGCTCACTATTCTGCTGGTACAGTCACTGTGTACATACATCACATTACTTATCCTGTATTATACTCCAGAGCTGCGCTCACTATTCTGCTGGTATAGTCACTGTGTACATACATTACATTATTTATCCTGTATTATACTCCAGAGCTGCGCTCACTATTCTGCTGGTACAGTCACTGTGTACATAGATTACATTACTTATCCTGTATTATACTGCAGAGCTGCGCTCACTATTCTGCTGGTACAGTCACTGTGTACATACATTACATTACTTATCCTGTATTATACTGCAGAGCTGCGCTCACTATTCTGCTGGTACAGTCACTGTGTACATACATTACATTACTTATCCTGTATTATACTGCAGAGCTGCGCTCACTATTCTGCTGGTACAGTCACTGTGTACATACATTACATTACTTATCCTGTATTATACTCCAGAGCTGCGCTCACTATTCTGCTGGTACAGTCACTGTGTACATACATCACATTACTTATCCTGTATTATACTCCAGAGCTGCGCTCACTATTCTGCTGGTACAGTCACTGTGTACATACATTACATTACTTATCCTGTATTATACTCCAGAGCTGCGCTCACTATTCTGCTGGTACAGTCACTGTGTACATACATTACATTACTTATCCTGTATTATACTCCAGAGCTGCGCTCACTATTCTGCTGGTGCAGTCACTGTGTACATACATTACATTACTTCTCCTGTATTATACTCCAGAGCTGCGCTCACTATTCTGCTGGTGCAGTCACTGTGTACATACATTACATTACTTATCCTGTATTATACTCCAGAGCTGCGCTCACTATTCTGCTGGTACAGTCACTGTGTACATACATCACATTACTTATCCTGTATTATACTCCAGAGCTGCGCTCACTATTCTGCTGGTACAGTCACTGTGTACATACATTACATTACTTATCCTGTATTATACTCCAGAGCTGCGCTCACTATTCTGCTGGTGCAGTCACTGTGTACATACATTACATTACTTATCCTGTATTATACTCCAGAGCTGCGCTCACTATTCTGCTGGTACAGTCACTGTGTACATACATTACATTACTTATCCTGTATTATACTCCAGAGCTGCGCTCACTATTCTGCTGGTACAGTCACTGTGTACATACATTACATTACTTATCCTGTATTATACTCCAGAGCTGCGCTCACTATTCTGCTGGTGCAGTCACTGTGTACATACATTACATTACTTCTCCTGTATTATACTCCAGAGCTGCGCTCACTATTCTGCTGGTGCAGTCACTGTGTACATACATTACATTACTTATCCTGTATTATACTCCAGAGCTGCGCTCACTATTCTGCTGGTGCAGTCACTGTGTACATACATTACATTACTTACCCTGTATTATACTCCAGAGCTGCGCTCACTATTCTGCTGGTGCAGTCACTGTGTACATACATTACATTACTTACCCTGTATTATACTCCAGAGCTGCGCTCACTATTCTGCTGGGGCAGTCACTGTGTACATACATTACATTACTTACCCTGTATTATACTCCAGAGCTGCGCTCACTATTCTGCTGGTACAGTCACTGTGTACATACATTACATTACTTACCCTGTATTATACCCCAGAGCTGCGCTCACTATTCTGCTGGTGCAGTCACTGTGTACATACATTACATTACTTATCCTGTATTATACCCCAGAGCTGCGCTCACTATTCTGCTGGTGCAGTCACTGTGTACATACATTACATTACTTATCCTGTATTATACTCCAGAGCTGCGCTCACTATTCTGCTGGTACAGTCACTGTGTACATACATTACATTACTTATCCTGTATTATACTCCAGAGCTGCGCTCACTATTCTGCTGGTGCAGTCACTGTGTACATACATTACATTACTTATCCTGTATTATACTCCAGAGCTGCGCTCACTATTCTGCTGGTACAGTCACTGTGTACATAGATTACATTACTTATCCTGTATTATACTCCAGAGCTGCGCTCACTATTCTGCTGGTACAGTCACTGTGTACATACATTACATTACTTATCCTGTATTATACTGCAGAGCTGCGCTCACTATTCTGCTGGTACAGTCACTGTGTACATACATTACATTACTTATCCTGTATTATACTCCAGAGCTGCGCTCACTATTCTGCTGGTACAGTCACTGTGTACATACATTACATTACTTATCCTGTATTATACTCCAGAGCTGCGCTCACTATTCTGCTGGTACAGTCACTGTGTACATACATCACATTACTTATCCTGTATTATACTCCAGAGCTGCGCTCACTATTCTGCTGGTATAGTCACTGTGTACATACATTACATTACTTATCCTGTATTATACTCCAGAGCTGCGCTCACTATTCTGCTGGTACAGTCACTGTGTACATACATTACATTACTTATCCTGTATTATACTCCAGAGCTGCGCTCACTATTCTGCTGGTACAGTCACTGTGTACATACATTACATTACTTATCCTGTATTATACTCCAGAGCTGCGCTCACTATTCTGCTGGTGCAGTCACTGTGTACATACATTACATTACTTCTCCTGTATTATACTCCAGAGCTGCGCTCACTATTCTGCTGGTGCAGTCACTGTGTACATACATTACATTACATATCCTGTATTATACTCCAGAGCTGCGCTCACTATTCTGCTGGTACAGTCACTGTGTACATACATTACATTACTTATCCTGTATTATACCCCAGAGCTGCGCTCACTATTCTGCTGGTACAGTCACTGTGTACATACATTACATTACTTATCCTGTATTATACTCCAGAGCTGCGCTCACTATTCTGCTGGTACAGTCACTGTGTACATACATTACATTACTTATCCTGTATTATACTGCAGAGCTGCGCTCACTATTCTGCTGGTACAGTCACTGTGTACATACATTACATTACTTATCCTGTATTATACTCCAGAGCTGCGCTCACTATTCTGCTGGTACAGTCACTGTGTACATACATTACATTACTTATCCTGTATTATACTCCAGAGCTGCGCTCACTATTCTGCTGGTACAGTCACTGTGTACATACATTACATTACTTATCCTGTATTATACTCCAGAGCTGCGCTCACTATTCTGCTGGTACAGTCACTGTGTACATACATCACATTACTTATCCTGTATTATACTCCAGAGCTGCGCTCACTATTCTGCTGGTATAGTCACTGTGTACATACATTACATTACTTATCCTGTATTATACTCCAGAGCTGCGCTCACTATTCTGCTGGTGCAGTCACTGTGTACATACATTACATTACTTATCCTGTATTATACTCCAGAGCTGCGCTCACTATTCTGCTGGTACAGTCACTGTGTACATACATTACATTACTTATCCTGTATTATACTCCAGAGCTGCGCTCACTATTCTGCTGGTACAGTCACTGTGTACATACATTACATTACTTATCCTGTATTATACTCCAGAGCTGCGCTCACTATTCTGCTGGTGCAGTCACTGTGTACATACATTACATTACTTCTCCTGTATTATACTCCAGAGCTGCGCTCACTATTCTGCTGGTGCAGTCACTGTGTACATACATTACATTACTTATCCTGTATTATACTCCAGAGCTGCGCTCACTATTCTGCTGGTGCAGTCACTGTGTACATATATTACATTACTTACCCTGTATTATACTCCAGAGCTGCGCTCACTATTCTGCTGGTGCAGTCACTGTGTACATACATTACATTACTTACCCTGTATTATACTCCAGAGCTGCGCTCACTATTCTGCTGGTACAGTCACTGTGTACATACATTACATTACTTATCCTGTATTATACCCCAGAGCTGCGCTCACTATTCTGCTGGTGCAGTCACTGTGTACATACATTACATTACTTATCCTGTATTATACTCCAGAGCTGCGCTCACTATTCTGCTGGTGCAGTCACTGTGTACATACATTACATTACTTATCCTGTATTATACTCCAGAGCTGCGCTCACTATTCTGCTGGTACAGTCACTGTGTACATACATTACATTACTTATCCTGTATTATACTCCAGAGCTGCGCTCACTATTCTGCTGGTGCAGTCACTGTGTACATACATTACATTACTTATCCTGTATTATACTCCAGAGCTGCGCTCACTATTCTGCTGGTACAGTCACTGTGTACATAGATTACATTACTTATCCTGTATTATACTCCAGAGCTGCGCTCACTATTCTGCTGGTACAGTCACTGTGTACATAGATTACATTACTTATCCTGTATTATACTCCAGAGCTGCGCTCACTATTCTGCTGGTACAGTCACTGTGTACATACATTACATTACTTATCCTGTATTATACTGCAGAGCTGCGCTCACTATTCTGCTGGTACAGTCACTGTGTACATACGTTACATTACTTATCCTGTATTATACTCCAGAGCTGCGCTCACTATTCTGCTGGTACAGTCACTGTGTACATACATTACATTACTTATCCTGTATTATACTCCAGAGCTGCGCTCACTATTCTGCTGGTACAGTCACTGTGTACATACATCACATTACTTATCCTGTATTATACTCCAGAGCTGCGCTCACTATTCTGCTGGTATAGTCACTGTGTACATACATTACATTACTTATCCTGTATTATACTCCAGAGCTGCGCTCACTATTCTGCTGGTACAGTCACTGTGTACATACATTACATTACTTATCCTGTATTATACTCCAGAGCTGCACTCGCTATTCTGCTGGTGTAGTCACTGTGTACATACATTACATTACTTATCCTGTATTATACTCCAGAGCTGCGCTCACTATTCTGCTGGTGCAGTCACTGTGTACATACATTACATTACTTATCCTGTATTATACTCCAGAGCTGCGCTCACTATTCTGCTAGTACAGTCACTGTGTACATACATTATATTACTTATCCTGTATTATACTGCATGTTATACTGAACCATCTGCATTACTAAGCTCTTAGGGTCTGTCTATGAATAAACCTGCTGACTGTTTCCAGTATCCATCAGCATAGATCAGGATGTATATATATATCTTATATTCACATTTGATGGTCATTTGGTTTTCAGGACTTGATATTTCTGCAGAAGGTCACATATGCGGATGTTCGCGCCACTTCTTATAAGGTCATATAAGGTCAGACTTACATCTTGTCACATACTGTACATGTCACATAGAACTGTCCATTGTCCTGTAGGGAGCGACATTCCCTATTCTCAGACTATTCTCACCTCTGAGCAGTCTCACAAAGAAACACTAACATTTCCTAAATCTTTAGTTTCAGGCCCCTGTGAACTTCAATGATGTGGCAATATATTTCTCAAAAGAAGAATGGCGCCACCTAGAGGACTGGCAGAAAGTCCTGTACATGGAAGTCATGCAGGAAAACCTGGAAATCTTTCTTTCACTGGGTAAGTAACTAGTGAAGAGGAGGCTGAGGTCAGGAGGGAATACGTATAGTACAACGAAGAACATGCTCTGTAAGAAACTGGTAGAGTGGAGGCCATGTATGATTTGGTAAGAAGCTGGAAGTGAAGAGGCCTCAGTAGGAAGGTAGAGGGGTGTCCATACTTGGTTCCAATAGTAGCTAGTAGAATGGAGGCCAAGCTTGAGTTGAGAAGGAACTCGTAGAGTGAAGGCCATGTATGATTCGGTAAGAAGCTTGTAAAAAAGAGGCCTCAGTAGGAAGGTAGAGGGGTGTCCATGCTTGGTTCCAATAGTAGCTAGTAGAATGGAGGCTGAGCTTGAGTTGAGAAGGAACTCGCAGAGTGGAGGCCATGTACGATTTGGTAAGAAGCTTGTAGAGAAGAGGCCTCAGTAGGAAGGTAGAGTGGTGTCCATGCTTGGTTCTTTTAGAAGATAGTAGAATGGAGGCCGAGCTTGAGCTGAGAAGGAACTCGTAGACTGAAGGTCATGTATGATTCGGTAAGAAGCTTGTAGAGAAGAGGCCTCAGTAGGAAGGTAGAGTGGTGTCCATGCTTGGTTCTTTTAGAAGATAGTAGAGTGGAGGCCGAGCTTGAGCTGAGAAGGAACTCGTAGACTGAAGGTCATGTATGATTCGGTAAGAAGCTTGTAGAGAAGAGGCCTCAGTAGGAAGGTAGAGTGGTGTCCATGCTTGGTTCTTTTAGAAGATAGTAGAGTGGAGGCCGAGCTTGAGCTGAGAAGGAACTCGTAGAGTGAAGACTGCCACTGAGTCCATAAGAAGCTAGTAGAATGGAGGCCGTGAGTTGTAAGAAACGGGAAGAATGGAAGTAATTTATGAATGGTAGGAGGCTGGAGGCCATGCTTGAAATGGTAAGACGACGGTAAAGTGGAGGCCATTCTTAAATTGGTAGGAAACATCAGCGTGGAGGCCGTACTTGAATCGGTAAGAAAGTAAAGTGAAGGCCATGTTTGGATTGGCCAAAAAATTGTCTTTTGTCGTTCAATATTTATGGATCTCGACCCCTCAGACAATGTCGGCCTCCTCAGCTTATCAATTTTTTTTCCTTTCATATTTGCTCACCACATTCCAAAAACGTGAATTTCCGTTAACATCCTTCTCTGCTTTTTTTCAGAAGAAATTTTCCTTCATTTTGGTGAAATTGAAGAAAACGTCTTTACATTCTCCGATATTTCAGTAAAAAGGGAACTACAAAGTTCCCAGAGGGACCACCAGGATCCAGAGAAGGTGAGCAGTAGGTACCAGCGGTGGGCCCATGGAGTGTTAGAGGACCTCCACCAGAAGTGCTCCCAGTGTCAAGAAGACCTTGGTAGCTGGTCCCATCTCATTGACCATAAAATTGACCTCCACGGATGGAAACCACAAGCCACTCCTGATGATGTGGAGATCTTCTCAGATCTTCAGAATCCCAGAGGCAGTGACTGGAGATCCATCGATACCCAGAAGAACTTTACTTTAAAGGATCTGATTCAGCCGCCCTGTCCAATAAAGACACAAGATAATGTGCAGACCCAAAAGCTAACACGATGTCACAAGTCTCACAAGAGTCTGTCTGCTTCTGAGAACAAGAAGTTCTCAGCCAGGATTGAGATTTCAGAAATGGAGAAGAGTTTCGGTAAATGTGAACATTGTTCTAAGGTCTTCACTGACTGCGCTCTTCTGGCCAAGCATGAGAAATCACACAAAGAAAACAAGACTTTTACATGCCCAGACTGTGGAAAAACCTTCATTAGGAAGTCCATCCTGAAGCTTCACCGGAGGACGCACACAGGAGAGCGGCCGTATGCCTGCGCTGAGTGCGGGAAACGTTTCAGCCAGAGATTCAATCTTGTCATTCATCGGCGAATTCACACAGGAGAGAAGCCATATAGATGTCTTGTATGTGACAAAAGCTTCCGCTATAAGCCAGCTCTTGTCAGGCATGAGAAAGAAGGAAGATGTATGAAAAGTGTGCTAAAAACACGTGTCGTGGTGGAAAATAAGACCTTTGGACAAAGTCTCCAGGTGGTTGCCCCTATTCAAACTCCGCAAGTTCCTCCATGTTCTCCTATCCAAAGTTTATCATCTTCAGTAAACTCTTTCCATGACACAGTAGATTCCATGTGTCATCTATCAAACCTTAGGTCATTGTCCCTCCTGAAGAACAGTCACAATGACTTGCAAGTTAAAGATCCATCATCTTCTTCCTCTTCATTAGCGAGCAGTAAGCTTCCATCAACATCTTCATCTAATAACTTGAGGATGAAACCTCCCTTAACATCACCTTTGATTTGTGACCAATCAGCTGTTAAGACGCTATTGACTTCACCCTCGGAGTGCTGTCCATTTGGTAATAAACTTCCTTCAGCCTCTTCCACCTATAGGCTTACAAGGCATCCCTCAGCCTCAAGTACCTCAACAAGTCTTTCATCACCCACTAAGGCCTTAATCAGTCATTCATTGGATACTAATTGTCCTTTGGTCTCGAGCTTCTCCGTCCCTCATACATTGAATACTAAACCTTCATCATCATCAGTGTCTTCCCTCAGTCATTCATTGGATACTAAGCCTCCATCGGACTCACCATCTTCCATCAGTCACTCATTGGATACTAAGCCTCCATCGGACTCACCATCTTCCATCAGTCATTCATTGGATACTAAGCCTCCATCGGACTCACCATCTTCCATCAGTCACTCATTGGATACTAAGCCTCCATCGGACTCACCATCTTCCATCAGTCATTCATTGGATACTAAGCCTCCATCGGACTCACCATCTTCCATCAGTCATTCATTGGATACTAAGCCTCCATCGGACTCACCATCTTCCATCAGTCATTCATTGGATACTAAGCCTCCATCGGACTCACCATCTTCCATCAGTCACTCATTGGATACTAAGCCTCCATCGGACTCACCATCTTCCATCAGTCATTCATTGGATACTAAGCCTCCATCGGACTCACCATCTTCCATCAGTCACTCATTGGATACTAAGCCTCCATTGGGCTCACCATCATCCATCAGTCATTCATTGGATACTAAGCCTCCATCGGACTCCCCATCATCCATCAGTCATTCATTGGATACTAAGCCTCCATTGGGCTCACCATCATCCATCAGTCATTCATTGGATACTAAGCCTCCATCGGACTCCCCATCATCCATCAGTCATTCATTGGATACTAAGCCTCCATTGGGCTCACCATCATCCATCAGTCATTCATTGGATACTAAGCCTCCATCGGACTCCCCATCATCCATCAGTCATTCATTGGATACTAAGCCTCCATTGGGCTCACCATCATCCATCAGTCATTCATTGGATACTAAGCCTCCATCGGACTCACCATCATCCATCAGTCATTCATTGGATACTAAGCCTCCATCGGACTCCCCATCATCCATCAGTCATTCATTGGATACTAAGCCTCCATCGGACTCACCATCTTCCATCAGTCATTCACTAGATACTAAGCCTCCATTGGACTCTCCATCTTTGATCGGTCATTCATTTGACACTAAGTGTCCATCACTTTTATCCTCTTTGATTTCTTTTACGAATAGTAATCCTCCTTGTTCCTCTTCTAATTGTTCTCCATCAGATGACAAACCAGCTTTTTCCTCAAACTCTTCAAGATATCATGCCCCAGCCATAAAGCATCTCTCAACATCGTCCTATACCATTTACCAATCAAGGAGAAACCCTTCCATGAATTCCTCCACCTCTTGTCAAAATCTAGATGTAAAACTTTCCTCTGCATTGTCCTCTAATAGATCTCATTTATTATCCATGGTCTCGTGTTCAGGAGCTTTCCGTATGACACATGCCTCGTCCAATCGTGATAAATCTGGTGGCAAATGCTCTTCATTGGTCACTTTCATCAGCCGTCCGGCTTTGCTGATGGAGTCTTCGACAAAACCTTCATTGCCGTTATCCCGAAATTTTCATCTCTCTGGTATTAAGCCTTCCTCTAACCCAACCCCTTCCATTTGCCAGTTGACCACATCACAATGTCCACTTGAGAAACCATTCAAATGTAGTCAATGTAGAAAAGCCTTTGTCCACCTGAGTGAACTGACGGACCATCAGAAATCCCACAACGTGTCAAGACATACTTGCCCAGAATGTAATAAGAGTTTTATTCGGAAATCCACCCTCCTTCTACACAAAAGGACACACACCGGAGAGAAGCCTTTCGCCTGCACAGAATGTGGGAGAAATTTCAGCCAACGGTTCAATCTCGTGGTGCACCAACGTATACATACAGGAGAAAACCCATATGTATGTACAGAATGTCATAAGTCTTTCCGCTATCGAACAGGTCTTCTTCGCCACCAGAGGCATGGACCATGTCCAAGAAAAATACCAATAGAGAACTCTACAACTGCTAAACTAAACTTTTCAAAGCCAACCTCTACAACAGTGCGATCTTCTCCGGGATCTCGAAAAGGTAATTCTCAACTTCCAATTGTAACAAAAAATTTGAGAAGAGAACCACCACTGGAGAGTTGGCAAGGTATCAAAGGGGAAACATCTTGTTCACCAGTAAGTGGACCTCTCAAGTCAAAGCGAACTCTCTTTTCAATATCTGAAAACCTGGCTGCTAAAAGGTCAACGCGCCTGGGATCCCATAAAGCTAATCTTAGGTTGAAGCCTTTGGGGACCACTGAAACATTTAAAGGCACCAATACGGTTTATTCCACTCTTCCATCAATTGTTGAACTCCCCCCTGTTTCACACTGTACAAAATTTGTTAGTCACGACCCAGTCAATATCATCTCACCATATAGTCCACCTCTTGTGAGCAAAGGCCATGACAGACGACCAAAGTCCTCAAGTTGCGCCTTAGATAACTGGACATCTGTTGATCCCAGATCAAAACCAGCCAAAAACCAATATAAATGTGGCCACTGTAAGAAGGGTTTCTCCCAGTTAGACCAGTATGTTAAACACCAAACAACACATACTAGTGGCCGACACTGGTGCACCATGTGCAGCAAGGTCTTCAGCAAGGCCTCCCAACTGGTGGTGCACCAAAGGACGCACACTGGAGAGAAGCCGTATTCCTGCGGAAAATGCAACAAACAGTTCAGCCAGAAGTTTAATCTCGTCGTCCATCAACGAATTCACACGGGGGAGAAGCCATTTATATGTACAGACTGCAACAAAGCGTTCCGCTATCGGACTGGTCTGCTCAAACACCAAAAATATGACCTGTGCTCATGACGTGAAGAGAAGAGTGGACACAAAAACACACAATAGGTTATTTATGGGGAGGAGGTTCTGTCATCTCAGGGTACCGGACGTTGTACAGCGACATGTCATTCTGTGAATTAAAGGCTGTTCTTTGTTCTCGTCTCCAATTCTTGCCTGGATTTATTTTCAATAGCTCAAGAACACAGAGGGGTTACGTCTCTGCTGTGTACAGACCCTGGATAGGACGGCCCCCGAGGTCCATGACGTCTCCACTGTACTTATATACCCCTAGAATCCAACAGAAACAATGGTGACATGTTCCGTCAGGCGTATGTACTCTACATGGCCACTTTATTAGAGACCCCCATGTAGTAGCATGTTGGGTCTCCTATCACCCTCATGTATCATCTACAGGTATCAGAGGACCCCATCAGCAAGGTCAACAGAACTCTGGATCCATCTCACCAGGCCATGTTTCTCCAATCCAAGGAATATGGAAAATCTCCAGCATCCAATATAAAATGTAACTTTTAATTACTCATATAAAATACCATAACAGTATACATCACCACGGATCCATGAAGTGAAACAAAAAAAATCTCACGCGTTTCAGGGCGTCCATTCCAAGCCCCTCACTCATAGTAAGCATGTTTCTCCAATGCTCAGTGATACGATGTTTGCACCCTGGAATCTTTACTTTCTGTTTGCCTTTGACAGTAATGGAGCGCACACTGGTCCTCAGCTGTTATCAGTATTATTATTTATATAGCATCATTAATTCCCTGGTGCTGTACATTATTATATTAATTCCCTGGTGCTGTACATTATTATATTAATCCCATGGTGCGCTCTACATTATTATATTAATCTCATGGTGCTCTGTACATTATTATATTAATCCCATGGTGCTCTGTACATTATTATATTAATCTCATGGTGCTCTGTACATTATTATATTAATCCCATGGTGCTGTACATTATTATATTAATCCCATGGTGCTCTGTACATTATTATATTAATCCCATGGTGCTGTACATTATTATATTAATCCCATGGTGCTCTGTACATTATTATATTAATCCCATGTGCTCTGTACATTATTATATTAATCCCATGGTGCTCAGTACATTATTATATTAATCCCATGGTGCTGTGCACATTATTATATTAATCCCATGGTGTTGAACATTATTATATTAATCCCATGGTGCTCTGTACATTATTATATTAATTCCATGGTGCTCTGTACATTATTATATTAATCCCATGGTTCTCTGTACATTATTATATTAATCCCATCGTGCTGTACATTATTATATTAATCCCATGGTGCTCTGTACATTATTATATTAATCCCATGGTGCTCTGTACATTATTATATTAATCCCATGGTGCTCTGCACATTATTATATTAATCCCATGGAGCGCTGTACATTATTATATTAATTCCGTGGTGCTCTGTACATTATTATATTAATCCCATGGTGCTCTGTACATTATTATATTAATCCCATCGTACTGTACATTATTATATTAATCCCATGGTGCTGTACATTATTATATTAATCCCATGGTGCTCTGTACATTATTATATTAATCCCATGGTGCTCTGTACATTATTATATTAATCCCATGGTGCTCTGTACATTATTATATTAGTCCCATGGTGCTCTGTACATTTGGTGCTCTGTACATTATTATATTAATCCATGGTGCTCTGTACATTATTATATTAATCCCATGGTACTCTGTACATTATTATATTAATCCCATGGTGCTCTGTACATTATTATATTAATCCCATGGTGCTCTGCACATTATTATATTAATCCCATGGTGCTCTGTGCATTGTTATATTAATCCCATGGTGTTCTGTACATTATTATATTAATCCCATGGTGCTCTGTACATTATTATATTAATCCCATGGTGCTCTGTACATTATTATATTAATCCCATGGTGCTCTGTACATTATTATATTAATCCCATGGTGTTCTGTACATTATTATATTAATCCCATGGTGCTCTGTACATTATTATATTAATCCCATGGTGCTCTGTACATTATTATATTAATCCCATGGTGCTCTGTACATTATTATATTAATCCCATGGTGCTCTGCACATTATTTTATTAATCCCATGGTGCTCTGTACATTATTATATTAATCCCATGGTGCTCTGTATATTATTATATTAATTCCATGGTGCTCTGTACATTATTATATTAATCCCATGGTGTTCTGTACATTATTATATTAATCCCATCGTGCTGTACATTATTATATTAATCCCATGGTGCTGTACATTATTATATTAATCCCATGGTGCTCTGTACATTATTATATTAATCCCATGGTGCTCTGTACATTATTATATTAGTCCCATGGTGCTCTGTACATTTGGTGCTCTGTACATTATTATATTAATCCATGGTGCTCTGTACATTATTATATTAATCCCATGGTGCTCTGTACATTATTATATTAATCTCATGGTGCTCTGTACATTATTATATTAATCCCATGGTGCTCTGCACATTATATTAATCCCATGGTGCTCTGTGCATTGTTATATTAATCCCATGGTGTTCTGTACATTATTATATTAATCCCATGGTGCACTGTACATTATTATATTAATCCCATGGTGCTCTGTACATTATTATATTAATCCCATGGTGCTCTGTACATTATTATATTAATCCCATGGTGCTCTGCACATTATTATATTAATCCCATGGTGCTCTGTACATTATTATATTAATCCCATGGTGTTCTTTACATTATTATATTAATCCCATGGTGTTCTGTACATTATTATATTAATCCCATGGTGCTCTGTACATTATTATATTAATCCCATGGTGCTCTGTACATTATTATATTAATCCCATGGTGCTGTACATTATTATATTAATCCCATGGTGCTCTGTACATTATTATATTAATCCCATGGTGCTCTGTACATTATTATATTAATCCCATGGTGCTCTGTACATTATTATATTAATCCCATGGTGCTCTGCACATTATTTTATTAATCCCATGGTGCTCTGTACATTATTATATTAATCCCATAGTGCTGTACATTATTATATTAATCCCATGGTGCTGTACATTATTATATTAATCCCATGGTGCTCTGTACATTATTATATTAATCCCATGGTGCTCTGTACATTATTATATTAATCCCATGGTGTTCTGTACATTATTATATTAATCCCATCGTGCTGTACATTATTATATTAATCCCATGGTGCTGTACATTATTATATTAATCCCATGGTGCTCTGTACATTATTATATTAATCCCATGGTGCTCTGTACATTATTATATTAATCCCATGGTGCTCTGTACATTATTATATTAGTCCCATGGTGCTCTGTACATTTGGTGCTCTGTACATTATTATATTAATCCATGGTGCTCTGTACATTATTATATTAATCCCATGGTGCTCTGTACATTATTATATTAATCTCATGGTGCTCTGTACATTATTATATTAATCCCATGGTGCTCTGTACATTATTATATTAATCTCATGGTGCTCTGTACATTATTATATTAATCCCATGGTGCTCTGCACATTATTATATTAATCCCATGGTGCTCTGTACATTATTATATTAATCCCATGGTGTTCTGTACATTATTATATTAATCCCATGGTGCTCTGTACATTATTATATTAATCCCATGGTGCTCTGTACATTATTATATTAAGCCCATGGTGTTCTGTACATTATTATATTAATCCCATGGTGCTCTGTACATTATTATATTAATCCCATGGTGCTCTGTACATTATTATATTAATCCCATGGTGCTCTGTATATTATTATATTAATTCCATGGTGCTCTGTACATTATTATATTAATCCCATGGTGCTGTACATTATTATATTAATCCCATGGTGCTCTGTACATTATTATATTAATCCCATGGTGTTCTGTACATTATTATATTAATCCCATGGTGCTCTGTACATTATTATATTAATCCCATGGTGCTCTGTACATTATTATATTAATCCCATGGAGCGCTGTACATTATTATATTAATTCCGTGGTGCTCTGTACATTATTATATTAATCCCATGGTGTTCTGTACATTATTATATTAATCCCATGGTGCTCTGTACATTATTATATTAATCCCATGGTGCTCTGTGCATTGTTATATTAATCCCATGGTGTTCTGTACATTATTATATTAATCCCATGGTGCACTGTACATTATTATATTAATCCCATGGTGCTCTGTACATTATTATATTAATCCCATGGTGCTCTGTACATTATTATATTAATCCCATGGTGCTCTGCACATTATTATATTAATCCCATGGTGCTCTGTACATTATTATATTAATCCCATGGTGTTCTGTACATTATTATATTAATCCCATGGTGTTCTGTACATTATTATATTAATCCCATGGTGCTCTGTACATTATTATATTAATCCCATGGTGCTCTGTACATTATTATATTAATCCCATGGTGCTCTGTACATTATTATATTAATCCCATGGTGCTGTACATTATTATATTAATCCCATGGTGCTCTGTACATTATTATATTAATCCCATGGTGCTCTGTACATTATTATATTAATCCCATGGTGCTCTGTACATTATTATATTAATCCCATGGTGCTCTGCACATTATTTTATTAATCCCATGGTGCTCTGTACATTATTATATTAATCCCATGGTGCTCTGTATATTATTATATTAATTCCATGGTGCTCTGTACATTATTATATTAATCCCATGGTGTTCTGTACATTATTATATTAATCCCATCGTGCTGTACATTATTATATTAATCCCATCGTGCTGTACATTATTATATTAATCCCATGGTGCTCTGTACATTATTATATTAATCCCATGGTGCTCTGTACATTATTATATTAATCCCATGGTGCTCTGTACATTATTATATTAATCCCATGGTGCTCTGTATATTATTATATTAATTCCGTGGTGCTCTGTACATTATTATATTAATCCCATGGTGTTCTGTACATTATTATATTAATCCCATGGTGCTCTGTACATTATTATATTAATCCCATGGTGCTCTGTACATTATTATATTAATCCCATGGTGTTCTGTACATTATTATATTAATCCCATGGTGCTCTGTACATTATTATATTAATCCCATGGTGCTCTGTACATTATTATATTAATCCCATGGTGCTCTGTATATTATTATATTAATCCCATGGTGCTCTGTACATTATTATATTAATCCCATGGTGCTGTACATTATTATATTAATCCCATGGTGCTGTACATTATTATATTGATCCCATGGTGCTGTACGTTATTATATTGATCCCATGGTGCTGTACGTTGTTATATTAATCCCATGGTGCTCTGTACAGTATTATATTCCATGGTGCTCTGTACATTATTATATTAATCCCATGGTGCTCTGTACATTATTATATTAATCCCAGCGGAGTAACACTTGGCTTTGGCAGTTAGAAGGTCATTAGTGACTTTGGTTGGGGCAGTATCTGTGGAGTGCCGGGGTCTGAATCCTGACTGTAGGCCGTAGACTTCCATAAGTACATTAGATCATGTTATTCGGACAGTGATGTTGTTTCTGGCTGTAGTTTTGTTGTCTGTTCTCCGCCTGTTCCTCAGATGGGTTCCTGACATCCCCATCCGATGTCGCTGGGCTCAGTGGCGCCTCTCACTGGATGTTTTGCCTCGATTCATATCATGATTCTTTATACTTGGGGTTTCCTGCTGTGGCTGATCCAGCATCATGTAGCACATGGCAAAGAAAATGTTTTATATGTATGCCCCGCCTCTTTATATCATGGCCACGCCCACAAATTTAACTCTGACGATAACAAGACAATTGTGCATTCTCCGCACTGACCGGGTAAATTACTATTCATATATTCTGACGTTCGGACCACCATGAAGAGGACGGTGAGATCATTTACACCCCGGTCTCCTGTAGGTGTCCTCTTCCTTTTCGTCATTAAAAGTTTTATTGAACACGTATGTGGGGATATACCAACAAAGGGGGGAGGGGGGGGCAGGAGAGGGGCAGAACCTGGAGCAAGAAGTGAGGGAGGGATATTGGCATAAGGGCAACAAGGGCAGCGAGAGGGGGAAGTAAGCGAGGCAACAAAATACTCGGACGCAGCAGAGTCAAAATACAATCATGAAAATAACAAATGAGCAATCGAGTGAAGCAATAAGAAAAAACATCAGTAAAAGAGAAGAACTCGAGCGGAAAAGCAAAGTCAGGC
Source organism: Leptodactylus fuscus (assembly GCF_031893055.1). Classification (NCBI taxonomy): domain Eukaryota; kingdom Metazoa; phylum Chordata; class Amphibia; order Anura; family Leptodactylidae; genus Leptodactylus; species Leptodactylus fuscus. Next base: position 223,410,809 of record NC_134268.1, on the reverse strand, counting down.
GGACACAGAAGGAAAAAAGGAGAGTAAATCGGCGGAGTAGTGGAAGTGGTTCCAATGGCGCCACGTCTGCTGATGCCTCTATCGTCCTGCTGATGCCTCTATCGTCCTGCTGATGCCTCTATCGTCCTACTGATGCCTCTATCGTCCTGCTGATGCCTCTATTGTCCTACTGTTGCTCAGCCACCAGGCTTTCCACTGAGTGTAAGCTATGGAGCTCCTTTATCCAGGATAGGAGCGTAGGGGGTGTCAGAGACTTCCACAGTCTGGGAATGACCCACCTCGCTGCCACTACCATGAATCCTATGAGTCTACGGGTGGGGTTCCTGAATTCACGAGAGAAGATGGAGAGGAGTAGTGGGGTGGGATCGTCCGGCAAGTCAACCCCCATAACCTGTAGGATAATTGGACAAACTCCAGACCAAAAGGGGCATAGAAGGGAGAATCCCCACCGGATGTGGACCATCATGCCTCGCTCAGAGTGACACCTCCAGCACCTAGCCTATGGAGGGAAAAATGTAATGGAGGACAGCTGGAACTCTGCACCACCTAGAAGGTATTTATAATTAATCTCCTGCGCTTTCCATGAGATGGAGAACTTGTGGCACACACAGAAGGCAGAGGACCACGCACCCAGTGGGAATGAGACCCCCAGTTCCCTCTCCCAGCTATCCGTGAATGAAGGCAAGGCACCATCAGGATCCTCCATCAACATACCATACAGGTGGGAAACAGTGTGGGTGAGGGGCAAAGAGGAAAGGCAAAGATGTTGAAAGGGAAGCAGCGCCCTATGGAGATCACCAGAAAGTTTTAAAGAGGAGTAGAAATGGGAGAGTTACGTATATTGCCAGTGGAGGGCAACTGAGTCAGGGCGTGAAGTCTGGGCTAATAGGTCAGCACAGGGAAGAAGAGAGGAGGCTGAGGTGGCCTGCCTAAACCTCAGGACCGGGTCACCCACAGGGTGAAACAAGAACGGGGAACGGAGCCCCGGAGGGCAGTCTGGGATGCTCGAGATCGGAGTCAAAGGACCGTCGTTCGTGAAGAGCTTCCGCGTTGCCCTATATAGACGGCACCCCCCCCCCAGCGTCTGTCGAGCAACAAAGGGGTGCGGGAGAGTTTTACTGTCGGACCAGAGCCTCTTATGAAGCCAAGGTAGAGCAGTGAGAGGTAAAGAGCACAGCGACGCCTCAAGAGCAACCCAGAGATTGGAGCGACCGGAGTGGTGCCAGTCACTGCAACCGCAGCCAAAAAATATTTAGCACAATCTGGGACAACCAACCTGCCTCTCCGTTTGGACCTGAACAGGATGGACCTGGTGATCCGTGGTGGCCCAGCAGCCCAGATGAACTTGCTGAAAGCCTGCCCCACCACCGAGAAAAACCGGGACGGTAGAATCACAGGGACAGTTTGGAAGAGATACAACAATCGGGGGAGGACATTCATTTTTAATAAGTTAATGCGGCCCAGCCATGAAAGGCCCTCGGTGTCCCATCGCGCTAGATCAGGAGGATCGGAGAAAATGTAACGAGTAGGTATCATTCAGATTAGTAGGGAGGAGCACCCCAAGTATTTAATAGACTTAGAGGATCACGAGAACAGAAAGGAGGAGCGCAGGGCACCAAGGACCGTCTCCAGCAGGGAAACATTAAAGGGGTCGGCCACTTTCAGACCAATATTGACAAACAAATGTACAATAAAAAGATATACAATGTTCCAATAGACTTTCTGTATCAATTCATCAGGGTTTTCTAGATCTCTGCTTGCTGTCATTCATTCTGTTACTTCTAGAGGATAAAGGTCTGACCGTGGTCATGTGATATACGGTACATGGTCATGTGATGAGTACACAATGGTACTGCAGGTGTGACCCCTGTCTAAAGGCTCCGGGGCTCCTACACGCTATGTCTGTCCCTGCACACCATGTCAGTCAGACTACTGGTCCTGCTGTGACCCTATAGAGCAGGGATAGGGAACGTCCGGCTCTCCAGCTGTTGCAAAACTACAACTCCCAGCATGCATACTGGCTCTGCTGTTCTTGGAACTCCCATGGAAGTGAATGGAGCATGCTGGGAGTTGTAGTTTCACAGCAGCTGAGAGCCGAAGGTTCCCTATCCCTGCTCTAGAGTGTGTGCAGGGAAGGAAGCCTCCTAATATCCCAGGCAGACCTTGCACTGTGTGCGGCGAAGCAGCCTGCTCAGGATTGTGGGAGTTGTAGTCCAGCTGTCAGCAGGATGTGGTTGGTCATGTGATAGAAAGTCCACAGGCTCCAGGAACACACAGGGCAGAGGAGCGGAGCATTACTGGGGGCCCCACATAGTCCTGCAGGCCGTGCCCTATAATGGTTCATGATGATTGACGGAACGTTAGGAGAGGTGAGTAGTCATATTAACACTTTCACTGCTGGTATGTAGAGCCCAGTATATAGGATTAGCCAATCATGTGATGGAAGAAGATATACAGTATATATACAAGGAGAAGAGAGGCCGACTGTAGGACAGGGGAATACAATCTATTACTATCTGTTATCAGCCATGTCAGGAGAGGAGAGGCCGACTGTAGGACAGGGGAATACAATCTATTACTATCTGTTATCAGCCATGTCAGGAGAGGAGAGGCCGACTGTAGGACAGGGGAATACAATCTATTACTATCTGTTATCAGCCATGTCAGGAGAGGAGAGGCCGACTGTAGGACAGGGGAATACAATCTATTACTATCTGTTATCAGCCGTGTCAGGAGAGGAGAGGCCGACTGTAGGACAGGGGAATACAATCTATTACTATCTGTTATCAGCCGTGTCAGGAGAGGAGAGGCCGACTGTAGGACAGGGGAATACAATCTATTACTATCTGTTATCAGCCATGTCAGGAGAGGAGAGGCTGACTGTAGGACAGGAGAATACAATCTATTACTATCTGTTATCAGCCATGTCAGGAGGGGAGAGTCCGACTGTAGGACAGGAGAATACAATCTATTACTATCTGTTATCAGCCATGTCAGGAGAGGAGAGGCCGACTGTAGGACAGGAGAATACAATCTATTACTATCTGTTATCAGCCACGTCAGGAGAGGAGAGGCCGACTGTAGGACAGGAGAATACAATCTATTACTATCTGTTATCAGCCATGTCAGGAGGGGAGAGGCCGACTGTAGGACAGGAGAATACAATCTATTACTATCTGTTATCAGCCATGTCAGGAGAGGAGAGGCCGACTGTAGGACAGGGGAATACAATCTATTACTATCTGTTATCAGCCATGTCAGGAGAGGAGAGGCCGACTGTAGGACAGGAGAATACAATCTATTACTATCTGTTATCAGCCGTGTCAGGAGAGGAGAGGCCGACTGTAGGACAGGGGAATACAATCTATTACTATCTGTTATCAGCCATGTCAGGAGAGGCCGACTGTAGGACAGGAGAATACAATCTATTACTATCTGTTATCAGCCATGTCAGGAGAGGCCGACTGTAGGACAGGAGAATACAATCTATTACTATCTGTTATCAGCCATGTCAGGAGAGGCCGACTGTAGGACAGGAGAATACAATCTATTACTATCTGTTATCAGCCATGTCTGGAGAGGAGAGGCCGACTGTAGGACAGGAGAATACAATCTATTACTATCTGTTATCAGCCATGTCAGGAGGGGAGAGGCCGACTGTAGGACAGGAGAATACAATCTATTACTATCTGTTATCAGCCATGTCAGAAGAGGAGAGGCCGACTGTAGGACAGGAGAATACAATCTATTACTATCTGTTATCAGCCATGTCAGGAGAGGAGAGGCCGACTGTAGGACAGGGGAATACAATCTATTACTATCTGTTATCAGCCATGTCAGGAGAGGAGAGTCCGACTGTAGGACAGGAGAATACAATCTATTATCTGCCATGTCAGGAGAGGAGAGGCCGACTGTAGGACAGGGGAATACAATCTATTACTATCTGTTATCAGCCATGTCAGGAGAGGAGAGGCCGACTGTAGGACAGGGGAATACAATCTATTACTATCTGTTATCAGCCGTGTCAGGAGAGGAGAGGCCGACTGTAGGACAGGGGAATACAATCTATTACTATCTGTTATCAGCCATGTCAGGAGAGGAGAGGCCGACTGTAGGACAGTGGAATACAATCTATTACTATCTGTTATCAGCCATGTCAGGAGAGGAGAGGCCGACTGTAGGACAGGGGAATACAATCTATTACTATCTGTTATCAGCCATGTCAGGAGAGGAGAGGCCGACTGTAGGACAGGGGAATACAATCTATTACTATCTGTTATCAGCCATGTCAGGAGAGGAGAGGCCGACTGTAGGACAGGGGAATACAATCTATTACTATCCGTTATCAGCCATGTCAGGAGAGGAGAGGCCGACTGTAGGACAGGGGAATACAATCTATTACTATCCGTTATCAGCCATGTCAGGAGAGGAGAGGCCAACTGTAGGACAGGGGAATACAATCTATTACTATCTGTTATCAGCCATGTCAGGAGAGGAGAGGCCAACTGTAGGACAGGGGAATACAATCTATTACTATCTGTTATCAGCCATGTCAGGAGAGGAGAGGCCGACTGTAGGACAGGGGAATACAATCTATTACTATCTGTTATCAGCCTTTTTCTTCCAACCCTACAAATTGTACAGCGCTGCGGAATATGTTGGCACTATATAAATAAAATTTAATATTATATATTATTATTTTTAAGTGACATCATTTTAAAAAGTGTCAGAAATAAGTCATAAAACTCTGTGTTTGTAAATACCCCCTAATATTGAATAGATGAGATGGGGCCTTGTTGTCCTCATTTTTATCTGCACTACAAGCCCACTCTTTGCATACTCCCCTTATGTGCTATAATACAACAACAATAAATCCAGTCTATTCTGTCATATTCCAGGTCCCCGTCTCCTTTGATGAGGTGGTGGTATACTTCTCAGAAGACGAATGGCGCCATCTAGAGGAATGGCAGAGACGTCTGTACAGAGAGGTCATGCAGGAGACCCTGGACGTGGTGCTGTCTCTGGGTAGGGGGCTGTCATTACTGGGGTGTCTGGTAGTGTCGTCCTCATGACCGTCCAGTGACTTCCTTTCTTTTCTGCTGCAGGGTGCCAGTATCGCCAGGCCTCTCCCCCGCCCCGCATCTTTCCTGACGATGAAGCGTCTATTACCAATTATTTTGGATTTCGTCTGGGTAAGTGACATTAGGAAAGTAAAATTAAGAGAACAGGAAGCTTCTGCGTCTCTTGGCAATATGAACATTATACTGCTGTAAGAAAAGTAAGTGAACCCTTAAACACAATCTAACAACACTAAATCGCTCATGTCTTATATACAGAAAGCTGAAAAGTAAGGGAGAAAAAGTAATTGAACCCTCTATCGGAAGCCCCCTCCACCAAGTTTTGGTTTTCCAACTTGGGTTCCAAATCAGTGAACGTCCCACCAGCCTTGCGGTGGACTCTGGTGAAGGCACTGAAGGTGTGAGCCTAAACGGTATTGGGTTATCGGTAGCTACTTATTTGCTGATCGAGTTACCTATTTCTTGCAGCACATTGGGGAATTGCTCACGTAATTCCAATACAGATCTGGAAATTTCTATAGCAATTACCTTAGAATCCATTGGGAGGAGTTTATTATACTGATCATGCCCCTTTTCTGGCATTTTTTGGCGCACGGTCATTCTGCGATATACACTCACCGGCCACTTTATTAGGGACACCATGCTAGTAACGGGTTGGACCCCCTTTTGCCTTCAGAACTGTCTCAATTCTTCGTGGCATAGATACAACAAGGTGCTGGAAGCATTCCTCAGAGATTTTGGTCCATATTGACATGATGACATCACACAGTTGCCGCAGATTTGTCGGCTGCACATCCATGATGCGAATCTCCCGTTCCACCACATCCCAAAGATGCTCCTCTATTGGATTGAGATCTGGTGACTGTGGAGGCCATTGGAGTACAGTGAACTCATTGTCATGTTCAAGAAACCAGTCTGAGATGATTCCAGCTTTATGACATGGCATTGCATTATCCTGCTGAAAGTAGCCATCAGATGTTGGGTACATTGTGGTCATAAAGGGATGGACATGGTCAGCAACAATACTCAGGTAGGCTTTGGCGTTGCAACGATGCTCAATTGGTACCAAGGGGCCCAAAGAGTGCCAAGAAAATATTCCCCACACCATGACACCACCAGCCTGAACCGTTACCGATACAAGGCAGGATGGATCCATGCTTTCATGTTGTTGACGTCAAATTCTGAGCCTACCATCCGAATGTCGCAGCAGAAATCGAGACTCATCAGACCAGGCAACGTTTTTCCAATCTTCAATTGTCCAATTTCGATGAGCTTGTGCAAATTGTAGCCTCAGTTTCCTGTTCTTAGCTGAAAGGAGTGGCACCCGGTGTGGTCTTCTGCTGCTGTAGCCCATCTGTAGCCTCAAAGTTGGACGTACTGTGCGGCGTTCAGAGATGCTCTTCTGGCTACCTTGGTTGTAACGGGTGGCTATTTGAGTCACTGTTGCCTTTCTATCAGCTCGAACCAGTCTGGCCATTCTCCTCTGACCTCTGGCATCAACAACGAATTTCCGCCCCCCACAGAACTGCCGCTCACTGGATGTTTTTTCTTTTTCGGACCATTCTCTGTAAACCCTAGAGATGGTTGTGCGTGAAAATCCCAGTAGATCAGCAGTTTCTGAAATACTCAGACCAGCCCTTCTGGCACCAACAACCATGCCACGTTCAAAGGCACTCAAATCACCTTTCTTCCCCATACTGATGCTCGGTTTGAACTGCAGGAGATTGTCTTGACCATGTCTACATGCCGAAATGCACTGAGTTGCCGCCATGTGATTGGCTGATTAGAAATTAAGTGTTAACGAGCAGTTGGACAGGTGTACCTAATAAAGTGGCCGGTGAGTGTAAATCTAACACTTTAAAAAAAAAAAAAAAAAAGTGAATAAAGTTGGGAAGGGCCCAAGACAGGCCGGGGCCACCTCAGCCCTATGGATATATAGTAACTTGTGCTGGCATGAGGTATAACTATAAATACACCAGTCCCTGGCTAGCCCAGATTTCTGTATTGGCACACAAGACCTTCTGAGATACTCCAGAATAATGAAGAGGCTGCAACCAAGTGATAACCTGGCACATCTCATAATGGTGGAGAATTAAGTGATATCAGCATAGGAAACGCTGGTCTTAATAAATTCCATTCCCTTGACAAATACAGAACCAGCAAAGCTGCCCCAAACCAATGGCGCTCTGTCCACCAGGCGTGACGGTTGGTTTGAGGTTGGGTGTTCATGTGCAGTGTTATTTTCCTTCCAGACATAGCTCAGTTCCATTTTCTTATCTGGCTATAGAACGTGTACCTTTGAGCTCTGTGGACCAGGTGATCTCGGATGAACTTGAGATGGGCCGCAATGTTATTTTTATTTTTTTATTGCCAGCAGGATCTTCATTTATGATGTCCTTCCATGACCGCCGTTCTTGGTCAATGGTTTTCTAGTGGACACATGGACAAAGGTTTTGGTGGAGTCTTCTGTAAGTATCTTGGGATTACCCTTGGAATCTTAATAGGACACCCACTTCTAGTGAGAGAAGCATCAGTCCATGGATTGATGTGCAGAACATCCAAGTCTCTAGCCATGTTTTTTAGCCCTACATGTAGCTCTATAATGCATCTTCTGAGAGTTGTTTGCCTCAAGGCTTGGCTCACACAGTCCATCTTGAGAGTAAAAGATTTGTCAGTAACCAGGCTTTGTGTGCCTTTATTTAATAGGAAATCCCCTGTAAATCCCGCACGTCCTATCCCATCGCTTTCCTTAAAACATCTTTGTCAATTACCTTTCTGAAAAGCCATTCGATCAGGGATTCACTTACTTTTTCTCCACTATGGATGGTTACGCCATGAGGGGAATGTATTAAGATTGGTGATTCTTACGCCAGTCTATATTGATTCTCTAACAGGCACAAGTCGCTCCAAAAGGCTCCATCCTCGCCCATAGGTGCACCTGATTTCCAATCTACGCCAGCTGTGATCTAGTGTAGACTTGTGGTTTAACCCATGCCAGTCTTCTGCCATTACTTATAATAAATATGGCGCCGTGAACCTGCCTACAGAGATGGCACAATCAGACCACCTTCTATTAGTAAGCATTTCAAAACTCCATGTATTACCATAGGGTTCATTTACTTTTTTTTCTTGCAGCTGTATGTATTTGGGACCATTCTGCTTACTGCTATTTATACGAAGCAATAGGGAATACCCATATGGGGTTCTTGTGTAGGGTCGCCTATATAATGTACACCTTTTTCCTATTACATTCCAGAGGAACAATTGGGGATGAATATAGAAGACAAAAGAGAAGCGGCGCCCAACTGTACAAAACCTCTAGTAAATGGCACTGATACTTGTAGGCAGAGGAAACCTCCAGACATTAGAAAGGTGCACAGGTGCCCGGACTGTAAGACTCTGTGTGGCAGCAGGACCCTCCTTGAAGAGCACAAGAAAACCCATAAAGAAGGGAAGGTTCGGCATGAAGATGGGGGTAAAGTTGTGAAGCAGGTTCCAGTGATGGCCCCGCAGTCTGTGCCCCTCGCAGGAAGGGTCTTCCAATGTAATAATTGCGATAAGTCCTTTAGTAACCAGTCCGTCCTCTCTCTACACCAGAAAACCCACACTGGTGAGAAGCTCTTTAAATGCTCAGAATGTGGCAAGAGCTTCCCGAAGAGGTCCCAGCTGGTGATGCACAAGAGATGTCACATCGAAGAAAGACCCTACAAGTGCACCCAATGTGAGAAAAGTTACACCCAACAATCTAAGCTGATTGAACACCAAAGGACGCACACCGGGGAAAAACCCTTCAAATGTAGTGAGTGTGGAAAAGGCTTCACCAAGAGGTCTCACCTGAAGGAACATCTAAGGATCCACACGGGCGAGAAACCCCATAAATGTGACCAGTGTGATAAGACCTTCCATTACCCATCAAACCTGGTGGAGCATCAGAGGACTCATTCCGGTGACCGTCCATATCAATGCACCGAATGTGATAAGAGCTTCATCAAAATGTCCAAACTGATCGTCCATCTCCGGATACACACCGGGGAACGGCCGTATAAATGCACCGAGTGTGACAAGAGCTTCAGCCAACAATCCAACCTTGTGGTCCATCAAAGGACTCACACGGGGGAGAAACCCTTTAAGTGCAATGACTGCAAGAAGACGTTTAGTTATCATTACACTCTCATGGTCCACCAAAGAACCCACACCGGGGAAAAACCTTACAAGTGCACTCTGTGTGAGAAAGCCTTCACGCAACATTCTAGCCTCAAAATTCATCTTAAAGTTCATGAACCTCAACTACCTGATGAGCCTGACCTGACATCTCCTGAGGAGCCATCAACACCAGACCAGACAAACACTGAAGAGGACAAGGCTCTGTCAACGACACCACCAACCAACCCCACAAGTCCTCCAGATATTGTGCAGGACTGTGAGGACAATTATCTTCCACGCTCCCCCCTGAGTGAGTATTTAGGTGCCCTTTTACTTCCAGATAAGAAGTATAGCTGCACCGAGTGTGATAAGTCATTCCTAGATAAGTCTAAACTAGTTGTCCATCTACGAACTCATACCGGGGAACGTCCCTTCAAGTGCTCCCTGTGTGATAAGGCCTTCATTCAATGGTCCCGTCTATCCGAGCACAGGAAAACCCACACAGGAGAAAAGCCCTATGTGTGCTCCGAGTGCGGCAAGAGTTTCCTCAAGATGTCCAAGCTGACCGTCCATCGGAGAATACACACAGGAGAGCGGCCGTATACCTGCTCAGAATGCGGGAAGCAATTCACTCAGCAATCCAACATGGTGATCCATCAGCGGATCCACACCGGGGAAAGGCCCTTTAAATGTAATACTTGCGACAAGACCTTCCGTTACCAGTCGTCTCTTATTAGGCATCGGCGGGATCACACGGGTGACACAGAAACCTAGCAGGGCCAAACACCGTGCCGGGTATTCCTAGAGATCTCAAGAAAAGACTGTTCATGGTCTGTGTCTCAGGGCGGACAATAAAACTCTACGTCATTTGTGGACGATCTCTTGTCTCTGATTTCTTTTCACAGTTTCTCTCTCGGGCTGCCGTACATGTTTCTCTTATAACCCAAATGGTAGAAGAAGAGCGGTACTCCCAGCAGCAGGGACGCCCTTAATTTCCTTTAGTACGTCCTTCAGCTAAAGTGCCATAAAAAATGCTTATTCTAGATGTGGTCATGGCAAGTCTTATTCAGAAAGAGCCCTGGACCTGTATCACTAACCGCAGAATCAGGGGCCCCTACACAGGGCAAGGGACCAATCACCTCCCTTCACCACAGCTTACGCTGGGTTCACACTAGCGCCCGGAGTCCGTTCTCAGCTTTCCGTCTTCTGCACGCAGAAGACGGAAAGCTGTCAGACCGGGTCCGGCCGTGAGCGGTGGTGAGCGTTTTATGCTCTCCGCCACAAAACCGTTTTTTTAAAAAAATCAGACACAGAATACTGCATGTCCGACTCTGTGTCCGATTTAAAAAAAAACTGGTTTCGTGGCGGAGAGCATAAAACGCTCACCACCGCTCCCGGCCGAACAGCTTTCAAACCCATTCAAATCAAAGAGTCCTGCAGGTTTCCGTCTCCTGCTCTGTTTCGTGCAGGGAACGGAGACCGGGGCGCAATGTGAACGAGCCCTTAGGAAGAACATGTCAGTATCTTGCATTGGCTTCCAAATATTTGCTAGATTAAGATCTAGCAAGGTTACAAGAAATAAGGGACACCCTACACCACAGGAGGCGCACACCCACAGATACTCAACACCCCCAGGAGGGGCATCCTGAAGTGCACCACACCCTGAAATATCCACCATCCACTGTGACACAGGAGGAGATGAGGGGACACTAATGACTGTGACACAGGGGGAGATGAGGGGACACTAATGCCTGTGACACATAGAGATGAGGGGACACTAATGCCTGTGACACAGGGGGAGATGAGGGGACACTAATGCCTGTGACACAGGGGGAGATGAGGGGACACTAATGACTGACACAGGGAGATGAGGGGACACTAATGACTGTGACACAGGGGGAGATGAGGGGACACTAATGCCTGTGACACATAGAGATGAGGGGACACTAATGCCTGTGACACAGGGGGAGATGAGGGGACACTAATGCCTGTGACACAGGGGGGAGATGAGGGGACACTAATGACTGTGACACAGGGGGAGATGAGGGGACACTAATGACTGTGACACATAGAGATGAGGGGGACACTAATGCCTGTGACACATAGAGATGAGGGGACACTAATGACTGTGACACAGGGAGATGAGGGGACACTAATGACTGTGACACAGGGGGAGATGAGGGGACACTAATGACTGTGACACATAGAGATGAGGGGACACTAATGACTGTGACACATAGAGATGAGGGGACACTAATGACTGTGACACATAGAGATGAGGGGACACTAATGACTGTGACACATAGAGATGAGGGGACACTAATGACTGTGACACATAGAGATTGAGGGGACACTAATGACTGTGACACAGGGGAGTGGATGATGGGAGTTGTAGTTCTCCGTGCCCCGCCCCCTCCGTTCCTCCGCTCCCAGTGGTGCCTTGCGGGTGACGTGTGACCGGGCCGGGCAGAGAGCGGGCGCTGCTCCGGGTGTGCGCGGTGCGGCCTCCATGTCCCCTCTCTCCTCCTACTTCCTGTCCGCCCCGGCTGTGTCCTCCTCACTCCCCGGCAGTCTCATCCCCGGAGCCCAGACAAAAGGACGGACACCCGGAGCTCGGTGACCCGCGGAGCCGGGACAGTATGTGTGAGCGAGGTAAGAGGCGGCCCCTATACCGGGTGTAGTCCTATATATACAGCTGTACGGGAGGGGCTCCCCAGTATCTGCCCCATCACTATATACCTGCACCCCCCTCCTCTGTATACCACCTACAGTCAGTGCTGAGCCTCACACAGTCAGTGACCCCAATATTCTGCTCCCCTATACATCTCACTATCCCCCCAATATTCAGCTCCCTCATACAGCCCATGTCACTGCCTCTGTACTTCACACAGTGGAGCTGTACCCCAATATTCAGCACCAGGGGTAACCTCCTCCGCCTCATTCACTGCTGATTACCCCCTAACACTACCCTTCCCCCGTCCCCCCTGTCACAGTCCTGGGGGTCCCTCCGCTCAGGTGACTGTGGCCCCATGTGCTGTATGTGCAGGACTGACACCCCCCAGATCCGTATAGTGAGTGACCCCATGTGATGACGGAGGGGGCCACCTCTCGCCCCCGGCTGTCGCTCTTATCCGCCTCCTGTTCTGTCTTGTGTTTCTTTTATATTTTGTCGCTTTCTCTGCAGTTTCTTCTTTTGATATTTTTTCTCGTTTATTTTACAGAATTTTTTTCTCATATTTTAGGATATTTTTTATCATTGATTTTTTTTTTGTAGTTTTTTTTCTATTCCTGTGTGACTTTCCCCCGTTGCAGCAGACTGATCCCCGATGTGTTGGCGATTTCTGGACTCCCCTGATATTTGTATATTTAGCATTTCGGTTTTTATTCTGTTTTATGTGGATTTCATGTCCATTTTTAATCTCAGCTGACATCTGTGTTGTGGTTTGTGGGCTCCAGCAGCTCCCAGTGACCCCCCCATTTACTCCCAGTAACCCCCCATTCCCTCCCAGTGTCCCCCCCCCCCCCATTCCCTCGCAGTGTCCCCCTCCCCCATTCCCTCACAGTGTCCCCCTCCCCCATTCCCTCACAGTGTCCCCCCCATTCCCTCCCAGTGTCCCCCCCCATTCCCTCCCAGTGTCCCCCCCCATTCCCTCCCAGTGTCCCCCCCCATTCCCTCCCAGTGTCCCCCCCATTCCCTCCCAGTGTCCCCCCCCCAATCACTCCCAGTGTCCCCCCCAATCACTCCCAGTGTCCCCCCCCAATCACTCCCAGTGTCCCCCCCCAATCACTCCCAGTGTCCCCCCCCAATCACTCCCAGTGTCCCCCCCCAATCACTCCCAGTGTCCCCCCCAATCACTCCCAGTGCCCCCCCCCATTCACTCCCAGTGCCCCCCCCCATTCACTCCCAGTGCCCCCCCCATTCACTCCCAGTGTCCCCCCCCCCCCCAATCACTCCCTTTAAGATGTTCATCATCATTTTACAGATAAACAAATCCAAGTTATTTTTTGTCTGCCAGTCGTCAGAATGTGACACATCAGCTGTAAATCAGGAGCGACCCCGGGGATGGCGGCCGGTGACGGTGGCTTCAAGGCACTGAGAGACTTTGGGACTGTTCACAGGACACTTTGTTTCTCTGGTCACATGATTCATTTTGGTCGGGTCCTATTCTGCCAGCGTTGAGGTCCCTGGGTCAGTTTTTATTGGCCGTTCTGACAGATTTGTGTCTCAGTGTCGGCCATTACAGATCGGGGGTTGGGTGGAAAAAAAATGAAAACTTTATCTTGGACACGAAGCAGATGTGAGAGAGACGGCGGCCCCCGCTTCATCCTCCGCTATGGCCCCCATATTATTGGAGGAGTTCTTATTTATATTTAATCTCACCTTTAATTCTAATCCTCGTCTAATATCTCCTATACCTGGACGTATTATATGTCTTATATTACACTGAGACCGTATAATGATACAGTGTGTTATATTGTTACGTGGCTACGTTGTGTTATATTGTTACGTGGTCACGTTGTGTTATATTGTCACGTGGTCACGTTGTGTTATATTGTTACGTGGCTACCTTGTGTTATAGTGTTACGTGGCTACGTTGTGTTATATTGTTACGTGGTCACGTTGTGTTATATTGTTACGTGCATACGTTGTGTTATATTGTTACGTGGCTACGTTGTGTTATATGGTTACGTGGCTACGTTGTGTTATATGGTTACGTGGCTACGTTGTGTTATATGGTTACGTGGCTACGTTGTATTATATTGTTACGTGGCTACGTTGTGTTATATTGTTACGTGGTCACGTTGTGTTATATTGTCACGTGGTCACGTTGTGTTATATTGTTACGTGCATACGTTGTGTTATATTGTTACGTGGCTACGTTGTGTTATATGGTTACGTGGCTACGTTGTGTTATATGGTTACGTGGCTACGTTGTGTTATATGGTTACGTGGCTACGTTGTATTATATTGTTACGTGGCTACGTTGTGTTATATTGTCACGTGGTCACGTTGTGTTATATTGTTACGTGGCTACGTTGTGTTATACTGATATGTTATGTTTGTTGTCTGTCGTTGTCCGATTTCCTTCTTTTCTGCTACATCTGAACATGGCTGTGTTGTGGTTTCTCCTGCGCTGTCACTATTGCTTCTGTCTGTTCCTTACGAGGGGGAGGAGGAAAAGCGCAGAGATATCTGTACACCCCCGATCCTATTGCAGCAAGTTCTCACAAATGGGGGCATTCATCATACTTGACAAGTGCCCTACTTTGCAATGCATGACTTTCCTCCCAGCAGAGTCTGATCAGCAGATACCCAGGACCCTCCGCCCGGACAGCTGGAGACTGTGGGGGGCACCGGACTACCTGAGCTAGAGACTGTGGGGGGCACTAGATTACCTGAGCTGGAGACTATGGGGGGCACTGCACTACCTGAGCTAGAGACTGTGGGGGGCACCGGACTACCTGAGCTGGAGACTATGGGGGGCACTGCACTACCTGAGCTGGAGACTGTGGGGGGCACCGGACTACCTGAGCTGGAGACTGTGGGGGGCACTTACTGACTCTTTTTGAGTTTTATGATCTAATCAGTATTTTTATTTTTTTGCCCATATTACATAAAGCTGCTTCTGCCTGTAATAGGAGATACTTGTTATTTGCACCTTGAAAAGTCTAAATCTTTTTGTACTTGCGGCCTCTCTGCAGACGAGACCTGTGTATCAGTACAGGATAAGTAATGTAATGTATGTACACAGTGACTGTACCTGCAGAATAGTGAGTGCAGCTCTGGAGTATAATACAGGATAAGTAATGTAATGTATGTGCACAGTGACTGTACCAGCAGAATAGTGAGCGCAGCTCTGGAGTATAATACAGGATAAGTAATGTAATGTATGTACACAGTGACTGCACCAGCAGAATAGTGAGCGCAGCTCTGGAGTATAATACAGGATAAGTAATGTAATGTATGTACACAGTGACTGTACCAGCAGAATAGTGAGCGCAGCTCTGGGGTATAATACAGGATAAGTAATGTAATGTATGTACACAGTGACTGTACCAGCAGAATAGTGAGCGCAGCTCTGGAGTATAATACAGGATAAGTAATGTAATGTATGTACACAGTGACTGCACCAGCAGAATAGTGAGCGCAGCTCTGGAGTATAATACAGGATAAGTAATGTAATGTATGTACACAGTGACTGTACCAGCAGAATAGTGAGCGCAGCTCTGGGGTATAATACAGGATAAGTAATGTAATGTATGTACACAGTGACTGTACCAGCAGAATAGTGAGCGCAGCTCTGGAGTATAATACAGGATAAGTAATGTAATGTATGTACACAGTGACTGCACCAGCAGAATAGTGAGCGCAGCTCTGGAGTATAATACAGGATAAGTAATGTAATGTATGTACACAGTGACTGTACCAGCAGAATAGTGAGCGCAGCTCTGGAGTATAATACAGGATAAGTAATGTAATGTATGTACACAGTGACTGTACCAGCAGAATAGTGAGCGCAGCTCTGGAGTATAATACAGGATAAGTAATGTAATGTATGTACACAGTGACTGCACCAGCAGAATAGTGAGCGCAGCTCTGGAGTATAATACAGGATAAGTAATGTAATGTATGTACACAGTGACTGTACCAGCAGAATAGTGAGCGCAGCTCTGGAGTATAATACAGGATAAGTAATGTAATGTATGTACACAGTGACTGTACCAGCAGAATAGTGAGCGCAGCTCTGGAGTATAATACAGGATAAGTAATGTATGTACACAGTGACTGTACCAGCAGAATAGTGAGCGCAGCTCTGGAGTATAATACAGGATAAGTAATGTATGTACACAGTGACTGTACCAGCAGAATAGTGAGCACAGCTCTGGAGTATAATACAGGATAAGTAATGTAATGTATGTACACAGTGACTGCACCAGCAGAATAGTGAGCGCAGCTCTGGAGTATAATACAGGATAAGTAATGTATGTACACAGTGACTGCACCAGCAGAATAGTGAGCGCAGCTCTGGAGTATAATACAGGATAAGTAATGTAATGTATGTACACAGTGACTGCACCAGCAGAATAGTGAGCGCAGCTCCGGAGTATAATACAGGATAAGTAATGTAATGTATGTACACAGTGACTGTACCAGCAGAATAGTGAGCGCAGCTCTGGAGTATAATACAGGATAAGTAATGTAATGTATGTACACAGTGACTGCACCAGCAGAATAGTGAGCGCAGCTCTGGAGTATAATACAGGATAAGTAATGTAATGTATGTACACAGTGACTGTACCAGCAGAATAGTGAGCGCAGCTCTGGAGTATAATACAGGATAAGTAATGTAATGTATGTACACAGTGACTGTACCAGCAGAATAGTGAGCGCAGCTCTGGAGTATAATACAGGATAAGTAATGTAATGTATGTACACAGTGACTGTACCAGCAGAATAGTGAGTGCAGCTCTGGAGTATAATACAGGATAAGTAATGTATGTACACAGTGACTGCACCAGCAGAATAGTGAGCGCAGCTCTGGAGTATAATACAGGATAAGTAATGTAATGTATGTACACAGTGACTGCACCAGCAGAATAGTGAGCGCAGCTCCGGAGTATAATACAGGATAAGTAATGTAATGTATGTACACAGTGACTGTACCAGCAGAATAGTGAGCGCAGCTCTGGAGTATAATACAGGATAAGTAATGTAATGTATGTACACAGTGACTGCACCAGCAGAATAGTGAGCGCAGCTCTGGAGTATAATACAGGATAAGTAATGTAATGTATGTACACAGTGACTGTACCAGCAGAATAGTGAGCGCAGCTCTGGAGTATAATACAGGATAAGTAATGTAATGTATGTACACAGTGACTGTACCAGCAGAATAGTGAGCGCAGCTCTGGAGTATAATACAGGATAAGTAATGTAATGTATGTACACAGTGACTGTACCAGCAGAATAGTGAGCGCAGCTCTGGAGTATAATACAGGATGTATCTGAGGATCAGTACAGGGTTTATCCAGGTGTTACATGCTTCTCTGATGGGATAGGGATGATAAGCGGCTGGGGTCCGCTCTGGTGCTCCTTATCTCTGGCTTATCTCTCCCCTCACACAAATATTTAGTTAGTCTGTCTGGATATGATGGAGGGTTTTGGGGTTCACCTCTGTAATCTTTATGATTATCTCCAGTCGGTCCCATCCCCCATGAGTGTCTCCCTATTATTATGGTAACCCCTCGCTCCCTGTGATGTTCCCCTCTGTCCTGTGATCTGTCCTAGTGACTGACATCTTCCTCCTCTTCTTGTCAGGTCCATGATGTCTCAGTGCCTGGTGCGAGGCTGCAGGAACGCCTCTGAGTGCACGGACAGCGCTGTCACCTTCCACCCCTTCCCAGCAGAGCGGGAGGCTGCGGAGCGATGGGCCAGTCTGTGCGGGGTCTCCGGCCAGGAGTGTTCTCAGCTCTTGAAGGATCTGGAGCTTGGCGGCATCGCCGGGAGGTACCAGCTGTGCTCACTGCACTTTGAGCAAAAGGCCTACGAAACGACCCCAGAGGACAAGACCACCGGCGGGAAACTGAGGCCGGGAGCGGAGCCGACGCTATTACTGAGTCCGGGGCCAACCTCGGGGAGTGACGCTCAGGTAAGGGACAGCAAGGCTCAGCCATATCAGAGCCGGGAGCCCAAAGCTAGTGGTCTGTGACTGCAGACAAGTGCCCAGAAAGGACCTGACGACTCGCATGTAAAGGGGGGGCCCAACCTCAGCAAGTTATCCCAACACCGGCTGTATTTTTTCAAAAATTTTTTTTTATAAATATATATATTATTATTATTTTATATATCTTTTTTTTAAACCCAGTGCTCCATCCATCATGGCGGCCTCCATAGTCCTGTACACAGTGATTATTGGGGGCTTTTCCAGCATTCGGGAAGTCAGTGACAGTTATTTACCATCCCCCCGTCTCATGATATTGTGCCGGTAACTATGTACTTGTAGGGTTAACTGCCGACTGCCTGCTCGTATATAGTCAATGGACTGTCAGCAAGCAGTTAAAGGGATATTTCGGCAAGTCAATGGGTTGTCGGCAAGCCTAAGTCCCCCTATTGAGTGGAGCAGTGACCATAGGGGGGCGCTGTTCTGTCCACTTCTATGAGACTGTCGGACATATCTGACACTAGGCATAGAGGTGGACTAAGGACCCCCATGTGCAGACGCCTCTGATCCTGTAGGACGCCCCTTTAAGCTGATTCTCGGCAGCACCATATTAATCCCGCGGCGTCCTCTCACACTGCGGCTCTCGGAGTCGTCTCCTTTTTTAGCCTGTTTTTCAGTTGTGGATGTGATGGCTGATCCTGACACCTGACTCCGTCATCCATCACTGTCACTTGTCTGCGTCAGTCCAATTTCTCATTTCAGGCCGAGCCTGACAGCCGACGTGGATTCCATTAATCATGTTTGCAGCTGTCGGCGCGGCTTTCTTCCTCGCCGTTCGCCTCCTCCCCGTCCTGCCATCATTGTTTGCTCTCGGGCCTCGCTCAGGGTGGCTGCCGGACGCTCCTCGGATACTCGAAGTATGGCGGCTTCTTCCATTGTCATCTCGTGATTGACGCGCGGCTTCTTCCCTGACGCCCCTGATTAATGAGGATACAGGGGCGAGAGTATATAGCTGTATACAAGGCAATTCCCTAATATTTAGGAATGTAAGAATCATTCTTGTAGCTGGCAGCCATGATACAAGTGATACGAGCCACGGTATTGGGTATGTGCGGCAATGGCGATTATTTTGCTCGCCCCCCCCCAGCCCTGTAGACACCCGAGAATACATAAAGGAATGGCTACTTGTGTAATTTTCCCATCTAATATCAGTTTATAGCAGATCGGCGTCCTCTGTCAGATCAGGTGCCATGGTGGTGATGATGGGGGTCGTATTCCTGCGCTCGGCCGACCTCACATCATAAATCATTGAGGATTTCGTTCTGTCTCCGCTGATCGCTCCTGCCAAAGCGGCTCCCCATAGTTTCCATAGCAACCCCTAGCCAGCCATCTTTCCTTCTCGATGTCGTGTATAGACATGGCTGCTTCACATTCATTTCTGCTTTAACCCCCCACATCTGGCGGTGACGCTGAGGGTCTTCAGGAGGACGTGGTTATCGCCGCCGGGGCTGTGTATCGGCGATTCCTCCACTTATGATGTATTTCTCCTTCTCTTGCAGGTGAACGCTTCCTTACCAGCCACACGCAGCCCACAGCGGCAGACGCCTCCTCCGTCCTCTTCGTGTTCCTCGTGCACCTGCGCTCAGTCCCTGCCTCCGACCTCTAAGGCGACTCAGGTACGTACTTATAGGATCAGGCCATGAGAGTCCATGTCATCCGCCACCTCTGTAGATCTGAGGTTCTGTTTCTTGCTGCAGGGACCAGGCTGTGGACAATCCTCCAACGTCCAGGACTCGGCTGCTGAGATCCGACCGCAGGTGTCGCACTGCCCCGCCGGAGCCACAGTGCTCAGCCCCCAGCCCGGCGTCAGTCAGGTCAGGCGACAGTAGACAACATATCATCTCTGCTAAGACTTGAGGTTCCATCTTAAAGGGGCTCTATCAGCAAAATCCTGCTGCTAGAGCCCCACATATGCGTGAATAGCCTTTAAAAAGGCTATTCAGGCACCGTAAATGTTATATTAAACTTTAAAAAAACCGTTTTAAAAAAATAATGTGCTCTACTTACGGATCGTGCACGCTGGGCGGGCATTCAGGGTGTGTCTTCATCTTCTTCCCCGCCTCTTCTTCCTCCGGTCCCATCCTCCTCCGACGCTCGCGGACACTGATATAAAAAAACGGCCTGGGCGCATGCGCAGTAGCATGCGGCTTCTACTACAGCTACTGCGCATGCGCCCAGGCTATCACTGTCCGTTCGCGAGCGCTGGAGGAAAACGGGACTGGAGGACATCGGAGGAAGAAGAGGCGTGGAAGAAGAAGACGGCGCACCCTGAATGCCCGCCCAGGGTGCATGTTCGGTAAGTAGAGCACATTCTTTTTTAGGTTATTATTTTAAAACGGGGGGGGGGGGGGGGGGGGGGGGTAGTTTAATATAACATTACCGGTGCCTGAATAGACTTTTTAAAGGCTATGCACGCATATGTGGGGCTCTAGCAGCAGGATTTTGCTGATAGAGTCCCTTTAAGGGTAATGGGGTACAGAGGACTAGAAACATCACAAGATGGGACCTCAGCATCGATACAGGAGGTAGATGGCCAACAGAGCGGGGGGAGGGGCAGTATGCCCATTGGAGAGACAGAGCCCCCCATATAGCAATCTACTGTCCAGACCAGAGCCATGTCCAGAGTCAATTCAAGGCCTTTCTTCCAAACCCAAGACCCCCTTTAGACGTTCCATACTGGGCAATAACAAGAGGAAGTCATTTTGTGGATTTCTCACCTTTTTCTTATTCCACAGATCGTTCTCAACTTTCGTGACCAAGGACAGACTCTTAAACTGGATAATGTGTCCACAGAGAGCGCCCCCCAGTGTCAGGGAGGATGCCACTGCCAGCAGAGAGTGGTCAAGCAGGTAAGATGGGCTGGAAACCTTGGACAGGGATAACTCCATCTTATAACGTGTCTTGGGTGGGGGGATATTTAAGAAGGACTTGACCACTTTCCTGACACGCCTTGTGCTGTTCTTTTCCTCATTGCCAGTCGGGTTTTACCATTCTTCTTGTCCGCACTCATTGGACATTATAGACTATAGTCCAGTTGTCAATGTATTCCTACATCGCCAGGAGGAATAACTGAGGAACCGCACGAGACACAGGTAATAGAAATCCAGACTTGTGATATAATTTTTGACTCCTGTTTTTCCCCAGGTTGTCCTCATCTTCTTGGATCACCCATGTGAGTCCACCGCCCCAACATCTTCCACGTCCTCTCAGGAATCTCCTCCAACATTAACTTCTGGCACCCAAACTGAAGAACAAGATGGAGACTCTGGGAGCAGCAGACAAGTCCATCCCGAGAGGCCCGTGCCTCAGCCGTCACCTCTGTCTTGTCAGGGGGCCGTCCAGGGGAGCGCACAGACCACTACATGTATGGAGGTCAGCGAGGTGCAGGGCTCCACAGAAGCAATGGAGAGCGACGCCAAGATGTCAGAGGTCACAGTCGGTCCAGGGGAGCAGCAAACCCCGCAGCCCTGCCAGGAGCCTATGGAAACTGAGACCAGTAGGCAGGCAGACCTTAACTCTGTGCCCCCCACCTCAGACAGACTCCAAACAATCCCTGAGAGCCCTGACAAAGGATTAGACCATAGATGTAGTGTGGAGCCGACCCCCGACTCACAGGCTCAGGTAGGATCATCCAAAAATAATCCCTAGCTTGCACGGTATAGTCCTTGCTGATAATGTGCCAGAAGCTTGTCCGCTGACATTAGGATAGCAACCTATAGGGGGCACTAGAGGTATCATTTGTAATTCTGACTTTCTTCATTAGCAGCTTCCAAATGACCAAGCGCCAAGCAGCAAATGTGAACAAAGACCAGACAATCCCCCCGAGTGTCCGCACAGCCAGCGCCAGACCTGCAGACCGTTCTGTATAGGTCCATCTATAAACCAGGTTGGGATGTGAGGTTGTATTATACTAAACCCACCGGATAGGAGACGCAAGAAGCTCTAACCTAGTGTGTATGGCAGCAAAACAAAGCCCTCACCTGCACCTGTAATGTTACTAAATGTAATTTCAGGCACCAAAGATACCGAGCGCAGTATAGGAAACAACGCTATATAACCTCTGATATCTAGATAATGATCAGAGACATGTCATCAAGTGACTACAATAATACTGCCCCTATGTATAAGAATATAACTACTATAATAGTGCCCCTATGTACAAGAATATAACTACTATAATACTGCTCCTATATACAAGAATATAACTACTATAATACTGCTCCTATGTACAAGAATATAACTACTATGATACTACCTCCTATGTACAAGAATATAACTACTATAATACTACCTCCTATGTACAAGAATATAACTACTATAATACTGCTCCTATGTACAAGAATATAACTACTATAATACTACCTCCTATGTACAAGAATATAACTACTATAATACTACCTCCTATGTACAAGAATATAACTACTATAATACTACCTCCTATGTACAAGAATATAACTACTATAATACTGCTCCTATGTACAAGAATATAACTACTATAATACTGCTCCTATATACAAGAATATAACTACTATAATACTGCCCCTATGTACAAGAATATAACTACTATAATACTGCTCCTATGTACAAGAATATAACTACTATAATACTGCTCCTATATACAAGAATATAACTACTATAATACTGCCCCCTATGTATAAGAATATAACTACTATAATACTGCCCCTATGTACAAGAATATAACTACTATAATACTGCTCCTATATACAAGAATATAACTACTATAATACTGCCCCTATGTACAAGAATATAACTACTATAATACTGTTCCTATGTACAAGAATATAACTACTATAATACTGCTCCTATGTACAAGAATATAACTACTATAATACTGCTCATATGTACAAGAATATAACTACTATAATACTACTCCTATGTACAAGAATATAACTACTATAATACTGCTCTTATGTGCAAGAATATAACTACTATAATACTGTTCCTATGTACAAGAATATAACTACTATAATACTGCGCCTATGTACAAGAATATAACTACTATAATACTGCTCCTATGTACAAGAATATAACTACTATAATACTGCTCCTATGTACAAGAATATAACTACTATAATACTACTCCTATGTACAAGAATATAACTACTATAATACTACCTCCTATGTACAAGAATATAACTACTATAATACTACTCCTATGTACAAGAATATAACTACTATAATACTACTCCTATGTACAAGAATATAAGTACTATAATACTACCTCCTATGTACAAGAATATAACTACTATAATACTGCTCTTATGTACAAGAATATAACTACTATAATACTGTTCCTATGTACAAGAATATAACTACTATAATACTACTCCTATGTACAAGAATATAACTACTATAATACTACCTCCTATGTACAAGAATATAACTACTATAATACTGCTCTTATGTACAAGAATATAACTACTATAATACTACTCCTATGTACAAGAATATAACTACTATAATACTGCTCATATGTGCAAGAATATAACTACTATAATACTACCTCCTATGTACAAGAATATAACTACTATAATACTACCTCCTATGTACAAGAATATAACTACTATAATACTGCTCTTATGTACAAGAATATAACTACTATAATACTGTTCCTATGTACAAGAATATAACTACTATAATACTGCTCCTATGTACAAGAATATAACTACTATAATACTGCTCCTATGTACAAGAATATAACTACTATAATACTGCTCCTATGTACAAGAATATAACTACTATAATACTGCTCCTATGTACAAGAATATAACTACTATAATACTGCTCTTATGTACAAGAATATAACTACTATAATACTGTTCCTATGTACAAGAATATAACTACTATAATACTGCTCCTATGTACAAGAATATAACTACTATAATACTGCTCCTATGTACAAGAATATAACTACTATAATACTACCTCCTATGTGCAAGAATATAACTACTATAATACTGCTCCTATGTACAAGAATATAACTACTATAATACTACCTCCTATGTACAAGAATATAACTACTATAATACTGCTCTTATGTACAAGAATATAACTACTATAATACTGTTCCTATGTACAAGAATATAACTACTATAATACTGTTCCTATGTACAAGAATATAACTACTATAATACTGCTCCTATGTACAAGAATATAACTACTATAATACTGCCCCTATGTACAAGAATATAACTACTATAATACTACTCCTATGTACAAGAATATAACTACTATAATACTACCTCCTATGTACAAGAATATAACTACTATAATACTGCTCATATGTGCAAGAATATAACTACTATAATACTACCTCCTATGTACAAGAATATAACTACTATAATACTACTCCTATGTACAAGAATATAACTACTATAATACTACTTCCTATGTACAAGAATATAACTACTATAATACTACTCCTATGTACAAGAATATAACTACTATAATACTGCCCCTATGTACAAGAATATAACTACTATAATACTACTCCTATGTACAAGAATATAACTACTATAATACTACCTCCTATGTACAAGAATATAACTACTATAATACTACTCCTATGTACAAGAATATAACT
Organism: Leptodactylus fuscus; assembly: GCF_031893055.1. Taxonomy (NCBI): domain Eukaryota; kingdom Metazoa; phylum Chordata; class Amphibia; order Anura; family Leptodactylidae; genus Leptodactylus; species Leptodactylus fuscus. The sequence goes on along the minus strand of NC_134268.1, from coordinate 223,386,261 downwards.
ACTATAATACTACTCCTATGTACAAGAATATAACTACTATAATACTGCTCTTCTGTACAAGAATATAACTACTATAATACTGCTCATATGTGCAAGAATATAACTACTATAATACTACTCCTATGTACAAGAATATAACTACTATAATACTGCCCCTATGTACAAGAATATAACTACTATAATACTACTCCTATGTACAAGAATATAACTACTATAATACTACCTCCTATGTACAAGAATATAACTACTATAATACTGCTCCTATGTACAAGAATATAACTACTATAATACTACTCCTATGTACAAGAATATAACTTCTATAATACTACTCCTATGTACAAGAATATAACTACTATAATACTGCTCCTATGTACAAGAATATAACTATTATAATACTACCTTCTATGTACAAGAATATAACTACTATAATACTACTCCTATGTACAAGAATATAACTACTATAATACTACTCCTATGTACAAGAATATAACTTCTATAATACTACTCCTATGTACAAGAATATAACTACTATAATACTGCTCATATGTACAAGAATATAACTACTATAATACTGCTCTTATGTACAAGAATATAACTACTATAATACTGCTCATATGTACAAGAATATAACTACTATATTACTACTCTTATGTACAAGAATATAACTACTATAATACTGCTCCTATGTACAAGAATATAACTACTATAATACTACCTCCTATGTACAAGAATATAACTACTATAATACTGCTCTTATGTACAAGAATATAACTACTATAATACTGCTCCTATGTACAAGAATATAGCTACTATAATACTGCTCCTATGTACAAGAATATAACTACTATAATACTACCTCCTATGTACAATAATATAACTACTATAATACTACCTCCTATGTACAAGAATATAACTACTATAATACTGCTCTTATGTACAAGAATATAACTAATACTACTCCTATGTACAAGAATATAACTACTATAATACTGCTCCTATGTACAAGAATATAACTACTATAATACTGCTCATATGTACAAGAATATAACTACTATAATACTACTCTTATGTACAAGAATATAACTACTATAATACTGCTCATATGTACAAGAATATAACTACTATAATACTGCTCCTATGTACAAGAATATAACTACTATAATACTACCTCCTATGTACAAGAATATAACTACTATAATACTACTCCTATGTACAAGAATATAACTACTATAATACTACTCCTATGTACAAGAATATAACTACTATAATACTGCTCTTATGTACAAGAATATAACTACTATAATACTGTTCCTATGTACAAGAATATAACTACTATAATACTACTCCTATGTACAAGAATATAACTACTATAATACTACCTCCTATGTACAAGAATATAACTACTATAATACTACTCCTATGTACAAGAATATAACTACTATAATACTACTCCTATGTACAAGAATATAACTACTATAATACTACCTCCTATGTACAAGAATATAACTACTATAATACTGCTCTTATGTACAAGAATATAACTACTATAATACTACCTCCTATGTACAAGAATATAACTACTATAATACTACTCTTATGTACAAGAATATAACTACTATAATACTACTCTTATGTACAAGAATATAACTACTATAATACTGCTCCTATGTACAAGAATATAACTACTATAATACTGCTTCTATGTACAAGAATATAACTATTATAATACTACCTCCTATGTACAAGAATATAACTACTATAATACTACTCCTATGTACAAGAATATAACTACTATAATACTACTCCTATTTACAAGAATATAACTACTATAATACTGCTCTTCTGTACAAGAATATAACTACTATAATACTGCTCTTATGTACAAGAATATAACTACTATAATACTGATCCTTTGTACAAGAATATAACTACTATAATACTGCTCGTATGTGCAAGAATATAACTACTATAATACTGCCCCTATGTACAAGAATATAACTACTATAATACTACTCCTATGTACAAGAATATAACTACTATAATACTGTTCTTATGTACAAGAATATAACTACTATAATACTGCTCCTATGTACAAGAATATAACTACTATAATACTGCTCCTATGTACAAGAATATAACTACTATAATACTACCTCCTATGTACAAGAATATAACTACTATAATACTGCTCTTATGTACAAGAATATAACTACTATAATACTGCCCCTATGTACAAGAATATAACTACTATAATACTACCTCCTATGTACAAGAATATAACTACTATAATACTGTTCTTATGTACAAGAATATAACTACTATAATACTGCTCCTATGTACAAGAATATAACTACTATAATACTGCTCCTATGTACAAGAATATAACTACTATAATACTACCTCCTATGTACAAGAATATAACTACTATAATACTGCTCTTATGTACAAGAATATAACTACTATAATACTGTTCCTATGTAGAAGAATATAACTACTATAATACTGTTCTTATGTACAAGAATATAACTACTATAATACTGCTCCTATGTACAAGAATATAACTACTATAATACTGCTCCTATGTACAAGAATATAACTACTATAATACTACCTCCTATGTACAAGAATATAACTACTATAATACTGCTCTTATGTACAAGAATATAACTACTATAATACTGTTCCTATGTACAAGAATATAACTACTATAATACTGTTCTTATGTACAAGAATATAACTACTATAATACTTCCTCCTATGTGCAAGAATATAACTACTATAATACTGCTCCTATGTACAAGAATATAACTACTATAATACTACCTCCTATGTACAAGAATATAACTACTATAATACTGCTCTTATGTACAAGAATATAACTACTATAATACTGTTCCTATGTACAAGAATATAACTACTATAATACTGCTCCTATGTACAAGAATATAACTACTATAATACTGCTCCTATGTACAAGAATATAACTACTATAATACTGCTCCTATGTACAAGAATATAACTACTATAATACTACCTCCTATGTGCAAGAATATAACTACTATAATACTGCTCCTATGTACAAGAATATAACTACTATAATACTACCTCCTATGTACAAGAATATAACTACTATAATACTGCTCTTATGTACAAGAATATAACTACTATAATACTGTTCCTATGTACAAGAATATAACTACTATAATACTGTTCCTATGTACAAGAATATAACTACTATAATACTGCTCCTATGTACAAGAATATAACTACTATAATACTGCTCATATATGCAAGAATATAACTACTATAATACTGCCCCTATGTACAAGAATATAACTACTATAATACTACTCCTATGTACAAGAATATAACTACTATAATACTACCTCCTATGTACAAGAATATAACTACTATAATACTGCTCTTATGTACAAGAATATAACTACTATAATACTACTCCTATGTACAAGAATATAACTACTATAATACTGCCTCCTATATACAAGAATATAACTACTATAATACTGCCCCCTATGTACAAGAATATAACTACTATAATACTGCCTCCTATGTACAAGAATATAACTACTATAATACTGCCCCCTATGTACAAGAATATAACTACTATAATACTACTCCTATGTACAAGAATATAACTACTATAATACTGCCTCCTATGTACAAGAATATAACTACTATAATACTTCCTCCTATATACAAGAATATAACTACTATAATACTGCCTCCTATATACAAGAATATAACTACTATAATACTGCCTCCTATATACAAGAATATAACTACTATAATACTGCCCCCTATGTACAAGAATATAACTACTATAATACTGCCTCCTATGTACAAGAATATAACTACTATAATACTGCCCCCTATGTACAAGAATATAACTACTATAATACTGCCCCCTATGTACAAGAATATAACTACTATAATACTACTCCTATGTACAAGAATATAACTACTATAATACTGCTCCTATGTACAAGAATATAACTACTGTAATACTACCTCCTATGTGCAAGAATATAACTACTATAATACTGCTCCTATGTACAAGAATATAACTACTATAATACTACCTACTATGTACAAGAATATAACTACTATAATACTTCTCTTATGTACAAGAATATAACTACTATAATACTGTTCCTATGTACAAGAATATAACTACTATAATACTGCTCCTATGTACAAGAATATAACTACTATAATACTGCTCCTATGTACAAGAATATAACTACTATAATACTGCTCATATGTGCAAGAATATAACTACTATAATACTACTATGTACAAGAATATAACTACTATAATACTACTCCTATGTACAAGAATATAACTACTATAATACTACCTCTTATGTACAAGAATATAACTACTATAATACTGCCCCTATGTACAAGAATATAACTACTATAATACTACTCCTATGTACAAGAATATAACTACTATAATACTGCCCCTATGTACAAGAATATAACTACTATAATACTACTCCTATGTACAAGAATATAACTACTATAATACTACCTCCTATGTACAAGAATATAACTACTATAATACTGCTCCTATGTACAAGAATATAACTACTATAATACTGCTCCTATGTACAAGAATATAACTACTATAATACTACCTCCTATGTGCAAGAATATAACTACTATAATACTGCTCCTATGTACAAGAATATAACTACTATAATACTACCTCCTATGTACAAGAATATAACTACTATAATACTGCTCTTATGTACAAGAATATAACTACTATAATACTGTTCCTATGTACAAGAATATAACTACTATAATACTGTTCCTATGTACAAGAATATAACTACTATAATACTGCTCCTATGTACAAGAATATAACTACTATAATACTGCTCATATGTGCAAGAATATAACTACTATAATACTGCCCCTATGTACAAGAATATAACTACTATAATACTACTCCTATGTACAAGAATATAACTACTATAATACTACCTCCTATGTACAAGAATATAACTACTATAATACTGCTCTTATGTACAAGAATATAACTACTATAATACTACTCCTATGTACAAGAATATAACTTCTATAATACTACTCCTATGTACAAGAATATAACTACTATAATACTACTCTTATGTACAAGAATATAACTACTATAATACTGCTCCTATGTACAAGAATATAACTACTATAATACTACTCCTATGTACAAGAATATAACTACTATAATACTGCTCCTATGTACAAGAATATAACTACTATAATACTGCTCTTATGTACAAGAATATAACTACTATAATACTGTTCCTATGTACAAGAATATAACTACTATAATACTGCTCCTATGTACAAGAATATAACTACTATAATACTGCTCCTATGTACAAGAATATAACTACTATAATACTACCTCCTATGTGCAAGAATATAACTACTATAATACTGCTCCTATGTACAAGAATATAACTACTATAATACTACCTCCTATGTACAAGAATATAACTACTATAATACTGCTCTTATGTACAAGAATATAACTACTATAATACTGTTCCTATGTACAAGAATATAACTACTATAATACTGTTCCTATGTACAAGAATATAACTACTATAATACTGCTCCTATGTACAAGAATATAACTACTATAATACTGCCCCTATGTACAAGAATATAACTACTATAATACTACTCCTATGTACAAGAATATAACTACTATAATACTACCTCCTATGTACAAGAATATAACTACTATAATACTGCTCATATGTGCAAGAATATAACTACTATAATACTACCTCCTATGTACAAGAATATAACTACTATAATACTACTCCTATGTACAAGAATATAACTACTATAATACTACTTCCTATGTACAAGAATATAACTACTATAATACTACTCCTATGTACAAGAATATAACTACTATAATACTGCCCCTATGTACAAGAATATAACTACTATAATACTACTCCTATGTACAAGAATATAACTACTATAATACTACCTCCTATGTACAAGAATATAACTACTATAATACTACTCCTATGTACAAGAATATAACTACTATAATACTACTCCTATGTACAAGAATATAACTACTATAATACTGCTCTTCTGTACAAGAATATAACTACTATAATACTGCTCATATGTGCAAGAATATAACTACTATAATACTACTCCTATGTACAAGAATATAACTACTATAATACTGCCCCTATGTACAAGAATATAACTACTATAATACTACTCCTATGTACAAGAATATAACTACTATAATACTACCTCCTATGTACAAGAATATAACTACTATAATACTGCTCCTATGTACAAGAATATAACTACTATAATACTACTCCTATGTACAAGAATATAACTTCTATAATACTACTCCTATGTACAAGAATATAACTACTATAATACTGCTCCTATGTACAAGAATATAACTATTATAATACTACCTTCTATGTACAAGAATATAACTACTATAATACTACTCCTATGTACAAGAATATAACTACTATAATACTACTCCTATGTACAAGAATATAACTTCTATAATACTACTCCTATGTACAAGAATATAACTACTATAATACTGCTCATATGTACAAGAATATAACTACTATAATACTGCTCTTATGTACAAGAATATAACTACTATAATACTGCTCATATGTACAAGAATATAACTACTATATTACTACTCTTATGTACAAGAATATAACTACTATAATACTGCTCCTATGTACAAGAATATAACTACTATAATACTACCTCCTATGTACAAGAATATAACTACTATAATACTGCTCTTATGTACAAGAATATAACTACTATAATACTGCTCCTATGTACAAGAATATAGCTACTATAATACTGCTCCTATGTACAAGAATATAACTACTATAATACTACCTCCTATGTACAATAATATAACTACTATAATACTACCTCCTATGTACAAGAATATAACTACTATAATACTGCTCTTATGTACAAGAATATAACTAATACTACTCCTATGTACAAGAATATAACTACTATAATACTGCTCCTATGTACAAGAATATAACTACTATAATACTGCTCATATGTACAAGAATATAACTACTATAATACTACTCTTATGTACAAGAATATAACTACTATAATACTGCTCATATGTACAAGAATATAACTACTATAATACTGCTCCTATGTACAAGAATATAACTACTATAATACTACCTCCTATGTACAAGAATATAACTACTATAATACTACTCCTATGTACAAGAATATAACTACTATAATACTACTCCTATGTACAAGAATATAACTACTATAATACTGCTCTTATGTACAAGAATATAACTACTATAATACTGTTCCTATGTACAAGAATATAACTACTATAATACTACTCCTATGTACAAGAATATAACTACTATAATACTACCTCCTATGTACAAGAATATAACTACTATAATACTACTCCTATGTACAAGAATATAACTACTATAATACTACTCCTATGTACAAGAATATAACTACTATAATACTACCTCCTATGTACAAGAATATAACTACTATAATACTGCTCTTATGTACAAGAATATAACTACTATAATACTACCTCCTATGTACAAGAATATAACTACTATAATACTACTCTTATGTACAAGAATATAACTACTATAATACTACTCTTATGTACAAGAATATAACTACTATAATACTGCTCCTATGTACAAGAATATAACTACTATAATACTGCTTCTATGTACAAGAATATAACTACTATAATACTACCTCCTATGTACAAGAATATAACTACTATAATACTACTCCTATGTACAAGAATATAACTACTATAATACTACTCCTATTTACAAGAATATAACTACTATAATACTGCTCTTCTGTACAAGAATATAACTACTATAATACTGCTCTTATGTACAAGAATATAACTACTATAATACTGATCCTTTGTACAAGAATATAACTACTATAATACTGCTCGTATGTGCAAGAATATAACTACTATAATACTGCCCCTATGTACAAGAATATAACTACTATAATACTACTCCTATGTACAAGAATATAACTACTATAATACTGTTCTTATGTACAAGAATATAACTACTATAATACTGCTCCTATGTACAAGAATATAACTACTATAATACTGCTCCTATGTACAAGAATATAACTACTATAATACTACCTCCTATGTACAAGAATATAACTACTATAATACTGCTCTTATGTACAAGAATATAACTACTATAATACTGCCCCTATGTACAAGAATATAACTACTATAATACTACCTCCTATGTACAAGAATATAACTACTATAATACTGTTCTTATGTACAAGAATATAACTACTATAATACTGCTCCTATGTACAAGAATATAACTACTATAATACTGCTCCTATGTACAAGAATATAACTACTATAATACTACCTCCTATGTACAAGAATATAACTACTATAATACTGCTCTTATGTACAAGAATATAACTACTATAATACTGTTCCTATGTACAAGAATATAACTACTATAATACTGTTCTTATGTACAAGAATATAACTACTATAATACTGCTCCTATGTACAAGAATATAACTACTATAATACTGCTCCTATGTACAAGAATATAACTACTATAATACTACCTCCTATGTACAAGAATATAACTACTATAATACTGCTCTTATGTACAAGAATATAACTACTATAATACTGTTCCTATGTACAAGAATATAACTACTATAATACTGTTCTTATGTACAAGAATATAACTACTATAATACTTCCTCCTATGTGCAAGAATATAACTACTATAATACTGCTCCTATGTACAAGAATATAACTACTATAATACTACCTCCTATGTACAAGAATATAACTACTATAATACTGCTCTTATGTACAAGAATATAACTACTATAATACTGTTCCTATGTACAAGAATATAACTACTATAATACTGCTCCTATGTACAAGAATATAACTACTATAATACTGCTCCTATGTACAAGAATATAACTACTATAATACTGCTCCTATGTACAAGAATATAACTACTATAATACTACCTCCTATGTGCAAGAATATAACTACTATAATACTGCTCCTATGTACAAGAATATAACTACTATAATACTACCTCCTATGTACAAGAATATAACTACTATAATACTGCTCTTATGTACAAGAATATAACTACTATAATACTGTTCCTATGTACAAGAATATAACTACTATAATACTGTTCCTATGTACAAGAATATAACTACTATAATACTGCTCCTATGTACAAGAATATAACTACTATAATACTGCTCATATATGCAAGAATATAACTACTATAATACTGCCCCTATGTACAAGAATATAACTACTATAATACTACTCCTATGTACAAGAATATAACTACTATAATACTACCTCCTATGTACAAGAATATAACTACTATAATACTGCTCTTATGTACAAGAATATAACTACTATAATACTACTCCTATGTACAAGAATATAACTACTATAATACTGCCTCCTATATACAAGAATATAACTACTATAATACTGCCCCCTATGTACAAGAATATAACTACTATAATACTGCCTCCTATGTACAAGAATATAACTACTATAATACTGCCCCCTATGTACAAGAATATAACTACTATAATACTACTCCTATGTACAAGAATATAACTACTATAATACTGCCTCCTATGTACAAGAATATAACTACTATAATACTTCCTCCTATATACAAGAATATAACTACTATAATACTGCCTCCTATATACAAGAATATAACTACTATAATACTGCCTCCTATATACAAGAATATAACTACTATAATACTGCCCCCTATGTACAAGAATATAACTACTATAATACTGCCTCCTATGTACAAGAATATAACTACTATAATACTGCCCCCTATGTACAAGAATATAACTACTATAATACTGCCCCCTATGTACAAGAATATAACTACTATAATACTACTCCTATGTACAAGAATATAACTACTATAATACTGCTCCTATGTACAAGAATATAACTACTGTAATACTACCTCCTATGTGCAAGAATATAACTACTATAATACTGCTCCTATGTACAAGAATATAACTACTATAATACTACCTACTATGTACAAGAATATAACTACTATAATACTTCTCTTATGTACAAGAATATAACTACTATAATACTGTTCCTATGTACAAGAATATAACTACTATAATACTGCTTCTATGTACAAGAATATAACTACTATAATACTGCTCCTATGTACAAGAATATAACTACTATAATACTGCTCATATGTGCAAGAATATAACTACTATAATACTACTATGTACAAGAATATAACTACTATAATACTACTCCTATGTACAAGAATATAACTACTATAATACTACCTCTTATGTACAAGAATATAACTACTATAATACTGCCCCTATGTACAAGAATATAACTACTATAATACTACTCCTATGTACAAGAATATAACTACTATAATACTGCCCCTATGTACAAGAATATAACTACTATAATACTACTCCTATGTACAAGAATATAACTACTATAATACTACCTCCTATGTACAAGAATATAACTACTATAATACTGCTCCTATGTACAAGAATATAACTACTATAATACTGCTCCTATGTACAAGAATATAACTACTATAATACTACCTCCTATGTGCAAGAATATAACTACTATAATACTGCTCCTATGTACAAGAATATAACTACTATAATACTACCTCCTATGTACAAGAATATAACTACTATAATACTGCTCTTATGTACAAGAATATAACTACTATAATACTGTTCCTATGTACAAGAATATAACTACTATAATACTGTTCCTATGTACAAGAATATAACTACTATAATACTGCTCCTATGTACAAGAATATAACTACTATAATACTGCTCATATGTGCAAGAATATAACTACTATAATACTGCCCCTATGTACAAGAATATAACTACTATAATACTACTCCTATGTACAAGAATATAACTACTATAATACTACCTCCTATGTACAAGAATATAACTACTATAATACTGCTCTTATGTACAAGAATATAACTACTATAATACTACTCCTATGTACAAGAATATAACTTCTATAATACTACTCCTATGTACAAGAATATAACTACTATAATACTACTCTTATGTACAAGAATATAACTACTATAATACTGCTCCTATGTACAAGAATATAACTACTATAATACTACTCCTATGTACAAGAATATAACTACTATAATACTACTCCTATGTACAAGAATATAACTACTATAATACTACCTCCTATGTACAAGAATATAACTACTATAATACTACTCTTATGTACAAGAATATAACTACTATAATACTGCTCTTATGTACAAGAATATAACTACTATAATACTGCTGCTATGTACAAGAATATAACTACTATAATACTACCTCCTATGTACAAGAATATAACTACTATAATACTGCTCTTATGTATAAGAATATAACTACTATAATACTGTTCCTATGTACAAGAATATAACTACTATAATACTGCTCCTATGTACAAGATTATAACTACTATAATACTGCTCATATGTGCAAGAATATAACTACTATAATACTACCTCCTATGTACAAGAATATAACTACTATAATACTGCCCCTATGTACAAGAATATAACTACTATAATACTACTCCTATGTACAAGAATATAACTACTATAATACTACCTCCTATGTACAAGAATATAACTACTATAATACTGCTCTTATGTACAAGAATATAACTACTATAATACTGTTCCTATGTACAAGAATATAACTACTATAATACTGCTCCTATGTACAAGAATATAACTACTATAATACTGCTCCTATGTACAAGAATATAACTACTATAATACTGCTCCTATGTACAAGAATATAACTACTATAATACTACCTCCTATGTGCAAGAATATAACTACTATAATACTGCTCCTATGTACAAGAATATAACTACTATAATACTACCTCCTATGTACAAGAATATAACTACTATAATACTGCTCTTATGTACAAGAATATAACTACTATAATACTGTTCCTATGTACAAGAATATAACTACTATAATACTGTTCCTATGTACAAGAATATAACTACTATAATACTGCTCATATGTGCAAGAATATAACTACTATAATACTGCCCCTATGTACAAGAATATAACTACTATAATACTACTCCTATGTACAAGAATATAACTACTATAATACTACCTCCTATGTACAAGAATATAACTACTATAATACTGCTCTTATGTACAAGAATATAACTACTATAATACTACTCCTATGTACAAGAATATAACTACTATAATACTACCTCCTATGTACAAGAATATAACTACTATAATACTGCTCATATGTGCAAGAATATAACTACTATAATACTACTCCTATGTACAAGAATATAACTACTATAATACTACCTCCTATGTACAAGAATATAACTACTATAATACTGCTCTTATGTACAAGAATATAACTACTATAATACTACTCCTATGTACAAGAATATAACTACTATAATACTGCCTCCTATATACAAGAATATAACTACTATAATACTGCCCCCTATGTACAAGAATATAACTACTATAATACTGCCTCCTATGTACAAGAATATAACTACTATAATACTGCCCCCTATGTACAAGAATATAACTACTATAATACTACTCCTATGTACAAGAATATAACTACTATAATACTGCCTCCTATGTACAAGAATATAACTACTATAATACTTCCTCCTATATACAAGAATATAACTACTATAATACTGCCTCCTATATACAAGAATATAACTACTATAATACTGCCTCCTATATACAAGAATATAACTACTATAATACTGCCCCCTATGTACAAGAATATAACTACTATAATACTGCCTCCTATGTACAAGAATATAACTACTATAATACTGCCCCCTATGTACAAGAATATAACTACTATAATACTGCCCCCTATGTACAAGAATATAACTACTATAATACTACTCCTATGTACAAGAATATAACTACTATAATACTGCTCCTATGTACAAGAATATAACTACTATAATACTACCTCCTATGTGCAAGAATATAACTACTATAATACTGCTCCTATGTACAAGAATATAACTACTATAATACTACCTACTATGTACAAGAATATAACTACTATAATACTTCTCTTATGTACAAGAATATAACTACTATAATACTGTTCCTATGTACAAGAATATAACTACTATAATACTGCTCCTATGTACAAGAATATAACTACTATAATACTGCTCCTATGTACAAGAATATAACTACTATAATACTGCTCATATGTGCAAGAATATAACTACTATAATACTACTCCTATGTGCAAGAATATAACTACTATAATACTACTCCTATGTACAAGAATATAACTACTATAATACTACCTCCTATGTACAAGAATATAACTACTATAATACTGCCCCTATGTACAAGAATATAACTACTATAATACTACTCCTATGTACAAGAATATAACTACTATAATACTACCTCCTATGTACAAGAATATAACTACTATAATACTGCTCCTATGTACAAGAATATAACTACTATAATACTGCTCCTATGTACAAGAATATAACTACTATAATACTACCTCCTATGTGCAAGAATATAACTACTATAATACTGCTCCTATGTACAAGAATATAACTACTATAATACTACCTCCTATGTACAAGAATATAACTACTATAATACTGCTCCTATGTACAAGAATATAACTACTATAATACTGCTCCTATGTACAAGAATATAACTACTATAATACTACCTCCTATGTACAAGAATATAACTACTATAATACTGCTCTTATGTACAAGAATATAACTACTATAATACTGTTCCTATGTACAAGAATATAACTACTATAATACTGTTCCTATGTACAAGAATATAACTACTATAATACTGCTCCTATGTACAAGAATATAACTACTATAATACTGCTCATATGTGCAAGAATATAACTACTATAATACTGCCCCTATGTACAAGAATATAACTACTATAATACTACTCCTATGTACAAGAATATAACTACTATAATACTACCTCCTATGTACAAGAATATAACTACTATAATACTGCTCTTATGTACAAGAATATAACTACTATAATACTACTCCTATGTACAAGAATATAACTACTATAATACTGCCTCCTATATACAAGAATATAACTACTATAATACTGCCCCCTATGTACAAGAATATAACTACTATAATACTGCCTCCTATGTACAAGATTATAACTACTATAATACTGCCCCCTATGTATAAGAATATAACTACTATAATACTACTCCTATGTACAAGAATATAACTACTATAATACTTCCTCCTATATACAAGAATATAACTACTATAATACTGCCTCCTATATACAAGAATATAACTACTATAATACTGCCTCCTATATACAAGAATATAACTACTATAATACTGCCCCCTATGTACAAGAATATAACTACTATAATACTGCCTCCTATGTACAAGAATATAACTACTATAATACTGCCCCCTATGTACAAGAATATAACTACTATAATACTACTCCTATGTACAAGAATATAACTACTATAATACTGCTCCTATGTACAAGAATATAACTACTATAATACTACCTCCTATGTGCAAGAATATAACTACTATAATACTTCTCCTATGTACAAGAATATAACTACTATAATACTACCTACTATGTACAAGAATATAACTACTATAATACTGCTCTTATGTACAAGTATATAACTACTATAATACTACTCCTATGTACAAGAATATAACTACTATAATACTGTTCCTATGTACAAGAATATAACTACTATAATACTACTCCTATGTACAAGAATATAACTACTATAATACTACTCCTATGTACAAGAATATAACTACTATAATACTACTCCTATGTACAAGAATATAACTACTATAATACTACTCCTATGTACAAGAATATAACTACTATAATACTACTCCTATGTACAAGAATATAACTACTATAATACTACTCCTATGTACAAGAATATAACTACTATAATACTACCTCTTATGTACAAGAATATAACTACTATAATACTGCCCCTATGTACAAGAATATAACTACTATAATACTACTCCTATGTACAAGAATATAACTACTATAATACTGCTCCTATGTACAAGAATATAACTACTATAATACTACCTCCTATGTACAAGAATATATCTACTATAATACTGCTCCTATGTACAAGAATATAACTACTATAATACTACCTCCTATGTACAAGAATATAACTACTATAATACTACTCCTATGTACAAGAATATATCTACTATAATACTGCTCCTATGTACAAGAATATAACTACTATAATACTACTCCTATATACAAGAATATAACTACTATAATACTGCCTCCTATGTACAAGAATATAACTACTATAATACTGCCTCCTATGTACAAGAATATAACTACTATAATACTGCTCCTATGTACAAGAATATAACTATTATAATACTGCTCCTATGTACAAGAATATAACTATTATAATACTGCTCCTATGTACAAGAATATAACTACTATAATACTACTATGTACAAGAATATAACTACTATAATACTACTCCTATGTTCTTCTATAAATCAGCAGTGTGTCTGAGTGTACGGTATATGTACAGGGTGTATATATGTGCCCCATCTTAGTTCTCTCTGTATATAACTCTCTCTGTCTCTGTACTGTTAGTATGTCGGTGACCTCTTGGAGCAGTATAATGTGCCGCCACCTCCCTGTGTCTCCTCCGTCCGGCGCAGAGTCCAGCAGGTAAGTACCGCAGTGTCTTCTCTCTTTATATAGGTGATATATTAACCCTTAGTGGTAATTGCTGTAATATCTTCTCCTTTTAGATTGTACTTAATTTTGTGGGGGAGGAGAGCTCGTCTGTGACCCCGGAGGTCCCCGCACCCTGCACGTCATGTGACTTATCTCCTCCATTAGTCACATCCCGACAGCACCAAGAAACACAGGTAGGTGCGCCCGTAGATCTCCGATTCCTGATCCTGCTGTAGAGAGGAGGACGCCGGCTCTGACACCGCACCTGTAATGTTATCGGAGACCCCGGACTGGTATAACAGTCGGAGAAGATATAATATATATATATATATATATATATATATATATATATATAATTGTCTCCCCTAATGTCAGGCTCGGCCTCCTCCAGTGTGTTGTGACCATTTATTGCCCAATCCCGTCTTGTCTCTCGGAGTCCGTCGCTCACATGTTCTCTTTCTTCCAGACCTGCGGTGAATTTCTCCAGCGATCTCCACAGAGAGATCAAGACAAACCAAAGAGTCCACAGAGCCATCCAAGTGGCCCTCAAAGACCCCCGCAGAGCCTTCCAAGGGGCCCACCCAGACCCCCGCAGAGCTACAGCTGCCCGCCTGCACTGACCGCCCATACCACGTTATTCCAGGTGATGCGGTGTATGAGTTAGTGGATGATAGCGCTGTGCGTACAGTCGTGTCTCAGGATTAACCCTTTAGTGACACCTTATTCTGACACAGGTAGAAGAGAGTAGCCGGAGGCCTCCTGTGACCCGTGTAGCGCAGCCTCCGGCCACTGGCCACAGCCTGGAGAATAAGGTACTGCTCAGCTCCCCCTCCCCCTCCTAGTGTGACCTCTGGTATGTGGGGTAATGGCTGACTACTCTCATCATCCGCAGTACTGATCGGGGTTATACCTCACGGATTCTGACGCTCCTTCTCTGCCCCTCAGGTGACATTTGAAGACATTGCTGTATATTTCTGTCAGGCAGAATGGGAACTGCTGGGGGACAGCGAGAAGGGCCTGTACAAGGCGGTCATGTCTGACAACTACCTGTCTCTGACTACTCTGGGTAAGTCAGCGTAGCAGCGCCGTGTCCAGCACAGGCCACTAGAGGGCGCACGTCCTTATAGATTTCTTCTCCATCCTCAGGTCTCCTGCAGGAGAAGCCGGCGCTGCTTGTAAGGATAGAGAATGAGGAGGAGAATCTGTGGGTCAGCGACGGCCCCGGCAGAAGGATCCAGCACCAGGGTGAGAGCTGTGTCACTGACTGACCGTACACAACAAGCGAGCGGAGCTTATATTGCTGAGCTGCAGGATGTCACAGTGTGTCAGTGCAGGGTGGAGCCGGTCTCCAGCTTAATTGCTCACTTCTTAGGCTTTACTTTTGAGATTTTCTGACTGCTGGTCTGAACTGAAACCTGTTTTGTGATTTCAGAGGAGGATCTCGGTTTCCTAGACCCAGAGATGGAGGGAGTCCGCATATTGGTTAAGGATAGCGATACGTCACCCCGATCCGGGCGCGGTGAGATCTCCTCAGCCTTTCTACTGCTGATATGATCTTGTCTGCTACTTATGTGTCTATTTATATCATTGTCAGAGCGCTAAGTTGTTGTTTCCCGTTGTCAGAATCTGCTGAGAGTAGTAGTCACCTCGGGGCCTTGATGCGACTCGTGAATGAGATCCCAGGTTTCCTTTTGGGCAGCTCAGTCACAGATGGCAGCAGTTCTCCTGCCTGCAGCACAGAGGAGCATGGGAGCAGCAGGGCGTTCCTGGAAGGTGAGGGGGCCTACCCGGGGGACTGGATGGGGGACTGACTACCCGGGGGACTGGATGGGGGACTGACTACCCGGGGGACTGGATGGGGGACTGACTATCCAGGAGACTGGATGGGGGACTGACTACCCGGGAGACTGGATGGGGGACTGACTACCCGGGAGACTGGATGGGGGACTGACTACCCAGGAGACTGGATGGGGGACTGACTACCCGGGAGACTGGATGGGGGACTGACTACCCAGGAGACTGGATGGGGGACTGACTACCCGGGAGACTGGATGGGGGACTGACTACATGGGAGACTGGATGGGTAACTGACTACATGGGAGACTGGATGGGGGACTGACTACCCGGGAGACTGGATGGGGGACTGACTACATGGGAGACTGGATGGGGGACTGACTACCCAGGAGACTGGATGGGGGACTGACTATCCAGGAGACTGGATGGGGGACTGACTACACGGGAGACTGGATGGGGGACTGACTACATGGGAGACTGGATGGGGGACTGACTATCCGGGAGACTGGATGGGGGACTGACTATCCAGGAGACTGGATGGGGGACTGACTACATGGGAGACTGGATGGGGGACTGACTACATGGGAGACTGGATGGGGGACTGACTACATGGGAGACTGGATGGGGGACTGACTATCCAGGAGACTGGATGGGGGACTGACTATATGGGGGACTGGATGGGTAACTGACTACATGGGAGACTGGATGGGGGACTGACTACATGGGAGACTGGATGGGGGACTGACTACATGGGAGACTGGATGGGTAACTGACTACACGGGAGACTGGATGGGGGACTGACTACATGGGAGACTGGATGGGGGACTGACTACATGGGAGACTGGATGGGGGACTGACTATCCAGGAGACTGGATGGGGGACTGACTATATGGGGGACTGGATGGGTAACTGACTACATGGGAGACTGGATGGGGGACTGACTACATGGGAGACTGGATGGGGGACTGACTACATGGGAGACTGGATGGGTAACTGACTACACGGGAGACTGGATGGGGGACTGACTACATGGGAGACTGGATGGGGGACTGATTACATGGGGGACTGGATGGGGGACTGATTACATGGGGGACTGACTACCCAGGAGACTGGATGGGGGACTGACTACATGGGAGACTGGATGGGGGACTGACTACACGGGAGACTGGATGGGGGACTGACTACACGGGAGACTGGATGGGGGACTGACTACATGGGAGACTGGATGGGGGACTGACTATCCAGGAGACTGGATGGGGGACTGACTACATGGGAGACTGGATGGGTAACTGACTACATGGGAGACTGGATGGGGGACTGACTACATGGGAGACTGGATGGGGGACTGACTACATGGGAGACTGGATGGGTAACTGACTACACGGGAGACTGGATGGGGGACTGACTACATGGGAGACTGGATGGGTA
The DNA here is from genome assembly GCF_031893055.1 of Leptodactylus fuscus. Classification (NCBI taxonomy): domain Eukaryota; kingdom Metazoa; phylum Chordata; class Amphibia; order Anura; family Leptodactylidae; genus Leptodactylus; species Leptodactylus fuscus. The sequence continues at coordinate 223,367,066 of NC_134268.1, read as the reverse complement.
ACTGACTACACGGGAGACTGGATGGGGGACTGACTACATGGGAGACTGGATGGGGGACGGACTATCCAGGAGACTGGATGGGGGACTGACTACATGGGAGACTGGATGGGTAACTGACTACATGGGAGACTGGATGGGGGACTGACTACACGGGAGACTGGATGGGGGACTGACTACACGGGAGACTGGATGGGGGACTGACTACACGGGAGACTGGATGGGGGACTGACTACCCAGGAGACTGGATGGGGGACTGACTACATGGGAGACTGGATGGGGGACTGACTACATGGGAGACTGGATGGGTAACTGACTACATGGGAGACTGGATGGGGGACTGACTACACGGGAGACTGGATGGGGGACTGACTACCCAGGAGACTGGATGGGGGACGGACTACCTGGGGGACTGACTACCCAGGAGCCTGGATGTCCGGGGCCCACTATCCGGGAGTCTAGATGAGGGACTGACTGCCCTGCATTGTGAGTTCTGCTTGCAGTGAGATAACCCATGGGTTTTATTTTCTAGTTAAAACAGAGGAGCGTTCCCCGGCCTGTTCCCCGGCCTCTGCTCATGTTCCTCTGCCCAGTGAGACTCCAGAAATCCCAGCCAGTCCGGGGCTGCACCGGAGTATGGAGCAGTGTAATGTCAAAATCATGGCCAAAGCCGAAAAGAGTAAGTGTCTCAGTCATGAAGGATGTTACTAGGTCCTGACCGGGGGCCACAGAGCCTTGATTGCAGTATTCCTTGTATTCCAGCAGAGGTCGCTGTGAGTCAGTCCTCCAGGTACAGCACTCCCGTATCACCATCCTGTATCAAGAGTGACCCGGGCACCGGCACTGAGGGCAGGCTGCAGATAAAGCAAGGTACCCGGGGGCAAAAACTAATGTAAAACATGATGCAAAGTTTCCTGCACTTGTGCTAGATGGACAGAATCACCCTGAATATGTATAAGTGTCAGCTCCTCTCTATATATCTGTATACACGTATATATGTATGAGCAGTCAGATGCAGGGCCATAGTCTTGTGCTGTATCCTGTCACAGAAGAATCTCCTGCAGCCTGCAGTCCTGCCCTTCACCCCGCACATCTCAGAGACGTCCCTCCTGTGAAGCTCGGCATTACACACCATGCAAGGAATCCACTGTACAGCCCAGGATCCCGGGACCATCTGATCCCTGACCATGCCCGGAGACCCAGCTCTGGAGGTAAGGGCGACATTTTTATAGGGACATTTCAGAGAAGACCATGTTCCAATATCCACTGATGTAATTTTATAATTCTGACCGCTGTCTACAGGTGGCGCTGCACTGAGTCGCTCAACAGGAGCCTCGCCCAGGAACCCCAGAGTCTCCCCAATGTCTCCAAATCACGGAACAAACTGCACTGGTCTGGAGGATCTGAAAATCAAAATTAAACAAGGTCTGTGATATATATGTAATAGTGCACCGTGCAAAGCGTCATGTTAGAGGACAGCTGTGTGTGTAGTGGTGGAGTGTACCCCTAATGTCTCGCCATATAATTATATCCTGAGTCACATCCTGTATTATACTCCAGAGCTGCGCTCACTATTCTGCTGGTGCAGTCACTGTGTACATACATTACATTACTTATCCTGTATTATACTCCAGAGCTGCGCTCACTATTCTGCTGGTACAGTCACTGTGTACATACATTACATTACTTATCGTGTATTATACCCCAGAGCTGTACTCACTATTCTGCTGGTGCAGTCACTGTGTACATACATTACATTACTTATCCTGTATTATACTCCAGAGCTACGCTCACTATTCTGCTGGTACAGTCACTGTGTACATACATTACATTACTTATCCTGTATTATACTCCAGAGCTGCGCTCACTATTCTGCTGGTACAGTCACTGTGTACATACATTACATTACTTATCCTGTATTATACTCCAGAGCTGCGCTCACTATTCTGCTGGTACAGTCACTGTGTACATACATTACATTACTTATCCTGTATTATACTCCAGAGCTGCGCTCACTATTCTGCTGGTACAGTCACTGTGTACATACATTACATTACTTATCCTGTATTATACTCCAGAGCTGCACTCACTATTCTGCTGGTACAGTCACTGTGTACATACATTACATTACTTATCCTGTATTATACTCCAGAGCTGTGCTCACTATTCTGCTGGTACAGTCACTGTGTACATACATTACATTACTTATCCTGTATTATACTCCAGAGCTGCGCTCACTATTCTGCTGGTGCAGTCACTGTGTACATACATTACATTACTTATCCTGTATTATACCCCAGAGCTGCGCTCACTATTCTGCTGGTGCAGTCACTGTGTACATACATTACATTACTTATCCTGTATTATACCCCAGAGCTGCGCTCACTGTTCTGCTGGTGCAGTCACTGTGTACATACATTACATTACTTATCCTGTATTATACTCCAGAGCTGCGCTCACTATTCTGCTGGTGCAGTCACTGTGTACATACATTACATTACTTATCCTGTATTATACCCCAGAGCTGCGCTCACTATTCTGCTGGTACAATCACTGTACATACATTACATTACTTATCCTGTATTATACTCCAGAGCTGCGCTCACTATTCTGCTGGTGCAGTCACTCTGTACATACATTACATTACTTATCCTGTATTATACCCCAGAGCTGCGCTCACTATTCTGCTGGTACAGTCACTGTGTACATACATTACATTACTTATCCTGTATTATACTCCAGAGCTGCGCTCACTATTCTGCTGGTGCAGTCACTGTGTACATACATTACATTACTTATCCTGTATTATACTCCAGAGCTGCGCTCACTATTCTGCTGGTGCAGTCACTGTGTACATACATTACATTACTTATCCTGTATTATACCCCAGAGCTGCGCTCACTATTCTGCTGGTGCAGTCACTGTGTACATACATTACATTACTTATCCTGTATTATACCCCAGAGCTGCGCTCACTATTCTGCTGGTACAGTCACTGTGTACATACATTACATTACTTATCCTGTATTATACTCCAGAGCTGCGCTCACTATTCTGCCGGTGCAGTCACTGTGTACATACATTACATTACTTATCCTGTATTATACTCCAGAGCTGCGCTCACTATTCTGCTGGTACAGTCACTGTGTACATACATTACTTATCCTGTATTATACCCCAGAGCTGCGCTCACTATTCTGCTGGTGCAGTCACTGTGTACATACATTACATTACTTATCCTGTATTATACTCCAGAGCTGCGCTCACTATTCTGCTGGTACAGTCACTGTGTACATACATTACATTACTTATCCTGTATTATACTCCAGAGCTGCGCTCACTATTCTGCTGGTACAGTCACTGTGTACATACATTACATTACTTATCCTGTATTATACTCCAGAGCTGCGCTCACTATTCTGCTGGTGCAGTCACTGTGTACATACATTACATTACTTATCCTGTATTATACTCCAGAGCTGCGCTCACTATTCTGCTGGTACAGTCACTGTGTACATACATTACATTACTTATCCTGTATTATACTCCAGAGCTGCGCTCACTATTCTGCTGGTACAGTCACTGTGTACATACATTACATTACTTATCCTGTATTATACTCCAGAGCTGCGCTCACTATTCTGCTGGTACAGTCACTGTGTACATACATTACATTACTTATCCTGTATTATACTCCAGAGCTGCGCTCACTATTCTGCTGGTGCAGTCACTGTGTACATACATTACATTACTTATCCTGTATTATACTCCAGAGCTGCGCTCACTATTCTGCTGGTACAGTCACTGTGTACATACATTACATTACTTATCCTGTAGTATACTCCAGAGCTGCGCTCACTATTCTGCTGGTACAGTCACTGTGTACACACATTACATTACTTATCCTGTATTATACTCCGGAGCGGCGCTCTGTCCCATTGTATGATATGGCTGAGCATTGATATATATGATATGAATGCTGCAGTTGGGTTCGGCTCTGGGTCATGTGATGCATTACTATATAGTCATGTGATGTATGTATTACTGATATTTACTGTTTCTCCTTCTCTTCTTGCAGAGGATTCTGGGAGTGACAGAGACCTGGCGGAGTCCCCGCTATATGGCCGGAGGATCTACCAGTCTCCAGTGTCGGCGTCCACAGCGCTGCAGGCAGACAGGGAACACTGGAGATTGGCGGCTTCTCCCCTGAGATCTCCTGCAGGTAGTCAGTCTGTAATCCCCGTCCATGCTTTATACTGCAGCTCTGCTCCATCAGGTCACTCCTATGATCAGGTTCTCGGGGTGGCCTCAGTAAGGGGGTGGGGCCTGGTGAGCTTTTTTCGTCCTTTAATGTCATGGTAACAGTCTGTACCACATACCCACTTTTTGGGGTTTTGTTGTTACAGACCCCCCCCTGGGGAGCTCCCCCTTACACAGACTGGTGAACTGCCTGAAGGACTTTACTGGTGGCCGCCCCCGTCCTTACCTCGGCACATTGTCCAGTCCACGGTGGGGCGCGGATATGAGCCGACTCTGTGCAGGTAACTTTACTGCAGCGCTGCAAAATCTTCCCTGTATGCTGGAAAGTGGCGCTGAAAAGCTTCCTGTTATTCCAGATGTGTCCGGCAGAGGAAACCCGATCCCAGCGCCTCAGCCCAATCCATTCACTGTGGCCGTCACCAATGGAGCAGCCCAGCTAAGGGGCGCAGAGACCAAGACCCCAGACAGTCAGAACCCCCGGGCCGGCAGAGAGGGTGAGAGGACAGGGGCGAGGACGGGGCGGGCTCCGCTGTGGGGTGGTTATGGTTAATGACTCCGCTCTGCTATTGCCCCAGGGTCACACATGAGCAGCGCCCCACTCTCTTCCCTTGGGAGGTGTCTGGAAAAGCTCCACCCCCGTGGTGTGACCCACAGCAGCGAGGACCCCCGCAGGGCAGAACTGGGAGTGAAGAGGACACACTCTGACGGTAAGATGGCGCTTTGTGTGGGGCATTGAGTATGTGTAGGGGCCACAGCTTTGGGACCCTTCAATGAGACGCCTCTGACTTGTGGGGAAGCCTTATTAACCCCTTGGTAACACAGGCTGTAATAGCACCGTGCAGGCAGAGGACCCTTGGTGTGTCTGTGACCATTTATTAATGATGTTCCTGCGGTCCAGGGGGGGCGCTGTGTTTTCACGATCCTCTCTACATTTCAGATCTGTCCGGCCGGCCTGGTGTATTTGGGGCTAAGAGGCCGGCCCTGGATATGTCCAGCTCCTCTCGTGTTGTCAGCAGCTGTTCTCCTGGACACCGTGATCTGTGGAGACCCCCAGAGGAGCTCCCCCGGGCCCCCACTGAGGGTACGTGTAATACTGGAGGCACCTGGTACCCTTAATATGCAACATGCAAAAGTGTGCACTGCCCCATGTTCTGGGTGCAGCACCAGAAGCCTAAGGTTCTAGATCACAGCAGCAGGTTCTAGATGCTACACATATGCCCCCCTTCCCTCGTAGTCTGCCGTGTAGCCCCGGTATGTTGTCCGTCCTGGCGGCTGCAGCGGTTCCTGCTCTTTGGTTTTGCTCCCCCCGTTTATCACACGCCCCTCTCATCCTACAGATCAGTCTATCGGGAGCTCCCATCTGATCAGCGTCATGAACTGTGTCAGGAAGATCCCGGGCTGTCGGCCCAGCCCCTCCATACAGGTTACACCCACGGCAGACCCGGGCCGCACCTGCACACAAGGTGACTGTCAGCAGCAGATCCCCGCAGACATGAGTGCGGCTGCTCAGGTGTCAGGACACTTACCTGCTGCTTCTCTTTCAGGAGTCCTTACCGAGATGAAAGTCGTCAAAGTCAAACAAGAGAAGGATGACAGTCCTCCAGTGGAGACCTCCAGACAGTGGATAGCGCCACCGCACAGTCCGGAGGTCAAGTCAGGTCAGTTTAGTCCAGAATATCATTGTGAAGGGTTAATAAGCCAAGTATAACCTTTAGGCTGTCCAGAGTAGGACTCCATTATAAAAGTGCTGTACCTGCTTGTTGACTGTTTCCACACAAGTCTGAATGTAAAAGCTTTGGGTCCAGACACATGAATTGTGGGAACTCTGCAGAAATCCCAATATTTTAGCGCTGTCCAATAAAGTAATTTATTCTATTCTGGAATGATCTCTCTCGTGACTGTTTTGCAGGAGCTGCTGCCACGAATGTCCACCTGACTGGTCTGATGAGACTCATGGAGGAGATCCCATGTGTGGAGTCCAGTAACCCCTCGAGGGCCATGTATAGCATCGCTGTAGGACACTCGCTGGCCAGGAGGATGGACCGAGCCAATTACCTCTCCTGTAACGGTGAGAAGGAGGGATGGCAGGAAAGGGTTAATGGGGCACATGAAGCCTCCATGACAGCCCCGAGTATCGCTCCTCAGTGGTGCAGCCTCCTCTTTCTTGCTTATGTTCCGTTCCCTCCTTTAGATGACTCCAGTTTCCAGGCGGAGCTCAATGACAGCACCATTGCCTCTGTGGACTCTGTGTATAGCGATGACACCAGCTGGTCCTCGGAGAACGGTAACACCGCAAGTCCTGTCCCCAAATGTGCCGTCCTGGTGGTAAATTCTCACTCTGCTAATGGCTTCTGTCTCTCATCCCCAGTGGACCCTTCATATTCCGCCATCGGTGGGCTGCAGAGGGTGGTGAGCGAGTTTGCAGAATTGGGATCGGTCAGTCCCCTCGTTGCAGTTGGTGCTCCTCCTGTCTCTAGTGTCCAGGACGCACCTGGTCTGAAGAAACCCAAAGAGGCTGCATGTGGTGAGTAAAGATGGCTGCTGTGTCTGTGCCGTCCTTGGATTTTGGTACAGGGACATGGTGCACACGCGGTGTTGTGCCTGCAGTTGTAGTTGTGCAGCCGCTGCCTCCGTTGTGTAACGTCCTGAATGATCTTTACAGCTTCCACTTCCCGACTGAATGAGAGCACCAGACGATCGCCCCGGGATGCAGTCGGGGTTGCGGCCAGCGCCTGCTCCGCTGAGAATGGTGAGAAGTTACGTCCTATTCAATACGTCGTGTCTGTTATTGCCACACTTGTCCTCATGTCTGATGTATCCTGTAGGGGAAGCCGCAATTGCTGCAATTCGTGGCCTGCAGAAGGTGGTCCATGGCTTTGTAGAACAGGAGTGTGTGAGCCCCATAACTGCCGTCCGAAACAGCACCCCCAACAGCGCCCTGCGAGACTGTCCTGGGAGGAAAACCTGTCAGGAGGAGGAAGGTAAAAGCTTTATATTCAGGATCTGCCGTCGCTGCTCTGGGCCCCAGCTCCCGGCTGTCGCTGCTCTGGGCCCCGATTCCCGGCTGTCGCTGCTCTGGGCCCTGATTCCCGGCTGTCGCTGCTCTGGGGCCCCGGCTGTTGCTCCTCTTGGCCCCAGTCCCCGACTGTTGCGGCTCTGGGCCTCCGGCTGTCGCTGCTCTGGGCCCCCGGCTCTCGCTCCTCTTGGCCCCAGTCCCCGGCTGTCACTGCTCTGGCCCCCCGGCTGTCGCTGCTCTGGGCCCCCGGCTGTCGCTGCTCTGGGCCCCCGGCTGTCGCTGCTCTGGCCCCCCGGCTGTCGCTGCTCTGGCCCCCCGGCTGTCGCTGCTCTGGCCCCCCGGCTGTCGCTGCTCTGGGCCTCCGGCTGTCGCTGCTCTGGGCCCCCGGCTCTCGCTCCTCTTGGCCCCAGTCCCCGGCTGTCGCTGCTCTGGGCCCCCGGCTGTCGCTGCTCTGGGCCCCCGGCTGTCGCTGCTCTGGGCCCCTGGCTGTCGCTGCTCTGGGCCCCCGGCTGTCGCTGCTCTGGGCCCCCGGCTGTCGCTGCTCTGGGCCCCCGGCTGTCGCGGCTCTGAGCCCCCGGCTGTCGCGGCTCTGGGCCCCCGACTGTCGCTGCTCTGGGCCCCCGGCTGTCGCGGCTCTGAGCCCCGGTTGTTGCTCCTCTTGGCCTCAGTCCCCGGCTGTCGCGGCTCTGGGCCCCCGGCTGTCGCTGCTCTGGGCCCCCGGCTGTCGCGGCTCTGAGCCCCGGTTGTTGCTCCTCTTGGCCTCAGTCCCCGGCTGTCGCTGCTCTGGGCCCCCGGCTGTCGCTGCTCTGGCCCCCCGGCTGTCGCTGCTCTGGCCCCCCGGCTGTCGCTGCTCTGGCCCCCCGGCTGTCGCTGCTCTGGCCCCCCGGCTGTCGCTGCTCTGGCCCCCCGGCTGTCGCTGCTCTGGGCCCCCGGCTCTCGCTCCTCTTGGCCCCAGTCCCCGGCTGTCGCTGCTCTGGGCCCCCGGCTGTCGCTGCTCTGGGCCCCCGGCTGTCGCTGCTCTGGGCCCCCGGCTGTCGCTGCTCTGGGCCCCCGGCTGTCGCTGCTCTGGGCCCCCGGCTGTCGCTGCTCTGGGCCCCCGGCTGTCGCGGCTCTGAGCCCCCGGCTGTCGCGGCTCTGGGCCCCCGACTGTCGCTGCTCTGGGCCCCCGGCTGTCGCGGCTCTGAGCCCCGGTTGTTGCTCCTCTTGGCCTCAGTCCCCGGCTGTCGCGGCTCTGGGCCCCCGGCTGTCGCTGCTCTGGGCCCCCGGCTGTCGCGGCTCTGAGCCCCGGTTGTTGCTCCTCTTGGCCTCAGTCCCCGGCTGTCGCGGCTCTGAGCCCCGGTTGTTGCTCCTCTTGGCCTCAGTCCCCAGCTGTCGCTGCTCTGGGCCCCCGGCTGTCGCTGCTCTGGGCCCCCGGCTGTCGCGGCTCTGAGCCCCGGTTGTTGCTCCTCTTGGCCTCAGTCCCCGGCTGTCGCGGCTCTGGGCCCCCGGCTGTCGCGGCTCTGGGCCCCCGGCTGTCGCTGCTATGCTGTACTGCTATGCTCTGCCACTTCTTCCTCACAAGTGTATATATGTAATATCTATATATCTCCTGTGTTCTCTTGCCTTGCTTTCCCCACAGCTCCCTCGCCCCATCTCCAGGCGTCGTCTCCAGCCCCGGTCAGTCACCTCCTGTGTGACACTGGTAAATGGCTTTCTGCACCAGGTAAGGGGGAGCGCCTTGTTTATGATGGGTCTCCCCTATGACGTCTCCCGTGAGATCTGCATCTTCCTGTAGGTGTCACATTCATTTTGCTCCTCTCAGCAGACTCCTCGTACTCGGCGCTCAGCGGCCTACAGAAGGTGGTGAATGGCTTTTCGGAGATGAGCTGCGTCAGCCCGTTCTCGGCGGTCAGTACGCCTGTCAGCGAGGTCGCCATGGAGGTTTCCATTCAACGGAGGAGCGACGTGCAAGCACAAGGTGAGAAGTGTCTGCTCTCCATACATACCATTCACATTGTCTTATACTTGGTGCAGGGCCTGAGGGTTGGATTAGGCCACAGGGATTCCAAGATCAACATAGAGAACATTTATCATGCAGCGCCCCCTGAAGTCTGCATTAGGCATCACAATATAATAGTTTGACCCAAATTTAACATATAAACCTCCTTCATTACAAATACTACCATTGGTTGCACTGCAAGTACAATAATATCCTTCTGAGTACATATAGGTGTTACTGCATCTGGGCAGGGGCCTGGCAATGACGACCCCCTGGCTAGTACACCTGCCCTGTGCTGCTGATACTTGTGACTGATCTTCCTTTCCGTTTTGCACAGATTTTGCCTCCCCCACCCTCAGCGGCCAGAAGACTGTGATTAATGGGGTCCCTGAGGCTGGCTCCTTGAGCCCCCTGACAGTAGCCAGCACGGTGTCCAGCGAGAGTGATGCAGGCCCGGCCACGAGGAGCAGACGCAGTGACGAGGGTTTGTCATGTCAAGTATTTTTACTTCTGTAGTAACTGCGACATAAAACCTATGACTTGACGGCAGGTCATCCGCACCTCCGCTTAGGATTGAGCTGTGCCCCCTGCTGGAAATGTCACACAATGACAGGAGGAGACTCTGTTTGCTGAAAGAGATTCTTTTGCAACCAAAGCCAATTCTGTATCAAAGCCTGATAAGAGACTTGCACCATTTTTGATAAATCCCTGTCATTGACATTGTGGTGATGGAACGTGTCTGTCTGTAACCCCCGACCTCTCTATCCTCAGATGACATCTCACAAAGACCTTCAGCCGAGCGTCTGAGAGTGGCCGCCATCACTGTACCCAGTAAGTCCTTCCAAAGACGTGCCCACTCTGACACCCATGACTCACTGACCTCACTAGGGGGCGACACACCTTCCCTCCCCTCCCACCAAATACTCTCATTATTAGACCCCGCAGATCGTCATTCAGAAAAAATCTAAAATTATCTTCTTTTTTTTTTTTTTTTTACAAGGCCGTATCGACTCTGAGCATTGCCATAGTTCATCAGGCAGTCAGAAGACCTCCAGCAGCCACTGCATCGACCTGACGCAAGAGGAGGAGCCGGCGAGCAGCCGCAACAGGACCAATATGGCGGATAAGGAGAGAAAGCAGAAAAACCAGGAAGGTAAAAGCGCCAGCGATGTGTGGAGTCCGTCAGGCCTCACCATTCTGCTGTATTGGGTAACAACCTGGGTCACGATATTTGCAGGTCCCTCTCTTGGCCGAGCCCCAGAATTACCCAGTACATGGCCTGAACATCCAGTAGGAGCCCGAGCCCCGGGCAGCAGCCGGGTCCCCTGTAACCAGCTGATCGACCTGACCAAAGAGGAGGAAACTCCATCTAAACCCAAAGTCTCCAGCTCAGAAGTCGCCCGGAGACCAAGTCACACTGGTAAGAGCAGCAGGATAGTCTGGGGCCCATTCACACCAGGCAGTATCCGTGCACTTCTCTAGTCTGGAGATAGGACTGGTGGTTTATAATGATGGCAAGGCCTCAGGTCACTATAATATAAGGAGCGCCGTCTCCTGACTAGGTTCAGACGGGGTAACGGACTGCTAAGGCGCTGTTCACATTAGTGTGTCCCTACCATCATTGGGATGCCGGGATGACTTTGCAGCCATAATGTTCCTTCTTGGTTCCCGTCCTCAGGTATTTCACTAAATTCGCCTCTCGCTGAGCTGCACCGGCCCTCTATTAACTTACCGAAGACCCCAAGTGGCAGAATAGACAAACCGCTGGACCCGGGGGCATCGGGCGCCAACAGAGGGGGTACGTATATGAATCTGCCCAATCTGACCATGGGTGCGGTCATACCTGGCCGGGCTAATGGCTTCTACTTGTCTTCCTTCTTCCAGCTGTTCCTGCAGTCAATGAACATCTTAGCGGCCTGGAGAAGCTTCTTAAAGGAGTCCCAACATTTACCCCAGCAGGCCGAGGCAGCGGGCAGGCCTGGAGCGGGAGCTGGTGGTTTAAGAGCACGTCGTCTCATGGTAGCGTCTCGTGACCGCCGGCCTGTACGTATTCAGCAGTAGTCATGTCATCTAGGTACAATATCTTCTCTTCCTCCAGAAACTTGAAGCCTCCCCGTCATGATGGTGACCAGAAGTGACGGCAGCGAGAGAGAAGCGTCTTTGCAGCAGTGTTTATTTTGGGGCTGACGTTGTTCGGCGACCACAAGGGACCTGCACAAACTGTGACTGTGAGAAGGTTTTACAAACACATGAAATAACCTGGTTATGGAGACTGCGGAGGGGCAGGCGGGGCGGCCGGACCACAGCAGCTGTATGTATAGAGATGGGAGCGGCCGGCACAAGTCTCCTGGAGGCCGGTGAGTATCTGATGTTAGTTTTGTTGATCCATGAATCTGGTATTGATTCGCCATACTGTCGGGTGATCGGGGATGATCTGCCTCTGTCTCAGACATAATGAGTTGATTCTTCCGTTGTATTCTATGGTGCAGCAAATCTGCTATTGACCGATTCCCTCATCTTCTGCCCATAGGAGGGCGCTCTTTGCCCCAGGCATCCCATATTGCCTGGCCAGATGTTTCAGTGGAGCGGTGAATGGTTCTTGTGGATCTGGCTTGAGAAGATGAGGCCTCCTGTGTGTCACTTAGGAATAGATGGTGTCCTGAGCCTGGTAAGTACTCGGAGAAGGTTGGTAAGTGAAACTGTGACACTGAGAATTGTGGAGATCTCTGGATGGACAGACAATGTTAAGGACATAGAAATTCTCACAAATCCTCGGCCTGTTATCAGTGAGGATATTAATGGTTGTCTCAGGCAGAAATCATCAGGATTGTCTGCTGATCGCTCCATTTACCAATGTCAGCCCAAATGTGCTGGACACAAGTCCGGAGACACTGCCAGGAAAGGTAGCACATGTAGGGCACTGGGTCTGCTCACAGCAACACGCAACATGCGGCCTTACTAGGACTACTCACTATAGAGGACAGACCTCCATTCCGGCTACGTCCTCCACTTACGTCTCATAAGGGCACCTCCTTTTTGTGTTGTGCAGTGCATTTCCTTCTGAGCTCCGTATTTCTGGTACACTGTTCCAAATCCCCTGCCATGTTTACATTCTGCAATTTTGGACGTCACCAATAGGGATCTTTACTGGAGAAAGATGTAGTATTGAGTTAAATGGGAGCTGCATGTAGTGAGCTTCCCCCTAGTGGTGACTGTATAATCTGTATGTAGTGAGCTCCTCCTAGTGGTGACTGTATAATCTGTATGTAGTGAGCTCCTCCTAGTGGTGACTGTATAATCTGTATGTAGTGAGCTCCTCCTAGTGGTGACTGTATAATCTGTATGTAGTGAGCTCCCCCTAGTGGTGACTGTATAATCTGTATGTAGTGAGCTCCCCCTAGTGGTGACTGTATAATCTGTATGTAGTGAGCTCCCCCTAGTGGTGACTCTATAATCTGTATGTAGTGAGCTCCCCCTAGTGGTGACTGTATAATCTGTATGTAGTGAGCTCCCTCTAGTGGTGACTGTATAATCTGTATGTAGTGAGCTCCCTCTAGTGGTGACTGTATAATCTGTATGTAGTGAGCTCCCCCTAGTGGTGACTGTATAATCTGTATGTAGTGAGCTCCCTCTAGTGGTGACTGTATAATCTGTATGTAGTGAGCTCCCTCTAGTGGTGACTGTATAATCTGTATGTAGTGAGCTCCCCCTAGTGGTGACTGTATAATCTGTATGTAGTGAGCTCCCTCTAGTGGTGACTGTATAATCTGTATGTAGTGAGCTCCTCCTAGTGGTGACTGTATAATCTGTATGTAGTGAGCTCCCCCTAGTGGTGACTGTATAATCTGTATGTAGTGAGCTCCCTCTAGTGGTGACTGTATAATCTGTATGTAGTGAGCTCCTCCTAGTGGTGACTGTATAATCTGTATGTAGTGAGCTCCCCCTAGTGGTGACTGTATAATCTGTATGTAGTGAGCTCCCCCTAGTGGTGACTGTATAATCTGTATGTAGTGAGCTCCCTCTAGTGGTGACTGTATAATCTGTATGTAGTGAGCTCCTCCTAGTGGTGACTGTATAATCTGTATGTAGTGAGCTCCCCCTAGTGGTGACTGTATAATCTGTATGTAGTGAGCTCCTCCTAGTGGTGACTGTATAATCTGTATGTAGTGAGCTCCCTCTAGTGGTGACTGTATAATCTGTATGTAGTGAGCTCCTCCTAGTGGTGACTGTATAATCTGTATGTAGTGAGCTCCCCCTAGTGGTGACTCTATAATCTGTATGTAGTGAGCTCCCCCTAGTGGTGACTGTATAATCTGTATGTAGTGAGCTCCTCCTAGTGGTGACTGTATAATCTGTATGTAGTGAGCTCCCCCTAGTGGTGACTGTATAATCTGTATGTAGTGAGCTCCTCCTAGTGGTGACTGTATAATCTGTATGTAGTGAGCTCCTCCTAGTGGTGACTGTATAATCTGTATGTAGTGAGCTCCCTCTAGTGGTGACTGTATAATCTGTATGTAGTGAGCTCCTCCTAGTGGTGTCTATATAATCTGTATGTAGTGAGCTCCCCCTAGTGGTGGGTGTATAATCTGTATGTAGTGAGCTCCCTCTAGTGGTGACTGTATAATCTGTATGTAGTGAGCTCCTCCTAGTGGTGTCTATATAATCTGTATGTAGTGAGCTCCTCCTAGTGGTGACTGTATAATCTGTATGTAGTGAGCTCCCCCTAGTGGTGGGTGTATAATCTGTATGTAGTGAGCTCCTCCTAGTGGTGTCTATATAATCTGTATGTAGTGAGCTCCCCCTAGTGGTGACTGTATAATCTGTATGTAGTGAGCTCCCTCTAGTGGTGACTGTATAATCTGTATGTAGTTAGCTCCCCCTAGTGGTGGGTGGATAATCAGTGAGGGTAATAACTAAGATTACCTCTTTCTTGCAGGTACGTGTGATTTCTGCAGCCGCCATCTTCAGCCTCCGCAGCTTCCATGTGTGATGACGGGCTGGGCTACTTCTGTCACCTCTACATACATTCCTCCCGGGATCACTGGGATGAGCCGTGCAGTGACCACTCTTCTCCTGCAGAGGGCGCTCAGACTGGACAGTAGCCATAGACTCCTGGTCATGGCTGGATATACTGTTATATACTGGAGCTGTTATGTAAATGTTGTATATTTGTAATATTGGCGTGACAATCTGCAGCGCCCCCTCTCCCTCCAGGACGCCGGGGCGATGCCTGACTACGAAAATCTCTATTTGCCATTATATATTTTTGAATTTTTTTACATTTTTTTTCTTTTATTTTTTTTATTCATTCACCTATAACAGAAATATAGGAAATCTATGAATGCACCGAAGCAGAATGAGGGGAGATGAAGGGGGGATGAGGGGTGTCGTCGTCCCCCCCCCCCCCCTCCAGGGGTCATTCACAGGGTTAATAATGAAAGTGCAATCAGGCTGCAAAATATCCATGAGAAATAAACACGTTCTACCTCACCAGGCGCCGCCTCACTGTTGTCTGCTCTTTACTGCCCCGGTGATGGGATGTCTGTGGCTGTTACACCATCTTTTGTTCCCTGTTATCAGCCAGTATAGTGCTCCTAAGTAGTGTTCAGCGAATAGTATTCAATCAAATACCTCGCTCCCATAAGAATGCGTGTAAGAAGCTGAACTCCAAGGGGTTAAGTGCATCAAATATTTACTGAGCTTAACCCCTTGGTGTTTGGCCGATTACACGCATTCCTATGGGAGCGAGGTATTCGATCGAAAACTACTCGCTCATCTCTATTCCTAAGGATGATTGACAGGTAGTGCAGACATCTTCAGTGCTGAGAACCTTCTATATGTGACCGATATCAGCCGCTCCCCTTATATCCCTATATACTGTACTGTAATAAGATGTGACCGATATCAGCCGCTCCCCTTATATCCCTATATACTGTACTGTAATAAGATGTGACCGATATCAGCCGCTCCCCTTATATCCCTATATACTGTACTGTAATAAGATGTGACCGATATCAGCCGCTCCCCTTATATCACTATATACTGTACTGTAATAAGATGTGACTGATATCAGCCGCTCCTCTTATATCACTATATACTGTACTGTAATAAGATGTGACTGATATCAGCCGCTCCCCTTATATCACTATATACTGTACTGTAATAAGATGTGACCGATATCAGCCGCTCCCCTTATATCCCTATATACTGTACTGTAATAAGATGTGACCGATATCAGCCGCTCCCCTTATATCCCTATATACTGTACTGTAATAAGATGTGACCGATATCAGCCGCTCCCCTTATATCACTATATACTGTACTGTAATAAGATGTGACTGATATCAGCCGCTCCTCTTATATCACTATATACTGTACTGTAATAAGATGTGACTGATATCAGCCGCTCCTCTTATATCCCTATATACTGTACTGTAATAAGATGTGACTGATATCAGCCGCTCCTCTTATATCACTATATACTGTACTGTAATAAGATGTGACTGATATCGGCCGCTCCCCTTATATCACTATATACTGTACTGTAATAAGATGTGACTGATATCAGCCGCTCCTCTTATATCCCTATATACTGTACTGTAATAAGATGTGACTGATATCAGCCGCTCCCCTTATATCACTATATACTGTACTGTAATAAGATGACTGATATCAGCCGCTGCTCTTATATCACTATATACTGTACTGTAATAAGATGTGACCGATATCAGCCGCTCCTCTTATATCCCTATATACTGTACTGTAATAAGATGTGACTGATATCAGCCGCTCCCCTTATATCCCTATATACTGTACTGTAATAAGATGTGACTGATATCAGCCGCTCCTCTTATATCCCTATATACTGTACTGTAATAAGATGTGACTGATATCAGCCGCTCCCCTTATATCACTATATACTGTACTGTAATAAGATGACTGATATCAGCCGCTGCTCTTATATCACTATATACTGTACTGTAATAAGATGTGACTGATATCGGCCACTCCTCTTATATCGCTATATACTGTAATAAGATGTGACTGATATCAGCCGCTCCTCTTATATCACTATATACTGTACTGTAATAAGATGTGACCGATATCAGCTGCTCCTCTTATATCACTATATACTGTACTGTAATAAGATGTGACCGATATCAGCTGCTCCTCTTATATCACTATATACTGTACTGTAATAAGATGTGACTGATATCAGCCGCTCCTCTTATATCACTATATACTGTACTGTAATAAGATGTGACTGATATCAGCCGCTCCCCTTATATCACTATATACTGTACTGTAATAAGATGACTGATATCAGCCGCTGCTCTTATATCACTATATACTGTACTGTAATAAGATGTGACTGATATCGGCCACTCCTCTTATATCGCTATATACTGTAATAAGATGTGACTGATATCAGCCGCTCCTCTTATATCACTATATACTGTACTGTAATAAGATGTGACCGATATCAGCCGCTCCCCTTATATCACTATATACTGTACTGTAATAAGATGTGACCGATATCAGCTGCTCCTCTTATATCATTATATACTGTACTGTAATAAGATGTGACTGATATCAGCCGCTCCTCTTATATCACTATATACTGTACTGTAATAAGATGTGACTGATATCAGCCGCTCCTCTTATATCACTATATACTGTACTGTAATAAGATGTGACTGATATCAGCCGCTGCTCTTATATCACTATATACTGTACTGTAATAAGATGTGACCGATATCAGCCGCTCCCCTTATATCACTATATACTGTAATAAGATGTGACTGATATCAGCCGCTCCTCTTATATCACTATATACTGTACTGTAATAAGATGTGACCGATATCAGCTGCTCCTCTTATATCACTATATACTGTACTGTAATAAGATGTGACCGATATCAGCCGCTCCTCTTATATCACTATATACTGTACTGTAATAAGATGTGACTGATATCAGCCGCTCCTCTTATATCACTATATACTGTACTGTAATAAGATGTGACTGATATCAGCCGCTCCCCTTATATCACTATATACTGTACTGTAATAAGATGACTGATATCAGCCGCTGCTCTTATATCACTATATACTGTACTGTAATAAGATGTGACCGATATCAGCCGCTCCCCTTATATCACTATATACTGTACTGTAATAAGATGTGACTGATATCAGCCGCTCCTCTTATATCACTATATACTGTACTGTAATAAGATGTGACTGATATCAGCCGCTCCTCTTATATCCCTATATACTGTACTGTAATAAGATGTGACTGATATCAGCCGCTCCTCTTATATCACTATATACTGTACTGTAATAAGATGTGACTGATATCGGCCGCTCCCCTTATATCACTATATACTGTACTGTAATAAGATGTGACTGATATCAGCCGCTCCTCTTATATCCCTATATACTGTACTGTAATAAGATGTGACTGATATCAGCCGCTCCCCTTATATCACTATATACTGTACTGTAATAAGATGACTGATATCAGCCGCTGCTCTTATATCACTATATACTGTACTGTAATAAGATGTGACCGATATCAGCCGCTCCTCTTATATCCCTATATACTGTACTGTAATAAGATGTGACTGATATCAGCCGCTCCCCTTATATCCCTATATACTGTACTGTAATAAGATGTGACTGATATCAGCCGCTCCCCTTATATCACTATATACTGTACTGTAATAAGATGACTGATATCAGCCGCTGCTCTTATATCACTATATACTGTACTGTAATAAGATGTGACTGATATCGGCCACTCCTCTTATATCGCTATATACTGTAATAAGATGTGACTGATATCAGCCGCTCCTCTTATATCACTATATACTGTACTGTAATAAGATGTGACCGATATCAGCCGCTCCCCTTATATCACTATATACTGTACTGTAATAAGATGTGACCGATATCAGCTGCTCCTCTTATATCACTATATACTGTACTGTAATAAGATGTGACTGATATCAGCCGCTCCTCTTATATCACTATATACTGTACTGTAATAAGATGTGACTGATATCAGCCGCTCCCCTTATATCACTATATACTGTACTGTAATAAGATGACTGATATCAGCCGCTGCTCTTATATCACTATATACTGTACTGTAATAAGATGTGACTGATATCGGCCACTCCTCTTATATCGCTATATACTGTAATAAGATGTGACTGATATCAGCCACTCCTCTTATATCACTATATACTGTACTGTAATAAGATGTGACCGATATCAGCCGCTCCCCTTATATCACTATATACTGTACTGTAATAAGATGTGACCGATATCAGCTGCTCCTCTTATATCACTATATACTGTACTGTAATAAGATGTGACTGATATCAGCCGCTCCTCTTATATCACTATATACTGTACTGTAATAAGATGTGACTGATATCAGCCGCTCCCCTTATATCACTATATACTGTACTGTAATAAGATGACTGATATCAGCCGCTGCTCTTATATCACTATATACTGTACTGTAATAAGATGTGACTGATATCGGCCACTCCTCTTATATCGCTATATACTGTAATAAGATGTGACTGATATCAGCCGCTCCTCTTATATCACTATATACTGTACTGTAATAAGATGTGACCGATATCAGCTGCTCCTCTTATATCACTATATACTGTACTGTAATAAGATGTGACCGATATCAGCTGCTCCTCTTATATCACTATATACTGTACTGTAATAAGATGTGACTGATATCAGCCGCTCCTCTTATATCACTATATACTGTACTGTAATAAGATGTGACCGATATCAGCCGCTCCCCTTATATCACTATATACTGTACTGTAATAAGATGTGACCGATATCAGCTGCTCCTCTTATATCACTATATACTGTACTGTAATAAGATGTGACCGATATCAGCCGCTCCTCTTATATCACTATATACTGTACTGTAATAAGATGTGACTGATATCAGCCGCTCCTCTTATATCACTATATACTGTACTGTAATAAGATGTGACTGATATCAGCCGCTCCCCTTATATCACTATATACTGTACTGTAATAAGATGACTGATATCAGCCGCTGCTCTTATATCACTATATACTGTACTGTAATAAGATGTGACTGATATCGGCCACTCCTCTTATATCGCTATATACTGTAATAAGATGTGACTGATATCAGCCGCTCCTCTTATATCACTATATACTGTACTGTAATAAGATGTGACCGATATCAGCCGCTCCCCTTATATCACTATATACTGTACTGTAATAAGATGTGACCGATATCAGCCGCTCCTCTTATATTACTATATACTGTACTGTAATAAGATGTGACCGATATCAGCTGCTCCTCTTATATCACTATATACTGTACTGTAATAAGATGTGACTGATATCAGCCGCTCCTCTTATATCACTATATACTGTACTGTAATAAGATGTGACTGATATCAGCCGCTCCTCTTATATCACTATATACTGTACTGTAATAAGATGTGACCGATATCAGCCGCTCCTCTTATATCACTATATACTGTACTGTAATAAGATGTGACTGATATCAGCCGCTCCTCTTATATCACTATATACTGTACTGTAATAAGATGTGACTGATATCAGCCGCTCCCCTTATATCACTATATACTGTACTGTAATAAGATGACTGATATCAGCCGCTGCTCTTATATCACTATATACTGTACTGTAATAAGATGTGACTGATATCGGCCACTCCTCTTATATCGCTATATACTGTAATAAGATGTGACTGATATCAGCCGCTCCTCTTATATCACTATATACTGTACTGTAATAAGATGTGACCGATATCAGCTGCTCCTCTTATATCACTATATACTGTACTGTAATAAGATGTGACCGATATCAGCTGCTCCTCTTATATCACTATATACTGTACTGTAATAAGATGTGACTGATATCAGCCGCTCCTCTTATATCACTATATACTGTACTGTAATAAGATGTGACCGATATCAGCCGCTCCCCTTATATCACTATATACTGTACTGTAATAAGATGTGACCGATATCAGCTGCTCCTCTTATATCACTATATACTGTACTGTAATAAGATGTGACCGATATCAGCCGCTCCTCTTATATCACTATATACTGTACTGTAATAAGATGTGACTGATATCAGCCGCTCCTCTTATATCACTATATACTGTACTGTAATAAGATGTGACTGATATCAGCCGCTCCCCTTATATCACTATATACTGTACTGTAATAAGATGACTGATATCAGCCGCTGCTCTTATATCACTATATACTGTACTGTAATAAGATGTGACTGATATCGGCCACTCCTCTTATATCGCTATATACTGTAATAAGATGTGACTGATATCAGCCGCTCCTCTTATATCACTATATACTGTACTGTAATAAGATGTGACCGATATCAGCCGCTCCCCTTATATCACTATATACTGTACTGTAATAAGATGTGACCGATATCAGCCGCTCCTCTTATATTACTATATACTGTACTGTAATAAGATGTGACCGATATCAGCTGCTCCTCTTATATCACTATATACTGTACTGTAATAAGATGTGACTGATATCAGCCGCTCCTCTTATATCACTATATACTGTACTGTAATAAGATGTGACTGATATCAGCCGCTCCTCTTATATCACTATATACTGTACTGTAATAAGATGTGACCGATATCAGCCGCTCCTCTTATATCACTATATACTGTACTGTAATAAGATGTGACTGATATCAGCCGCTCCTCTTATATCACTATATACTGTACTGTAATAAGATGTGACCGATATCAGCCGCTCCTCTTACAGTATATCACTATATACTGTACTGTAATAAGATGTGACTGATATCAGCCGCTCCTCTTACAGTATATCACTATATACTGTACTGTAATAAGATGTGACTGATATCAGCCGCTCCCCTTATATCACTATATACTGTACTGTAATAAGATGTGACTGATATCGGCAGCTCCTCTTATATCACTATATACTGTACTGTAATAAGATGTGATTGATATCAGCCGCTCCTCTTATATCACTATATACTGTACTGTAATAAGATGTGACTGATATCAGCCGCTCCTCTTATATCACTATATACTGTACTGTAATAAGATGTGACTGATATCAGCCCCCCCTCTTATATCACTATATACTGTAATAAGATGTGACTGATATCAGCCGCTCCTCTTATATCACTATATACTGTACTGTAATAAGATGTGACTGATATCGGCAGCTCCTCTTATATCACTATATACTGTACTGTAATAAGATGTGATTGATATCAGCCGCTCCTCTTATATCACTATATACTGTACTGTAATAAGATGTGACTGATATCAGCCGCTCCTCTTATATCACTATATACTGTACTGTAATAAGATGTGACTGATATCAGCCCCCCCTCTTATATCACTATATACTGTAATAAGATGTGACTGATATCGGCCGCTCCTCTTATATCACTATATACTGTACTGTAATAAGATGACTGATATCGGCCGCTCCTCTTATATCACTATATACTGTACTGTAATAAGATGTGACTGATATCAGCCGCTCCTCTTATATCACTATATACTGTACTGTAATAAGATGTGACTGATATTGGCCGCTGCTCTTATATCACTATATACTGTACTGTAATAAGATGACTGATATCGGCCGCTGCTCTTATATCACTATATACTGTACTGTAATAAGATGTGACTGATATCAGCCGCTCCTCTTATATCACTATATACTGTACTGTAATAAGATGTGACTGATATCAGCCGCTGCTCTTATATCACTATATACTGTACTGTAATAAGATGTGACTGATATCAGCCGCTCCTCTTATATCACTATATACTGTACTGTAATAAGATGTGACTGATATCAGCCGCTGCTCTTATATCACTATATACTGTACTGTAATAAGATGACTGATATCGGCCGCTCCTCTTATATCACTATATACTGTACTGTAATAAGATGTGACTGATATCCGCCGCTATATACTGTAATAAGACGTGATTGATATCCGCCGCTATATACTGTAATAAGATGTGACTGATATCCACCGCTATATACTGTAGATACTCCCAGTCATAGAAATTTGTCTGTAAATTTAAAACCCTTTTATTTCACAAGGAGCAGGTCAGGGTCAGGTTTTTGGCATCGGCTTCTTCTCCACCTTTTCTATATTATACTCTCCATAGACTTCTCATGTATCGGCTGAGATCTGTGGTCACGTGACTGTAGTCTCTAAGCTTCCTTAGGAGACTGTCCGGAGACGCCTGATCCTAGGAGGCCGGCCTCGCAGAGTAGAAGAGTTCAGGGTCTTGGTCAGACGTCTCCACTGAACACATGCGTTGGTGTCTGAAGGAGGCGGAACGTGAGCTGAATCTTCGGTCACATGAGGAGCACGGGTAGGGTTTCTCCCCTGTGTGAATTCTCACATGCTTCACCAGGTCAGACTTTTGCACAAACCCTCGGTTGCACTCCTCGCACTTGTACGGCCTCTCTCCGGTGTGAGTCCTCGTGTGCTTCACCATTGCTGAGCGGTCAATGAAGCATTTCTCACACAGGTCGCACTTGTAGGGTTTTTCTCCTGTGTGGATTCTCAGATGTTTCACCAGGTCTGAGTTCTGTATGAAGGACTTGGCACACGTGGGGCACGAGTATGGTTTCTCTCCCGTGTGCCGCCTCATGTGTTTCACCAAGGCCGATCTTTGACTGACTATCTTGCCGCACACGTTGCATGCATGCGGCTGTTTTCCATGTGTCCTCCGGTGGGTCAAGAACACAGATCTGTGGCTGAACGTCTTTCCACATTCTGGACAGGCGTACGTTTGCGTCTTTGTCGTCTTTTTCCTATGTTTGAGCAAAGAGGAGAAGCTTCTGGAACCGGGCAAAGATCGAATGATTGGAAAATGATCGTCTTCTCTAATAATGTGAAACTTTGGTATCAGATTCCCGGGGTCGTCTTCGGATTCTCTCCAGTAGGTGATCTGGTGGTGACGTCCCAGAGAACCCTGAGGCAGGTTGTGGTCTTCAGTGGCCGACCGGAGAGCCCTGAGATGTGTTTTCTGGTGTTTTGACAAAGCTGACTGCTCTACAAAGCTTCGACCACATTCCCGGCATTGGTACGGTCTCTCTCCTGTGTGGGTGCGATAATGCTTCACCAGGTCGGACTTTTGGATGAAGCTCCGGACACATAAGTTGCACTTGTAGGGTCGTTCTCCCGTGTGGATTCGTAAATGTTTAATGAGCACGGACTTGTGAGCAAAGCTGTTCCCGCAGACACCACATGGAAATAACCGTCCAGCTTTCCCCCCTTGTGATACGGTACGCACATGGCTGAGGCTCACTGAGATTATGGCCGCCGCCGCGTTCTTCTCTGGTGCCCTGGCTTGGCCCAGTTTTTCCTCATTGTGACATTTCATGTGTTTCACGAGGTTGGCGCTCTGACTGAAGGTCTTTCCACACTCCGGACAGGAGTAGGGCTGCAGTCTATTGTGAGTCCTGCGGTGTTTGATCAGAGAGGAGCCTTCGGTGAAGCTGCGGTCACATTCTGGGCAGTGGTACGGCTTCTCTCCTGTGTGGATCCTTCGATGCTTCACCAGATCGGAGTTCTGGATAAAGCCCTTCCCGCAGAGCTCACATCCGTACGGCTTCTCACCAGTGTGTGTCCTCATGTGCTTTGTCAGTGCAGATTTCTGTACAAAGCCCCGGTCACACGTGTCACATCTGAATGGACGTTCCCCTGTGTGGGTTCTCTGGTGTTTTACCAAGTCCGAATTCTGAATGAAGCCCTTTCCACACAGTGTACAATGATAGGGCCTTTCTCCCGTATGCGTTCTCAAATGTTTAACCAAGTCAGAGGTCTGAGAAAAACTCCGCGGGCACTGGTTGCATGGGTAGTGTCTCTCCATATGGTGTGTTCTCAGGTGTTTCCTAAGAGCGGGTCTATTTGGAAAGGCATTGGCACATTCATCGCATCGATACGGGTAATCCTCCTCTTTTGTATCTGAATTCAGTTTCTCTGGGTCTACAATGACAATCTCGTGGAAAGCGGTGGCAGTCGGTGGGTCTTCTACAATGTGAACCAATGCATGTTTAATCAAGTCTGAGCTTTGGGTGAAGGTCTTCTCGCACTGCCGACACTTGTAGGGTTTCTCTCCTGTGTGGGTTCTTCTGTGTTTGACCAGAGATGAGCCTTCGGTAAAGCTTTTGTTACATTCGGTGCAATGATAGGGCTTCTCCCCTGTGTGGATTCTTTGGTGCTTGACTAGATCTGAGTTCTGAATGAAGCTTTTCCCGCACTGTCCGCAGGTATAAGGCCTCTCTCCTGTATGACTCCTCATGTGCTTCGTCAGGGCCGACCGCTGGATAAAAGCTTTCTCGCACAGACCACATTTATGCGGCCGTTCCCCGCTGTGAATTCGCCTGTGCTTAATTAAAGCAGAGTTCTCCGAGAAGGCCTTATTACACTCCAGACACGTGTACGGACGTTCCCCTGTGTGGGTCCTACAATGTTTGAGGAGGTCGGACTTCTGGCTGAAGCTCTTGGAACATACGGTGCAGCAATGGTGGGGCTTGTTTCTTTCACGGCTTTGGATAGTCTGTAACAGGATGGCGTCCCTTGCGCTGTGCACCAGGTTGTGCTTCTGGAAATCACACCATTGACTAAATCTCTGATCGCATTCGCCGCACTCGTAAGAACTCGAGTCCTCTGATGACGTTTGGATCGGTAATGGCTGTTGCTTTGTGTGGACCGCCTGATGCTTCACCATATCTGACTTCTGTATAAATGTCCGCTCGCACCGAGAGCAGCTGTAGGGACGTTCTCCAGAGTGGATTCTTTGGTGCAATATGAGATTTGACTTCTGGGCGAAACCCCTCCCACAGACGGCGCACTTGTACGGCTTTTCCCCTGTGTGTGTCCGCTGGTGTTTGGCTAAGGCAGATCTTTCAGCAAACGTCTTCTGACAATGGGTGCACTGGAAGGGCCTCTCCCCGGTATGTGTGCGGAGATGCTTGACCAAGTCTGACCCCTGGATAAAGGCTTTGTGGCACTGTGTACACTGATATGGCCGCTCTCCGCTGTGTGTCCTCTCGTGCTTGACCAGGTCAGACCTCTGGATGAAACTCTTTGCGCACTGCGTACACTTGTGTGGTCTTTCTCCTGAATGCATCAGTTGATGTCGGATGTAGGATGACCATTGCTTCCACGTCTTCCCACAGTCTGCACACGTGTACACAGATCCGGCTGCTCCATTTGTGTCCTCCGTGGCCTGGATTATCTCTGGTGACTCTGCCGGCCTCACCACCTGTCTAATACTTTGGTGTCGATCTGTAAAGTGCGTTCTCTTGTGTTTGATTAAAGCAGAACTTTCCGTGAAGCTCTTATGGCAGGTGGCGCACTGATACGGCCGTTCCCCCGTGTGGGTGCGAAGGTGTTTAACTAGGTCGGAGTTTTGGATAAATCCCTTTGCGCATATGGAGCAGGAGTACGGCCTCTCACCGGTGTGGCTTCTTTGATGTTTTGTCAAAGCGGACCTTTGGCTGAAGGCCTTGTGACAGTCCGAGCACTTGTAGGGTCTCTCCCCAGAATGCGTCTTCCGGTGTTTGAGAAGAGCAGAGCGCGCTGTAAAGCTCTTATTACACTCCAAGCATTGGAACGGCCGCTGCCCTTGGTGGGTCTCGTGGAGTTTGGTCTTATCTTCATGGTGGTGTTTGCACAAGGCCCAATGTCTCTCCACAGCCTCGTAGCAACTGAAGCTTTTACCACAGCGGCTACAGATATGAGACTTTTCTTCAAGGATCTTGATGTCCTGAGGAGACGGTGACCGGGTCTGGTTTTCTTCTTCTTCTTCTTCTCCTCCGATCAGATAGACCAGGTCAGTAACCACTTGATAATTCACCTGTAGGTCCGCACTGACCCCCAGAACCTCATGGACGGCTCCGTCCTCTGCGCTCAGAGTCTCCACTACATGAAAGAAACAAAAGTAGTTACAGAAGAGGAAGTCGTAAAAGTCAAATAATAGAAAGTCATCGCTCCTCGTCCCTTACCTCCAGCACATTCTCCTGACCACTGCACCTCACCGAGTGTGGACATGACCTCTGCCTTGTGTTTCTCGTAACCTGCAAGTAGAACAAGATGGTGGCTGAGAGGTTGGAGTTCACAACGACTCTACCAGCAGAAGTTACGCAGAGACCTCAAAGTCACCGTCCACATCAAAACTAACACAGACCTGTCGCTATTCTAACAAAGCAGGATGTAGGTGGTGAGCTGAGGTATTGGTGGCAATAATAGATTTGATGTGTAGTCTTTAGGATCTTGGTAGTAGTGCAGCCTCGGGCTTTGGGCCTGTAACTTGCAGACATCACCTCTGAGCACTGATCTCCACTAACTGTATGTCCGGAATCATCTTCTCTCTCTACTCTGCACTACTGCCGCTCCCGAGGTCCCCTGGACTGTGTGCTCTGCACTACTGCCGCTCGCGAGGTCCCCTGGACTGTGTGCTCTGCACTACTGCCGCTCCCGAGGTCCCCTGGACTGTGTGCTCTGCACTACTGCCGCTCGCGAGGTCCCCTGGACTGTGTGCTCTGCACTACTGCCGCTCCCGAGGTCCCCTGGACTGTGTGCTCTGCACTACTGCCGCTCCCGAGGTCCCCTGGACTGTGTGCTCTGCACTACTGCCGCTCCCGAGGTCCCCTGGACTGTGTGCTCTGCACTACTGCCGCTCCTGGGTCCCCTGGACTGTGTGCTCTGCACTACTGCCGCTCGCGAGGTCCCCTGGACTGTGTGCTCTGCACTACTGCCGCTCGCGAGGTCCCCTGGACTGTGTGCTCTGCACTACTGCCGCTCGCGAGGTCCCCTGGACTGTGTGCTCTGCACTACTGCCGCTCCCGAGGTCCCCTGGACTGTGTGCTCTGCACTACTGCCGCTCCCGAGGTCCCCTGGACTGTGTGCTCTGCACTACTGCCGCTCCCGAGGTCCCCTGGACTGTGTGCTCTGCACTACTGCCGCTCCCGAGGTCCCCTGGACTGTGTGCTCTGCACTACTGCCGCTCCCGAGGTCCCCTGGACTGTGTGCTCTGCACTACTGCCGCTCCCGAGGTCCCCTGGACTGTGTGCTCTGCACTACTGCCGCTCCTGGGTCCCCTGGACTGTGTGCTCTGCACTACTGCCGCTCCCGAGGTCCCCTGGACTGTGTGCTCTGCACTACTGCCGCTTCCCGGGGTCCCCTGGAGTATGTGCTCTGCACTACTGCCGCTCCCGGGGTCCCCTGGACTGTGTGCTCTGCACTACTGCCGCTCCCGAGGTCCCCTGGACTGTGTGCTCTGCACTACTGCCGCTCCTGGGTCCCCTGGACTGTGTGCTCTGCACTACTGCCGCTCCCGAGGTCCCCTGGACTGTGTGCTCTGCACTACTGCCGCTCCCGAGGTCCCCTGGACTGTGTGCTCTGCACTACTGCCGCTTCCCGGGGTCCCCTGGAGTATGTGCTCTGCACTACTGCCGCTCCCGGGGTCCCCTGGACTGTGTGCTCTGCACTACTGCCGCTCCCGAGGTCCCCTGGACTGTGTGCTCTGCACTACTGCCGCTCCCGAGGTCCCCTGGACTGTGTGCTCTGCACTACTGCCGCTCCCGAGGTCCCCTGGAGTATGTGCTCTGCACTACTGCCGCTCCTGGGTCCCCTGGACTGTGTGCTCTGCACTACTGCCGCTCCCGAGGTCCCCTGGACTGTGTGCTCTGCACTACTGCCGCTCCCGAGGTCCCCTGGACTGTGTGCTCTGCACTACTGCCGCTTCCCGGGGTCCCCTGGACTGTGTGCTCTGCACTACTGCCGCTCCTGGGTCCCCTGGACTGTGTGCTCTGCACTACTGCCGCTCCCGAGGTCCCCTGGAGTATGTGCTCTGCACTACTGCCGCTCCCGGGGTCCCCTGGACTGTGTGCTCTGCACTACTGCCGCTCCCGAGGTCCCCTGGACTGTGTGCTCTGCACTACTGCCGCTCCCGAGGTCCCCTGGACTGTGTGCTCTGCACTACTGCCGCTCCCGAGGTCCCCTGGACTGTGTGCTCTGCATTACTGCCGCTCCCGAGGTCCCCTGGACTGTGTGCTCTGCACTACTGCCGCTCCCGAGGTCCCCTGGACTGTGTGCTCTGCACTACTGCCGCTCCTGGGTCCCCTGGACTGTGTGCTCTGCACTACTGCCGCTCGCGAGGTCCCCTGGACTGTGTGCTCTGCACTACTGCCGCTCCCGAGGTCCCCTGGACTGTGTGCTCTGCACTACTGCCGCTCCCGAGGTCCCCTGGACTGTGTGCTCTGCACTACTGCCGCTCCCGGGGTCCCCTGGACTGTGTGCTCTGCACTACTGCCGCTCCCGAGGTCCCCTGGACTGTGTGCTCTGCACTACTGCCGCTCCCGAGGTCCCCTGGACTGTGTGCTCTGCACTACTGCCGCTCCCGAGGTCCCCTGGACTGTGTGCTCTGCACTACTGCCGCTCCCGAGGTCCCCTGGACTGTGTGCTCTGCACTACTGCCGCTCCCGAGGTCCCCTGGACTGTGTGCTCTGCACTACTGCCGCTCCCGAGGTCCCCTGGACTGTGTGCTCTGCACTACTGCCGCTCCTGGGTCCCCTGGACTGTGTGCTCTGCACTACTGCCGCTTCCCGGGGTCCCCTGGACTGTGTGCTCTGCACTACTGCCGCTCCCGGGTCCCCTGGACTGTGTGCTCTGCACTACTGCCGCTCCCGAGGTCCCCTGGACTGTGTGCTCTGCATTACTGCCGCTCCCGAGGTCCCCTGGACTGTGTGCTCTGCACTACTGCCGCTCCTGAGGTCCCCTGGACTGTGTGCTCTGCACTACTGCCGCTCCTGGGTCCCCTGGACTGTGTGCTCTGCACTACTGCCGCTTCCCGGGGTCCCCTGGACTGTGTGCTCTGCACTACTGCCGCTTCCCGGGGTCCCCTGGACTGTGTGCTCTGCACTACTGCCGCTTCCCGGGGTCCCCTGGAGTATGTGCTCTGCACTACTGCCGCTCCCGAGGTCCCCTGGACTGTGTGCTCTGCACTACTGCCGCTCCCGAGGTCCCCTGGACTGTGTGCTCTGCACTACTGCCGCTCCCGAGGTCCCCTGGAGTATGTGCTCTGCACTACTGCCGCTCCCGAGGTCCCCTGGACTGTGTGCTCTGCACTACTGCCGCTCCCGAGGTCCCCTGGACTGTGTGCTCTGCACTACTGCCGCTCCCGAGGTCCCCTGGACTGTGTGCTCTGCACTACTGCCGCTCGCGAGGTCCCCTGGACTGTGTGCTCTGCACTACTGCCGCTCCCGAGGTCCCCTGGAGTATGTGCTCTGCACTACTGCCGCTCCCGGGGTCCCCTGGACTGTGTGCTCTGCACTACTGCCGCTCCCGAGGTCCCCTGGACTGTGTGCTCTGCACTACTGCCGCTCCCGAGGTCCCCTGGACTGTGTGCTCTGCACTACTGCCGCTCCCGAGGTCCCCTGTATCATCCTCTGCAGGAGTCTGGAGTGGGTAATAACTAGATGGGGCTCACTGCACCTCCCCCGTAGAGTGCAAGCTCTGCTGTCCGTGCCTATCCACTACCATCTCCACCCACATGTCAGGTCCAAGGGGACTTTACCTAAGGAGAGCATGCACTTGTAGTTCTCCGCCATGACTGACTTCTAGGACTGGTCTAGACGTCTCCAGACACTCCAGGAGCCAGAAGCCGCAACGTCATCAAAGGTCGGCGCAGCCTGAAGAAGAGAGAGGGGCGGCTTAGTAACCTACAGGGGGCAGTGTTAGGGGGGACCCGGGGGTGACGCACTGTAATAGGGGGGGCAGATCTGGGGGTGACACACTTATAGGGGTAGGAAGGTGACACAGTTATGGGGGATCGGTGGGAGGGGGTAAGGGGAATGTTTGTTCTTGTAGCGTGTTAGCCAGTGGGTAAGAAATACAAAAACCGTGCGAATCTTCAGTAGGCGACACCTGTGCTAATGGCTGACACATAATGATGAGAGAATAGGAGGAAGCTGTGTAATGTTATATCCTGTCATCAGTGTGAGGTGTCACCTACTGCAGACTTTGGGGGGGGGGGGGGGGGGGGTCCTGGGGGGTGTAATGCCCTGTAAGGGGGGGGGGGGGTAGTGCCCTGTTATTAGGGGGGTCCTGGGGGGTGTAATGCCCTGTAAGGGGGGGGGGGGGGTAATGCCCTGTTATTAGGGGGGTCCTGGGGGGTGTAATGCCCTGTAAGCGGGGGGGGGGGGGGGGGGGTAATGCCCTGTTATTAGGGGGGGTCCTGGGGGGTGTAATGCACTCTAATGGGGGGGGGGGGGGGGGGTAGTGCCCTGTTATTAGGGGGGTCCTGGGAGGTGTAATGCCCTGTAAGCGGGGGGGGGGGGGGTAATGCCCTGTTATTAGGGGGTCCTGGGAGGTGTAATGCACTCTAATGGGGGGGGGGGGGGTAGTGCCCTGTTATTAGGGGGGTCCTGGGGGGGTGTAATGCACTCTAATGGGGGGGGGGGGGGTAGTGCCCTGTTATTAGGGGGGGTCCTGGGGGGTGTAATGCACTCTAATGGAGGGGGGGGGGGTAGTGCCCTGTTATTAGGGGGGTCCTGGGGGGTGTAATGCACTCTAATGGGGGGGGGGGGGGGTAGTGCCCTGTTATTAGGGGGGTCCTGGGGGGTGTAATGCACTCTAATGGGGGGGGGGGTAGTGCCCTGTTATTAGGGGGGTCCTGGGGGGTGTAATGCACTCTAATGGGGGGGGGGGGTAGTGCCCTGTTATTAGGGGGGTCCTGGGGGGTGTAATGCACTCTAATGGGGGGGGGGGGGTAGTGCGGGTAGTGCCCTGTTATTAGGGGGTCCTGGGAGGTGTAATGCACTCTAATGGGGGGGGGGGGTAGTGCGGGTAGTGCCCTGTTATTAGGGGGTCCTGGGGGGTGTAATGCACTCTAATGGGGGGGGGGGGGGGTAGTGCCCTGTTATTAGGGGGGTCCTGGGAGGTGTAATGCACTCTAGTGGGGGGGGTAGTGCCCTGTTATTAGGGGGGTCCTGGGGGGTGTAATGCACTCTAGTGGGGGGGGTAGTGCCCTGTTATTAGGGGGGTCCTGGGGGGTGTAATGCCCTGTAAGCGGGGGGGGGGGGGGGGGTAATGCCCTGTTATTAGGGGGGTCCTGGGGGGTGTAATGCCCTGTAAGCGGGGGGGGTAATGCCCTGTTATTAGGGGGTCCTGGGAGGTGTAATGCCCTGTAAGCGGGGGGGGGGGGGGGGGGGGTAATGCCCTGTTATTAGGGGGGTCCTGGGGGGTGTAATGCCCTGTAAGCGGGGGGGGTAATGCCCTGTTATTAGGGGGTCCTGGGAGGTGTAATGCACTCTAGTGGGGGGGGGGGGGTAGTGCCCTGTTATTAGGGGGGTGACGCACTGTAATGGGGGGAGATCTGGTAGTGTTACACTTATAGGGGTAGGAAGGTGACACAGTTGTGGGGGGTCTGTGGGAGGGGGGTAATGCACTGTTGCACTCTTATGGGGGCGGCTGGGACATGCCCTGTTATGGCGGATATCCCCGTTAGGTTACACGTGACACCGGACATACTACATACGTTACATACATGACGCTCCACACACTGGTCACACGACACGTCAGGCCCGCGGCACCACAGGGGGATTCTCGGCCGCCATGACACCACTGAGGATGAGCCGCAGATCCGGGAGGAAGAGACAAAGGAGTCTGCCGGGAGGGGGAGCTCATTCCCCGTGATGACCGCGCAGCCTGCCGGGATGTGTAGTCCTGAGCGGCCCCGCCCACACAGCCCAGACTACAACACCCACAATGCCGTGCGCGGCGCCACCCCCGGGCTGTCACGTGTCCTGTTATGGAGATGTTACACCCGCGGGTCACCCCCTGCCCGGGCCCTGTATTATGGAGTTATGTGACATCCCCGGTGTCCTCTCACCCGCGGGTCACCCCCTGCCCGGGCCCTGTATTATGGAGTTATAGACATCCCCAGGGTCCTCTCACCCGCGGGTCACCCCCTGCCCGGGCCCTGTATTATGGAGTTATATCACATCCCCGGTGTCCTCTCACCCGCGGGTCACCCCCTGCCCGGGCCCTGTATTATGGAGTTATGTGACATCCCCGGTGTCCTCTCACCCGCGGGTCACCCCCTGCCCGGGCCCTGTATTATGGAGTTATAGACATCCCCAGGGTCCTCTCACCCGCGGGTCACCCCCTGCCCGGGCCCTGTATTATGGAGTTATGTGACATCCCCGGTGTCCTCTCACCCGCGGGTCACCCCCTGCCCGGGCCCTGTATTATGGAGTTATGTGACATCCCCAGGGTCCTCTCACCCGCGGGTCACCTCCTGCCTGGGCCCTGTATTATGGAGTTATATCACATCCCCGGTGTCCTCTCACCCGCGGGTCACCCCCTGCCCGGGCCCTGTATTATGGAGTTATAGACATCCCCGGGGTCCTCTCACCCCCGGGTCACCCCCTGCCCGGGCCCTGTATTATGGAGTTATGTGACATCCCCGGTGTCCTCTCACCCGCGGGTCATCCCCTGCCTGGGCCCTGTATTATGGAATTATAGACATCCCCGGTGTCCTCTCACCCGCGGGTCACCCCCTGCCCGGGCCCTGTATTATGGAGTTATAGACATCCCCGGTGTCCTC
The DNA here is from genome assembly GCF_031893055.1 of Leptodactylus fuscus. Classification (NCBI taxonomy): domain Eukaryota; kingdom Metazoa; phylum Chordata; class Amphibia; order Anura; family Leptodactylidae; genus Leptodactylus; species Leptodactylus fuscus. The sequence continues at coordinate 223,334,103 of NC_134268.1, read as the reverse complement.
TCACCCGCGGGTCACCCCCTGCCCGGGCCCTGTATTATGGAGTTATAGACATCCCCGGTGTCCTCTCACCCGCGGGTCACCCCCTGCCCAGGCCCTGTATTATGGAGCTATGTGACATCCCCGGTGTCCTCTCACCCCCGGGTCACCCCCTGCCTGGGCCCTGTATTATGGAGTTATGTGACATCCCCGGTGTCCTCTCACCCCCGGGTCACCCCCTGCCCGGGCCCTGTATTATGGAGCTATGTGACATCCCCGGTGTCCTCTCACCCCCGGGTCACCCCCTGCCCGGGCCCTGTATTATGGAGTTATAGACATCCCCAGGGTCCTCTCACCCGCGGGTCACCCCCTGCCCGGGCCCTGTATTATGGAGTTATAGACATCCCCGGTGTCCTCTCACCCGCGGGTCATCCCCTGCCCGGGCCCTGTATTATGGAGTTATAGACATCCCCGGTGTCCTCTCACCCGCGGGTCACCCCCTGCCCGGGCCCTGTATTATGGAGTTATAGACATCCCCGGTGTCCTCTCACCCCCGGGTCACCCCCTGCCCGGGCCCTGTATTATGGAGTTATGTGACATCCCCGGGGTCCTCTCACCCGCGGGTCACCCCCTGCCCGGGCCCTGTATTATGGAGTTATGTGACATCCCCGGGGTCCTCTCACCCGTGGGTCACCCCCTGCCCGGGCCCTGTATTATGGAGTTATGTGACATCCCCAGTGTCCTCTCACCCCCGGGTCACCCCCTGCCCGGGCCCTGTATTATGGAGCTATGTGACATCCCCGGTGTCCTCTCACCTGCGGGTCACCCCCTGCCTGGGCCCTGTATTATGGAGCTATGTGACATCCCCAGTGTCCTCTCACCCCCGGGTCACCCCCTGCCCGGGCCCTGTATTATGGAGCTATGTGACATCCCCGGTGTCCTCTCACCTGCGGGTCACCCCTTGCCCGGGCCCTGTATTATGGAGCTATGTGACATCCCCGGTGTCCTCTCACCCGCGGGTCACCCCCTGCCCGGGCCCTGTATTATGGAGTTATAGACATCCCCGGTGTCCTCTCACCCCCGGGTCATCCCCTGCCTGGGCCCTGTATTATGGAGCTATATCACATCCCCGGGGTCCTCTCACCCGCGGGTCATCCCCTGCCTGGGCCCTGTATTATGGAGCTATGTGACATCCCCGGGGTCCTGTCACCCCTTGCCCAGGCCCTTTATCATGGAGTTATAGACATCCCCGGTGTCCTCTCACCCGCGGGTCACTTGCTGCCCAGGGCCCTGTATTATGGAGATATAGACATCCCCGGGGTCCTCTCACCCCTGGGTCATCCCCTGCCCGGGCCCTGTATTATGGAGCTATGTGACATCCCCGGTGTCCTCTCACCCCTGGGTCATCCCCTGCCCGGGCCCTGTATTATGGAGTTATAGACATCCCCGGTGTCCTCTCACCCGCGGGTCATCCCCTGCCTGGGCCCTGTATTATGGAGCTATGTGACATCCCCGGTGTCCTCTCACCCGCGGGTCACCCCCTGCCCGGGCCCTGTATTATGGAGTTATAGACATCCCCGGTGTCCTCTCACCCCCGGGTCACTCGCTGCCCGGGCCCTGTATTATGGAGTTATAGACATCCCCGGTGTCCTCTCACCCGCGGGTCATCCCCTGCCTGGGCCCTGTATTATGGAGCTATGTGACATCCCCGGGGTCCTGTCACCCCTTGCCCAGGCCCTTTATCATGGAGTTATAGACATCCCCGGTGTCCTCTCACCCGCGGGTCACTCGCTGCCCAGGGCCCTGTATTATGGAGATATAGACATCCCCGGGGTCCTCTCACCCCCGGGTCACCCCCTGCCCGGGCCCTGTATTATGGAGTTATATCACATCCTCGGGGTCCTCTCACCCGCGGGTCAGTCTCTAGTCGGTGTTCACACGTAGCTTTTCCTATCCGGCCGGTATTGGGCGGGGCCTGCAGTTTTCCCCTGGGCTCGGCACTTGTTCACACACAGGAATGTGCACTGCTCTATATAGCCGTACTACGTGTGCACTGATCTATATGGCCTTTTAGGGAGAGTCCTAGACCTTCTGGTCGGGGTCATTGCTCTCAGCCCCGGTCTCACAGCCGTCCTAGATTCTGTCACAGACTATGGGTGTAGATTTCCTAAAGAGGAGTCAGAAAGTCGCCCAGTTTTTGCTTCCTGTGACTGATTTTCCTGTGTGTGTGTGTGGGGGGGGGTCGTCTCTCCCATTTTCCTTGGGTCTTGCAGGTGGTGAAGAGAGTATATGGCATCAAAATCCTCCTGGGGATCGCTTTGATGTCACCCGTTCCCTTCCTGCAGGTCATTCTAGAAGGATCCATTCTAGGTTACATCAAAAAGGGGGCCCTGGAAAGGGAACAAGGTTTGGGGGTCTATTCTCCAGTATCCTGGTGCCAAAACCATGGTGGGACTGGAGGATGATTATAGACTTATAGGACACCTCACAGAAAGTTTCTCAGGATTGCTCCTCTAATTTCCGGCCAGCATTGGCGCTCTTCCCTTCGGCATTTCTTCAGCCCCCTCCCCCCCCCCCCACACACACACGGTCACCAAGCTGGTGTCTCCGGTCGCTGCCGTCCTCAGGCTACAAGGCCTGTTCGTCGTTCCTTACGACTGGCTGATAAAGGCTCACTCAGTATCAGGTCGGCTCCACCATCTTCCGTCAGCCCTCTCCTTCCTTCAGCATGTGGGATGGCTGATACATTGGGAGAAGGTAGAGGTGGTTCCTTCTACCCAAAGAAAGTTTCTCGTGTTCCTCCTAGATTTGGACAGAATGCAGATCTCCTTAACCCTTCCAAGAAAGTGAAGGATAGTGGCGACCACTCGGACATCTATCAGGACTGCAGTGAGAGTTGTGGGGTGGGGGGGGGTGGGGGTCGATAGTTCAGATCCTCCTGTTGGGGTGATTCTGGATTTCCTTCAGGGCAGTTTGGATAAGGGCCTTTCTCCAGTCACCGCTTTGTCCACCTGTTTGGGGAGACCTTTGTCTCAACCCTCCCTGGTAATTTTCTTAAGGGAGTCGTAAGACTTAGACCGGCGTCTTCTAACCTGATTCCACAATGGGATCTGGCCTCTCTTCTTTTTGCTCTTTGTGATTCTCCCTTGGAGGAGGTGGATCTGAAGTTTCTGGCCTTCAAGACCACTTTTCTTTTGGTGATTACCTCTGCAAAGAGGGTGGGTGAGCTTCAGGCCTTCTCTTCTGAGGAGCCCTAAACATCTTTCTTTAAAGACAAAGTTCAACTGATATTTCTTCTGGGATTTAATCCCAAAGTACCATCTTCCGCTAACATCAACCAGTTGGTTTCCTTGCCAGGCTCCATACCTTAGATATGGTGAGAAGCCTCCGCACTTATATATGCCGTACTCACTCCTTCAGGAGGTCAGAGAACCTCCTTATTACTATGTATGGTAGGCTCAGGGGTCTGAGAACCTTAAAGCCTGCCATTTCTAGATGGGTCAAGGAGGCCATCAGAATCTCCTTTTCAGTGTTACCTCCCCCTGAGTTTCTAAAAGCCCATTCCACCATGGCTGTATCTACGTCCTGGGCTGAGTCTCGAGCTCGGCTTCTGGATCTGCTCTGCCACCTATTGGTCTTCTCATCTCTTGCTTGTTAAACATTACAGGCTAAACTCCCGAGGTTCAGAGGCTCCTGCCATTGGGCGTTCCATATTGGATTCAGTAAGGCAAGGAAACCTTCCCTAAGGGGATCACTTACTACATCCCCACATTGTGCTTCTGGTAGGACGGACAGAAAAACCCGACATGCAGGGTTTTTCTGTCCGCTTGAGAAGTCGGACATCTTCACTTGCAGACATGGAAGGACGGGCACGGAGTGCAAAAGAATGCACCCGATGCCCATTGAAATGAATGACAGTTGTCACGGACACAGCTAGTGTCCGCTCCTAATGTCCGTGACAGATTTTAAGCGGACACTACCTGTCGGACACCGACGGTAGTGTGAACGCTCCCTTAGTCCTAATAGCAGCACAAGCTTCCCTCCCTAAGAGATGTCTTTGATTTACTTTTGTACTGACACATGGGGAGGTCTCTGCGCCCTCTTATAGGGTATAGTCATGCAAATTTTATGTTAATTAAAAATTCTGCCTGTCCTACAGCACCCAGGGGCAGAAATACCCAACATTGTGCTGCTGTTTGGACTAAGGGAATAGATTAACATCATAATCAACAATTATGTGTGCTCTCATCCGTATGGTGGTGTTATGTGTGCTCTCATCCGTATGGTGGTGTTATGTGTGCTCTCATCCGTATGGTGGTGTTATGTGTGCTCTGATCCGTATGGCGGTATTATGTGTGCTCTAATCCGTATGGTGGTGTTATGTGTGCTCTCATCCGTATGGTGGTGTTATGTGTGCTCTGATCCGTATGGCGGTATTATGTGTGCTCTAATCCGTATGGCGGTATTGTGTGCTCTGATCCGTATGGCGGTATTATGTGTGCTCTGATCCGTATGGCGGTATTATGTGTGCTCTGATCCGTATGGCGGTATTGTGTGCTCTGATCCGTATGGCGGTATTACTGTTGGCTCTGATCTGTATGGCGGTATTATGTGTGCTCTGATCCGTATGGCGGTATTATGTGTGCTCTGATCCGTATGGCGGTATTACTGTTGGCTCTGATTTGTATGGCGATATTATGTGTGCTCTGATCTGTTTGGTGGTATTATGTGTGCTCTTATCTGTATGGCGGTATTGTGTGCTCTGATCCGTATGGCGGTATTATGTGTGCTCTGATCCGTATGGCGGTATTGTGTGCTCTGATCCGTATGGCGGTATTATGTGTGCTCTGATCCGTATGGCGGTATTATGTGTGCTCTGATCCGTATGGCGGTATTATGTGTGCTCTGATCCGTATGGCGGTATTATTGTTAGCTCTGATCCGTATGGCGGTATTACTGTTGGCTCTGATCTGTATGGCGGTATTATTTTTGCCTCTGATCTGTTTGGCAGTATTATGTGTGCTCTGATGTTGAGCCCTGATCGGTACCTGAAGAAAGCCTGAAAGACAGTGTAGAACCTCTTCAACTTTGTGGACCACAAGGGACATTTGCAGGACAGGGCGGCCAATTCACAGACCCTTTGGGTGGAGTCATTGAAAGAGCGTATATGTGACTCTTAATGGACGTTAGACTCGAGCCTTGTTTCATGTTTGGATTCGGAAAGGACAGAATTGCTGGGGAGAAGTAAGAGATGGAAACTTCTGCAAACACCAGTGAAATATAAAAAAAAAAAAAAAACTTTGCAAGTCTTCAGTAGGTGACACCTTTTTTAATGGCTAACTCATAATGATGACAGAATATGACGTTTCGAAGCTTCCTCTGAGCTTCTTCTTCAGATATATCTAAAAACACTTTCTAGAGGCTGCATATATATAACTGGACACAGGGGTAGGATTACAGGAGGGAGGGGGAAGAGGCTTATTACTATATACTTATAAAAAAAAATAATTGCCAGATCCCAGGTTCTTATCTTAATGGCTGACTTAGTTCAGTAATCTGTATAAAAAGACATAAACCCACGTGAGATGTTCATCCCATTGTCCAACGTCTGGAATAGGGTCATGGCCTTGTACTCATAAATCAGTCGCTGTTTCCTTGATTTAAAGTTCCCTTTTCAGATCAAGATTTTCATGTCACTGATGATGTTATGATCTTCCTGGCAGAAATGTTTTGGCACGGGAAGATCAGTTCTCTGTTGTTTGATTGTATGGCGATGGGAATTAATTCTCATTCTGAGTTTCTCAGCCTACTGGCCTACTACCGTTTCATTGACGATATCCTAATCATTTGGACCGGGTCTGAGGAACAGCTGAAAACCTTCCATGAACAATTCCACCAGTTCCATCCCACCATCACCCTGACGCTCAATCACTCCTTCTCTGAAATAAACTTCCTGGACGCAGTCATCAAGATACAGGACAACAAAATGGAGACATCACTATATCGGAAGCCGAATGACCGCCCTACCTACCTAAGATGGGATAGCTTTCATCCGAAACACATAAAGAACTCCATTGTCTACAGCCAGGCCATCAGATACCATCGCATATGTTCAGACCCTGCAGATAGAGATGAACACCTTGGAGACCTCAGAGACACATTCTTGAGGCAGGGTTACCATCCAAGAACAGTTGATAACCAAATTAACAGGGCCACGAGAATACCAAGATCGGAGTTATTAAAATACAATACCAAACAGGAGAACAATCGGGTGCCCCTGGTCATCACATGTAACCCCCACCTGGAGACGCTGAGAGGAATCACACGCAAATTACATCCACTACTGCAATAAGACCACCGTCTAACATCCATATTTCCAGACCCCCCTCTCCTGTGCTATAGACAGCCTCCAAACCTCAGGTATATGGTTGTTAGCAGCTCACTGTCACCTCCAAATAACAAAGGAACATTTCCATGTGGACAGAAAAGGTGCAAGACCTGCCCTCACATACTAACGACTGACAGGATAAAGATACTGAACTCTAACAGGGAATATAAAACCCCAGGTACGTTCACCTGTAACACCTAATGTAGTGTATGTAATAATGTGCACCAAGTGTCCCACTGATAATCTGTATGATGGAGAGACCGGACAGAAACTCAGAATGAGAATTAATTCCCATCGTCATACAATCAAACAACAGAGAACTGATCTTCCCGTGCCAAAACACTTCTGCCAGGAAGATCATAATATCACCAGTGACATGAAAATCTTGATCTTAAAAGGGAACTTTAAATCAAGGAAACAGCGACTGATTTATGAGTACAAGGCCATGACCCTATTCCAGACGCTGGACAGTGGAATGAACATCTCACGTGGGTTTATGTCTTTCTATACAGATTACTGAACTGAGACAGCCATTAAGATAAGAACCTGGGATCTGGCAATTGATTGTTTGTTGTTATAAGTATATAGTAATAAGACTCTTCCTCCCTCCTGTAATCCTACCCCTGTGTCCAGTTATAAATATGCAGCCTCTAGAAAGTGTTTTTAGATATATCTGAAGAAGGAGCTCAGAGGAAGCTTCGAAACGTCATATTCTGTCATCATTATGAGTTAGCCATTAAAAAAGGTATCACCTACTGAAGACTTGCAAAGTTTTTTTGTTTTTTTTATATTTCATAACCACTGGCTAACACGGTACCAAAACAAACATTTTCCTTTTACCAAACATCAGTGGTCATGGACCTTCCGTGTGCGACGGTAAACCATGACTAGCTGGGCATGAACATGGAGGAGAAAAGTCATCTCAGGTTGATGACAAGACCTCAGACATTGGCTGCAATAGCCTCAGTGTTATCTGCAGCAGAGGTAAAGTGAGGTGGAAGACGGGACCAAGAGTAAGGAGATCGAAGAGACACGGAGAAAAGATGGCCACTGCACATCTGTGAGAACATTGACAAGGCCGGTCCGGAGCTGTGAGGGCAATTGTGGGGATGGAGAGAGAGAAGTCTAATACAAGAAAGGCAAGACATGGAGGCCGGAACACAAAGGGTGCCAGATCTGGGGGAGACCTCGGGGTGGGGAGAGCGCTCGCTGCAGCTAAGATCTCCTGAATGAAGACGTCTCTAGCCCAGCTGTCCACTCCTGGTACATGGAAGACCTAGACCTTCTCCTCCACCCAGAAAGCACCCGAGGTCTTATATGGTCAGTGACTACCCCGATATACACAAGCTGTGATGTGCAGTGTGTACTGACCCTTATATCATGAGTCCAGATGGCGGCCCAGGATGTCTACTCAGGAAGAACCAACTACTAGTCCTGACCAAGTTATATAGTTACCCTGATAGTATGTACACAGCGACTGCAGCGGCAGAATAGTGAGCGCAGCTCTGGGGTGTAACGCAGGATAAGCAATGTAATGTATGTACACAGCGACTGCAGCGGCAGAATAGTGAGCGCAGCTCTGGGGTGTAACGCAGGATAAGCAATGTAATGTATGTACACAGCGACTGCAGCGGCAGAATAGTGAGCGCAGCTCTGGGGTGTAACGCAGGATAAGCAATGTAATGTATGTACACAGCGACTGCAGCGGCAGAATAGTGAGCGCAGCTCTGGGGTGTAACGCAGGATAAGCAATGTAATGTATGTACACAGTGACTGTACCAGCAGAATAGTGAGTGCAGCTCTGGAGTATAATACAGGATAAGTAATGTAATGTATGTACACAGCGACTGTACCGGCAGAATAGTGAGCGCAGCTCTGGAGTATAATACAGGATAAGTAATGTAATGTATGTACACAGCGACTGTACCGGCAGAATAGTGAGCGCAGCTCTGGAGTATAATACAGGATAAGTAATGTAATGTATGTACACAGCGACTGTACCAGCAGAATAGTGAGCGCAGCTCTGGAGTATAATACAGGATAAGTAATGTAATGTATGTACACAGCGACTGTACCGGCAGAATAGTGAGCGCAGCTCTGGAGTATAATAAACTTGAACAACTTTTCAGTCTCAAATTTCTGCACCAAATCTGCAATGTGTGAATATTCCCTAAAACCTGACATAACTTAGGACCAGTATAATTCAAGTAAGAAGCCACCAATGTTTTCTCACCATCTAGTGGAGAGTTAACTCTTCGTGCCATATTATAAACCTGAAACTTTCTTTCAACACACACAAGAAAAAAACCTTTAAAAAAAAACAAAAAAAAAAAACAATCCTTTATTGCATGAAATGATTAAAAGTTCCATTCATTGGCCGAGTACAGGAAACATTAATGCAAGAATAAAACTTCTCGGGTTCGATCCCTTCTCATCCCTCGTTGGTTGCTCTCGGCAGACCTCGGAGCCGTCCTTACCTTTCATGCATCTCCAGGGGGCGCCCTGGACGTCAGGATTTAGTAACAGGGTCCCATTGGGACGTCCTTTGGATTGCAAAAAACCTTACTCTAAGGGAATTTCAGTATAGAAAACTAGAAATGTTTATCTTTAAAATAAAAGATTTAAATAAAAAAAAATATCATCTCGGAGCTCTTCCTCGTCCTCCCTCTAACCTGACCAGCGGCTTTATACAATACAGTGATCTCTACACAAGCGACATTCCCCGATATCTGCATTTACATCCTCTAGGTCTGCGGGAACTTGGCTTAATTAAAACGGAAAAAAACGTGAAAAATAAAATGCGTGAAAAACCTCTCTGGTATAAAGTTGGGTAATGGTCGGGGACTCCCATCCGCCCCTCGTGATACCACTAATCCTTGGAATGCAGTTGCACAAAATTATCTTAAGGCCTGGGTAGTAGGAAAACAGATCTATATACACCTCTCTACGGGCCGGGGACCCCTATAATTCGATCTATACAAAACGGACTCTTCTAGAAACCTTGTGGAATTGTTTTTTGTTCCTGTTAGACAAAATAAAAAATAACCGAGACGGGACGATATTTCATCAAAAAAAAAAAAAAGTTGCATTTCTGATACGAATCCTTCTTGTCCAGTGTGGACTACACGCCAACCATTGCGGGGGAGGGGCCAGTGCATTCTATAGTCCAGGATTGGGACAAGGCTCAGCTATTGGCAGATCCTGGTGCGGGCCTGATAGAGCGGACAGGCTCCGGAGCCGGCCTGATCAGACGGGGTCGCCCTCTACGTTTTGCAGGGGCTACTGGAGAGCTTTTTGCCGGCGTCTCCGCTGCTGCAGGACTCTCAGTACTAGCTTTGGGGGTTATGGCTACTGTAGGGGATGTGTTAGTTGTCGAGGCAGAGCCGTTGGCGGCGGCTTGATTCTGCCTGGCCGCGGCCCTTTCCTCCCTGAGCTGCCGCAGTTCATCTCGAATGTCCGTCAACACACCAAGTAGTTGCTGCTGCAGCTCCCGGTCTTGGTTACGTTGCTGCTGCTGTTGGAGCCGTTCCTCCTCCCATATTCCCAGCTCCCGGTGATATAACTGGTCCCACTGCTCCTCCAGCTCCAGCAGCCGAGTCATATTAGATCTCCAAGGAGCTTTACGATCGTCTGGGTCAAAGGAGCAGTCTCCATTGGTGGGAAGTTCTCCTACAGATGAGGGATCGCCATCCTGGGAGGATGTGGAGGGCAGGGAGTCCTCCTGTGCATTGTCACTCCCCTGCGGGGATCGGGACTGTCTATCCCACTCATCCGCATTCTCTTGCCAGTTGCCTCTGTCTTCATCTTGTGTAAGAGATGTCTTCTCTCCATCCTGACTGTCTCCATCCTCGTGCTCCACCTTAAGCTGCACCATATCCACACCTGCCTTGACCACGGACGTGGACGAGCTGTTGCTGCTGTTGCCGCCTCCGTTATCTCCAGCATTTGACTCCGTTTGCCCGGCTGGATTCCCCACTGATCCTTCCGGGGAGGAAACAACGGAGTTCTGAGATTCGCAACGTCCTGAAACCAAGAGAGGCCGGGCAGTCACAAGCTCTTGCTTCACTGTCAGGATCTGTGGTGGGGCCGTGACGATAGTCTGCGCTGTAGGGAGCAGGTTTTGGGTGGTTACCAGCGTACACACCTCCTTCATAGCAGGCCAGTTCTCCGGGAAGGCCTTGATCTGGACATTCTGGACATTTGGGGTAACCTCCATGTCATGATCGCCATTCTCTAGGTCTTCTGTTACATGGACAAAGGAGAGCTGGGTGGGAGGTGCGCCGACCAAAGGGGACACCACCGAAATTTCCGGCCTCGGACTCGCTGTCAACGGAATAAAAGAGGAAACGTAACTACAGAGATCAGAGGATACAACTCATGGAAAGACCCAAAAACCCACAAGTGACCCCTTGCTACAAAACCCGTCATAGAGAAGGTTACACTCCCCAAGTCATCGGAGACATCAACTGCTTACGACTGGCGCTTCCTGTACCGGCCTAAATAATGGGCACAAGGCGCACCTTATATACAGTCGGAAAGTCTTCAGACCCAAAATATTTATTTTCACATTTTGTTTTTAAAAAAAAAAAAAAAACCTTAAAAAGATGAGAAAACAGAAAGTAGAAGTAGCAACATGGGTGTAAGACCCTGCCGACTCTGGATGTAGATACAGCAGATACTGATACTCACCAGTGTTGCCCAACCTGTCACCGCCCAGGTCACCTATAGATCCTGTAGGTCCTCTACACGAGAAGAAGATGGATTGTCGGGGAACACCTGGAGAAGAAGAGAAGAAGATGACAAGTCTGAAGAGCGCAAAACACAGTACAAGGGACAGGACACTTGCTGCATATCTATAGCCATACAGTCTATTACTATCTGTTATCAGCCATGTCAGGAGGGGAGAGGCCGACTGTAGGACAGGGGAATACAATCTATTACTATCTGTTATCAGCCATGTCAGGAGAGGAGAGGCCGACTGTAGGACAGGGGAATACAATCTATTACTATCTGTTATCAGCCATGTCAGGAGAGGCCGACTGTAGGACAGGGGAATACAATCTATTACTATCTGTTATCAGCCATGTCAGGAGAGGCCGACTGTAGGACAGGGGAATACAATCTATTACTATCTGTTATCAGCCATGTCAGGCTGCCATGACGACACGCTCCCATGATTTTGTTACTGGGGTGACTAGTGGTTGTGTCAGTCCTCGCACACACTGTGGTTTTTATTGACTGCGGCATGTACGGGGTTGCACAGCTAAGCCTCAAGTACTTTCTAATCACAGCAGTTGCCGCAGGGTGTTAGACATCGATGACACCTTGACTGATACTAAGCTGCATCATGTGTGTTATACTCCAGTCACATCCAGAGCTGCGTTCACAACCATACTTTCCCCATGTACTCCCTTGGTGCAGGTCCGTATGAGTTCAGTATCTGGACACTGCGTGCTCTGCTGCGGTGCATTGTGGGAGATGTAGTGCCCCTAGTGGTAACATAAGGACTGTGCCAGTACCTCTCACCCCGGTCTCTTACCTGGCTCCATGTACATTCCCTCCTGCTCCCCGTCCAGCGTGCAGTGATGTCCTATAGTGGAGGCCACCAGTTCCTCTAGTTGGGTGAGTTTAGTGTCAATAATGGGGTTGGTCCCCGGGGTTGGGGTCACTTTGGTGCCCGTCCTCCGATGGGTGATCTTCCTTTTGACCTCCAGCCGTAGGTCTCGCCACTTGTGTTTCAGGTCGTCGATGCTGCGGGGCGTGTAGCCCAGGTCATTGACGTGTTTCTGGATCTGGGTCCACAGCTGGCTGCGGCGCTGGTTCCGGCGGGTGGACTCTGTGCGCAGCGCCTCGGACCCGTACAGGGCACTGAAATGTTTGACCACGTCCCTGACCAGCGTCTCCGTCTCCTCGTTGGAGAAGTTGGCTTTTCTCTTCCTGCCGGTGAAGGGGCTGGGGCCGAGCGGTGGGAGGATGAGGTTCTCCTTGAGCTGTAGGGTGGTGATGATGGGGATGGTCGGTGTCGTGGACGTCAGAGGCTCCGTGCTCACCTCAGCAGGCACCGGGGGTGACGTATCCATCGGCTCTTGCTTGGGTTCCACTTTGGCGTCCATCTTTGGGGAGCTGTCGGATGTGTTGGTCTCCGGAGGAGCAGAAGGTTCCGGCTCTGAGGACGGAGCAGTATCCGTTTCCACCATGTTTGAGGCCTCTTGCCGTACCGCCGCTCTGGTGCCGATCCTCCGAACTGGGAGGCTTCCGTCAGACATCGGTGCGGCTGGACTCAAACCCTCAGCATTGAACGCTGCAACGGGAAGAAAACGGGAGATGATGAGGATACACAACAATGATAACCAATAGAATAAACCCCCCCCCCCATAATACAGTGCACCGGTCCAACCAGAAAGAGCAACGTCGAGACATATGGGGGGGAGGGGAATATACAACATGGGGGGCACATACTTACAGCAGCTGTGTATATTCCTAGAGTGTCCATATTATGGAGTGTAGATGCTGCACATCTAGAATATCAGGTGCAACCAGAAAATGCTCATGTCAGGGGAGGGGGGGGGGGGGCACAAACTATAACACCAGGGCACTGAGGAGATACAGGAGACGGGAGGACGGGCGGGGACTGAGGGCGGACTCTGAGGACTGAGGGCGGACTCTGAGGACTGAGGGGCGGGGCCGTGTCAGTTTGGCGGGCTCAGGACTCACATGTCTGGAACAACAAGCTGCTGATTAACCCCTTCTGCACTGACAGATGTCAGACCTCGTATAGAGACAAACCATCTCAAAGAGCAGGAGCGCGAGTGTGTATATATATATATGTGCAAGTGTGTGTATATATGTGTGTATGTGTGTGTGAGTGTGGGTATATGTGTGTATATATGTGCGAGTGTGTGTATATGTGTGTATATATGTGCGAGTGTGTATATGTGTGCGAGTGCGTGTATATAAGTGCGAGTGTGTGTATATATATATGTGTGCAAGTGTGTGTATATATGTGTGTATATGTGTGCGAGTGTGTGTATATGTGTGTATATATGTGCGAGTGTGTGTATATGTGTGTATATATGTGCGAGTGTGTGTATATGTGTGTATATATGTGCGAGTGTGTGTATATGTGTGTATATATGTGCAAGTGTGTGTATATGTGTGTATATATGTGCGAGTGTGTGTATATGTGTGTATATATGTGCGAGTGTGTGTATATGTGTGCGAGTGTGTGTATATATGTGTATATATGTGCGAGTGTGTGTATATAAGTGCGAGTGTGTGTATATATATATATATGTGTGCGAGTGTGTGTATATTTGCGAGTGTGTGTGTATATGTGTATATATGTGCGAGTGTGTGTATATATATGTGTGCATATATGTGTATATCATTACAAAAAAATCCGGTCAGCTGTTTGGCTGATTGAGGAACAAACATCCAAACTTTCACCTTTATAATATTAGTAGGATACAGTGTATCCTATATATACAGATATGTACACAGTGTATCCTATATATACAGATATGTACACAGTGTATCCTATATATACAGATATGTACACAGTGTATCCTATATATACAGATATGTACACAGTGTATCCTATATATACAGATATGTACACAGTGTATCCTATATATATACAGATATGTACACAGTGTATCCTATATATACACAGATATGTACACAGAGTATCCTATATATACACAGATATGTACACAGTGTATCCTATATATATACAGATATGTACACAGTGTATCCTATATATACAGATATGTACACAGAGTATCCTATATATACAGATATGTACACAGTGTATCCTATATATACAGATATGTACACAGTGTATCCTATATATACAGATATGTACACAGAGTATCCTATATATACAGATATGTACACAGAGTATCCTATATATACAGATATGTACACAGAGTATCCTATATATACAGATATGTACACAGAGTATCCTATATATACAGATATGTACACAGTGTATCCTATATATACAGATATGTACACAGTGTATCCTATATACACAGATATGTACACAATGTATCCTATATATACAGATATGTACACAGAGTATCCTATATATACAGATATGTACACAGAGTATCCTATATATACAGATATGTACACAGTGTATCCTATATATACAGATATGTACACAGTGTATCCTATATATACAGATATGTACACAGTGTATCCTATATACACAGATATGTACACAATGTATCCTATATATACAGATATGTACACAGAGTATCCTATATATACAGATATGTACACAGAGTATCCTATATATACAGATATGTACACAGAGTATCCTATATATACAGATATGTACACAGTGTATCCTATATATACAGATATGTACACAGTGTGTCCTATACATACAGACACATACATATACACAGTGTATCACATATATACAGATACATATATACACAGTGTAAGAATCAGACGGGACGTTCGTTGGTTTCGTTTGGCGACCACTTCCTCCCCTGTAACAACCCATCAGCTGTGTGAAGGATTTTCTTCTCACATTTGGGTTCTGTTCACACATCAGCAGAAATCTGCAGAAGCTGAAGATCCTCGTGCTAGTCCCCGCAGTGTGAACACCTCCCTAGGCTCAGGTCGCTGACCGCCATCTTATACACAGGATACGCTGCACAATCTGGAGCACAATGACCAGACATAGGGAGGGACCGGCCCTTTAAGACAAGCAGATGACGTCCCCAATAATGGCCCCTCCCCCTCACCCACATACTGGGGTATCAGCCTGCGAGGCCTCGCCACCTGGGGGCGCCAGTATAAACCCCGAGGACACATGGACATAGCGCTGACACCCTACACAGACCCCGTAAGCCGTCATGTGACTGATGGTTGTCAGAGCCCCTCCCACAGGATATAAGGGCGTGTCCAGGGATTAGGGCCACGGACCCCGAGCACCGGCCCTCACATCACAGGAGGACGAGGCAGCGACTGATCCCTACACGGCCGTGTTCACACCAGGCAAGTAGTGACACAGAAAACTGCAGTGTGAACTGGTCCCAAGAGAGGAAACAAAGACCCCATAGAAGGGGCCCCGAAACACCAGAGTGGGCCCGAACCCGGGGAAACGGGGCGAGGACTCCTACTAGAGAGGCCAGAGACCCCCCCAATATACTGCAGGTAACAACACAGCCCCCCCCAATATGAGGCACAGACCTGACCCCCCCAGTGACCCCCAATATAAAGTACAGACCTGACCCCGCCAGTGACCCCCCCAATATAATACACAGACCTGACCCCGCCAGTGACCCCCCCCAATATAATACACAGACCTGACCCCGCCAGTGACCCCCCAATACACAGACCTGACCCCGCCAGTGACCCCCCAATACACAGACCTGACCCCGCCGGTGACCCCCCCAATATAATACACAGACCTGACCCCGCCAGTGACCCCCCAATACACAGACCTGACCCCGCCAGTGACCCCCCAATACACAGACCTGACCCCGCCGGTGACCCCCCCAATATAATACACAGACCTGACCCCGCCGGTGACCCCCCCAATATAATACACAGACCTGACCCCGCCAGTGACCCCCCAATATAATACACAGACCTGACCCCGCCAGTGACCCCCCCAATATAATACACAGACCTGACCCCGCCAGTGACCCCCCAATACACAGACCTGACCCCGCCAGTGACCCCCCAATATAAAGTACAGACCTGACCCCGCCAGTGACCTCCCCAATATAATACACAGACCTGACCCTGCCAGTGACCCCCCAATACACAGACCTGACCCCGCCAGTGACCCCCCAATACACAGACCTGACCCCGCCAGTGACCCCCCCAATATAATACACAGACCTGACCCTGCTAGTGACCCCCCCAATATAATACACAGACCTGACCCCCCCAGTGACCCCCCAATATAAAGTACAGACCTGACCCCGCCAGTGACCCCCCCAATATAATACACAGACCTGACCCCGACAGTGACCCCCCCAATATAATACACAGACCTGACCCCGCCAGTGACCCCCCAATACACAGACCTGACCCCGCCAGTGACCCCCCAATACACAGACCTGACCCCGCTAGTGACCCCCCCAATATAATACACAGACCTGACCCCGCCAGTGACCCCCCAATATAATACACAGACCTGACCCCGCCAGTGACCCCCCCAATATAATACACAGACCTGACCCCGCCAGTGACCCCCCAATATAAAGTACAGACCTGACCCCGCCAGTGACCCCCCCAATATAATGCACAGACCTGACCCCGCCAGTGACCCCCCCAATATAATACACAGACCTGACCCCGCCAGTGACCCCCCCAATATAATACACAGACCTGACCCCGCTAGTGACCCCCCCAATATAATGCACAGACCTGACCCCGCCAGTGACCCCCCCAATATAATACACAGACCTGACCCCGCCAGTGACCCCCCCAATATAATGCACAGACCTGACCCCGCCAGTGACCCCCCCAATATAATACACAGACCTGACCCCGCCAGTGACCCCCCCAATATAATGCACAGACCTGACCCCGCCAGTGACCCCCCCAATATAATACACAGACCTGACCCCGCCAGTGACCCCCCCAATATAATACACAGACCTGACCCCGCCAGTGACCCCCCAATACACAGACCTGACCCCGCCAGTGACCCCCCAATACACAGACCTGACCCCGCCGGTGACCCCCCCAATATAATACACAGACCTGACCCCGCCAGTGACCCCCCCAATATAATACACAGACCTGACCCCGCCAGTGACCCCCCAATACACAGACCTGACCCCGCCAGTGACCCCCCCAATACACAGACCTGACCCCGCCAGTGACCCCCCAATACACAGACCTGACCCCGCCAGTGACCCCCCCAATATAATACACAGACCTGACCCCGCTAGTGACCCCCCCAATATAAAGTACAGACCTGACCCCGCCAGTGACCCCCCCAATATAAAGTACAGACCTGACCCCGCCAGTGACCCCCCAATATAAAGTACAGACCTGACCCCGCCAGTGACCCCCCAATATAATACACAGACCTGACCCCGCCAGTGACCCCCCCAATATAATACACAGACCTGACCCCGCCAGTGACCCCCCCAATATAATACACAGACCTGACCCTGCCGGTGACCCCCCCAATATAAAGTACAGACCTGACCCCGCCAGTGACCCCCCAATACACAGACCTGACCCCGCCAGTGACCCCCCCCAATATAATACACAGACCTGACCCCGCTAGTGACCCCCCCAATATAATACACAGACCTGACCCTGCCGGTGACCCCCCCAATATAAAGTACAGACCTGACCCCGCCAGTGACCCCCCCAATATAATGCACAGACCTGACCCCGCTAGTGACCCCCCCAATATAATACACAGACCTGACCCCGCCAGTGACCCCCCAATACACAGACCTGACCCCGCCAGTGACCCCCCCAATATAATACACAGACCTGACCCCGCCAGTGACCCCCCCAATATAATACACAGACCTGACCCCGCCAGTGACCCCCCCAATATAATACACAGACCTGACCCCGCCAGTGACCCCCCAATACACAGACCTGACCCCGCCAGTGACCCCCCCAATATAATGCACAGACCTGACCCCACCAGTGACCCCCCCAATATAATGCACAGACCTGACCCCGCTAGTGACCCCCCCAATATAATACACAGACCTGACCCCGCCAGTGACCCCCCAATACACAGACCTGACCCCGCCAGTGACCCCCCCAATATAATACACAGACCTGACCCCGCCAGTGACCCCCCCAATATAATACACAGACCTGACCCCGCCAGTGACCCCCCAATATAATACACAGACCTGACCCCGCCGGTGACCCCCACAATATAATACACAGACCTGACCCCGCCAGTGACCCCCCCAATATAATACACAGACCTGACCCCGCCAGTGACCCCCCAATACACAGACCTGACCCCGCCAGTGACCCCCCCAATACACAGACCTGACCCCGCCAGTGACCCCCCAATACACAGACCTGACCCCGCCAGTGACCCCCCCAATATAATACACAGACCTGACCCCGCTAGTGACCCCCCCAATATAAAGTACAGACCTGACCCCGCCAGTGACCCCCCCAATATAAAGTACAGACCTGACCCCGCCAGTGACCCCCCAATATAAAGTACAGACCTGACCCCGCCAGTGACCCCCCAATATAATACACAGACCTGACCCCGACAGTGACCCCCCCAATATAATACACAGACCTGACCCCGCCAGTGACCCCCCAATACACAGACCTGACCCCGCTAGTGACCCCCCCAATATAATACACAGACCTGACCCCGCCAGTGACCCCCCCAATATAATACACAGACCTGACCCCGCCAGTGACCCCCCAATACACAGACCTGACCCCGCTAGTGACCCCCCCAATATAATACACAGACCTGACCCCGCCAGTGACCCCCCCAATATAATACACAGACCTGACCCCGCCAGTGACCTCCCAATATAATACACAGACCTGACCCCGCTAGTGACCCCCCCAATATAATACACAGACCTGACCCCGCCAGTGACCCCCCAATATAATACACAGACCTGACCCCGCCAGTGACCTCCCAATATAATACACAGACCTGACCCCGCCAGTGACCCCCCAATATAATACACAGACCTGACCCCGCCAGTGACCCCCCCAATATAATACACAGACCTGACCCCGCCAGTGACCCCCCAATACACAGACCTGACCCCGCCAGTGACCCCCCCAATATAATACACAGACCTGACCCCGCCAGTGACCCCCCCAATATAATACACAGACCTGACCCTGCCGGTGACCCCCCCAATATAAAGTACAGACCTGACCCCGCCAGTGACCCCCCAATACACAGACCTGACCCCGCCAGTGACCCCCCCCAATATAATACACAGACCTGACCCTGCCGGTGACCCCCCCAATATAAAGTACAGACCTGACCCCGCCAGTGACCCCCCAATACACAGACCTGACCCCGCCAGTGACCCCCCCAATATAATGCACAGACCTGACCCCACCAGTGACCCCCCCAATATAATGCACAGACCTGACCCCGCTAGTGACCCCCCCAATATAATACACAGACCTGACCCCGCCAGTGACCCCCCAATACACAGACCTGACCCCGCCAGTGACCCCCCCAATATAATACACAGACCTGACCCCGCCAGTGACCCCCCCAATATAATACACAGACCTGACCCCGCCAGTGACCCCCCCAATATAATACACAGACCTGACCCCGCCGGTGACCCCCACAATATAATACACAGACCTGACCCCGCCAATGACCCCCCCAATATAATACACAGACCTGACCCCACCAGTGACCCCCCCAATATAATACACAGACCTGACCCCGCTAGTGACCCCCCCCAATATAAAGTACAGACCTGACCCCGCCAGTGACTCCCCCAATATAAAGTACAGACCTGACCCCGCCAGTGACCCCCCAATATAATACACAGACCTGACCCCGCCAGTGACCCCCCCAATATAATACACAGACCTGACCCCGCCAGTGACCCCCCCCAATATAATACACAGACCTGACCCCGCCAGTGACCCCCCCAATATAATACACAGACCTGACCCCGCCAGTGACCCCCCCAATATAATACACAGACCTGACCCTGCCGGTGACCCCCCCAATATAAGGTACAGACCTGACCCTGCTAGTGACCCCCCCCAATATAATACACAGACCTGACCCCGCCAGTGACCCCCCAATATAATACACAGACCTGACCCCGCCAGTGACCCCCCAATATAAAGTACAGACCTGACCCCGCCAGTGACCCCCCCAATATAATACACAGACCTGACCCCGACAGTGACCCCCCCAATATAATACACAGACCTGACCCCGCCAGTGACCCCCCCAATATAATACACAGACCTGACCCCGCCAGTGACCCCCCCCAATATAATACACAGACCTGACCCCGCCAGTGACCCCCCCAATATAATACACAGACCTGACCCCGCCAGTGACCCCCCCAATATAATACACAGACCTGACCCCGCCAGTGACCCCCCCAATATAAAGTACAGACCTGACCCCGCCAGTGACCCCCCCAATATAATGCACAGACCTGACTCTCAGTGTAGTTTGCACCCCCTGTAGTGCTCCATGTGCTGCCCCTCCCCCCAGGTACTTCACTATTGCCCCCTCACATTATTGCCCCCTCCCCTAGTTTCAGGCTCACTCCTTCCCCCCATTTACCCCCTCAGTTACCCGCCCTGGCCCCGAGTTGCCCCCTCCCGGTCTCCGCTCCTGGCCCGCGCTCCTCCGGCCATTGTTCACTCACTTTCCCGTCCTCCAGGCCTCGTCTTCGGCTCCGCCCGTTCAGTTTGAGCGGTTGCGGCTGGTGCGGCCGGGTGTGCGGGTGCAGCGCGGGGGGCAGGCGGTGTCCCGGTCACGGCAGCCCGCGGAGCTCCAGCCCGTCCATGCAGCGTGCGGATAATGGCTCCCGACCCAGAGGAACTGGCTGCATCATTTCCTCCCCCTCCCCCTCACTCCGCCAAGGCCGGCGCCACCTACCGGAGCTCCCAGTCATCGCGGTACTGACGGCGGCGACCTCTTGTGGTGAGCCGGGAGAGTGCGCTGGAAATAGCTGGAACATGGCGGCTCCTAGTGGTGAGCCGGGAGAGTGCGCTGTTATATTAGCTGGACATGGCGACATCTAGTGGTGAGCCGGAAGAGTGCGCTGTTATTAGCTGGACATGGCGACCTCTAGTGGTGAGCCGGAAGAGTGCGCTGTTATTAGCTGGACATGGCGACATCTAGTGGTGAGCCGGAAGAGTGCGCTGTTATTAGCTGGACATGGCGACCTCTAGTGGTGAGCCGGAAGAGTGCGCTGTTATTAGCTGGACATGGCGACATCTAGTGGTGAGCCGGAAGAGTGCGCTGTTATTAGCTGGACATGGCGACCTCCAGTGGTGAGCCGGGAGAGTGCGCTGTTATTAGCTGGACATGGCGGCCTCTAGTGGTGAGCCGGGAGAGTGCGCTGGAAATAGCTGGACATGGCGACCTCTAGTGGTGAGCCGGGAGAGTGCGCTGTTATATTAGCTGGACATGGCGGCCTCTAGTGGTGAGCCGGGGGAGTGCGCTGTTATTAGTTGGACATGGCGGCCCCTAGTGGGATAATACACAGTAAGGGTAAGTTCACACGATGTAACGTGCAGCGTGATCTGGCACGTATACGGCGTGTCAGAGTTTGCGCGCCGCAAAAGATCCCATTGATTTCAATGGGAGTTAGAATCGTATATGCCGCAAAATCATGGGCGCTAAATAACGTGGCGTATACGCTCCTAACTCCCATTGAAATCAAGGATACCATTCAGTACTCACACCAAGTCTATGACACCCAACTAGTGGATGTGTAAGCGCAATGTGATGACGTCATATCGCGCCTACAACTCTGTTAGTGAAACTGCAGAGAGAGCGGCGGAGGAGCGAGTGAAGGTAAGTATATGTGTTTTTTTTGTGTTAAACATTGAGGGGAACATAATGAAGGGGGTCCATGGAAATGGGGGAAGATGAAGGGGGGGAGAATGGTATGAAACTGTGCAGAGATGGAGGAATATGAATCTGGGGACAGAGATGGAAGGGACATGAATCTGGGGGTAGAGATGGAGGGGACATGAATCTGGGGGCAGAGATGGGGGGACATGAATCTGGGGGCAGAGATGGGGGGACATGAATCTGGGGGCAGAGATGGGGGGACATGAATCTGGGGCAGAGATGGGGGGACATGAATCTGGGGGCAGAGATGGAGGGGACATGAATCTGGGGGCAGAGATGGAGGGACATGAATCTGGGGGCAGAGATGGAGGGACATGAACTTGGGGGCAGAGACGGGGGGACATGAATCTGGGGACAGAGACGGAGGGACATGAATCTGGGGGAGAGATAGAGGGAGAACATGAATCTGGGGGCAGAGATGGGGGGACATGAATCTGGGGGTAGAGATGTGGGGACATGAATCTGGGGCAGAGATGGAGGGGACATGAATCTGGGGCAGAGATGGAGGGGAAATGAATCTAGGGACAAAGATGGAGGGGACATGAATCTAGGGACAAAGATGGAGGGGACATGAATCTAGGGACAAAGATGGAGGGGACATGAATCTGGGGGAGAGATAGAGGGGGGACATGAATCTGGGGCAGAGATGGGGGGACATGAATATGGGGCAGAGATGGGGGGACATGAATCTGGGGCAGAGATGGGGGGACATGAATCTGGGGCAGAGATGTGGGGACATGAATCTGGGAGCAGAGATGGAGGGGACATGAATCTGGGAGCAGAGATGGAGGGGACATGAATCTGGGATCAGAGATGGAGGGGACATGAATCTGGGAGAAGAGATGGAGGGGACATGAATCTGGGATCAGAGATGGAGGGGACATGAATCTGGGATCAGAGATGGAGGGGACATGAATCTGGGAGCAGAGATGGAGGGGACATGAATCTGGGGGAGAGATAGAGGGGGGACATGAACCTGGGGGAGAGATAGAGGGGGGACATGAACCAGGGGGAGAGATAGAGGGGGGACATGAATCTGGGGGCAGAGATGGGGGGACATGAATCTGGGGGCAGAGATGTGGGGACATGAATCTGGGGCAGAGATGGAGGGGAAATGAATCTAGGGACAGAGATGGAGGGGACATGAATCTGGGGGAGAGATAGAGGGGGGACATGAATCTGGGGCAGAGATGGGGGGACATGAATCTGGGGCAGAGATGGGGGGACATGAATCTGGGGCAGAGATGGAGAGGACATGAATCTGGGGCAGAGATGGAGAGGACATGAATCTGGGGCAGAGATGGAGAGGACATGAATCTGGGGGCAGAGATGGAGGGGACATGAATCTGGGGGCAGAGATGGAGGGGACATGAATCTGGGGGCAGAGATGTGGGGACATGAATCTGGGGGCAGAGATGTGGGGACTAGAATCTGGGGGCAGAGATGGGGGGACATGAATCTGGGGCAGAGATGGGGGGACACGAAACTGGGGCAGAGATGGGGGACACAAAACTGGGGCAGAGATGGGGGACATGAATCGGGGGCAGAGATGGAGGGACATGAATATGGGGACAGAGATGGAGGGGACATGAATCTGGGGGCAGAGAT
The DNA here is from genome assembly GCF_031893055.1 of Leptodactylus fuscus. Lineage (NCBI taxonomy): Eukaryota > Metazoa > Chordata > Amphibia > Anura > Leptodactylidae > Leptodactylus > Leptodactylus fuscus. The sequence goes on along the minus strand of NC_134268.1, from coordinate 223,310,554 downwards.
GGGGGGACATGAATCTGGGGGCAGAGATGGGGGGACATGAATCTGGGGCAGAGATGGGGGGACATGAAACTGGGGCAGAGATGGGGGACATGAATCTGGGGCAGAGATGGGGGGACATGAATCTGGGGGCAGAGATGGAGGGACATGAATATGGGGACAGAGATGGGGGACATGAATCTGGGGGCAGAGATGGGGGGACATGAATCTGGGACAGAGATGGAGAGGACATGAATCTGGGGGCAGATATGGAGAGGACATGAATCTGGGGGCAGAGATGTGGGGACATGAATCTGGGGGCAGAGATGTGGGGACATGAATCTGGGGACAGAGATGGAGGGGACATGAATCTGGGAGCAGAGATGGAGGGGACATGAATCTGGGAGCAGAGATGGAGGGGACATGAATCTGGGGGCAGAGATGGAGGGGAAATGAATCTGGGAGCAGAGATGGAGGGGACATGAATCTGGGGGCAGAGATGGAGGGGACATGAATCTGGGGGAGAGATAGAGGGGGGACATGAATCTAGGGGAGAGATAGAGGGGGGACATGAATCTAGGGGAGAGATAGAGGGGGGACATGAATCTGGGGGCAGATAAGGGGGACATGAATCTGGGGCAGAGATGGGGGACATGAATCTGGGGCAGAGATGGGAGGGACATGACTCTGGGGGCAGAGATGGAGGGGACATGAATCTGGGGGCAGAGATGGGGGGACATGAATCTGGGGCAGAGATGGAGAGGACATGAATCTGGGGGCAGAGATGGAGAGGACATGAATCTGGGGGCAGAGATGGAGGGGACATGAATCTGGGGGCAGAGATGTGGGGACATGAATCTGGGGGCAGAGATGTGGGGACATGAATCTGGGAGCAGAGATGGAGGGGACATGAATCTGGGAGAAGAGATGGAGGGGACATGAATCTGGGAGCAGAGATGGAGGGGACATGAATCTGGGAGCAGAGATGGAGGGGACATGAATCTGGGAGAAGAGATGGAGGGGACATGAATCTGGGAGCAGAGATGGAGGGGACATGAATCTGGGGGAGAGATAGAGGGGGGACATGAACCTGGAGGAGAGATGGGGGGACATGAATCTGGGGGCAGAGATGGGGGGACATGAATCTGGGGCAGAGATGGGGGACATGAATCTGGGGCAGAGATGGGGGGACATGAATCTGGGGGCAGAGATGGAGGGACATGAATATGGGGACAGAGATGGGGGGACATGAATCTGGGGGCAGAGATGGGGGGACATGAATCTGGGGCAGAGATGGAGAGGACATGAATCTGGGGGCAGAAATGGAGAGGACATGAATCTGGGGGCAGAGATGTGGGGACATGAATCTGGGGGCAGAGATGTGGGAACATGAATCTGGGGACAGAGATGGAGGGGACATGAATCTGGGAGCAGAGATGGAGGGGACATGAATATGGGAGCAGAGATGGAGGAGACATGAATCTGGGGGCAGAGATGGAGGGGACATGAATCTGGTGGAGAGATAGAGGGGGGACATGAATCTGGGGAAGAGATAGAGGGGGGACATGAATCTGGGGGCAGATAAGGGGGACATGAATCTGGGGCAGAGATGGGGGGACATGAATCTGGGGCAGAAATGGGAGGGACATGACTCTGGGGGCAGAGATGGAGGGGACATGAATCTGGGGGCAGAGATGTGGGGACATGAATCTGGGGGCAGAGATGGGGGACATGAATCTGGGGGCAGAGATGGAGAGGACATGAATCTGGAGGCAGAGATGGAGAGGACATGAATCTGGGGGCAGAGATGGAGGGGACATGAATCTGGGGGCAGAGATGGGAATTCATGAATCTGGGGCAGAGATGGAGAGGACATGAATCTGGGGGTAGAGATGTGGGGACATGAATCTGGGGGAAGAGATGGGGGGACATGAATCTGGGGCAGAGATGGAGAGGACATGAATCTGGGGGCAGAGATGGAGGGGACATGAATCTGGGAGCAGAGATGGAGGGGACATGAATCTGGGAGCAGAGATGGAGGGGACATGAATCTGGGAGCAGAGATGGAGGGGACATGAATCTGGGGGAGAGATAGAGGGGGGACATTAATCTGGGGGAAAGATAGAGGGGGGACATGAATCTGGGGGCAGATAAGGGGGACATGAATCTGGGGCAGAGATGGGGGGACATGAATCTGGGGGCAGAGATGGGGGGACATGAATCTGGGGGCAGAGATGGAGAGGACATGAATCTGGGGGCAGAGATGTGGGGACATGAATCTGGGGGCAGAGATGGGGGAACATGAATCTGGGGGCAGAGATGGAGAGGACATGAATCTGGGGGTAGAGATGTGGGGACATGAATCTGGGGGCAGAGATGGGGGGACATGAATATGGGGACAGAGATGGAGGGGACATGAATATGGGGGCAGAGATGGGGGGACATGAATCTGGGGGCAGAGATGGGGGGGCATGAATATGGGGACAGAGATGGAGGGGACATAAATCTGGGGGCAGAGATGGAGGGACATGAATATGGGGGCAGAGATGGAGGGACATGAATCTGGGGGAGAGATAGAGGGGGGACATGAATCTGTGGGCAGATATGGGGGGACATGAATCTTGGGGCAGAGATGGAGAAACATGAATATGGGGACAGAGATGGAGGGAACATGAATATGGGGCAGAGATGGGGGGACATGAATGTGGGGGCAGAGATGGAGGGACATGAATCTGGGGGAGAGATAGAGGGGGGACATGAATCTGGGGGCAGATATGGGGGGACATGAATCTGGAGGCAGATATGGGGGGACATGAATATGGGCGCAGAGATAAGGGGACATGAATCTGGGGGCAGAGATGGAGGAGACATAAATCTGGGGGCAGAGATGGGGGGACATGAATCTGGGGGCAGAGATGGAGGGGACATGAATCTAGGGGCAGAGATGGAGGGGACATGAATCTAGGGGCAGAGATGGAGGGACATGAGTATGGGGGCAGAGATGGGGGGACATGAATCTGGGGGCATAGATGGGAGGGACATGACTCTGGGGGCAGAGATGGAGGGACATGAATCTGGGGGCAGAGATGGGGGGGCATGAATCTGGGGGCAGAGATGGGGGGACATGAATCTGGGGCAGAGATGGAGAGGACATGAATCTGGGGACAGAGATGGAGAGGACATGAATCTGGGGGCAGACATGTGGGGACATGAATCTGGGGGCAGAGATGGGGGGACATGAATCTGGGAGCAGAGATGGGGGGACATGAATCTGGGGGCAGAGATGGAGAGGACATGAATCTGGGGGTAGAGATGTGGGGACATGAATATGGGGGCAGAGATGGGAGTACATGAATCTGGGGGCAGAGATGGGGGAACATGAATCTGGGGGCAGAGATGGAGGGGACATGAATCTGGGGGCAGAGATGGAGGGGACATGAATCTGGGGGCAGAGATGGAGGGGACATGAATCTGGGGGCAGAGATGGGGGACATGAATCTGGGGGAAGAGATGGAGGGACATGAATCTGGGGGCAGAGATGGAGGGGACATGAATCTGGGGGCAGAGATGGGGGGACATGAATCTGGTGGAAGAGATGGAGGGACATGAATCTGGGGGCAGAGATGGGGGGACATGAATCTGGGGCAGAGATGGAGGGACATAAATATGGGGGCAGAGATGAAGGGACATGAATCTGGGGGAGAGATAGAGGGGGGACATGAATCTGGGGGCAGATATGGGGGGGCATGAATTCTGGGGGCAGAAATGGAGGGACATGAATATGGGGACAGAGATGGAGGGGACATGAATATGGGGGCAGAGATGGGGGGACATGAATCTGGGGACAGAGATGGAGGGACATGAATCTGGGGGAGAGATAGAGGGGGGAAATGAATCTGGGGGCAGATATGGGGGGACATGAATCTGGGGGCAGAGATGGAGAGGACATGAATCTGGGGATAGAGATGTGAGGACATGAATCTGGGGCAGAGATGGGGGGACATGAATCTGGGGGCAGAGATGGAGAGGACATGAATCTGGGGGTAGAGATGTGGGGACATGAATCTGGGGCAGAGTTGGGGGGACATGAATATGGGGCAGAGATGGGGGGACATGAATCTGGGGCAGAGATGGGGGGACATGAATCTGGGGCAGAGATGTGGGGACATGAATCTGGGAGCAGAGATGGAGGGGACATGAATCTGGGAGCAGAGATGGAGCGGACATGAATCTGGGATCAGAGATGGAGGGGACATGAATCTGGGAGAAGAGATGGAGGGGACATGAATCTGGGATCAGAGATGGAGGGGACATGAATCTGGGATCAGAGATGGAGGGGACATGAATCTGGGAGCAGAGATGGAGGGGACATGAATCTGGGGGAGAGATAGAGGGGGGACATGAACCTGGGGGAGAGATAGAGGGGGGACATGAACCAGGGGGAGAGATAGAGGGGGGACATGAATCTGGGGGCAGAGATGGGGGGACATGAATCTGGGGGCAGAGATGTGGGGAAATGAATCGGGGGCAGAGATGTGGGGACATGAATCTGGGGCAGAGATGGAGGGGAAATGAATCTAGGGACAGAGATGGAGGGGACATGAATCTGGGGGAGAGATAGAGGGGGGACATGAATCTGGGGCAGAGATGGGGGGACATGAATCTGGGGCAGAGATGGGGGGACATGAATCTGGGGCAGAGATGGAGAGGACATGAATCTGGGGCAGAGATGGAGAGGACATGAATCTGGGGCAGAGATGGAGAGGACATGAATCTGGGGGCAGAGATGGAGGGGACATGAATCTGGGGGCAGAGATGGAGGGGACATAAATCTGGGGGCAGAGATGTGGGGACATGAATCTGGGGGCAGAGATGTGGGGACATGAATCTGGGGGCAGAGATGGGGGGACATGAATCTGGGGCAGAGATGGGGGGACACGAAACTGGGGCAGAGATGGGGGACACGAAACTGGGGCAGAGATGGGGGACATGAATCGGGGGCAGAGATGGAGGGACATGAATATGGGGACAGAGATGGAGGGGACATGAATCTGGGGGCAGAGATGGGGGGACATGAATCTGGGGCAGAGATGTGGGGACATGAATCTGGGGCAGAGATGGGGGGACATGAAACTGGGGCAGAGATGGGGGACATGAATCTGGGGCAGAGATGGGGGGACATGAATCTGGGGGCAGAGATGGAGGGACATGAATATGGGGACAGAGATGGGGGACATGAATCTGGGGGCAGAGATGGGGGGACATGAATCTGGGACAGAGATGGAGAGGACATGAATCTGGGGGCAGATATGGAGAGGACATGAATCTGGGGGCAGAGATGTGGGGACATGAATCTGGGGGCAGAGATGTGGGGACATGAATCTGGGGACAGAGATGGAGGGGACATGAATCTGGGAGCAGAGATGGAGGGGACATGAATCTGGGAGCAGAGATGGAGGGGACATGAATCTGGGGGCAGAGATGGAGGGGAAATGAATCTGGGAGCAGAGATGGAGGGGACATGAATCTGGGGGCAGAGATGGAGGGGACATGAATCTGGGGGAGAGATAGAGGGGGGACATGAATCTAGGGGAGAGATAGAGGGGGGACATGAATCTAGGGGAGAGATAGAGGGGGGACATGAATCTGGGGGCAGATAAGGGGGACATGAATCTGGGGCAGAGATGGGGGACATGAATCTGGGGCAGAGATGGGAGGGACATGACTCTGGGGGCAGAGATGGAGGGGACATGAATCTGGGGGCAGAGATGGGGGGACATGAATCTGGGGCAGAGATGGAGAGGACATGAATCTGGGGGCAGAGATGGAGAGGACATGAATCTGGGGGCAGAGATGGAGGGGACATGAATCTGGGGGCAGAGATGTGGGGACATGAATCTGGGGGCAGAGATGTGGGGACATGAATCTGGGAGCAGAGATGGAGGGGACATGAATCTGGGAGAAGAGATGGAGGGGACATGAATCTGGGAGCAGAGATGGAGGGGACATGAATCTGGGAGCAGAGATGGAGGGGACATGAATCTGGGAGAAGAGATGGAGGGGACATGAATCTGGGAGCAGAGATGGAGGGGACATGAATCTGGGGGAGAGATAGAGGGGGGACATGAACCTGGAGGAGAGATGGGGGGACATGAATCTGGGGGCAGAGATGGGGGGACATGAATCTGGGGCAGAGATGGGGGACATGAATCTGGGGCAGAGATGGGGGGACATGAATCTGGGGGCAGAGATGGAGGGACATGAATATGGGGACAGAGATGGGGGGACATGAATCTGGGGGCAGAGATGGGGGGACATGAATCTGGGGCAGAGATGGAGGGGACATGAATCTGGGGCAGAGATGTGGGGACATGAATCTGGGGGCAGAGATGGGGGGACATGAATCTGGGGGCAGAGATGGGGGGACATGAATCTGGGGGCAGAGATGGGGGGACATGAATCTGGGGCAGAGATGGGACATGAATCTGGGGGCAGAGATGGAGGGGACATGAATCTGGGGGCAGAGATGGAGGGACATGAATCTGGGGGCAGAGATGGAGGGACATGAACTTGGGGGCAGAGACGGGGGGACATGAATCTGGGGACAGAGACGGAGGGACATGAATCTGGGGGAGAGATAGAGGGAGGACATGAATCTGGGGGCAGAGATGGGGGGACATGAATCTGGGGGCAGAGATGTGGGGACATGAATCTGGGGCAGAGATGGAGGGGACATGAATCTGGGGCAGAGATGGAGGGGAAATGAATCTAGGGACAAAGATGGAGGGGACATGAATCTAGGGACAAAGATGGAGGGGTCATGAATCTAGGGACAAAGATGGAGGGGACATGAATCTGGGGGAGAGATAGAGGGGGGACATGAATCTGGGGCAGAGATGGGGGGACATGAATATGGGGCAGAGATGGGGGGACATGAATCTGGGGCAGAGATGGGGGGACATGAATCAGGGGCAGAGATGTGGGGACATGAATCTGGGAGCAGAGATGGAGGGGACATGAATCTGGGAGCAGAGATGGAGAGGACATGAATCTGGGATCAGAGATGGAGGGGACATGAATCTGGGAGAAGAGATGGAGGGGACATGAATCTGGGATCAGAGATGGAGGGGACATGAATCTGGGATCAGAGATGGAGGGGACATAATTCTGGGAGAAGAGATGGAGGGGACATGAATCTGGGGGAGAGATAGAGGGGGGACATGAACCTGGGGGAGAGATAGAGGGGGGACATGAACCAGGGGGAGAGATAGAGGGGGGACATGAATCTGGGGGCAGAGATGGGGGGACATGAATCTGGGGGCAGAGATGTGGGGAAATGAATCGGGGGCAGAGATGTGGGGACATGAATCTGGGGCAGAGATGGAGGGGAAATGAATCTAGGGACAGAGATGGAGGGGACATGAATCTGGGGGAGAGATAGAGGGGGGACATGAATCTGGGGCAGAGATGGGGGGACATGAATCTGGGGCAGAGATGGGGGGACATGAATCTGGGGGAGAGATAGAGGGGGGACATGAATCTGGGGCAGAGATGGGGGGACATGAATATGGGGCAGAGATGGGGGGACATGAATCTGGGGCAGAGATGGGGGGACATGAATCAGGGGCAGAGATGTGGGGACATGAATCTGGGAGCAGAGATGGAGGGGACATGAATCTGGGAGCAGAGATGGAGAGGACATGAATCTGGGATCAGAGATGGAGGGGACATGAATCTGGGAGAAGAGATGGAGGGGACATGAATCTGGGATCAGAGATGGAGGGGACATGAATCTGGGATCAGAGATGGAGGGGACATAATTCTGGGAGCAGAGATGGAGGGGACATGAATCTGGGGGAGAGATAGAGGGGGGACATGAACCTGGGGGAGAGATAGAGGGGGGACATGAACCAGGGGGAGAGATAGAGGGGGGACATGAATCTGGGGGCAGAGATGGGGGGACATGAATCTGGGGGCAGAGATGTGGGGAAATGAATCGGGGGCAGAGATGTGGGGACATGAATCTGGGGCAGAGATGGAGGGGAAATGAATCTAGGGACAGAGATGGAGGGGACATGAATCTGGGGGAGAGATAGAGGGGGGACATGAATCTGGGGCAGAGATGGGGGGACATGAATCTGGGGCAGAGATGGGGGGACATGAATCTGGGGCAGAGATGGAGAGGACATGAATCTGGGGCAGAGATGGAGAGGACATGAATCTGGGGCAGAGATGGAGAGGACATGAATCTGGGGGCAGAGATGGAGGGGACATGAATCTGGGGGCAGAGATGGAGGGGACATGAATCTGGGGGCAGAGATGTGGGGACATGAATCTGGGGGCAGAGATGTGGGGACTAGAATCTGGGGGCAGAGATGGGGGGACATGAATCTGGGGCAGAGATGGGGGGACACGAAACTGGGGCAGAGATGGGGGACACAAAACTGGGGCAGAGATGGGGGACATGAATCGGGGGCAGAGATGGAGGGACATGAATATGGGGACAGAGATGGAGGGGACATGAATCTGGGGGCAGAGATGGGGGGACATGAATCTGGGGGCAGAGATGTGGGGACATGAATCTGGGGCAGAGATGGGGGGACATGAAACTGGGGCGGAGATGGGGGACATGAATCTGGGGCAGAGATGGGGGGACATGAATCTGGGGACAGAGATGGAGGGACATGAATATGGGGACAGAGATGGGGGACATGAATCTGGGGGCAGAGATGGGGGGACATGAATCTGGGACAGAGATGGAGAGGACATGAATCTGGGGGCAGATATGGAGAGGACATGAATCTGGGGGCAGAGATGTGGGGACATGAATCTGGGGGCAGAGATGTGGGGACATGAATCTGGGGACAGAGATGGAGGGGACATGAATCTGGGAGCAGAGATGGAGGGGACATGAATCTGGGAGCAGAGATGGAGGGGACATGAATCTGGGGGCAGAGATGGAGGGGAAATGAATCTGGGAGCAGAGATGGAGGGGACATGAATCTGGGGGCAGAGATGGAGGGGACATGAATCTAGGGGAGAGATAGAGGGGGGACATGAATCTAGGGGAGAGATAGAGGGGGGACATGAATCTGGGGGCAGATAAGGGGGACATGAATCTGGGGCAGAGATGGGGGACATGAATCTGGGGCAGAGATGGGAGGGACATGACTCTGGGGGCAGAGATGGAGGGGACATGAATCTGGGGGCAGAGATGGGGGGACATGAATCTGGGGCAGAGATGGAGAGGACATGAATCTGGGGGCAGAGATGGAGAGGACATGAATCTGGGGGCAGAGATGGAGGGGACATGAATCTGGGGGCAGAGATGTGGGGACATGAATCTGGGGGCAGAGATGTGGGGACATGAATCTGGGAGCAGAGATGGAGGGGACATGAATCTGGGAGAAGAGATGGAGGGGACATGAATCTGGGAGCAGAGATGGAGGGGACATGAATCTGGGAGCAGAGATGGAGGGGACATGAATCTGGGAGAAGAGATGGAGGGGACATGAATCTGGGAGCAGAGATGGAGGGGACATGAATCTGGGGGAGAGATAGAGGGGGGACATGAACCTGGAGGAGAGATGGGGGGACATGAATCTGGGGGCAGAGATGGGGGGACATGAATCTGGGGCAGAGATGGGGGACATGAATCTGGGGCAGAGATGGGGGGACATGAATCTGGGGGCAGAGATGGAGGGACATGAATATGGGGACAGAGATGGGGGGACATGAATCTGGGGGCAGAGATGGGGGGACATGAATCTGTGGCAGAGATGGAGAGGACATGAATCTGGGGGCAGAAATGGAGAGGACATGAATCTGGTGGAGAGATAGAGGGGGGACATGAATCTGGGGAAGAGATAGAGGGGGGACATGAATCTGGGGGCAGATATGGGGGACATGAATCTGGGGCAGAGATGGGGGGACATGAATCTGGGGCAGAAATGGGAGGGACATGACTCTGGGGGCAGAGATGGAGGGGACATGAATCTGGGGGCAGAGATGTGGGGACATGAATCTGGGGGCAGAGATGGGGGACATGAATCTGGGGGCAGAGATGGAGAGGACATGAATCTGGAGGCAGAGATGGAGAGGACATGAATCTGGGGGCAGAGATGGAGGGGACATGAATCTGGGGGCAGAGATGGGAATTCATGAATCTGGGGCAGAGATGGAGAGGACATGAATCTGGGGGTAGAGATGTGGGGACATGAATCTGGGGGAAGAGATGGGGGGACATGAATCTGGGGCAGAGATGGAGAGGACATGAATCTGGGGGGAGAGATGGAGGGGACATGAATCTGGGAGCAGAGATGGAGGGGACATGAATCTGGGAGCAGAGATGGAGGGGACATGAATCTGGGAGCAGAGATGGAGGGGACATGAATCTGGGGGAGAGATAGAGGGGGACATTAATCTGGGGGAAAGATAGAGGGGGGACATGAATCTGGGGGCAGATAAGGGGGACATGAATCTGGGGCAGAGATGGGGGGACATGAATCTGGGGGCAGAGATGGGGGGACATGAATCTGGGGGCAGAGATGGAGAGGACATGAATCTGGGGGCAGAGATGGAGAGGACATGAATCTGGGGGCAGAGATGTGGGGACATGAATCTGGGGGCAGAGATGGGGGGACATGAATCTGGGGGCAGAGATGGAGAGGACATGAATCTGGGGGTAGAGATGTGGGGACATGAATCTGGGGGCAGAGATGGGGGGACATGAATATGGGGACAGAGATGGAGGGGACATGAATATGGGGGCAGAGATGGGGGGACATGAATCTGGGGGCAGAGATGGGGGGGCATGAATATGGGGACAGAGATGGAGGGGACTTGAATATGGGGGCAGAGATGGGGGGACATGAATCTGGGGGCAGAGATGGAGGGGACATAAATCTGGGGGCAGAGATGGAGGGACATGAATATGGGGGCAGAGATGGAGGGACATGAATCTGGGGGAGAGATAGAGGGGGGACATGAATCTGGGGGCAGATATGGGGGGACATGAATCTTGGGGCAGAGATGGAGAAACATGAATGTGGGGACAGAGATGGAGGGAACATGAATATGGGGCAGAGATGGGGGGACATGAATGTGGGGGCAGAGATGGAGGGACATGAATCTGGGGGAGAGATAGAGGGGGGACATGAATCTGGGGGCAGATATGGGGGGACATGAATCTGGGGGCAGATATGGGGGGACATGAATATGGGCGCAGAGATGGGGGGACATGAATCTGGGGGCAGAGATGGAGGAGACATAAATCTGGGGGCAGAGATGGGGGGACATGAATCTGGGGGCAGAGATGGAGGGGACATGAATCTAGGGGCAGAGATGGAGGGGACATGAATCTAGGGGCAGAGATGGAGGGACATGAGTATGGGGGCAGAGATGGGGGGACATGAATCTGGGGGCATAGATGGGAGGGACATGACTCTGGGGGTAGAGATGGAGGGACATGAATCTGGGGGCAGAGATGGGGGGGCATGAATCTGGGGGCAGAGATGGGGGGACATGAATCTGGGGCAGAGATGGAGAGGACATGAATCTGGGGACAGAGATGGAGAGGACATGAATCTGGGGGCAGACATGTGGGGACATGAATCTGGGGGCAGAGATGGGGGGACATGAATCTGGGAGCAGAGATGGGGGGACATGAATCTGGGGGCAGAGATGGAGAGGACATGAATCTGGGGGTAGAGATGTGGGGACATGAATATGGGGGCAGAGATGGGAGTACATGAATCTGGGGGCAGAGATGGGGGAACATGAATCTGGGGGCAGAGATGGAGGGGACATGAATCTGGGGGCAGAGATGGAGGGGACATGAATCTGGGGGCAGAGATGGAGGGGACATGAATCTAGGGGCAGAGATGGGGGACATGAATCTGGGGGAAGAGATGGAGGGACATGAATCTGGGGGCAGAGATGGAGGGGACATGAATCTGGGGGCAGAAATGGGGGGACATGAATCTGGTGGAAGAGATGGAGGGACATGAATCTGGGGGCAGAGATGGGGGGACATGAATCTGGGGCAGAGATGGAGGGACATAAATATGGGGGCAGAGATGAAGGGACATGAATCTGGGGGAGAGATAGAGGGGGGACATGAATCTGGGGGCAGATATGGGGGGGCATGAATTCTGGGGGCAGAAATGGAGGGAAATGAATATGGGGACAGAGATGGAGGGGACATGAATATGGGGGCAGAGATGGGGGGACATGAATCTGGGGACAGAGATGGAGGGACATGAATCTGGGGGAGAGATAGAGGGGGGAAATGAATCTGGGGGCAGATATGGGGGGACATGAATCTGGGGGCAGAGATGGAGAGGACATGAATCTGGGGGTAGAGATGTGGGGACATGAATCTGGGGCAGAGATGGGGGGACATGAATCTGGGGGCAGAGATGGAGAGGACATGAATCTGGGGGTAGAGATGTGGGGACATGAATCTGGGGCAGAGTTGGGGGGACATGAATATGGGGCAGAGATGGGGGGACATGAATCTGGGGCAGAGATGGGGGGACATGAATCTGGGGCAGAGATGTGGGGACATGAATCTGGGAGCAGAGATGGAGGGGACATGAATCTGGGAGCAGAGATGGAGCGGACATGAATCTGGGATCAGAGATGGAGGGGACATGAATCTGGGAGAAGAGATGGAGGGGACATGAATCTGGGATCAGAGATGGAGGGGACATGAATCTGGGATCAGAGATGGAGGGGACATGAATCTGGGAGCAGAGATGGAAGGGACATGAATCTGGGGGAGAGATAGAGGGGGGACATGAACCTGGGGGAGAGATAGAGGGGGGACATGAACCAGGGGGAGAGATAGAGGGGGGACATGAATCTGGGGGCAGAGATGGGGGGACATGAATCTGGGGGCAGAGATGTGGGGAAATGAATCGGGGGCAGAGATGTGGGGACATGAATCTGGGGCAGAGATGGAGGGGAAATGAATCTAGGGACAGAGATGGAGGGGACATGAATCTGGGGGAGAGATAGAGGGGGGACATGAATCTGGGGCAGAGATGGGGGGACATGAATCTGGGGCAGAGATGGGGGGACATGAATCTGGGGCAGAGATGCAGAGGACATGAATCTGGGGCAGAGATGGAGAGGACATGAATCTGGGGCAGAGATGGAGAGGACATGAATCTGGGGGCAGAGATGGAGGGGACATGAATCTGGGGGCAGAGATGGAGGGGACATGAATCTGGGGGCAGAGATGTGGGGACATGAATCTGGGGACAGAGATGTGGGGACATGAATCTGGGGGCAGAGATGGGGGGACATGAATCTGGGGCAGAGATGGGGGGACACGAAACTGGGGCAGAGATGGGGGACACGAAACTGGGGCAGAGATGGGGGACATGAATCGGGGGCAGAGATGGAGGGACATGAATATGGGGACAGAGATGGAGGGGACATGAATCTGGGGGCAGAGATGGGGGGACATGAATCTGGGGGCAGAGATGTGGGGACATGAATCTGGGGCAGAGATGGGGGGACATGAAACTGGGGCAGAGATGGGGGACATGAATCTGGGGCAGAGATGGGGGGACATGAATCTGGGGGCAGAGATGGAGGGACATGAATATGGGGACAGAGATGGGGGACATGAATCTGGGGGCAGAGATGGGGGGACATGAATCTGGGACAGAGATGGAGAGGACATGAATCTGGGGGCAGATATGGAGAGGACATGAATCTGGGGGCAGAGATGTGGGGACATGAATCTGGGGGCAGAGATGTGGGGACATGAATCTGGGGACAGAGATGGAGGGGACATGAATCTGGGAGCAGAGACGGAGGGGACATGAATCTGGGAGTAGAGATGGAGGGGACATGAATCTGGGGGCAGAGATGGAGGGGAAATGAATCTGGGAGCAGAGATGGAGGGGACATGAATCTGGGGGCAGAGATGGAGGGGACATGAATCTGGGGGAGAGATAGAGGGGGGACATGAATCTAGGGGAGAGATAGAGGGGGGACATGAATCTAGGGGAGAGATAGAGGGGGGACATGAATCTGGGGGCAGATAAGGGGGACATGAATCTGGGGCAGAGATGGGGGACATGAATCTGGGGCAGAGATGGGAGGGACATGACTCTGGGGGCAGAGATGGAGGGGACATGAATCTGGGGGCAGAGATGGGGGGACATGAATCTGGGGCAGAGATGGAGAGGACATGAATCTGGGGGCAGAGATGGAGAGGACATGAATCTGGGGGCAGAGATGGAGGGGACATGAATCTGGGGGCAGAGATGTGGGGACATGAATCTGGGGGCAGAGATGTGGGGACATGAATCTGGGAGCAGAGATGGAGGGGACATGAATCTGGGAGAAGAGATGGAGGGGACATGAATCTGGGAGCAGAGATGGAGGGGACATGAATCTGGGAGCAGAGATGGAGGGGACATGAATCTGGGAGAAGAGATGGAGGGGACATGAATCTGGGAGCAGAGATGGAGGGGACATGAATCTGGGGGAGAGATAGAGGGGGGACATGAACCTGGAGGAGAGATGGGGGGACATGAATCTGGGGGCAGAGATGGGGGGACATGAATCTGGGGCAGAGATGGGGGACATGAATCTGGGGCAGAGATGGGGGGACATGAATCTGGGGGCAGAGATGGAGGGACATGAATATGGGGACAGAGATGGGGGGACATGAATCTGGGGGCAGAGATGGGGGAACATGAATCTGGGGCAGAGATGGAGAGGACATGAATCTGGGGGCAGAAATGGAGAGGACATGAATCTGGGGTCAGAGATGTGGGGACATGAATCTGGGGGCAGAGATGTGGGAACATGAATCTGGGGACAGAGATGGAGGGGACATGAATCTGGGAGCAGAGATGGAGGGGACATGAATATGGGAGCAGAGATGGAGGAGACATGAATCTGGGGGCAGAGATGGAGGGGACATGAATCTGGTGGAGAGATAGAGGGGGGACATGAATCTGGGGAAGAGATAGAGGGGGGACATGAATCTGGGGGCAGATAAGGGGGACATGAATCTGGGGCAGAGATGGGGGGACATGAATCTGGGGCAGAAATGGGAGGGACATGACTCTGGGGGCAGAGATGGAGGGGACATGAATCTGGGGGCAGAGATGTGGGGACATGAATCTGGGGGCAGAGATGGGGGACATGAATCTGGGGGCAGAGATGGAGAGGACATGAATCTGGAGGCAGAGATGGAGAGGACATGAATCTGGGGGCAGAGATGGAGGGGACATGAATCTGGGGGCAGAGATGGGGGTTCATGAATCTGGGGCAGAGATGGAGAGGACATGAATCTGGGGGTAGAGATGTGGGGACATGAATCTGGGGGAAGAGATGGGGGGACATGAATCTGGGGCAGAGATGGAGAGGACATGAATCTGGGGGCAGAGATGGAGGGGACATGAATCTGGGAGCAGAGATGGAGGGGACATGAATCTGGGAGCAGAGATGGAGGGGACATGAATCTGGGAGCAGAGATGGAGGGGACATGAATCTGGGGGAGAGATAGAGGGGGGACATTAATCTGGGGGAAAGATAGAGGGGGGACATGAATCTGGGGGCAGATAAGGGGGACATGAATCTGGGGCAGAGATGGGGGGACATGAATCTGGGGGAAGAGATGGGGGGACATGAATCTGGGGGCAGAGATGGAGAGGACATGAATCTGGGGGCAGAGATGGAGAGGACATGAATCTGGGGGAAGAGATGTGGGGACATGAATCTGGGGGCAGAGATGAGGGGACATGAATCTGGGGGCAGAGATGGAGAGGACATGAATCTGGGGGTAGAGATGTGGGGACATGAATCTGGGGGCAGAGATGGGGGGACATGAATATGGGGACAGAGATGGAGGGGACATGAATATGGGGGCAGAGATGGGGGGACATGAATCTGGGGGCAGAGATGGGGGGGCATGAATATGGGGAGAGAGATGGAGGGGACTTGAATATGGGGGCAGAGATGGGGGGACATGAATCTGGGGCAGAGATGGAGGGGACATAAATCTGGGGGCAGAGATGGAGGGACATGAATATGGGGGCAGAGATGGAGGGACATGAATCTGGGGGAGAGATAGAGGGGGGACATGAATCTGGGGGCAGATATGGGGGGACATGAATCTTGGGGCAGAGATGGAGAAACATGAATATGGGGACAGAGATGGAGGGAACATGAATATGGGGCAGAGATGGGGGGACATGAATGTGGGGGCAGAGATGGAGGGACATGAATCTGGGGGAGAGATAGAGGGGGGACATGAATCTGGGGGCAGATATGGGGGGACATGAATCTGGGGGCAGATATGGGGGGACATGAATATGGGCGCAGAGATGGGGGGACATGAATTTGGGGGCAGAGATGGAGGAGACATAAATCTGGGGGCAGAGATGGGGGGACATGAATCTGGGGGCAGAGATGGAGGGGACATGAATCTAGGGGCAGAGATGGAGGGGACATGAATCTAGGGGCAGAGATGGAGGGACATGAGTATGGGGGCAGAGATGGGGGGACATGAATCTGGGGGCATAGATGGGAGGGACATGACTCTGGGGGCAGAGATGGAGGGACATGAATCTGGGGGCAAAGATGGGGGGGCATGAATCTGGGGGCAGAGATGGGGGGACATGAATCTGGGGCAGAGATGGAGAGGACATGAATCTGGGGACAGAGATGGAGAGGACATGAATCTGGGGGCAGAGATGGGGGGACATGAATCTGGGAGCAGATATGGGGGGACATGAATCTGGGGGCAGAGATGGAGAGGACATGAATCTGGGGGTAGAGATGTGGGGACATGAATATGGGGGCAGAGATGGGAGTACATGAATCTGGGGGCAGAGATGGGGGAACATGAATCTGGGGGCAGAGATGGAGGGGACATGAATCTGGGGGCAGAGATGGAGGGGACATGAATCTGGGGGCAGAGATGGAGGGGACATGAATCTAGGGGCAGAGATGGGGGACATGAATCTGGGGGAAGAGATGGAGGGACATGAATCTGGGGGCAGAGATGGAGGGGACATGAATCTGGGGGCAGAGATGGGGGGACATGAATCTGGTGGAAGAGATGGAGGGACATGAATCTGGGGGCAGAGATGGGGGGACATGAATCTGGGGCAGAGATGGAGGGACATAAATATGGGGGCAGAGATGAAGGGACATGAATCTGGGGGAGAGATAGAGGGGGGACATGAATCTGGGGGCAGATATGGGGGGGCATGAATTCTGGGGGCAGAAATGGAGGGACATGAATATGGGGACAGAGATGGAGGGGACATGAATATGGGGGCAGAGATGGGGGGACATGAATCTGGGGACAGAGATGGAGGGACATGAATCTGGGGGAGAGATAGAGGGGGGAAATGAATCTGGGGGCAGATATGGGGGGACATGAATCTGGGGGCAGAGATGGAGGGACATGAATATGGGGACAGAGATGGAGGGGACATGAATATGGGGGCAGAGATAGAGGGACATGAATCTGGGGGAGAGATAGAGGGGGGACATGAATCTGGGGGCAGATATGGGGGGACATGAATCTGGGGGCAGAGATGGAGGACACATAAATCTGGGGCAGAGATGGAGGGACATGAATATGGGGGCAGAGATGGAGGGGACATGAATCTAGGGGCAGAGATGGAGGGACATGAATATGGGGGCAGAGATGGGGGGACATGAATCTGGGGCAGAGATGTGGGGACATGAATCTGGGGAAGAGATGGAGGGACATGAATCTGGGTGCAGAGATGGAGGAACATGAATCTGGGGGCAGAGATGGGGGGACATGAATCTGGGGGCAGAGATGGGGGACATGAATCTTGGGGCAGAGATGTGGGGACATGAATCTGGGGGCAGAGATGGGGGGACATGAATCTGGGGGCAGAGATGGAGAGGACATGAATCTGGGGACAGAGATGGAGGGGACATGAATCTGGGGACGGAGATGGGGGGACATGAATCTGCGGGCAGAGATTTGGGGACATGAATCTGGGGCAGAGATGGAGGGGAAATGAATCTTGGGACAGAGATGGAGGGGACATGAATCTGGGGGCAGAGATGGGGGGACATGAATCTGGAGGCAGAGATGGAGGGGACATGAATCTGGGGGTAGAGATGTAGGGACATGAATCTGGGGGAGAGATAGAGGGGGGACATGAATCTGGGGGCAGATATGGGGGGACATGAATCTGGGGGAAGAGATGGGGGGGCATGAATCTGGGGCAGAGATGGGAGGGACATGACTCTGGGGGCAGAGATGGAGGGGACATGAATCTGGGGGCAGAGATGGGGGGACATGAATCTGGGGGCAGAGATGGGGGGACATAAATCTGGGGATAGAGATGGAGAGAACATGAATCTGGGGGCAGAGATGTCGGGACATGAATCTGGGGGTAGAGATGGGGTACATGAATCTGGGGGCAGATATGAAGAGGACATGAATCTGGGGGCAGAGATGGGGGAACATGAATCTGGGGGCAGAGATGGAGGGACATGAATCTGGGGGCAGAGATGGAGGGACATGAATCTGGGGGCAGAGATGGAGGGACATGAATCTGGGGGCAGAGATGGGGGACATGAATATGGGGGTAGAGATGTGGGGACATGAATCTGGGGGCAGAGATGGGGTACATGAATCTGGGGACAGAGATGGAGAGAACATGAATCTGGCGGCAGAGATGTCGGGACATGAATCTGGGGGGAGAGATGGGGGACATGAATCTGGGGGCAGATGTGGAGAGGACATGAATCTGGGGGCAGTGATGAAGGGACATGAATCTGGGGGCAGAGATGGAGAGAACATGAATCTGGAGGCAGAGATGTCGGGACATGAATCTGGGGGGAGAGATGGGGGACATGAATCTGGGGGCCGATGTGGAGAGGACATGAATCTGGGGGCAGTGATGAAGGGACATGAATCTGGGGGCAGAGATGGAGGGACATGAATCTGGGGGCAAAGATGGGGGACATGAATCTGGGGCAGAGATGTGGGGACATAAATCTGGGGGCAGAGACGGAGGGGACATAAATCTGGGGGCAGAGATGGAGGGGTCATGAATCTGGGGACAGAGATGGAGGGGACATGAATCTGGGGGCAGAGATGGAGAGGACATGAATCTGGGGGCAGAGATGGGGGGACATGACTCTGGGGGCAGAGATGGGGGGACATGAATCTGGGGGCAGAGATGGGGGGACATGAATCTGAGGGCAGAGATGGGGGACATGAATCTGGGGGCAGAGATGGAGAGGACATGAATCTGGGGGCAGAGATGGAGGGGACATGAATCTGGGGGCAGAGATGGGGGGACATGAATGTGGGGGCAGAGATGGGGGGACATGAATCTGGGGGCAGAGATGGAGGCACATGAATATGGGGGCAGAGATGGGGGACATGAATCTGGGGGCAGAGATGTGGGGATATGAATCTGGGGGCAGAGATGGAGGGGACATAAATCTGGGGGCAGAGATGGAGGAACATGAATCTGGGGACAGAGATGGAGGGGACATGAATCTGGGGGCAGAGATGGGGGACATGAACCTGGGGGCAGAGATGGAGAGGACATGAATGTGGGGACAGAGATGGAGGGGAAATGAATCTAGGGTCAGAGATGGAGGGGACATGAATCTGGGGGAGAGATAGAGGGGGGACATGAATCTGGGGCAGAGATGGGGGGACATGAATCTGGGGCAGAGATGGGGGGACATGAATCTGGGGCAGAGATGGGGGGACATGAATCTGGGGCAGAGATGCAGAGGACATGAATCTGGGGGCAGAGATGGAGAGGACATGAATCTGGGGGCAGAGATGGAGAGGACATGAATCTGGGGGCAGAGATGGAGGGGACATGAATCTGGGGGCAGAGATTTGGGGACATGAATCTGGGGGCAGAGATGTGGGGACATGAATCTGGGGGCAGAGATGGGGGGACATGAATCTGGGGCAGAGATGGGGGGACATGAAACTGGGGCAGAGATGGGGGACATGAATCTGGGACAGAGATGGGGGGACATGAATCTGGGGGCAGAGATGGAGGGACATGAATATGGGGACAGAGATGGGGGGACATGAATCTGGGGGCAGAGATGGGGGGACATGAATCTGGGACAGAGATGGAGAGGACATGAATCTGGGGGCAGATATGGAGAGGACATGAATCTGGTGGCAGAGATGTGGGGACATGAATCTGGGGGCAGAGATAGAGGGGGGACATGAATCTGGGGGAGAGATAGAGGGGGGACATTAATCTGGGGGCAGATAAGGGGGACATGAATCTGGGGCAGAGATGGGGGGACATGAATCTGGGGCAGAGATGGGAGGGACATGACTCTGGGGGCAGAGATGGAGGGGACATGAATCTGGGGGCAGAGATGGAGGGGACATGAATCTGGGGCAGAGATGGAGAGGACATGAATCTGGGGGCAGAGATGGAGAGGACATGAATCTGGGGGCAGAGATGGAGGGGACATGAATCTGGGAGCAGAGATGGAGGGGACATGAATCTGGGGGCAGAGATGGAGAGGACATGAATCTGGGGGCAGAGATGGAGAAGACATGAATCTGGGGGCAGAGATGGAGGGGACATGAATCTGGGGGCAGAGATGGAGAGGACATGAATCTGGGGGCAGAGATGGGGGGACATGAATCTGGGGGCAGAGATGGGGGGACATGAATCTGGGGGCAGAGATGGGGGGACATGAATCTGAGGGCAGAGATGGGGGACATGAATCTGGGGGCAGAGATGGAGAGGACATGAATCTGGGGGCAGAGATGGAGGGGACATGAATCTGGGGGCAGAGATGTGGGGACATGAATCTGGGGACAGAGATGGAGGGGACATGAATCTGGGAGCAGAGATGGAGGGGACATGAATCTGGGAGCAGAGATGGAGGGGACATGAATCAGGGGGCAGAGATGGAGGGGACATGAATCTGGGAGCAGAGATGGAGGGGACATGAATCTGGGGGAGAGATAGAGGGGGGACATTAATCTGGGGGCAGATAAGGGGGACATGAATCTGGGGCAGAGATGGGGGGACATGAATCTGGGGCAGAGATGGGAGGGACATGACTCTGGGGGCAGAGATGGAGGGGACATGAATCTGGGGGCAGAGATGGAGGGGACATGAATCTGGGGCAGAGATGGAGAGGACATGAATCTGGGGGCAGAGATGGAGAGGACATGAATCTGGGGGCAGAGATGGAGGGGACATGAATCTGGGAGCAGAGATGGAGGGGACATGAATCTGGGGGCAGAGATGGAGAGGACATGAATCTGGGGGCAGAGATGGAGAAGACATGAATCTGGGGGCAGAGATGGAGGCGACATGAATCTGGGGGCAGAGATGGAGAGGACATGAATCTGGGGGCAGAGATGGGGGGACATGAATCTGGGGGCAGAGATGGGGGGACATGAATCTGGGGGCAGAGATGGGGGGACATGAATCTGAGGGCAGAGATGGGGGACATGAATCTGGGGGCAGAGATGGAGAGGACATGAATCTGGGGGCAGAGATGGAGGGGACATGAATCTGGGGGCAGAGATGGAGAGGACATGAATCTGGGGGCAGAGATGGGGGGACATGAATGTGGGGGCAGAGATGGGGGGACATGAATCTGGGGGCAGAGATGGAGGCACATGAATATGGGGGCAGAGATGGGGGACATGAATCTGGGGGCAGAGATGTGGGGATATGAATCTGGGGGCAGAGATGGAGGGGACATAAATCTGGGGCCAGAGATGGAGGAACATGAATCTGGGGACAGAGATGAAGGGGACATGAATCTGGGGGCAGAGATGGGGGACATGAATCTGGGGGCAGAGATGGAGAGGACATGAATGTGGGGACAGAGATGGAGGGGAAATGAATCTAGGGTCAGAGATGGAGGGGACATGAATCTGGGGGAGAGATAGAGGGGGGACATGAATCTGGGGCAGAGATGGGGGGACATGAATCTGGGGCAGAGATGGGGGGACATGAATCTGGGGCAGAGATGGGGGGACATGAATCTGGGGCAGAGATGCAGAGGACATGAATCTGGGGGCAGAGATGGAGAGGACATGAATCTGGGGGCAGAGATGGAGAGGACATGAATCTGGGGGCAGAGATGGAGGGGACATGAATCTGGGGGCAGAGATTTGGGGACATGAATCTGGGGGCAGAGATGTGGGGACATGAATCTGGGGGCAGAGATGGGGGGACATGAATCTGGGGCAGAGATGGGGGGACATGAAACTGGGGCAGAGATGGGGGACATGAATCTGGGACAGAGATGGGGGGACATGAATCTGGGGGCAGAGATGGAGGGACATGAATATGGGGACAGAGATGGGGGGACATGAATCTGGGGGCAGAGATGGGGGGACATGAATCTGGGACAGAGATGGAGAGGACATGAATCTGGGGGCAGATATGGAGAGGACATGAATCTGGGGGCAGAGATGTGGGGACATGAATCTGGGGGCAAAGATGTGGGGACATGAATCTGGGGACAGAGATGGAGGGGACATGAATCTGGGAGCAGAGATGGAGGGGACATGAATCTGGGAGCAGAGATGGAGGGGACATGAATCAGGGGGCAGAGATGGAGGGGACATGAATCTGAGAGCAGAGATGGAGGGGACATGAATCTGGGGGCAGAGATGGAGGGGACATGAATCTGGGGGAGAGATAGAGGGGGGACATGAATCTGGGGGAGAGATAGAGGGGGGACATTAATCTGGGGGCAGATAAGGGGGACATGAATCTGGGGCAGAGATGGGGGGACATGAATCTGGGGCAGAGATGGGAGGGACATGACTCTGGGGGCAGAGATGGAGGGGACATGAATCTGGGGGCAGAGATGGAGGGGACATGAATCTGGGGCAGAGATGGAGAGGACATGAATCTGGGGGCAGAGATGGAGAGGACATGAATCTGGGGGCAGAGATGGAGGGGACATGAATCTGGGAGCAGAGATGGAGGGGACATGAATCTGGGGGCAGAGATGGAGAGGACATGAATCTGGGGGCAGAGATGGAGGGGACATGAATCTGGGAGCAGAGATGGAGGGGACATGAATCTGGGAGCAGAGATGGAGGGGACATGAATCTGGGAGCAGAGATGGAGGGGACATGAATCTGGGAAAAGAGATGGAGGGGACATGAATCTGGGAGCAGAGATGGAGGGGACACGAATCTGGGAGCAGAGATGGAGGGGACATGAATCTGGGGGAGAGATAGAGGGGGGACATGAACCTGGAGGAGAGATGGGGGGGACATGAATCTGGGGGCAGAGATAGAGGGGGGACCTGAACCTGGAGGAGAGATGGGGGACATGAATCTGGGGCAGAGATGGGGGGACATGAATCTGGGGCAGAGATGGGGACATGAATCTGGGGCAGAGATGGAGGGGACATGAATATGGGGACAGAGATGGGGGGACATGAATCTGGGGGCAGAGATGGGGGGACATGAATCTGGGGCAGAGATGGAGAGGACATGAATCTGGGGGCAGAAATGGAGAGGACATGAATCTGGGGGCAGAGATGTGGGGACATGAATCTGGGGGCAGAGATGTGGGAACATGAATCTGGGGACAGAGATGGAGGGGACATGAATCTGGGAGCAGAGATGGAGGGGAAATGAATATGGGAGCAGAGATGGAGGGGACATGAATCTGGGGGCAGAGATGGAGGGGACATGAATCTGGTGGAGAGATAGAGGGGGGACATGAGTCTGGGGGAGAGATAGAGGGGGGACATGAATCTGGGGGCAGATAAGGGGGACATGAATCTGGGGCAGAGATGGGGGGACATGAATCTGGGGCAGAAATGGGAGGGACATGACTCTGGGGGCAGAGATGGAGGGGACATGAATCTGGGGCAGAGATGTGGGGACATGAATCTGGGGGCAGAGATGGGGGGACATGAATCTGGGGGCAGAGATGGAGAGGACATGAATCTGGGGGCAGAGATGGAGAGGACATGAATCTGGGGGCAGAGATGGAGAGGACATGAATCTGGGGGCAGAGAAGGGGGTTCATGAATCTGGGAGCAGAGATGGAGAGGGCATGAATCTGGGGGTAGAGATGTGGGGACATGAATCTGGGGGCAGAGATGGAGAGGACATGAATCTGGGGGCAGAAATGGAGAGGACATGAATCTGGGGGCAGAGATGTGGGGACATGAATCTGGGGGCAGAGATGTGGGAACATGAATCTGGGGACAGAGATGGAGGGGACATGAATCTGGGAGCAGAGATGGAGGGGACATGAATATGGGAGCAGAGATGGAGGGGACATGAATCTGGGGGCAGAGATGGAGGGGACATGAATCTGGTGGAGAGATAGAGGGGGGACATGAGTCTGGGGGAGAGATAGAGGGGGGACAAGAATCTGGGGGCAGATAAGGGGGACATGAATCTGGGGCAGAGATGGGGGGACATGAATCTGGGGCAGAAATGGGAGGGACATGACTCTGGGGGCAGAGATGGAGGGGACATGAATCTGGGGCAGAGATGTGGGGACATGAATCTGGGGGCAGAGATGGGGGGACATGAATCTGGGGGCAGAGATGGAGAGGACATGAATCTGGGGGCAGAGATGGAGAGGACATGAATCTGGGGGCAGAGATGGAGAGGACATGAATCTGGGGGCAGAGATGGGGGTTCATGAATCTGGGAGCAGAGATGGAGAGGGCATGAATCTGGGGGTAGAGATGTGGGGACATGAATCTGGGGGCAGAGATGGGGGGACATGAATCTGGGGCAGAGATGGAGAGGACATGAATCTGGGGGCAGAGATGGAGGGGACATGAATCTGGGACCAGAGATGGAGGGGATATGAATCTGGGAGCAGAGATGGAGGGGACATGAATCAGGGGGAGAGATAGAGGGGGGACATTAATCTGGGGGAAAGATAGAGGGGGGACATGAATCTGGGGGAGAGATAGAGGGGGGACATGAATCTGGGGGCAGATATGGGGGGACATGAATCTGGGGGAAGAGATGGGGGCATGAATCTGGGGCAGAGATGGGAGGGACATGACTCTGGGGGCAGAGATGGAGGGGACATGAATCTGGGGGCAGAGATGGGGGGACATGAATCTGGGGGCAGAGATGGGGGACATGAATCTGGGGGCAGAGATGGAGAGGACATGAATCTGGGGGCAGAGATGTGGGAACATGAATCTGGGGGCAGAGATGAGGTACATGAATCTGGGGGCAGAGATGGGGGGACATGAATCTGGGGACAGAGATGGAGAGAACATGAATCTGGGGGCAGAGATGTCAGGACATGAATCTGGGGGTAGAGATGGGGTACATGAATCTGGGGGCAGATATGAAGAGGATATGAATCTGGGGGCAGAGATGGGGGCACATGAATCTGGGGGCAGAGATGGAGGGACATGAATCTGGGGGCAGAGATGGAGGGACATGAATCTGGGGGCAGAGATGGGGGACATGAATCTGGGGCAGAGATGTGGGGACATGCATCTGGGGGCAGAGATGGAGGGGACATAAATCTGGGGGCAGAGATGGAGGGACATGAATATGGGGGTAGAGATGTGGGGACATGAATCTGGGGGCAGAGATGGGGTACATGAATCTGGGGGCAGAGATGGGGGGACATGAATCTGGGGACAGAGATGGAGAGAACATGAATATGGAGGCAGAGATGTCGGGACATGAATCTGGGGGGAGAGATGGGGGACATGAATCTGGGGGCAGATGTGGAGAGGACATAAATCTGGGGGCAGTGATGAAGGGACATGAATCTGGGGGCAGAGATGGAGGGACATGAATCTGGGGGCAAAGATGGGGGACATGAATCTGGGGCAGAGATGTGGGGACATGAATCTGGGGGCAGAGATGGAGGGGACATAAATCTGGGGGCAGAGATGGAGGGGTCATGAATCTGGGGACAGAGATGGAGGGGACATGAATCTGGGGGCAGAGATGGAGGGGACATGAATCTGGGGGTAGAGATGGAGAGGACATGAATCTGGGGGCAGAGATGGGGGGACATGAATGTGGGGGCAGAGATTGGGGGACATGAATCTGGGGGCAGAGATCGGGGACATGAATCTGGGGGCAGAGATGGAGAGGACATGAATCTGGGGGCAGAGATGGAGGGGACATGAATCTGGGGGCAGAGATGGAGAGGACATGAATCTGGGGGCAGAGATGGGGGGACATGAATGTGGGGGCAGAGATGGGGGGACATGAATCTGGGGGCAGAGATGGAGGCACATGAATATGGGGGCAGAGATGGGGGATATGAATCTGGGGGCAGAGATGTGGGGATATGAATCTGGGGGCAGAGATGGAGGGGACATAAATCTGGGGGCAGAGATGGGGGAACATGAATCTGGGGACAGAGATGGAGGGGACATGAATCTGGGGGCAGAGATGGCGGACATGAATCTGGGGGCAGAGATGGAGAGGACATGAATCTGGGGACAGAGATGGAGGGGACATGAATCTGGGGGCAGAGATAGAGAAAGGACATGAATCTGGGGGCAGAGATGGAGGGACATGAATATGGGGACAGAGATGGGGGGACATGAATCTGGGGGCAGAGATGGGGGGACATGAATCTGGGGCAGAGATGGAGAGGACATGAATCTGGGGGCAGAAATGGAGAGGACATGAATCTGGGGGCAGAGATGTGGGGACATGAATCTGGGGGCAGAGATGTGGGAACATGAATCTGGGGACAGAGATGGAGGGGGCATGAATCTGGGAGCAGAGATGGAGGGGACATGAATATGGGAGCAGAGATGGAGGGGACATGAATCTGGGGGCAGAGATGGAGGGGACATGAATCTGGTGGAGAGATAGAGGGGGGACATGAGTCTGGGGGAGAGATAGAGGGGGGACATGAATCTGGGGGCAGATAAGGGGGACATGAATCTGGGGCAGAGATGGGGGACATGAATCTGGGGCAGAGATGGGGGGACATGAATCTGGGGGCAGAGATGGAGGGACATGAATATGGGGACAGAGATGGGGGGACATGAATCCGGGGGCAGAGATGGGGGGACATGAATCTGGGGCAGAGATGGAGAGGACATGAATCTGGGGGCAGAAATGGAGAGGACATGAATCTGGGGGGAGATGTGGGGACATGAATCTGGGGGCAGAGATGTGGGAACATGAATCTGGGGACAGAGATGGAGGGGACATGAATCTGGGAGCAGAGATGGAGGGGACATGAATATGGGAGCAGAGATGGAGGGGACATGAATCTGGGGGCAGAGATGGAGGGGACATGAATCTGGTGGAGAGATAGAGGGGGGACATGAGTCTGGGGGAGAGATAGAGGGGGGACATGAATCTGGGGGCAGATAAGGGGGACATGAATCTGGGGCAGAGATGGGGGGACATGAATCTGGGGCAGAAATGGGAGGGACATGACTCTGGGGGCAGAGATGGAGGGGACGTGAATCTGGGGGCAGAGATGTGGGGACATGAATCTGGGGGCAGAGATGGGGGGACATGAATCTGGGGGCAGAGATGGAGAGGACATGAATCTGGGGGCAGAGATGGAGAGGACATGAATCTGGGGGCAGAGATGGAGAGGACATGAATCTGGGGGCAGAGATGGGGGTTCATGAATCTGGGGGCAGAGATGGAGAGGACATGAATCTGGGGGTAGAGATGTGGGGACATGAATCTGGGGGCAGAGATGGGGGGACATGAATCTGGGGCAGAGATGGAGAGGACATGAATCTGGGGGCAGAGATGGAGGGGACATGAATCTGGGAGCAGAGATGGAGGGGATATGAATCTGGGAGCAGAGATGGAGGGGACATGAATCTGGGAGCAGAGATGGAGGGGACATGAATCAGGGGGAGAGATAGAGGGGGGACATTAATCTGGGGGAAAGATAGAGGGGGGACATGAATCTGGGGGAGAGATAGAGGGGGGACATGAATCTGGGGGCAGATATGGGGGGACATGAATCTGGGGGAAGAGATGGGGGCATGAATCTGGGGCAGAGATGGGAGGGACATGACTCTGGGGGCAGAGATGGAGGGGACATGAATCTGGGGGCAGAGATGGGGGGACATGAATCTGGGGGCAGAGATGGGGGGACATGAATCTGGGGGCAGAGATGGAGAGGACATGAATCTGGGGGCAGAGATGTGGGAACATGAATCTGGGGGCAGAGATGGGGTACATGAATCTGGGGGCAGAGATGGGGGGACATGAATCTGGGGACAGAGATGGAGAGAACATGAATATGGAGGCAGAGATGTCGGGACATGAATCTGGGGGGAGAGATGGGGGACATGAATCTGGGGGCAGATGTGGAGAGGACATAAATCTGGGGGCAGTGATGAAGGGACATGAATCTGGGGGCAGAGATGGAGGGACATGAATCTGGGGGCAAAGATGGGGGACATGAATCTGGGGCAGAGATGTGGGGACATGAATCTGGGGGCAGAGATGGAGGGGACATAAATCTGGGGGCAGAGATGGAGGGGTCATGAATCTGGGGACAGAGATGGAGGGGACATGAATCTGGGGGCAGAGATGGAGGGGACATGAATCTGGGGGCAGAGATGGAGAGGACATGAATCTGGGGGCAGAGATGGGGGGACATGAATGTGGGGGCAGAGATTGGGGGACATGAATCTGGGGGCAGAGATCGGGGACATGAATCTGGGGGCAGAGATGGAGAGGACATGAATCTGGGGGCAGAGATGGAGGGGACATGAATCTGGGGGCAGAGATGGAGAGGACATGAATCTGGGGGCAGAGATGGGGGGACATGAATGTGGGGGCAGAGATGGGGGGACATGAATCTGGGGGCAGAGATGGAGGCACATGAATATGGGGGCAGAGATGGGGGATATGAATCTGGGGGCAGAGATGTGGGGATATGAATCTGGGGGCAGAGATGGAGGGGACATAAATCTGGGGGCAGAGATGGGGGAACATGAATCTGGGGACAGAGATGGAGGGGACATGAATCTGGGGGCAGAGATGGCGGACATGAATCTGGGGGCAGAGATGGAGAGGACATGAATCTGGGGACAGAGATGGAGGGGACATGAATCTGGGGGCAGAGATAGAGAAAGGACATGAATCTGGGGGCAGAGATGGAGGGACATGAATATGGGGACAGAGATGGGGGGACATGAATCTGGGGGCAGAGATGGGGGGACATGAATCTGGGGCAGAGATGGAGAGGACATGAATCTGGGGGCAGAAATGGAGAGGACATGAATCTGGGGGCAGAGATGTGGGGACATGAATCTGGGGGCAGAGATGTGGGAACATGAATCTGGGGACAGAGATGGAGGGGGCATGAATCTGGGAGCAGAGATGGAGGGGACATGAATATGGGAGCAGAGATGGAGGGGACATGAATCTGGGGGCAGAGATGGAGGGGACATGAATCTGGTGGAGAGATAGAGGGGGGACATGAGTCTGGGGGAGAGATAGAGGGGGGACATGAATCTGGGGGCAGATAAGGGGGACATGAATCTGGGGCAGAGATGGGGGACATGAATCTGGGGCAGAGATGGGGGGACATGAATCTGGGGGCAGAGATGGAGGGACATGAATATGGGGACAGAGATGGGGGGACATGAATCCGGGGGCAGAGATGGGGGGACATGAATCTGGGGCAGAGATGGAGAGGACATGAATCTGGGGGCAGAAATGGAGAGGACATGAATCTGGGGGGAGATGTGGGGACATGAATCTGGGGGCAGAGATGTGGGAACATGAATCTGGGGACAGAGATGGAGGGGACATGAATCTGGGAGCAGAGATGGAGGGGACATGAATATGGGAGCAGAGATGGAGGGGACATGAATCTGGGGGCAGAGATGGAGGGGACATGAATCTGGTGGAGAGATAGAGGGGGGACATGAGTCTGGGGGAGAGATAGAGGGGGGACATGAATCTGGGGGCAGATAAGGGGGACATGAATCTGGGGCAGAGATGGGGGGACATGAATCTGGGGCAGAAATGGGAGGGACATGACTCTGGGGGCAGAGATGGAGGGGACGTGAATCTGGGGGCAGAGATGTGGGGACATGAATCTGGGGGCAGAGATGGGGGGACATGAATCTGGGGGCAGAGATGGAGAGGACATGAATCTGGGGGCAGAGATGGAGAGGACATGAATCTGGGGGCAGAGATGGAGAGGACATGAATCTGGGGGCAGAGATGGGGGTTCATGAATCTGGGGGCAGAGATGGAGAGGACATGAATCTGGGGGTAGAGATGTGGGGACATGAATCTGGGGGCAGAGATGGGGGGACATGAATCTGGGGCAGAGATGGAGAGGACATGAATCTGGGGGCAGAGATGGAGGGGACATGAATCTGGGAGCAGAGATGGAGGGGATATGAATCTGGGAGCAGAGATGGAGGGGACATGAATCTGGGAGCAGAGATGGAGGGGACATGAATCAGGGGGAGAGATAGAGGGGGGACATTAATCTGGGGGAAAGATAGAGGGGGGACATGAATCTGGGGGAGAGATAGAGGGGGGACATGAATCTGGGGGCAGATATGGGGGGACATGAATCTGGGGGAAGAGATGGGGGCATGAATCTGGGGCAGAGATGGGAGGGACATGACTCTGGGGGCAGAGATGGAGGGGACATGAATCTGGGGGCAGAGATGGGGGGACATGAATCTGGGGGCAGAGATGGGGGGACATGAATCTGGGGGCAGAGATGGAGAGGACATGAATCTGGGGGCAGAGATGTGGGAACATGAATCTGGGGGCAGAGATGAGGTACATGAATCTGGGGGCAGAGATGGGGGGACATGAATCTGGGGACAGAGATGGAGAGAACATGAATCTGGGGGCAGAGATGTCGGGACATGAATCTGGGGGTAGAGATGGGGTACATGAATCTGGGGGCAGATATGAAGAGGACATGAATCTGGGGGCAGAGATGGGGGCACATGAATCTGGGGGCAGAGATGGAGGGACATGAATCTGGGGGCAGAGATGGAGGGACATGAATCTGGGGGCAGAGATGGGGGACATGAATCTGGGGCAGAGATGTGGGGACATGCATCTGGGGGCAGAGATGGAGGGGACATGAATCTGGGGGCAGAGATGGAGGGACATGAATATGGGGGTAGAGATGTGGGGACATGAATCTGGGGGCAGAGATGGGGTACATGAATCTGGGGGCAGAGATGGAGAGAACATGAATATGGAGGCAGAGATGTCGGGACATGAATCTGGGGGGAGAGATGGGGGACATGAATCTGGGGGCAGATGTGGAGAGGACATGAATCTGGGGGCAGTGATGAAGGGACATGAATCTGGGGGCAGAGATGGAGGGACATGAATCTGGGGGCAAAGATGGGGGACATGAATCTGGGGCAGAGATGTGGGGACATGAATCTGGGGGCAGAGATGGAGGGGACATAAATCTGGGGGCAGAGATGGAGGGGTCATGAATCTGGGGACAGAGATGGAGGGGACATGAATCTGGGGGCAGAGATGGAGGGGACATGAATCTGGGGGCAGAGATGGAGAGGACATGAATCTGGGGGCAGAGATGGGGGGACATGAATGTGGGGGCAGAGATTGGGGGACATGAATCTGGGGGCAGAGATGGGGGACATGAATCTGGGGGCAGAGATGGAGAGGACATGAATCTGGGGGCAGAGATGGAGGGGACATGAATCTGGGGGCAGAGATGGAGAGGACATGAATCTGGGGGCAGAGATGGGGGGACATGAATGTGGGGGCAGAGATGGGGGGACATGAATCTGGGGGCAGAGATGGAGGCACATGAATATGGGGGCAGAGATGGGGGACATGAATCTGGGGGCAGAGATGTGGGGATATGAATCTGGGGGCAGAGATGGAGGGGACATAAATCTGGGGGCCGAGATGGAGGAACATGAATCTGGGGACAGAGATGGAGGGGACATGAATCTGGGGGCAGAGATGGCGGACATGAATCTGGGGGCAGAGATGGAGAGGACATGAATCTGGGGACAGAGATGGAGAGGACATGAATCTGGGGGCAGAGATAGAGAAAGGACATGAATCTGGGGGCAGAGATGGAGAGGACATGAATCTGGGGGCAGAGATGGGGGGACATGAATGTGGGGGCAGAGATGGAGGGGACATGAATCTGGGGACAGAGATGGAGAGGACATGAATCTGGGGACAGAGATGGAGAGGACATGAATCTGGGGGAGAGATAGAGGGGGGACATGAATCTGGGGGCAGAGATGGAGAGGACATGAATCTGGGGGCAGAGATGGGGGGACATGAATGTGGGGGCAGAGATGGAGGGGACATGAATCTGGGGGCAGAGATGAGCGACATGAATCTGAGGGCAGAGATGGAGTGGACATGAATCTGGGGGCAGAGATGGGGGGACATGAATCTGGGGGCAGAGATGGAGGGTCATGAATATGGGGACAGAGGTGGAGGGGACATGAATCTGGGGGCAGATATGGGGGGACATGAATCTGGGGGCAGAGATGGGGGGACATGAATCTGGGGGCAGAGATGGAGGGACATGAATATGGGGACAGAGGTGGAGGGGACATGAACCTGGGGGCAGAGATGGAGGGACATGAATATGGGGACAGAGATGGAGGGGACATGAATCTGGGGGCAGAGATGGAGGCACATGAATCTGGGGGCAGAGATGGAGGGACATGAATATGGGGACAGAGATGGAGGGGACATAAATCTGGGGGCAGAGATGGAGGCACATGAATATGGGGGCAGAGATGGGGGACATGAATATGGGGGCAGAGATGGAGGGGACATAAATCTGGGGGCAGATATGGGGGGACATGAATCTGGGGGTAGAGATGGAGGGGACATGAATCTGGGGGCAGAGATGGAGGGACATGAATCTGGGAGCAGAGATGGAGGGACATGAATCTGGGGGCAGAGATGGAGGGACACGAATCTGGGGGCAGAGATGGAGGGACATGAATCTGGGGGCAGAGATGGAGGGACATGAATCTGGGGGCAGAGATGGGGGACATGAATCTGGGGCAGAGATGTGGGGACATGAATCTGGGGGCAGAGATGGAGGGGACATAAATCTGGGGGCAGAGATGGAGGAACATGAATCTGGGGACAGAGATGGAGGGGACATGAATCTGGGGGCAGAGATGGAGGAACATGAATATGGGGGCAGAGATGGGGGGACATGAATCTGGGGGCAGAGATGTGGGGACATGAATCTGGGGGCAGAGATGGAGGGGACATAAATCTGGGGGCAGAGTTGGAGGAACATGAATCTGGGGACAGAGATGGAGGGGACAGGAATCTGGGGGCAGAGATGGGGGATATGAATCTGGGGGCAGAGATGAAGAGGACATGAATCTGGGGCAGAGATGGAGGGGACATGAATCTGGGGGCAGAGATGGAGAGGACATGAATCTGGGGCAGAGATGGAGGGGACATGAATCTGGAGGCAGATATGGGGGGACATGAATCTGGGGGCAGAGATGGAGAGGACATGAATCTGGGGGCAGAGATGGAGGGGACATGAATCTGGGAGCAGAGGTGGAGAGGACATGAATCTGGGGGCAGAGATGGAGCGGACATGAATCTGGGGGCAGAGATGTGGGGACATGAATCTGGGGGCAGAGATGGGGGGATATGAATCTGGGGGCGGAGATGGAGAGGACATGAATCTGGGGGTAGAGATGTGGGGAAATGAATCTGGGGACAGAGATGGAGGGGACATGCATCTGGGGGCAGAGATGGAGGGGACATGAATCTGGAGGCAGAGATGGGGGGACATGAATCTGGGGGCAGAGATGGAGGGACAAGAATCTGGGGGTTGAGATGGGGGGACATGAACCTGGGGGCAGAGATGGAGGGACATGAATCTGGGGGAGAGATAGAGGGGGGACATGAATCTGGGGGCAGATATGGGGGGACATGAATCTGGGGGCAGAGATGGAGGGACATGAATCTGGGGGAGAGATAGAGGGGGGACATGAATCTGGAGGCAGATATGGGGGACATGAATCTGGGGGCAGAGATGGAGGGACATGAATCTGGGGGCAGAGATGGAGGGACATGAATCTGGGGGCAGAGATGGGGGACATGAATCTGGGGCAGAGATGTGGGGACATGAATCTGGGGGCAGAGATGGAGGGGACATGAATCTGGGGGCAGAGATGGAGAGGACATGAATCTGGGGGCAGAGATGGAGGGGATATGAATCTGGGGGCAGAGATGGAGAGGACATGAATCTGGGGGCAGAGATGGAGGGACATGAATCTGGGGGTAGAGATGGAGGGACATGAATCTGGGGGCAGAGATGGAGGGACATGAATCTGGGGGCAGAGATGGGGGACATGAATCTGGGGCAGAGATGTGGGGACATGAATCTGGGGGCAGAGATGGAGGGGACATAAATCTGGGGGCAGAGATGGAGGAACATGAATCTGGGGACAGAGATGGAGGGGACATGAATCTGGGGGCAGAGATGGGGGACATGAATCTGGGGGCAGAGATGGAGAGGACATGAATCTGGGGGCAGAGATGGAGGGGACATGAATCTGGGGGCAGAGATGGAGAGGACATGAATCTGGGGGCAGAGATGGGTGGACATGAATGTGGGGGCAGAGATGGGGGACATGAATCTGGGGGCAGAGATGGAGGCACATGAATATGGCGGCAGAGATGGGGGGACATGAATCTGGGGGCAGAGATGTGGGGACATGAATCTGGGGGCAGAGATGGAGGGGACATAAATCTGGGGGCAGAGATGGAGGAACATGAATCTGGGGACAGAGATGGAGGGGACAGGAATCTGGGGGCAGAGATGGAGGGGACAGGAATCTGGGGGCAGAGATGAAGAGGACATGAATCTGGGGGCAGAGATGGAGGGGACATGAATCTGGGGGCAGAGATGGAGAGGACATGAATCTGGGGGAGACATAGAGGGGGGACATGAATCTGGAGGCAGATATGGGGGGACATGAATCTGGGGGCAGAGATGGAGGGACATGAATCTGGGGGCAGAGATGGAGGGACATGAATCTGGGGGCAGAGATGGGGGACATGAATCTGGGGCAGAGATGTGGGGACATGAATCTGGGGGCAGAGATGGAGGGGACATGAATCTGGGGGCAGAGATGGGGGACATGAATCTGGGGGCAGAGATGGAGAAGACATGAATCTGGGGGCAGAGATGGAGGGGACATGAATCTGGGGGCAGAGATGGAGAGGACATGAATCTGGGGGCAGAGATGGAGGGGACATGAATCTGGGGGCAGAGATGTGGGGACATGAATCTGGGGGCAGAGATGGGGGGACATGAATCTGGGGGCAGAGATGGAGAGGACATGAATCTGGGGGTAGAGATGTGGGGAAATGAATCTGGGGACAGAGATATAGGGGACATGCATCTGGGGGCAGAGATGGAGGGGACATGAATCTAGAGGCAGAGATGGGGGGACATGAATCTGGGGGCAGAGATGGAGGGACAAGAATCTGGGGGTAGAGATGGGGGGACATGAACCTGGGGGCAGAGATGGAGGGACATGAATCTGGGGGAGAGATAGAGGGGGGACATGAATCTGGGGGCAGATATGGGGGGACATGGATCTGGGGGCAGAGATGGGGGGACATGAATCTGGGGGCAGAGATGGAGGGACATGAATCTGGGGGAGAGATAGAGGGGGGACATGAATCTGGAGGCAGATATGGGGGGACATGAATCTGGGGGCAGAGATGGAGGGACATGAATCTGAGGGCAGAGATGGAGGGACATGAATCTGGGGGCAGAGATGGGGGACATGAATCTGGGGCAGAGATGTGGGGACATGAATCTGGGGGCAGAGATGGAGGGGACATGAATCTGGGGGCAGAGATGGAGAGGACATGAATCTGGGGGCAGAGATGGAGGGGACATGAATCTGGGGGCAGAGATGGAGAGGACATGAATCTGGGGGAAGAGATGGAGGGGACATGAATCTGGGGGCAGAGATGGAGAGGACATGAATCTGGGGGAAGAGATGGAGGGGACATGAATCTGGGGGCAGAGATGTGGGGACATGCATCTGGGGCAGAGATGGGGGGACATGAATCTGGGGGCAGAGATGGAGAGGACATGAATCTGGGGAAGAGATGGAGAGGACATGAATCTGGGGGCAGAGATGGGGGGACATGAATCTGGGGGCAGAGATGTGGTGACATGAATCTGGGGACAGAGATGGAGGGGACATGAATCTGGGGGAAGAGATGGAGAGGACATGAATCTGGGGACAGAGATGGAGGGGACATGAATCTGGGTTCAGGTAATGTAGTAGATGTCACCGGCAGTCCTATGTAACACCACAGATAACACAGTGATTACTCTCTATATACAGGTAATGTAGTAGATGTCACCGGCAGTCCTATGTAACACTACAGATAATACAGTGATAACTCTCTGAGTACAGGTAATGTAGTAGATGTCACCGGCAGTCCTATGTAACACCACAGATAACACAGTGATAACTCTCTATATACAGGTAATGTAGTAGATGTCACCAGCAGTCCTATGTAACACCACAGATAACACAGTGATAACTCTCTATATACAGGTAATGTAGTAGATGTCACCGGCAGTCCTATGTAACACCACAGATAACACAGTGATAACTCTCTATATACAGGTAATGTAGTAGATGTCACCGGCAGTCCTATGTAACACACAGATAACACAGTGATAACTCTCTATATACAGGTAATGTAGTAGATGTCACCAGCAGTCCTATGTAACACCACAGATAACACAGTGATAACTCTCTATATACAGGTAATGTAGTAGATGTCACCGGCAGTCCTATGTAACACCACAGATAACACAGTGATTACTCTCTATATACAGGTAATGTAGTAGATGTCACCGGCAGTCCTATGTAACACTACAGATAACACAGTGATAACTCTCTGAGTACAGGTAATGTAGTAGATGTCACCAGCAGTCCTATGTAACACCACAGATAACACAGTGATAACTCTCTATATACAGGTAATGTAGTAGATGTCACCGGCAGTCCTATGTAACACCACAGATAACACAGTGATAACTCTCTATATACAGGTAATGTAGTAGATGTCACCGGCAGTCCTATGTAACACCACAGATAACACAGTGCTGTATTACCATGATGTGGCAGATGACAGTGTCAGCTCTGCTGTGCAGAGTACGTAGTGTTGCAGTGACAGGGGAGGGGGCAGCGCTGACAGGGGGAGGAGCGCAGCTCTGGGGTGATGGGGGTGACTCCTCTCTTGATGTCAGGCTGGAGGAGGTTCTTCACTTCCTGTTTCCTTTCCTCTCCAGCAGATCACTGAGGTTTTTCTTCAGGCCTAGGCTCTGCTGCGGGGTGTCTGGGGGTGCAGCCCCGCTTCATGGCATTACAGGAGGGGTCCTCGGCGCTCGTCAGGTTGTGTTAGGCAGGCGTCAGCCCCCGGCTCGGCTCCCCATGATCTGCTCGGTGACAGCAGGAGACAGGCTGAGCCTGTCGTCCGCCCGGAGAGAGCTGGAGAAGCCCCTACCGGAGGGAGATGCTGCGCAGGTATGAGGGGGCTGACGGCCGGAGACCGGGGAGACATCCGGGGGTCTGAGACGTGTGACAGCTGCTGATCCTTTATATAGCACCAATATAGTCCACAAAGCGCATGACCTGTCACTGAGAGATCCAGCACTGCAGTCACTGTATATGTATATATCTATAGTGTGGGCACTGTATATATATATAGAGATGGTACTGTGTATATATAGAGAGAGAGAGAACAGTCACTGTATATGTATATATCTATAACGTGGGCACTGTATATATAGAGAGATGGCACTGTATATATATATAGACAGCTACATAGATACTAGTCTCTGCGTTGCTTTATGTTGTGCTGATATCATTCCTCGCGCTGTGCCTGTGATTGTTCTGAGCTGGCTGGGACGCCATATAATGATCGTATTGTTGGCATCGATGTTCCTCGTCAGATCCACTTGAGGAGAACTCTGTGACTTCTGGCTCCTTCATAGCTCTCGTTGTTTTAGAATTTGGCAACAAATTAGATTTCCTTTTTCCCGCCATGTTTAATATTAGCAAACTGCGGGATGTGGAGTAAAGGTGTTTTCCCATCCAGTGTGTCAGCACTGCCTGGAGCAGATCAGATAATATGCAGATGCTTGTACACAATGGACTCAGTGTCATCTGTGTGTTTATATAGAGAGATAACAGCCCTGGCGTTATCAGAATCTGAGATAAGCGGCTGCAGGAGCAGTGTAATATAGTATGTGACCATAAATCCAGAACAGTAGTGAAGCCATGTCATTTCCCGGGATACAAAGTAGATGATGTGTTACTCCAGGTTACAGAGTATCTATGGGACAAATCTCATCCAAATCCGTTCAGCTGTTTTTGCGTGATTGAGGAACAAACATCCAAACTGTCACATGTATAATATTAGTAGGATAGGATAGGATATATACAGGGGTCCGGACAGTATTCAGACCCCTTTACGTTTTTCCCTCGTTGTCTCCTTGCCGCCATGTTATGTCTCAGTAATGGACACTCGGCCTCATCTTGACAGATAAAACAGAAATGGAGATATTTTTGCAAATTTATTAAGAAAGAAAACCTGAGATCTCCCCCGGCCAGAAGTATCCGAAGCCTTTGCTGTGACCCTCATATGTATCTCACATGTGTCCATTTCCTTCTCATCATCCTTGAGATGGTTCTTCTCCTTCATTGGAGTCCGGCTGTGTGTAATTAACCTGATTTGACTTGATTAGGAAAATTGCAGACCTGTCTATATAAGACCTCACAGCAAAGGAGAATCAGGAGGTCAAAGGAACTGCCCAAGGAGCTCAGAGACAGGATTGTGGCAAGGCCCAGATCTGGTTGAGGTTGCTAAAGAATTTCTGTAGCACTGAAGGCTCCTAGGAGCACAGTGGCCTGAGAAATGGAGGGAGAGGAGCCTTGGTGAGAGGTAAAGAAGACCCCAAAGAATAAGATTCTCTGCTCTGATGAGACCAAGATGGAACTAAGTGGTCTGTGTGGAGACAACCAGGCCCTGCCCATCACCTGCCCAATACAATCCCAATAGTGAGACATGGCGGTGGCAGCATCAAGCTGTGGGACAGGGACAGGACAACTGGTGGTAATGGAAGGAAAGATGAATGCGGCGAAGTACAGAGAGATCCTGGAAGAAAACCTCTCAGAATGCTCTGGACCTCAGACTGGGCCGAAGCTTCATCCTCCAACAAGACAATGACCCTCAGCACACGGCTAAAATAACTAAGGAACATCTCTGTGACCATTCCTGACCGACCCAGCCAGAGCCCCGACCTCACCCCAATGGAGCATCTCTGGAGAGACCTGAAAATGGCTCCACCAACGTCCACCATCCAAACTGATGGAACTAAAGAGGATCTGCAAGAAGGAACGCTGAGGATCCTCAAATCCAGATGGGAAAGCCTTGTTGTATCAAGAAGACTTCGGGCTGTAAGAGCTCAAAAGGGGCAAATACCCAATACTGAGCCAAAGGGGCCGAATACCCAATACTGAGCCAAAGGGGCCGAATACTTATCGCCGGGGGAGATTTCAGGTTTTCTTTTTAATAAATTTGCAAAAATATCTCCATTTCTGTTTTATCTGTTAAGATGGGCCGAGTGTCCATTACTGAGACATAACATGGCGGCAAGGAGACAACGAGGGGGAAATGCAAAGGGGTCTGGAGACTTTCTGTACCCGCTGTATATATACACATATCTATAGAGCTGGCACTGTATATACATATCTATAGCTCTGGCACTGTATATACATATCTATAGATCTGGCACTGTATATATACATATCTATAGAGCTGGCACTATATATACATATCTATAGAGCTGGCACTGTATATATACATATCTATAGAGCTGGCACTGTATATATACATATCTATAGCTCTGGCACTGTATATACATATCTATAGAGCTGGCACTGTACATATACATATCTATAGAGCTGGCACTGTATATATACATATCTATAGCGCTGGCACTGTATATACATATCTATAGCGCTGGCACTGTATATATACATATCTATAGCTCTGGCACTGTATATACATATCTATAGCTCTGGCACTGTATATACATATCTATAGAGCTGGCACTGTATATATACACATCTATAGAGCTGGCACTGTATATATACATATCTATAGATCTGGCACTGTATATATACATATCTATAGCGCTGGCACTGTATATATACATATCTATAGAGCTGGCACTGTATATATACATATCTATAGAGCTGGCACTGTATATATACATATCTATAGAGCTGGCACTGTATATATACATATCTATAGAGCTGGCACTGTATATATACATATCTATAGAGCTGGCACTGTATATATACATATCTATAGAGCTGGCACTGTATATACATATCTATAGAGCTGGCACTGTATATACGTATCTATAGAGCTGGCACTGTATATACGTAGCTATAGAGCTGGCACTGTATATACATATCTATAGAGCTGGCACTGTATATACATATCTATAGAGCTGGCACTGTATATATACATATCTATAGAGCTGGCACTGTATATATACATATCTATAGCGCTGGCACTGTATATATACATATCTATAGAGCTGGCACTGTATATATACATATCTATAGAGCTGGCACTGTATATATACATATCTATAGAGCTGGCACTGTATATATACATATCTATAGAGCTGGCACTGTATATATACATATCTATAGAGCTGGCACTGTATATATACATATCTATAGAGCTGGCACTGTATATATACATATCTATAGAGCTGGCACTGTATATATACATATCTATAGAGCTGGCACTGTATATACATATCTATAGAGCTGGCACTGTATATATACATATCTATAGCGCTGGCACTGTATATATACATATCTATAGAGCTGGCACTGTATATATACATATCTATAGAGCTGGCACTGTATATATACATATCTATAGAGCTGGCACTGTATATACATATCTATAGCGCTGGCACTGTATATATACATATCTATAGAGCTGGCACTGTATATATACATATCTATAGCGCTGGCACTGTATATATACATATCTATAGAGCTGGCACTGTATATACATATCTATAGCGCTGGCACTGTATATACATATCTATAGAGCTGGCACTGTATATATACATATCTATAGAGCTGGCACTGTATATACATATCTATAGCGCTGGCACTGTATATATACATATCTATAGCGCTGGCACTGTATATATACATATCTATAGCTCTGGCACTGTATATATACATATCTATAGCTCTGGCACTGTATATATACATATCTATAGAGCTGGCACTGTATATACATATCTATAGCGCTGGCACTGTATATATACATATCTATAGCTCTGGCACTGTATATATACATATCTATAGAGCTGGCACTGTATATACATATCTATAGCGCTGGCACTGTATATATACATATCTATAGAGCTGGCACTGTATATACATATCTATAGAGCTGGCACTGTATATATACATATCTATAGCTCTGGCACTGTATATATACATATCTATAGCGCTGGCACTGTATATATACATATCTATAGAGCTGGCACTGTATATATACATATCTATAGAGCTGGCACTGTATATATACATATCTATAGAGCTGGCACTGTATATATACATATCTATAGCTCTGGCACTGTATATATACATATCTATAGAGCTGGCACTGTATATATACATATCTATAGCGCTGGCACTGTATATATACATATCTATAGAGCTGGCACTGTATATATACATATCTATAGCTCTGGCACTGTATATATACATATCTATAGCGCTGGCACTGTATATATACATATCTATAGCGCTGGCACTGTATATATACATATCTATAGAGCTGGCACTGTATATATACATATCTATAGAGCTGGCACTGTATATATACATATCTATAGCTCTGGCACTGTATATATACATATCTATAGAGCTGGCACTGTATATACATATCTATAGAGCTGGCACTGTATATACATATCTATAGAGCTGGCACTGTCTGTGTCCGACTATTATACACTTATTACATATTATTATATATGTAAAGGATCCGCACAAAAATAATTACAAAACTGCAGCGTTTTCCATTCATCTCACATGACGAGTTTTCTCAATATTTTAACGTAAATCTTCATCCTGCACTGATGTATTTGGTTTCTTACTGTATATCTCTGACATATATGGTGGTGATGTCGTATTTGTGCCCATTATGTAGATCCCGGGGGTAATGGCTTTCATTGAGGAGATCATTAAGGTTTAGAGTAACCGATTTCAGCGCCGCACCTCCCATGAGGCGACCTGAAGCGAGCGCTTCAGGCGGCACTATGCCAGGGCCTCAGGGAGGGCGGCATTTTTGCTTCCCTAAGCCAGTCCAGGACAAGCTGTCCTGGATTGGCTTAGCACCGAGCGGTGGTTTGGGGAGGACACTGGAGCAGCGCTGCTCCAGCAGCCTCCCCTCACGCTCAGGCAGAGAACAGGCAGTCTCTGGGCCTGTTCTCTGCCGGCGAACGGCGCTAAGCCCCGCCCCCTCCACTCGGCCACTCCCCCTCAACTCGGCCACGCCCCCTCCTCCCCGCCCGGGGGGGGGGGCGGCTTTCTTTAGTTCGCCTCGGGCGGCGAAAGGGGAAGGTTCACCCCTGACCGGTTTCTGCTTATTCTGAGGTATATATGGATATCTATAGGGCCTGCTATGTATGGTCTAGTGCATCTACATACACTACATACAGATTATACAGTCACCACTAGGGGGAGCTCACTACATACAGATTATACAGTCACCACTAGGAGGAGCTCACTACATACAGATTATACAGTCACCACTAGGAGGAGCTCACTACATACAGATTATACAGTCACCACTAGGGGGAGCTCACTACATACAGATTATACAGTCACCACTAGGGGGAGCTCACTACATACAGATTATACAGTCACCACTAGGAGGAGCTCACTACATGCAGATTATACAGACACCACTAGGAGGAGCTCACTACATACAGATTATACAGTCACCACTAGGAGGAGCTCACTACATGCAGATTATACAGTCACCACTAGGAGGAGCTCACTACATGCAGATTATACAGACACCACTAGGAGGAGCTCACTACATACAGATTATACAGTCACCACTAGGGAGAGCTCACTACATACAGATTATACAGTCACCACTAGGAGGAGCTCACTACATACAGATTATACAGTCACCACTAGGAGGAGCTCACTACATACAGATTATACAGACACCACTAGGAGGAGCTCACTACATACAGATTATACAGTCACCACTAGGAGGAGCTCACTACATACAGATTATACAGTCACCACTAGGGGGAGCTCACTACATACAGATTATACAGTCACCACTAGAGGGAGCTCACTACATACAGATTATACAGTCACCACTAGGGAGAGCTCACTACATACAGATTATACAGTCACCACTAGGAGGAGCTCACTACATACAGCTTATACAGTCACCACTAGGAGGAGCTCACTACATACAGATTATACAGTCACCACTAGGAGGAGCTCACTACATACAGATTATACAGTCACCACTAGGGGGAGCTCACTACATACAGATTATACAGTCACCACTAGGAGGAGCTCACTACATACAGATTATACAGTCACCACTAGGGGGAGCTCACTACATACAGATTATACAGTCACCACTAGGAGGAGCTCACTACATACAGATTATACAGTCACCACTAGGGGGAGCTCACTACATACAGATTATACAGTCACCACTAGGGAGAGCTCACTACATACAGATTATACAGTCACCACTAGGGGGAGCTCACTACATACAGATTATACAATCACCACTAGAGGGAGCTCACTACATACAGATTATACAGTCACCACTAGAGGGAGCTCAGTACATACAGATTATACAGTCACCACTAGGGGGAGCTCACTACATACAGATTATACAGTCACCACTAGGAGGAGCTCACTACATACAGATTATACAGTCACCACTAGGAGGAGCTCACTACATACAGATTATACAGTCACCACTAGGAGGAGCTCACTACATACAGATTATACAGTCACCACTAGGAGGAGCTCACTACATACAGATTATACAGTCACCACTAGGAGGAGCTCACTACATACAGATTATACAGTCACCACTAGAGGGAGCTCACTACATACAGATTATACAGTCACCACTAGGAGGAGCTCACTACATACAGATTA
Organism: Leptodactylus fuscus; assembly: GCF_031893055.1. Lineage (NCBI taxonomy): Eukaryota > Metazoa > Chordata > Amphibia > Anura > Leptodactylidae > Leptodactylus > Leptodactylus fuscus. The sequence goes on along the minus strand of NC_134268.1, from coordinate 223,266,304 downwards.
TACAGTCACCACTAGGAGGAGCTCACTACATACAGATTATACAGTCACCACTAGGGGGAGGTCACTACATACAGCTTATACAGTCACCACTAGAGGGAGCTCACTACATACAGATTATACAGTCACCACTAGGAGGAGCTCACTACATACAGATTATACAGTCACCACTAGGAGGAGCTCACTACATACAGATTATACAGTCACCACTAGGAGGAGCTCACTACATACAGATTATACAGTCACCACTAGAGGGAGCTCACTACATACAGATTATACAGTCACCACTAGGAGGAGCTCACTACATACAGATTATACAGTCACCACTAGGGGGAGCTCACTACATACAGTTTATACAGTCACCACTAGAGGGAGCTCACTACATACAGATTATACAGTCACCACTAGGGGGAGCTCACTACATACAGATTATACAGTCACCACTAGGGGGAGCTCACTACATACAGATTATACAGTCACCACTAGGAGGAGCTCACTACATACAGATTATACAGTCACCACTAGGGGGAGCTCACTACATACAGTTTATACAGTCACCACTAGGAAGAGCTCAATGTAACGGTGGTGGCCATACTGGATATTCTCCTTGTTGGCAGGATATACAGGTACCAGAATGACCTTTGGCTGACCCGTTGACCACTGTCCTCTTATTCTTCCAGGTCCCGGTCACCTTTGATGATGTGGCTGCCTATTTTTCAGAAGATGAATGGAAGGACCTGGAGGAGTGTCAGAAGGAGCTGTACAAGGACATGATGAAAGAGAATTATGAAGCCCTCATTTCCCTGGGTAATCAGAAATACATAGTGATATATCACACAGTGTATGTAAGATTAAAGAGGTTTTCCACCTCCCAAAAAAACTTTTTTAAAAAAAGTTATTTTAGTGTTATTAATGGGTTAATAATTGCAACAAAATACCTTTAGCCGTGTTTCGAGTGATTTCTAGCTTTCTCTGGGATCTTCTGGCATCTTCTCCATTTATTTCCATGCTTCCCGGGCTTCCTACTGTCTTAGCCTGTAACTCCTATGATCCCCTTCTCACACCCCCTCCCTGTTTCCCTAGCTAGCCCACAGACTACAAACCCTATCTACCTACCTACCTAACTCACCCCCAGTCATACTTCCCTGTCTTCTGTGTCCTGGAGATCAGCGTCTTCGGTCCTGCAGGTATTTTCTCCTGCGGACTTCTTGCTCATGCGTGGTTTGCGTTCCTCACTTCTGCCGGAGAGTGTACAATAAATCTCTATTGCGCAGGCGCCGGCAGATGCGGAGGAAGCGACGCTTCGTGCCAGAAGACTGAAGATAGGAATGTATGTTGGGGACGGGGGGTGCGGGAGTATTGGTGATGCTTCGCTTCCGGAAATACAAAAATGGAACGTCACCAGATCATCAGAAAATGTGCCTGGGGTGGTGACATGACTGCCCCAGGTATGTAGGTCAATATAGATTTTTTTTTTTTCAAAGAAGTCATTCAGAAGTTAGGTGGGGGAGGGGGGTTTAGTTTAAGATTTATTTTCAATTTATCCCGGACAACCCCTTTAACATTGACTTTTTCTCTGCAGAAGATCCACCAGTCAGTGAGAAAGACAAAGCGAAGTACAATGACAAACTGGAGAATGTTGACTCGTCTTCACTTCCCGTTCTAGATCAGTCTTCATCATGTCCAGACATTGAGGACGACCTTGGATGTCAACCAACTCCCAGCAGATCCCAAGAGGATCTGACTGGAAACCAACCCGAAAATGCCTCCCCATATGCAGACAGTTTAAGCCCCAGCACGTCCCATCCTGACACTACAAAGGACGAGGGGGAGAAGCTCTACCAGTGCACAGAGTGTGGCAAAAACTTTCGAAAGCGGGACAGTCTGAAGCGGCACCAGCAGACGCACACGGGAGAACGTCCCTATAACTGCATTGAATGCGGGAAAAGTTTCATCCAGAAGCAGCACCTGGTGACTCACTTGAGGACCCACACGGGGGAGCGGCCATACAAATGTGAAGAGTGTGGGAAAAGCTTGAGCACCAACGAGCGTCTGAAGATCCACCAGAGGATCCATACAGGAGAGAGGCCATACAAGTGTGGGGATTGTGGGAAGAGCTTCAGAGCCCACCGAGTCCTCAAGGTTCACCAACAAACACACACTGGGGAGAGGATCCATAAGTGCGAGGACTGTGGTAAGAGGTTTAGGCACAAGCAAACTCTCCTGGCTCACCAGAGGAGTCACTCAGGTGAGACCACCTATAGTTGCAATGAGTGTGGTGAGAGCTTCCGCACCTTTAAGCACCTTAAGTTCCACCAGAAACAGCACCGTGGTGAAAAACCACATGCATGTGAGGACTGTGGGAAGGGATTCAGGAAAAGGGAACACCTGAGACGCCATCAGCAGATCCATACTGGTGAACGTCCATTCTCTTGTGAAGAGTGTGGCAAGGGTTTTATACAAAAACATCACCTTGTGAGACACCAGAGAACGCACACGGGTGAGAGACCGTTCACTGTGGTCATTGTGGAGGAATTCCCCTACAATAACTCCTCCACTGGCACATGTCGAGGAAGCCCCCATATCTGCAGCGAGTGCGGTAAGAGCTTCACGACGTATGAGCATCTCAAGAGGCACAACAGGATTCACACCGGAGAGCGGCCCAACAAGTGCAATGACTGCGGCAGAACCTTTAAGTCTCAGAAACAACTCAAGGCACATAAAAAAGCACAGGACGAGGAGACGGGTCTCTGCCGAGATGAAGATAGCGAGAACAGCGAGAGCCAGAGGGCAGGACCCGGCGAAAAGCCATTTGAATGTGGTGAATGCGGCAAAACTTTCCGATTCCTGAAACACTTGAAGTTCCACCTACACACTCACACCGGGGAGAGACCCTTCAAATGTGAGTCGTGTCAGAAGACCTTCCGTAAACGTGACTGTCTGAAGAGACATCAACAGATACACACGGGGGAGAGACCCTTCACCTGTGCAGACTGCGGAAAGGGCTTTATCCAGAAGCAGCATCTAGTCAGACACCAGCGAACGCACACCGGGGAACGCCCTTATATTTGTAGTGAATGTGGGAAGACCTTCAGTACCTGTGAGCACCTTAAAATACACGGTCGGACCCACACCGGGGAGAAACCCTACAAGTGCAATGACTGTGGGCAAAGCTTCCGGAAGAGAGAATACCTCAAATGTCATCAGCAGACCCACACTGGAGAAAGACCCTTCAACTGCTCCGAGTGTGGGAAAAGCTTCATCCAGAAGCACCATCTCATTGCTCATCTACGGACCCACACCGGGGAACGACCATACCAGTGCAATGACTGCGGCAAGACCTTTAGGCACAAGCAGAATCTTACCACACATCAGAAGACCCATGGGATTGGCCTGTAGGGTGGAAATGTCCTGATGTCTTCGAACGCCACTGTGGACCCTGGAGATTGGTATCTGCTGCCCTTCTCCTCTGTTACCTAGTCTTTATATTCATGGCCATATTACAGAACGCTATAGTCAATATTAAGATGATTATGACCAATCCCACCACAGTTTGCAGGTGCTTCAACTTCAATGAGTCAGGTCCATGGTTCTTACAATATTTTTTGGTTTTCTGGTTGACAAAGGTGGAAATGTCCTGTTGTCTTCGAATGCCACTGTGGACCCGGGAGATTGGTATCTGCTGCCCTTCTCCTCTGTTACCCAGTCTCAATATTCATGGCCATACTAGAGAACGCTAGTCAATAATAAGACGACAATGACCATCTCCATCACAGTCTGCAGGTGCTTCAACCAGTCAGGTCCACGGTTCTTACAATATTTTTTGGTTTTCTGGTTGATGTCTCTTTTCCGATCCACACAATGAAGTTTTAAAGAGATGTGAGATGTGCCAAGTGTGATTTAAGCTTCCACCACCTGTATTCTGAAGACTTTGCTTTGTTACGGTAACACGCTGATCCTCACCCCTCCCTGGTTCGATGCTCTCTTTACCCTTACAGGGCCTTGCACCCAGAGCAGTTTTCTTCAGTATAAACCAGTTGTATTGTGGACATGCTAGGGATGGCGTGTGCCAACATACCCCAGATATGCACTTCTAGTGTTTAGCCACATAGTATTATGCGGCAACAAGACACATGAGCACAGGTGCCATTGACAGACTGCTCCCTTACTCCGATCGCAGGACGTCAGGACAGGCAGAGTGACTCCACGTAGAAGATCCTCAGCCTCGGGGGAGCAATGGCTGACCTTGTGTGACCCGCCATAGAACATGTTACATTGTCAGCTGGGTATGTGGAATGTGCAGACCCCAGACCGTACCATTATTTTTATAATATAAAAGGCAGTATTTACTTTATGTCTCCTCCTTTATGTCTCCATATGATTTTTGGTCTCCGGGTGGCAGTGTTATCCACAGCTGCAGGTTATCAAGGAATGCTGGGAGTTGTAGTTTTACAACAGCTGCTCATAGTGGAAGAGTATAACTACACTATACATATGAAAGACATTTTTTGAGAGAAGTCCTCAGTAGTTGATACCTTTTTTAATGGCTAACTTAAAAAAAAATTTGATGACATATCGAGCTTTCAAGACTCTATAGAGGTCTCCTCATCAGGAGGGTATAACACAATTTCTGAAGTTAGGTACATATATATATACAGAGGAGTGGAGTGTTAGATGCAAAATAGATGGAGAACAGAACATGTAAATAAACAGTTTAAAAAAAACCTATATATCAGTTCACAGGAAAGTTCTCTGGGTTTATGGCTTCTTTTGATCAGTGATGTGTTGTCTAGTGGTTATAAAAGGCCATAAAACCCTGGGCCTGATTTAACCCCTTTTGGAGAGTGTTGAAGGTCATCATGAGTTTAATCTCCCATATGAGGCGATCTTTTCTGCTCTTGAAGTTTCCTCTTAGTACCAGGATCTTCATATCCTGGGTCATATTACGACTTTCATTGCAGAAGTGTTCTGGCACCGGGAGGTCCATTCTCTGCTCTCTAATCATATGTCTGTGTGAGTTCATCCTCATCCTAAGTGACTGTCCTGTCTCACCTACATACAGGCCCTCAGGACACTTAGTACACAATATCAAATACACTACATTAGGTGGCTGCAGGTGAAGTTACCCGGGATCTTGTAGTGTCGATCAGAGTTTGGGATCTTTATTTTATCCATGGTCAGTATGTGCAGGCAGGTTTTGCACCTCTTCTGTCCACATGGGAATGTTCCTGTGTTAGTTGGAGGTGACAGTAAGCTGCTAATAATCATATTCCTGAGGTTTGGTGGCTGTCTGTAGCACAGGAGAGGGGGATCTGGAAATATGGATGTTAGACGGTGGGCTTTTTGCAGTAGTGGATGCAATTTGCGTGTGATTCCTCTCAGCATCTCCAGGTGGGGGTTATATGTGACAACCAGGGGCACCCGATTGTTCTCCTGTTTGGTATTGTATCTTAATAACTCCGATCTTGGTATTCTCGTTGCCCTGTTAATTTGGTTTTCAACTGTTCTTGGATGGTAACCCTGCCTCAAGAATGTGTTTTTGAGGCCTCCGAGGTGTTCATCTCTGTCCACAGGGTCTGAACATATGCGAAGGTATCTGATGGCCTGGCTTTAGACAGTGGAATTCTTTATGTGTTTCGGATGAAAGCTATCCCATCTTAGGTAGGTAGGGCGGTCATTCGGCTTCCGATATAGTGATGTCTCCATTTTGTTGTCCTGTATCTTGATGACTGCGTCCAGGAAGTTTATTTCAGAGAAGGAGTGATTGAGCGTCAGGTTGATGGTGGGATGGAACTGGTTGAATTGTTCATGGAAGGTTTTCAGCTGTTGTTCAGACCCAGTCCAAATGATTAGGATATCGTCAATGAAACCGTAGTAGGCCAGAGGTTCGATGGTGCAGGTGGAGAGGAAGTCACTCTCAAGCATGGCCATGAAGAGATTACCGTACTGTGGCGCCATTTTGCTCCCCAATGCGGTGCCAGTCTGCTGTAGATAGATACAGTCACCAAAAGAGAAGTAATTGTGGGTGAGGATGAATTTTGTGAGTTTCACCACTGATTCAGCGTTCATACCTCGCTTTTCCATGAATATCTGGCACCGTCCTGGTGTGGGATGTTGGAGTACAAAGATTCTACATCCATGGTGGCCAGGATGGTTCCACCTGGGAGAGGACCTATAGTGGATAGTTTATTTAATAGGTCTGTGGTGTCCTGAAGGTAGCTGGCTGCATCCTTCACTAAGGGTTTGAGGATGCCCTCCACCCATCCAGAAATCTGAGCGTCCCAACACATGAAATGATAGGTCTCCTTGGGTTCCCAGGTTTGTGCAGTTTTGGAAGCATATAAAAAGTCCCTGTCCTTGGACTTGCCGGTATGAGGCTGCTTAGGCCTTTGGCTCCATCAGATAGGCCGGAGATCACCTTTTTTTAGTTTTTTGGAGTATTCCACTGTGGGGTCTGAATCCAATTTGGAGTAGTAGTGTGTGTCAGTCAGTTGTCTGTGTAATAGCGTGTGTCAGTCAGTTGTCTGTGTAATAGTGTGACAGTCAGTTGTCTGTGTAATAGTGTGTGTCAGTCAGTTGTCTGTGTAATAGTGTGTGTCAGTCAGTTGTCTGTGTAATAGCCTGTCAGTCAGTTGTCTGTAATAGCATGTGTCAGTCAGTTGTCTGTGTAATAGCGTGTCAGTCAGTTGTCTGTGTAATAGTGTGTGTCAGTTGTCTGTGTAATAGTGTGTGTCAGTCAGTTGTCTGTGTAATAGTGTGTGTCAGTCAGTTGTCTGTGTAATAGCGTGTATCAGTTGTCTGTGTAATAGCCTGTCAGTCAGTTGTCTGTGTAATAGTGTGTGTCAGTCAGTTGTCTGTGTAATATCGTGTGTCAGTCAGTTGTCTGTGTAATAGCGTGTCAGTCAGTTGTCTGTAATAGCATGTGTCAGTCAGTTGTCTGTGTAATAGCGTGTGTCAGTCAGTTGTCTGTGTAATAGCGTGTCAGTCAGTTGTCTGTAATAGCATGTGTCAGTCAGTTGTCTGTGTAATAGCGTGTGTCAGTCAGTTGTCTGTGTAATAGCGTGTGTCAGTCAGTTGTCTGTGTAATAGCGTGTGTCAGTCAGTTGTCTGTGTAATAGCGTGTGTCAGTCAGTTGTCTGTGTAATAGCGTGTATCAGTCAGTTGTCTGTGTAATAGCGTGTCAGTCAGTTGTCTGTGTAATAGCGTGTATCAGTCAGTTGTCTGTGTAATAGTGTGTCAGTCAGTTGTCTGTGTAATAGCGTGTCAGTCAGTTGTCTGTGTAATAGCGTGTGTCAGTCAGTTGTCTGTGTAATAGTGTGTGTCAGTCAGTTGTCTGTGTGCTTCATGTATGTAGTCTGATATGTTCATCATGACTATGGCACCACCCTTGTCCGCTGGTTTAATGATGATGTCTTTGTTAGTTCTCAGGGATTGTATGGCCCTTCTTTCCTGGGCACTGAGGTTAGATGGCAGTCTTTTGTCTTTATCCAGTATAGTTGATTTGACCATGTGTCTGAAACAGTCTATGTAATTATCCAGATGGATATTGCGTCCGTTGGGAGGAGTCCTTCAGATGTCTCCTTTTTGGCTAAGGTTGGACCCTCTGTATGAGTAGACTGGGTTCCCTCTGTGTCATCTGTGTCATGAAAATATTCCCTCAGGCGCAGTCTCCTGAAAAAATCCTCCACGTCGCTGCACAGTTCTATTTTATCCACGGTTTTTGACGGACAAAATGAGAGTCCCCTGGAGAGTCCCCCAAATTCTGCTTCGGTGGGTTCATAAGTAGAGAGATTGATCACACAGTTCGGTGTTTCCAAATCTGTGTGTGAGTGATGGTCCCATTTATTAGGTATAGCTTTTAGCTTATAGCTTTTGCTTTGTGTGTATTCTTATAGACTCCTGCAGCAAGCCTCAGTCTGTGGAGTTTCTTTTGTCAGGACAGTCACTTAGGATGAGGATGAACTCACACAGACATACGATTAGAGAGCAGAGACTGGACCTCCCTGTGCCAAAACACTTCTGCAATGAAAATCATAATATGACCCAGGATATGAAGATCCTGATACTAAGAGGGAATTTTAGGAACAAAAAGGATCGCCGCATATGGGAGATTAAACTCATGATGACCTTCAACACTCTCCAAAAGGGGTTAAATCAGGCCCAGGGTTTTACGACCTTTTATAACCACTAGACACCAATCAAAAGAAGCCGTAAACCCAGAGAACCTTCCTGTGACTGATATATGTGTGTGTTTAAACTGTTTATTTACATGTTCTGTTTTCCATCTATTTTGCATCTAACACTCCATTCCTGTATATATATATATACCTAACATCAGAAATTGTGTTATACCATCCTGATGAAGGGACCTCTATAGAGTCTTGAAAGTTCGATATGTCATCAAAAAAAAATTTTAAGTTAGCCATTCAAAAAGGTATCAACTACTGAGGACTTCTCTCAAAGAATTTCTTTCATTTCATATCCACTGGCTAACACGGTACAAAGACATTTTTTCTTATACACTATACATGTTATAGGTCACTGGTTAGACTCCGTGGGAGAATCACTGGGTTGTCTAGTGGCACGGACTCTGCAACTGAATCAGCAATGGAATCCACAGCAAGATTGAGAAGGACCCTTATTTTTATCTGTATAATCTGTATGTAGTGAGCTCCCCCTAGTGGTGACTGTATAATCTGTATGTAGTGAGCTCTCCCTAGTGGTGACTGTATAATCTGTATGTAGTGAGCTCCCCCTAGTGGTGACTGTATAATCTGTATGTAGTGAGCTCCCCCTAGTGGTGACTGTATAATCTGTATATAGTGAGCTCCCCCTAGTGGTGACTGTATAATCTGTATGTAGTGAGCTCCCCCTAGTGGTGACTGTATAATCTGTATGTAGTGAGCTCCTCCTAGTGGTGACTGTATAATCTGTATGTAGTGAGCTCCTCCTAGTGGTGACTGTATAATCTGTATGTAGTGAGCTCCTCCCTCTAGTAGTGACTGTATAATCTGTATGTAGTGAGCTCCCTCTAGTGGTGACTGTATAATCTGTATATAGTGAGCTCCCCCTAGTGGTGACTGTATAATCTGTATGTAGTGAGCTCCCCCTAGTGGTGACTGTATAATCTGTATGTAGTGAGCTCCTCCTAGTGGTGACTGTATAATCTGTATGTAGTGAGCTCCTCCTAGTGGTGACTGTATAATCTGTATGTAGTGAGCTCCTCCCTCTAGTAGTGACTGTATAATCTGTATGTAGTGAGCTCCCTCTAGTGGTGACTGTATAATCTGTATGTAGTGAGCTCCTCCTAGTGATGACTGTATAATCTGTATGTAGTGAGCTCCCTCTAGTGGTGACTGTATAATCTGTATGTAGTGAGCTCCTCCTAGTGATGACTGTATAATCTGTATGTAGTGAGCTCCTCCTAGTGGTGACTGTATAATCTGTATGTAGTGAGCTCCCTCTAGTGGTGACTGTATAATCTGTATATAGTGAGCTCCCCCTAGTGGTGACTGTATAATCTGTATGTAGTGAGCTCCCCCTAGTGGTGACTGTATAATCTGTATGTAGTGAGCTCCTCCTAGTGGTGACTGTATAATCTGTATGTAGTGAGCTCCTCCTAGTGGTGACTGTATAATCTGTATGTAGTGAGCTCCTCCCTCTAGTAGTGACTGTATAATCTGTATGTAGTGAGCTCCCTCTAGTGGTGACTGTATAATCTGTATGTAGTGAGCTCCCTCTAGTGGTGACTGTATAATCTGTATGTAGTGAGCTCCCTCTAGTGGTGACTGTATAATCTGTATGTAGTGAGCTCCTCCTAGTGATGACTGTATAATCTGTATGTAGTGAGCTCCTCCTAGTGGTGACTGTATAATCTGTATGTAGTGAGCTCCCTCTAGTGGTGACTGTATAATCTGTATGTCGTGAGCTCCCCCTAGTGGTGACTGTATAATCAGGTCAGTGTAAGGCCCCCTATGGCGCATGTCCTATGGCTGTAACAAGTTACCAATCAGTATTCATGCAGAAAATCCTTTCATGGGTTATTTATTTCTGTTATATTTCGCCATCATCTTCCGCAGCGCTTTTACAGACATTGTTGGTCACAGTATTATATACGGCTTACAATCTACATTCCTGAGAAACCCATACAATCAAAGGGAGAACATATAGACTCCTTGCAGATGTTGTTCTTGGTCAAATTTGAACCCAGGGCCCCATGATTACCTCACTGTCCTGGACCATACCACTGTATAAAGGAGGATGCGGTGCCGGTCAGAAATCCCAACCAAAGGATCCCAATAAAAAGTCAAAAAAAGAGGTTTATTCTGGAATTATTTAGCTCATTAATGCGACTTCCAGTTCCCATAGTTAAAGGATTACCGTCCGGTATTTTCTGGCCTGTAGAAAAGATGGAAAATCTTAATTCTGGCCCAAAAATTTTTAATTAATTTTTTAAAAAATTAAATACTGTAAATAGAGATGAAGTGCTCAATGCCAGGCGGCAGCTGCAAAAGCAAACACTATGTTAAAATAACTACTGAGAGACTCTCCCTCCACAGGTAATAGTGGCCTAATTATCTCCCCCCTATAATAGTGCCAACCCCCACATAGGTAATAGTGTTCTAAATACCCACCCAGTCAGATAATAGCCCCCCCCCCCCCCAATAGGTAATAGTGGCCTAAGTATTCCTCCGGCTTACAGGTTGTCTCCTGCAGGTAATAACGTTCTAATTGTCCCCCCACATAGATATTCGTGACTCCCAAAGTAAATCACATACAGTCCAGGCTACACAACTCTGAGGAATGTCATACTTACGTCTTCTTCCTGCAAAGTGCTGATGTGGTCCCAGGCCGTGCTCCTCTTCTACTGTCCTCCCAGCTGTCCACCCTTCTATTCTCCTCCCAGCTGTGCACCTCTTCTGTTGCCCTCCCAACTGTGCACCTCTTCTGTTGTCCTCCTGGTCATGCACCTCTTCTGTTGTCCTCCCGGTCATGCACCTCTTCTGTTGTCCTCCTGGTCATTCACCTCTTCTGTTGTCCTCCCAGCAGTACACCTCTTCTGTTGTCCTCCTGGTCGTGCACCTCTTCTGTTGTCCTCCTGGTCATGCACCTCTTCTGTTATCCTCCTGGTCATGTACCTCTTCTGTTGTCCTCCCGGCCATGCACCTCTTCTGTTGTCCTCCTGGTCATTCACCTCTTCTGTTGTCCTCCCAGCAGTACACCTCTTCTGTTGTCCTCCCAGCAGTACACCTCTTCTGTTGTCCTCCCAGCAGTACACCTCTTCTGTTGTCCTCCCGGTCATGCACCTCTTCTATTCCCCTCCCGGCCATGCACCTCTTCTGTTGTCCTCCCAGCCGTGCACCTCTTCTGTTGTCCTCCTGGCAGTACATCTCTTTTGTTGTCCTCCTGGTCTTGCACCTCTTCTGTTATCCTCCTGGTCATGCACCTCTTCTGTTATCCTCCTGGTCATGCACCTCTTCTGTTGTCCTTCAGGTCATGCACCTCTTCTGTTGTCCTCCTGGTCATGCACCTCTTCTGTTATCCTCCTGGTCATGCACCTCTTCTGTTGTCCTCCTGGTCATGTACCTCTTCAGTTTTCTTCCCGGCTGTGCACCTCTTCTATTATTGTCATGGTTGTGCACCTCCTCTGTGGTCCTCCCGGTCGTGCACCTCCTCTGTGGTCCTCCCGGCCGCGCACCTCTTCTATTATTGTCACGGCTGTGACCCTTTTCTATTTTCGGCCCGGATACCCTGTCACCTGCACTATAGTACGGCAAGTGATACCACACAGTGGCAGACAGCATGGTCAGAAGGACATCAGCACTATCCTGGAAGAAGCGGTAACTATGAAATTCCCTACACCTGGAAACAGTAGTGTGGTGAGAAGGCCTATGAGGCCACTGGTTTAAGGGCCTGTTCACAAGGGCGACTACTGTGATCCCTATAGCTGCTTGCTCTGTCTTTGGCTGGACAGTCCACAGCCCCCCCCCCCCCAGCTATACAGTACTGAGGAGACATAAGTGATGTCACATAACGTGGCTCACTAGCCCCCAACACATAATATGGCTCCTACACAGTATGGCCCCTGTTTTTTTGGTATCCCACACAGTATAGGATCTCCCTTTTTTGTCCAGGCCACTCTCTGCGGTCACCACCAGGGCACGCTGTACCAGACGCGACATGCAGCGCCGCCTAGAGGCAGCAGAGGAGGGTGAGTAAATTATCACTTCATGGCAGCCACGGGCCTTGTGTTTGGCCCCATTGGTAATATAGGAAGTGCAGACAAAGTATGTCACCTAAGTAATAGTGACTATGTGGTGATGGTGATTTGTATCCACACAGGAGATGCCACGGAGAGGCCACTGACCTGTCTCCACCATGTACAATGCAGACCAATTACCAGCAGAATGAAGATGGCGGCACACATCGCTCTCACAGCCAGCGGCGGGATTAGATATTGTCCGTCCTTCCGTTCCTCTTCATAATTACAGACGTATTGTGTGGGGTCTAAAAAGACAAAACATAGGAAAAACTCTACAGTATAATACACAAGTGGTGGTATACAATACTGTGCAAAAGTTTCAGGCAGGTGTGGGAAAATGTTGCAAAGTAAGAATTCTTCCAAAAATCAAGCCCATCAATATTTGGTGTGACTTTTGCCCTTTGGAGGAGGAGTCCTGGAAGTGATGATCCCGCCCCCACAGATAGAGCCCTGATCTCATCATCATCCAGTCTGTCTGGGACGACAGGAAGAGACAGACGGATTGGAGCAAGTAACAGCCACAGATCTGGGCTCAGTTCTCCAAGATGGTGGGAATAACCTCCCTGCCGAGGTCTGCCAAAAAGTTTAAAGAGAAGAAGACAAAGGGCAAAGGTCACACCAAATTTACATTTCTCTTTTCTTCATTCACAAAAGTAGTCTATTAACCCTTCCATTTCTGGAAGCATTCTTACTTTACGGCATTTTTTCCACGCCTGACTATAACTTCTGCACTACATAGAAGAGATCGCAGCATTGCAGGAAAGACTGCCAGTTTTGAGCAATGTAGGTGCTCGCCCCGCGGGATTAGGATTAGGGCAGAATGATGCACTGAATGGCCACTTTATTAGAGACCCCCATCTAGTATCATGTGGGACCTTCACAATGGTAGTAATGTGCAGCAGCATACACTGGTATCGTCCATAGGTATTAGAGGACTCGGGGGCACCAAGAAGACCTTCCCCCACCCTTACTGACCACTGATGGGATGAGTTCATCCGTTCCTGCCCCCTGCGGCCTATTCTCCCCCCCATGAACCGGGCGTCACAGAAATCTGGATCCATCTGACCAGGCCGTGACTCTCCCCAGCTCAGCGATATTATATTTGTTCTTCTACCCCCTGGGGCCTCATCTTTCCCGTAGACGGCCATGTCACCCGCACTTATCAACTGCTCTGGTAGTCCATCCATGCTGAGGGGTGAAGAGTTTTGGACACCGGGGTTGTATTCAGCAGAGGGGACTTTGCTCCACCTAACCACCTCCAATTCATTCATCACAAGCTGTTTCTGTCCCCAGGGCGGTGGACACCATTGATGACATTCTTGGTATACTCTCCATACTGCAGTACCAGACAAGCCCACAAGATGGCAGTGTATGAAATCCTGGCCCCTACTAGTTGATCAGGCCTGTCCACGACACTCCGATCGCTGGAGATTTCCATCTAATGTGGATTCGCACTTGTCATTGGATTTTATCCTTTACTCCGGGGTCACATGACTAATGTCCATACAGTGAAAGAGTAGGGGTCTCTAATAAAGGGGCCATTCAGCACAGGTCAGGGTCACATCTCGTTTCTAGGCTTACCGACAAAATATTAAGGTTTCGAAAGACTTTAACTTAGGTGAAGAAGTCCAACATGACAGGACTATCAATAGATAGGACCTCATGACATAACGTCAGCCAGGGCGTCGTACCTGGGTCACCGGATGTGGTCTCAGGGTCATGTATGACCAACATCATGGATCGACTTTGGTTCAGCTCTTGAAAGGTCACTGTATATCGCCCCGAGTCATCCCACCGGACGTCCCTGAGCAGGAGGGAGGCGTTCTCTGGGAAGAAGACCACTCTGTGCTGATACCGCCCCACAACAATATGATACTCATCACTAATCCTCAGGGTTGGCGGGTCCTCGCTGCCGCACATGGTCATCTCTGAAAACAGGACGATGGAGTTCTCATGGTTCCAAATGACCTGCAGGGTGGTCGGCGGCTGAGAGATGCTGTAGGACACCGGCAGAAGGACAGAGTCACCAACTACCGCCTGTACAGGCTCCGCAGGGACCGAAATATTTACGGCTCTGGAGAATCCTGTAATAAGGTGACAAGAGTCAGGTGTTAGGGAATTCTGTGTTTCCTCATTGACGACGCTCATCTATTAGCCAGAGTGGATGTAAAGAGAGTCTCACACTGGAGGACCCAACAAGTCCATTCATATGGGAATTGTGTAATGCTTCACTTCACCTATGGAGGCACTGCAGGGATATTAGACACAGGCTGGCAGATCTCCAAAGTTGGGAGTGAAGGACTATTATTCTAATAAAAGGGGTTATATGAATAGGCCTAAGGAATGCTAACGGAGTGCAAATAATGGCCGAAGGGGCAGAGAGGCTTTCACAATGGTCGCACAACACTGCAGACAAGAGATGACTTGGGAATCGGTGGGAGAAAGCGGAGGGAGATCACATTGCAAATCAAAAAGCAGCTACAGGTCATGTACACTGTCATTATAGGTAGGGGGCACTTACTTTTCCTATACATATTCTACATGCAACGATATTTCAGCAATTGTGCAATGTGATTACTCAGGTTACCCCGGCCACTCAAAATACATACATACCCCGGCCACCCTAAATACATACATACCCCAACCACCCTAAATAAATACATACCCCGGCCACCCTAAATAAATACATACCCCGGCCACCCTAAATACATACATACCCCAACCACCCTAAATAAATACATACCCCGGCCACCCTAAATACATACATACCCCAACCACCCTAAATAAATACATACCCCGGCCACCCTAAATACATACATACCCCGGCCACCCTAAATACATACATACCCCGGCCACCCTAAATAAATACATACCCCGGCCACCCTAAATACATACATACCCCGGCCACCCTAAATACATACATACCCCAGCCACCCTAAATACATACATACATACCCCGGCCACCCTAAATAAATACATACCCCGGCCACCCTAAATACATACATACCCCGGCCACCCTAAATGCATACATACCCCGGCCACCCTAAATACATACATACATACCCCGGCCAGCCTAAATACATACATACCCCGACCAGCCTAAATACATACATACCCCGGCCACCCTAAATACATACATACCCCGGCCACCCTAAATACATACATACCCCGGCCACCCTAAATACATACATACCCCGGCCACCCTAAATACATACATACCCCGGCCACCCTAAATATATACATACCCCGGTCACCCTAAATACATACATAGCCCGGCCACCCTAAATACATACATAGCCCGGCCACCCTAAATACATACATACCCCGGCCACCCTAAATACATACATACCCCGGCCACCCAAAATACATACATACCCCGGCCACCCAAAATACATACATACCCCGGCCACCCAAAATACATACATACCCCGGCCACCCAAAATACATACATACCCCGGCCACCCAAAATACATACATACCCCGGCCACCCTAAATACATACATACCCCGGCCACTCTAAATACATACATACCCCGGCCATACATACTTAGATAAATACATACCCCGGCCAACCTAAATACATACATACCCCGGCCACCCTAAATACATACATACCCCGGCCACCCTAAATACATACATACCCCGGCCATACATACTTAGATAAATACATACCCCGGCCAACCTAAATACATACATACCCCGGCCACCCTAAATACATACATACCCCGGCCACCCTAAATACATACATACCCCGGCCACCCTAAATACATACATACCCCGGGCCACCCTAAATACATACATACCCCGGCCACCCTAAATACATACATACCCCGGCCATACATACTTAGATAAATACATACCCCGGCCAGCCTAAATACATACATACCCCGGCCACACTAAATACATACATACCCCGGCCACCCTAAATGCATACATACCCCGGCCACACTAAATACATACATACCCCGGCCACCCTAAATAAATGCATACATACCCCGGCCACCCTAAATACATACATACATACCCCGGCCACCCTAAATACATACATACATACCCCGGCCAGCCTAAATACATACATACCCCGGCCAGCCTAAATACATACATACCCCGGCCACCCTAAATACATACATAGCCCGGCCACCCTAAATACATACATACCCCGGTCACCCTAAATACATACATACCCCGGCCACCCTAAATACATACATACCCCGGTCACCCTAAATACATACATAGCCCGGCCACCCTAAATATATACATACCCCAGCCACCCTAAATACATACATAACCTGGCCACCCTAAATACATACATACCCCGGGCCACCCTAAATACATACATACCCCGGCCACCCTAAATACATACATACCCCGGCCATACATACTTAGATAAATACATACCCCGGCCAGCCTAAATACATACATACCCCGGCCACACTAAATACATACATACCCCGGCCACCCTAAATGCATACATACCCCGGCCACACTAAATACATACATACCCCGGCCACCCTAAATAAATGCATACATACCCCGGCCACCCTAAATACATACATACATACCCCGGCCACCCTAAATACATACATACATACCCCGGCCAGCCTAAATACATACATACCCCGGCCAGCCTAAATACATACATACCCCGGCCACCCTAAATACATACATAGCCCGGCCACCCTAAATACATACATACCCCGGTCACCCTAAATACATACATACCCCGGCCACCCTAAATACATACATACCCCGGTCACCCTAAATACATACATAGCCCGGCCACCCTAAATATATACATACCCCAGCCACCCTAAATACATACATACCCCGGCCACCCTAAATACATACATACCCCGGCCAGCCTAAATACATACATACCCCGGCCAACCTAAATACATACATACCCCGGCCACCCTAAATAAATACATACCCAGGCCACCCTAAATACATACATTCCCCGGCCAGCCTAAATACATACATACATACCCCGGCCACCCTAAATACATACATACCCCGGTCACCCTAAATACATACATACCCCGTTCACCCTAAATAAATACATACCCCGGCTACCCAAAATACATACATACCCCGGCCACCCAAAATACATACATACCCCGGCCACCCTAAATAAATACATACCCCGGCCACTCTAAATACATACATACCCCGGCCACCCTAAATAAATACATACATACCCAGGCCACCCTAAATACATACATACCCCATCCACCCTAAATACATACATACCCCGGCCACCCTAAATAAATACATACATACCCAGGCCACCCTAAATACATACATACCCCGGCCATACATACTTAGATAAATACATACCCCGGCCAACCTAAATACATACATACCCCGGCCAGCCTAAATACATACATACCCCGGCCAACCTAAATACATACATACCCCGGCCACCCTAAATACATACATACCCAGGCCACCCTAAATACATACATACCCCGGCCACCCTAAATAAATACATACATACCCCGGCCACCCTACATACATACATACCCCGGCCACCCTAAATAAATACATACATACCCCGGCCACCCTAAATACATACATACCCCGGCCACCCTAAATACATACATACCCCGGCCACCCTAAATAAATACATACATACCCCGGCCACCCTACATACATACATACCCCGGCCACCCTAAATAAATACATACATACCCCGGCCACCCTAAATACATACATACCCCGGCCATACATACTTAGATAAATACATACCCCGGCCAACCTAAATACATACATACCCCGGCCAGCCTAAATACATACATACCCCGGCCAACCTAAATACATACATACCCCGGCCACCCTAAATACATACATACCCAGGCCACCTTAAATACATACATACCCCGGCCACCCTAAATACATACATACCCCGGCCACCCTAAATACATACATACCCCGGCCAGCCTAAATACATACATACCCCGGCCAGCCTAAATACATACATACCCCGGCCAGCCTAAATACATACATACCCCGGCCAGCCTAAATACATACATACCCCGGCCACCCTAAATACATACATACCCTGGGCTACCCTAAATACATACATACCCCGGCCACCCTAAATACATACATACCCCGGCCACCCTAAATACATACATACCCTGGGCTACCCTAAATAGTGGCTAGTCTGTGCCAAATACACAACACCCGAGGAATCTACAAGGGGGTGAATAATTCTGCACAGCTCTGTGTTTCCTTCTCTGTACATTATACAGACATATATGAATGACTCGCAGATACCTACAGATCTGGGTCATTGTGTGACATCGCTCAGGTCACCTACCAATGAGTAGAACGCAGGCAAGATAAGTCACAGGCGATGGCGGGGGTGCAGGCTTCATGTCTACGGCTTGCTGGAAGAAGGGACAGGAAGTGAGTGACGTATACATCGCCTTTATATAGGCTTACCTTCCAACTTTTGAAGAACTGGTAGAAGGACAAAATGTCGGCGCGCGTAATTTTAGCAAATTTAGCCCTGCCCACTTTTATGTTGACTCTGCCCTTTCTCATTAATTTTTCATGTGCCCCCAAACAGTATAATCCTTCTACAGTCACCAGTAAATTATATGCCCCCCTCCATCTCTCCCCCAGTTTCATATACACCCTTCATCTGCCGCCAGTTTCATGCCCCCCCAACTTTGCCCATAGTTTCATGTCCCCCATCTCTGCCCCCAGTTTTATGTCCCCCCATCTCTGCCCCAGATTCATGTCCCCCCATCTCTGCCCCCAGTTTCATGTCCCCCATCTCTGCCCCAGACTTATGTCCCCCCCCCCATCTCTGCCCCCAGTTTCATGTCCCTTCCATCTCTGCCCCCAGTTTCTTGTCCCCCCATCTCTGCCCCAGTTTCATGTCCCCCATCTCTGCCCACAGATTCATGTCCCCCATCTCTGCCCCCAGATTCATGTCCCCCATCTCTGCCCCCAGAATCATGTCCCCCATCTCTGCAGTTTCATGCCGTTCCCCCCCCCCCCCCTCATCCGCCCCCAGTTTCATGGAACCCCTTCGTTATGTTCAAGCTCAATGTTTAACACAAAAAAACCACCTATACCCGCCTTTCCTCGCTCCCCCGCCGCTCTCTCCGCAGTTTCACTAGAATTGTAGGCGCGATGTGACGTCATCACATCGCACCTACACATCCACTAGCCGGAGCGACGCAGCAAAGCAAGGAGCTGAGCTGTGACAGCTCCTTGCTTTAGTCACATATGTATTCAACTCAGACCTGCGTGATTTGAAACCGGGAAATACCTCCCGCCGACATGGACCGCGAGACAGGACACCGAAATCGTGAATGTCCCGCTGAAATTGGGATGGTTGGGAGGTATGTATAGATGGTATAAGATCAGGCAATGTAGTAGAGATCACCCACATATCATCAGAGGCTCCGCCCCACAACCTTACCTCACAAAAATTCTCAAAAATATCAATCTTTGGGTCTACTTGGCTGCTTTTTACTTTTGTTTCTGACAAGCTAGGTCATATCCAATAAGACTGCCATTACTGGTCCAACAAAAGGTGTCCTGCAGTGTAAAGCATGGTGAAATGGTGAATACAACACAGCTGCCTGACCCTCTGATGAAACAGAACAGGCTTCTCAGACCTCTGGTTACTTATCAATCCTCCACACAGAAGAATACGGGGACGGCACTGACTGGTTTGTCGTCCTCCTGGCTGCAGCAGGAGCCTCCCCCTCTGATGTGTCCTCAGATACTGCCATACTATATCTATAATACAGGGCCTTGGGCAAGGATCACACTATTGTCCTTATGGCAGGGTCCGTGTAAAAGTAAAAGCAGAGCAATGGATGATAGAGATCAGCGCAGGGTGTCCAGCGTGACCACAGCGCAGCCACTACAGCTCCACTGCAGCCGCTGCCATCTTGCCTTGTAACCTCCAGTAACACCACAAAGCCAGCACTGCTACATCATTGACCTCTCTCTGTCTCACTTCAGGCTGACCTACAATTATCAGACAATGGTTTAGTCCTTTTGTTCAGGACCCTATTATACTGCCTCTGTGCTGCTTATTCTTCCTCATACTGTTCGGCACGCACTACTTTGCTACCTCCATGGTCTCCTACACGCTCATCTGTGCTGTCTCCATGTTCTGCACATCTACAGCTATCTGTTGTGTCTTCATGTTTTCACCCCTCATACAAACCTGTTACCTGCTTTGCTACTTCCATGTTCTCCCCCACATATGTCTCTGCAGTCTCCATGTCCTCCACAGATAACTGGGATACCGCCAAGTTCAGCTTCCTGCACACAACTCTGCTACCTCTGCACTTTTCCCGAAACTCACAACTCTGCTGCTTTCATGTTTCCTCCCTGCATACAGTAATCTCCCACCAACACTCTGCTCTGCTGTCTCCATGCCCCTGTCACACACTGCTCTGTTACATCCACATTTCCTCACACACTCAGCACTGCTGCAGTCTACAGTCCTATGAAAAAGTTAGTGCCCCCCTATTAATCTTACTCATTGTTAGCTGTAAATATTTTGGTGTTTGCCATGTCAGTCTGATCTATCTAATAACTGATGGACACAGTAATATTTCAGGATTGGAATGAGGTTTATTGTACTAACAGAGAATGTGCAATATGCAATACACCAAAATGTGACCGGTGCAGAAGTCTGGGCACCTCAACAGAAAAGTGGCAGTAATATTTCGTAGCTCCTCCTTTTGCCTCTAGTCGCTTCCTGTAGCTGTTAATCAGTTCCTGGATCTGGATGAAGGGATTTTGGACCATTCCTCTTTACAATTCGCGTTCAGTTCAGTTTGATGGTGGCCGAGCATGGACAGCCCGCTTCCAATCATCCCACAGATGGTCAATGATATTCAGGTCTGGGGACTGCGATGGCCATTCCAGAACATTCTCATTGTTCCTCTGCATGAAGGCCTGAGTCGATTTGGAGCGGTGTTTTGGATCATTGTCCTGCTGAAATATCCATCCCCGGCGTAACTTCAACTCCGTCACTGATTCTTGAACATTATTCTCAAGAATCTGCTGATACTGAGTGGAATCCATGCGACCCTCAACTTTACCAAGATTCCCGATGCCGGCATTGGCCACACAGCCCCAAAGCATGATGGAACCTCCACCAAATTTTACAGTGGGTAGCAAGTGTTTTTCTTGGAATGCTGTTTTTTTGGACGCCATGCATAACACCTTTTTGTATGACCAAACAACTCAATCTTTGTTTCATCAGTCCACAGGACCTTCTTCCAATATGAAGCTGGCTTGTCCCAATGTGCTTTTTCATACCTCAGGCAACTCTATTTGTGGCGTACGTGCAGAAACGGCTTCTTTCTCATCACTCTCCCATACAGCTTCTCCTTGTGCAAAGTGCGCTGTATTGCTGACCGATGCACAGTGACACCATCTGCAGCAAGATGATGCTGCAGCTCTTTGGAGGTGTCTGTGGATTGTCCTGGACTCTTCTCACCATTCTTCTTCTCTGCCTTTCTGATATTTTTCTTGGCCTGCCACTTCTGGGCTTAACAAGAACTGTCCCTGTGGTCTTCCATTTCCTTACTATGGTCCTCACAGTGGAAACTGACAGGTTCAATCTCTGAGACAACTTTTTGTCTCCTTCCCCTGAACAACTATGTGGAACAATCTTTGTTTTCAGATCATTTGAGAGCAGGCTGTCCATGCTCGGCCACCATCAAACTGAACTGAACGCGAATTGTAAAGAGGAATGGTCCAAAATCCCTTCATCCAGATCCAGGAACTGATTAACAGCTACAGGAAGCGACTAGAGGCAAAAGGAGGAGCTACTAAATATTACTGGCACTTTTCTGTTGAGGTGCGCAGACTTTTGCACCAGTCACATTTTGGTGTAATGCATATTGCACATTTTCTGTTAGTACAATAAACCTCATTTCAAACCTGAAATATTACTGTGTCCATCAGTTATTAGATAGATCAGACTAACATGGCAAACACCACAATATTTACAACTAACAAGGATTAAGATTAAATAGGGGGCACTAACTTTTTCATAAGACTGTATGTTTCCTGAACACAGATCTATAATATCCACACACTCAGCTCTGCTACATACACATTCCAACACAAACTCAGCCCTGTCACATCCACTTTTCCCTCCACTCAGCTCTACTACATCAAAATTTCCCCTACACACTGAGCACTACTACATCTATATTTTCTCTTGCACTCTCAACTCTGCTACATACAGTTTCCTCACACACACTCAGCTTTACTAAATACACCTGTCCGCACACACTTAGCACTCCTACCTCCGTGTTCTTCTACAAGCAATCATAGATAGATCCTATAGTATAGAACCTATACTGTATACTTAGCTACTGTGCAAGGTCTGCCCCTGCATGTGACTGGTCACACAACTACAGCGCCACCACAGGACAGATGAAGCATTACACATATTTCATTGACTATGTAAAGCAGGGCAGGTCCTCCGGAGTGCCAGACACTCTTTGTAGCCCCATCCGAAGCTGCACTCACTGTATATAGTTTTATTCTCCAGTCACACCCAAATCTGCATTCACAATTCTGCCAGCTGCTGAGTCATCTGTAATATCCCAGCCCCACAATATACTGTATATAGGGCCGAATTATCAAGACTGACGGTTTCCAAATGAGAAGTTTTGCACAAAGAATTCAACTTTCTGAGTTTCCGAATTGTGCAAAATAATTGCAGTGTTTTCATGGCTTTGTTGGCCAGTTTTTTGGGACACGTCATGATAAATCCGCCCCTATGGATCCTGGGAAGCTGATAAAATATACCTGTTATCGTAGCTATAAATAAAACACATAGTAGTACTGACACAGTGGTTATAACCTGTCCATCACTGTAAGTAGGTCGCGGTCACCAGGTGGTTTATATTGGTGAAGAGTATACAGCAATGTCCGGAGCCACATATACAAGTGAGGTTATGTATTACCGACAGGGCGGAAACCAGCAGCATCCTGCAACGAGACAACACTTCAGATATAGTATATACCGTACAGAACACCCACGGCCTAACAGGAAGCATCAGCACCAGTGATGTTATTCCCCTTCTCCTCCAAATAGGGGTGCACCATGATCAGCGACCCCGAGAAAGTAAACGCTAACCCCCCCAGTATGTTATATCAGTGCAATAACTGGGGACAAATACATGGCATATTATTATAGTACCTGTAATATTGTGGAACTGGAAGGTGTATACAGCAGCATTAGCCGGACACTATAGAGCAGTATAATAGTAATAAAGAGAGCAGAGATAACAAGAGAAACTCCTGGAAACTGAGAAACAAGAAATGGCCTAAAGGTCTCATGTAAATAGAGAAATATTCTAATACATTACATTATATCTGCATTAATACATTGATATACATTACAGGCAGTATTATAGTAGTTATATTCTTGTACATAGGAGGTAGTATTATAGTAGTTATATTCTTGTACATAGGAGTAGTATTATAGTAGTTATATTCTTGTACATAGGAGTAGTATTACAGTAGTTATATTCTTGTACATAGGAGCAGTATTATAGTACCGTATTTTACGGACTATAAGGCGCACTGGACTATAAGCCGCATTGCCCATGAGCGCCTTATAGTCCGTCTCGGTTCATATATAAGGCGCACCGGACTATAAGCCGCAGTCCGGTGCGCATTATATCTTATTGAAAGCGGCGGCAGGCAGACTTTGCCAGCGGCCGCTTAACCCCCCGCGTGCCAGCCGCTTCTATTGGAAGCGCTCGGCAGGCGAGGAGGGGCTCTATCAACAAAATCATGCTGATAGAGCCCAACCGTAAACGTTAGATTAAACTACCCCCCCCCCCCCCCCCCGTTTTAAAATAAAAGCCTGAAACAGAATGTGAAACTTACCGAGCGGTGCAGGGTGGGCGGGCATTCAGGCCTCCTCTTCCTCCGATGTTCCGTCCTCCTCCGGCGCTCGCAAGCTGATAATGGCCAGGGCACATGCGCAGTAGAAGCATTATGATATTGCGCATGCGCCCTGGCCATTATCAGTGAGCGCCGGAGGAGAAGGACGGAACATCGGAGGCAGAGGAGGCCTGAATGCCCGCCCGCCCTGCACCGCTGGGTAAGTTTCACGTTCTGTTTCAGGCCGGCGTGACAGCAGGGCTGCCGGACACTTCCTATTCATTTCTATGGGAGCAGGCATGCGAGCGCTCCCCATAGAAATGAATGGACTGCTTTTTTCCATTCATTTCTATAGGGAGCGCTCGCATGCCGGCTCCCATAGAAATGAATAGGAAGTGTCCGGCAGCCCTGCTGTAACGCCGGCGTGTACGGCTGTGATACACGCCGGCGTTCGGTAGTGTGAATGCACCCTTACGGTGCCTTTTATGTATGTATGGAAGCGGCACGCAGTCTTTGCCGCCGCTTCCATCCATATATAAGCCGCACCGGACTATAAGCCGCACTTACGATTTCTGAGGAAATCGTAGGTTTTTATGTGCGCCTTATAGTCCGGAAAATACGGTAGTTATATTCTTGTACATAGGAGGTAGTATTATAGTAGTTATATTCTTGTACATAGGAGGTAGTATTATAGTAGTTATATTCTTGTACATAGGAGCAGTATTATAGTAGTTATATTCTTGTACATAGGAGCAGTATTATAGTAGTTATATTCTTGTACATAGGAGCAGTATTATAGTAGTTATATTCTTGTACATAGGAGCAGTATTATAGTAGTTATATTCTTGTACATAGGAGCAGTATTATAGTAGTTATATTCTTGTACATAGGAGTAGTATTATAGTAGTTATATTCTTGTACATAGGAGTAGTATTATAGTAGTTATATTCTTGTACATAGGAGCAGTATTATAGTAGTTATATTCTTGTACATAGGAGCAGTATTATAGTAGTTATATTCTTGTACATAGGAGCAGTATTATAGTAGTTATATTCTTGTACATAGGAGCAGTATTATAGTAGTTATATTCTTGTACATAGGAGCAGTATTATAGTAGTTATATTCTTGTACATAGGAGGTAGTATTATAGTAGTTATATTCTTGTATATAGGAGCAGTATTATAGTAGTTATATTCTTGTACATAGGAGCAGTATTATAGTAGTTATATTCTTGTACATAGGAGCAGTATTATAGTAGTTATATTCTTGTACATAGGAGTAGTATTATAGTAGTTATATTCTTGTACATAGGAGGTAGTATTATAGTAGTTATATTCTTGTACATAGGAGTAGTATTATAGTAGTTATATTCTTGTACATAGGAACAGTATTATAGTAGTTATATTCTTGTACATAGGAGCAGTATTATAGTAGTTATATTCCTGTACATAGGAGGTAGTATTATAGTAGTTATATTCTTGTACATAGGAGCAGTATTATAGTAGTTATATTCTTGTACATAGGAGTAGTATTATAGTAGTTATATTCTTGTACATAGGAGTAGTATTATAGTAGTTATATTCTTGTACATAGGAGGTAGTATTATAGTAGTTATATTCTTGTACATAGGAGTAGTATTATAGTAGTTATATTCTTGTACATAGGAGTAGTATTATAGTAGTTATATTCTTGTACATAGGGGCAGTATTATAGTAGTTATATTCTTGTACATAGGAGGTAGTATTATAGTAGTTATATTCTTGTACATAGGAGTAGTATTATAGAAGTTATATTCTTGTACATAGGAGTAGTATTATAGAAGTTATATTCTTGTACATAGGAGTAGTATTATAGAAGTTATATTCTTGTACATAGGAGTAGTATTATAGAAGTTATATTCTTGTACATAGGAGTAGTATTATAGTAGTTATATTCTTGTACATAGGAGGTAGTATTATAGTTATATTCTTGTACATAGGAGCAGTATTATAGTAGTTATATTCTTGTACATAGTAGGTAGTATTATAGTAGTTATATTCTTGTACATAGTAGGTAGTATTATAGTAGTTATATTCTTGTACATAGGAGGTAGTATTATAGTAGTTATATTCTTGAATATAGGAGGTAGTATTATAGTAGTTATATTCTTGTACATAGGAGTAGTATTATAGTAGTTATATTCTTGTATATAGGAGGAGTATTATAGTAGTTATATTCTTGTACATAGGGGCAGTATTATAGTAGTTATATTCTTGTACATAGGAGTAGTATTATAGTAGTTATATTCTTGTACATAGGAGGTAGTATTATAGTAGTTATATTCTTGTACATAGGAGTAGTATTATAGTAGTTATATTCTTGTACATAGGGGCAGTATTATAGTAGTTATATTCTTGTACATAGGAGGTAGTATTATAGTAGTTATATTCTTGTACATAGGAGTAGTATTATAGAAGTTATATTCTTGTACATAGGAGTAGTATTATAGAAGTTATATTCTTGTACATAGGAGTAGTATTATAGTAGTTATATTCTTGTACATAGGAGGTAGTATTATAGTTATATTCTTGTACATAGGAGCAGTATTATAGTAGTTATATTCTTGTACATAGTAGGTAGTATTATAGTAGTTATATTCTTGTACATAGGAGGTAGTATTATAGTAGTTATATTCTTGTATATAGGAGGTAGTATTATAGTAGTTATATTCTTGTACATAGGAGTAGTATTATAGTAGTTATATTCTTGTATATAGGAGGAGTATTATAGTAGTTATATTCTTGTACATAGGGGCAGTATTATAGTAGTTATATTCTTGTACATAGGAGTAGTATTATAGTAGTTATATTCTTGTACATAGGAGTAGTATTATAGTAGTTATATTCTTGTACATAGGAGTAGTATTATAGTAGTTATATTCTTGTACATAGGAGGTAGTATTATAGTAGTTATATTCTTGTACATAGGAGGTAGTATTATAGTAGTTATATTCTTGTACATAGGAGTAGTATTATAGTAGTTATATTCTTGTACATAAGAGTAGTATTATAGTAGTTATATTCTTGTACATAGGAGGTAGTATTATAGTAGTTATATTCTTGTCCATAGGAGTAGTATTATAGTAGTTATATTCTTGTACATAGGAGGTAGTATTATAGTAGTTATATTCTTGTACATAGGAGCAGTATTATAGTAGTTATATTCTTGTACATGGGAGCAGTATTATAGTAGTTATATTCTTGTACATATGAGCAGTATTATAGTAGTTATATTCTTGTACATAGGAGGTAGTATTATAGTAGTTATATTCTTGTACATAGGAGTAGTATTATAGTAGTTATATTCTTGTACATAGGAGGTAGTATTATAGTAGTTATATTCTTGTACATAGGGGCAGTATTATAGTAGTTATATTCTTGTACATAGGAGTAGTATTATAGTAGTTATATTCTTGTATATAGGAGGAGTATTATAGTAGTTATATTCTTGTACATAGGAGCAGTATTATAGTAGTTATATTCTTGTATATAGGAGTAGTATTATAGTAGTTATATTCTTGTACATAGGGGCAGTATTATAGTAGTTATATTCTTGTATATAGGAGTAGTATTATAGTAGTTATATTCCTGTACATAGGAGTAGTATTATAGTAGTTATATTCTTGTACATAGGAGTAGTATTATAGTATTTATATTCCTGTACATAGGAGTAGTATTATAGTAGTTATATTCTTGTACATAGGAGTAGTATTATAGTAGTTATATTCCTGTACAAAGGAGTAGTATTATAGTAGTTATATTCTTGTACATAGGAGTAGTATTATAGTAGTTATATTCTTGTACATAGGAGTAGTATTATAGTAGTTATATTCTTGTACATAGGAGCAGTATTATAGCAGTTATATTCTTGTACATAGGAGTAGTATTATAGTAGTTATATTCTTGTACATAGGAGTAGTATTATAGTAGTTATATTCTTGTACATAGGAGCAGTATTATAGCAGTTATATTCTTGTACATAGGAGTAGTATTATAGTAGTTATATTCTTGTACATAGGAGTAGTATTATAGTAGTTATATTCTTGTATATAGGAGCAGTATTATAGTAGTTATATTCTTGTACATAGGAGCAGTATTATAGTAGTTATATTCTTGTACATAGGAGCAGTATTATAGTAGTTATATTCTTGTACATAGGGGGTAGTATTATAGTAGTTATATTCTTGTACATAGGAGCAGTATTATAGCAGTTATATTCTTGTACATAGGAGTAGTATTATAGTAGTTATATTCTTGTACATAGGAGCAGTATTATAGTAGTTATATTCTTGTACATAGGGGGTAGTATTATAGTAGTTATATTCTTGTACATAGGAGTAGTATTATAGTAGTTATATTCTTGTACATAGGAGTAGTATTATAGTAGTTATATTCTTGTACATGGGCAGTAGTATTATAGTAGTTATATTCTTGTACATAGGAGCAGTATTATAGTAGTTATATTCTTGTACATAGGAGTAGTATTATAGTAGTTATATTCTTGTACATAGGGGCAGTATTATAGTAGTTATATTCTTGTATATAGGAGTAGTATTATAGTAGTTATATTCTTGTACATAGGAGTAGTATTATAGTAGTTATATTCTTGTACATAGGAGCAGTATTATAGTAGTTATATTCTTGTACATAGGAGCAGTATTATAGTAGTTATATTCTTGTACATAGGAGTAGTATTATAGTAGTTATATTCTTGTACATAGGAGTAGTATTATAGTAGTTATATTCTTGTACATAGGAGCAGTATTATAGCAGTTATATTCTTGTACATAGGAGTAGTATTATAGTAGTTATATTCTTGTACATAGGAGTAGTATTATAGTAGTTATATTCTTGTACATAGGAGCAGTATTATAGCAGTTATATTCTTGTACATAGGAGTAGTATTATAGTAGTTATATTCTTGTACATAGGAGTAGTATTATAGTAGTTATATTCTTGTATATAGGAGCAGTATTATAGTAGTTATATTCTTGTACATAGGAGCAGTATTATAGTAGTTATATTCTTGTACATAGGAGCAGTATTATAGTAGTTATATTCTTGTACATAGGGGGTAGTATTATAGTAGTTATATTCTTGTACATAGGAGCAGTATTATAGCAGTTATATTCTTGTACATAGGAGTAGTATTATAGTAGTTATATTCTTGTACATAGGAGCAGTATTATAGTAGTTATATTCTTGTACATAGGGGGTAGTATTATAGTAGTTATATTCTTGTACATAGGAGTAGTATTATAGTAGTTATATTCTTGTACATGGGCAGTAGTATTATAGTAGTTATATTCTTGTACATAGGAGCAGTATTATAGTAGTTATATTCTTGTATATAGGAGTAGTATTATAGTAGTTATATTCTTGTAC
Source organism: Leptodactylus fuscus (assembly GCF_031893055.1). NCBI lineage: Eukaryota > Metazoa > Chordata > Amphibia > Anura > Leptodactylidae > Leptodactylus > Leptodactylus fuscus. Next base: position 223,236,728 of record NC_134268.1, on the reverse strand, counting down.
ATAGGGGCAGTATTATAGTAGTTATATTCTTGTATATAGGAGTAGTATTATAGTAGTTATATTCCTGTACATAGGAGTAGTATTATAGTAGTTATATTCTTGTACATAGGAGTAGTATTATAGTATTTATATTCCTGTACATAGGAGTAGTATTATAGTAGTTATATTCTTGTACATAGGAGTAGTATTATAGTAGTTATATTCCTGTACAAAGGAGTAGTATTATAGTAGTTATATTCTTGTACATAGGAGTAGTATTATAGTAGTTATATTCTTGTACATAGGAGTAGTATTATAGTAGTTATATTCTTGTACATAGGAGCAGTATTATAGCAGTTATATTCTTGTACATAGGAGTAGTATTATAGTAGTTATATTCTTGTACATAGGAGTAGTATTATAGTAGTTATATTCTTGTACATAGGAGCAGTATTATAGCAGTTATATTCTTGTACATAGGAGTAGTATTATAGTAGTTATATTCTTGTACATAGGAGTAGTATTATAGTAGTTATATTCTTGTATATAGGAGCAGTATTATAGTAGTTATATTCTTGTACATAGGAGCAGTATTATAGTAGTTATATTCTTGTACATAGGAGCAGTATTATAGTAGTTATATTCTTGTACATAGGGGGTAGTATTATAGTAGTTATATTCTTGTACATAGGAGCAGTATTATAGTAGTTATATTCTTGTACATAGGAGCAGTATTATAGTAGTTATATTCTTGTACATAGGGGGTAGTATTATAGTAGTTATATTCTTGTACATAGGAGCAGTATTATAGTAGTTATATTCTTGTACATAGGAGCAGTATTATAGTAGTTATATTCTTGTACATAGGAGTAGTATTATAGTAGTTATATTCTTGTACATAGGAGTAGTATTATAGTAGTTATATTCTTGTACATAGGAGCAGTATTATAGCAGTTATATTCTTGTACATAGGAGTAGTATTATAGTAGTTATATTCTTGTATATAGGAGCAGTATTATAGTAGTTATATTCTTGTACATAGGAGCAGTATTATAGTAGTTATATTCTTGTACATAGGAGCAGTATTATAGTAGTTATATTCTTGTACATAGGGGGTAGTATTATAGTAGTTATATTCTTGTACATAGGAGCAGTATTATAGCAGTTATATTCTTGTACATAGGAGTAGTATTATAGTAGTTATATTCTTGTACATAGGAGCAGTATTATAGTAGTTATATTCTTGTACATAGGAGTAGTATTATAGTAGTTATATTCTTGTACATAGGAGTAGTATTATAGTAGTTATATTCTTGTACATAGGAGCAGTATTATAGCAGTTATATTCTTGTACATAGGAGTAGTATTATAGTAGTTATATTCTTGTACATAGGAGTAGTATTATAGTAGTTATATTCTTGTACATAGGAGCAGTATTATAGTAGTTATATTCTTGTACATAGGAGTAGTATTATAGCAGTTATATTCTTGTACATAGGAGCAGTATTATAGTAGTTATATTCTTGTACATAGGAGTAGTATTATAGCAGTTATATTCTTGTACATAGGAGCAGTATTATAGTAGTTATATTCTTGTACATAGGAGTAGTATTATAGCAGTTATATTCTTGTACATAGGAGCAGTATTATAGCAGTTATATTCTTGTACATAGGAGCAGTATTATAGTAGTTATATTCTTGTACATAGGAGCAGTATACAGTTATATGTAGAGGAATAACACAGGTTTTGTGTATATACCATGTGGTGTAATGTTTTATACTATAGCCTCTCTCACATGCTGCCATGTTAGTGCCTATAGATTATTACACTATATATATATATGGGGTGTATTATTCCTGTATACTGTGTGATGTCTCTCTGTACTACTTCCTATATATAGACTATACATATACATTTCTAGACCATACATTACTGGGTCACGTGATAAGGCTCGGCTTCCATGGTGACTGAGTCATTTGGGGATTTCCGTCGATTTTCTTTGGCTCCGCCCTCTGTTTATTGTTATTATAGGCTCCGCCTCTTATTCCAGCCAATCCCACACGTCCTGCCCTTCCTCCCCGATAACACTTCCCGCCTTTTCCTGTGGTAACATGGTTGCTCCGCCTCTTACCCAGAACCAATCGCTAGGGACTTCACGCTCCTCACATTAGCCCCTCCTTCTGACTCCGCCTTTCTCGCTGATCCAATCCCACGCCGTCTTTCTTCCTCCCGCCTCATTTTAACTCCGCCTTTGTTTTCAGTCCAATCGTCCTTCGCCTGCTGTCTCCGCCTCGTTCTTATTCCCGCCTCCTCCGTAGCTCCGCCCCCGGCACGATTCGCTCCTCCTCAGTTTCTCGCCCAGTTTTCGGGCTGTAGTCGGTGACCGGGAGCGGCGGAAGATGGAGCGGCCGCTGCTGTCGGAGAGTCTGGCGAAGGTAAGAGCGGCTGTGAGGAGCCGGGGTGCGGGGAGCGCTGCTGCTTTGTTCTGTGTGCACGGCGCCTCACTCATCCCTGTATATATGTATGTGTGTTGTGTACATGAGGGGCTGTGAGCAGTGTGTATACGGTCCTATATACAGCCCAGCGTGTTCTATAGGGGCTCCGCACTGCACTAGGTAACCTATGGCTCCTCCATCCTATGTTATGTATAGGTCCAGCAGCTATATGCTCAGTGCCAAGTGCTCCTGCTTCTCCCTGTTATCTATAGGGCCAGCACCTATATAATGTATTATATACTGATCCCGCACTCCCCTATGTCATCTATAGGACCAGCATCTATATATAATGTATTATATACTGGTCCCACATCTATATAATGTATTATACACTGGTCCCACATCTATATAATGTATTATACACTGGTCCCACATCTATATAATGTATTATACACTGGTCCCACATCTATATAATGTATTATACACTGGTCCCACATCTATATAATGTATTATACACTGGTCCCACATCTATATAATGTATTATACACTGGTCCCACACTCCCCTATGTCATCTATAGGGCCAGCACCTATATAATGTATTATATACTGATCCCGCACTCCCCTATGTCATCTATAGGACCAGCATCTATATATAATGTATTATACACTGGTCCCACATCTATATAATGTATTATACACTGGTCCCACATCTATATAATGTATTATACACTGGTCCCACATCTATATAATGTATTATACACTGGTCCCACATCTATATAATGTATTATACACTGGTCCCACATCTATATAATGTATTATACACTGGTCCCACATCTATATAATGTATTATACACTGGTCCCACATCTATATAATGTATTATACACTGGTCCCACATCTATATAATGTATTATACACTGGTCCCACATCTATATAATGTATTATACACTGGTCCCACATCTATATAATGTATTATACACTGGTCCCACATCTATATAATGTATTATACACTGGTCCCACATCTATATAATGTATTATACACTGGTCCCACATCTATATAATGTATTATACACTGGTCCCACATCTATATAATGTATTATACACTGGTCCCACATCTATATAATGTATTATACACTGGTCCCACATCTATATAATGTATTATACACTGGTCCCACATCTATATAATGTATTATACACTGGTCCCACATCTATATAATGTATTATACACTGGTCCCACATCTATATAATGTATTATACACTGGTCCCACATCTATATAATGTATTATACACTGGTCCCACATCTATATAATGTATTATACACTGGTCCCACATCTATATAATGTATTATACACTGGTCCCACATCTATATAATGTATTATACACTGGTCCCACATCTATATAATGTATTATACACTGGTCCCACATCTATATAATGTATTATACACTGGTCCCACATCTATATAATGTATTATACACTGGTCCCACATCTATATAATGTATTATACACTGGTCCCACATCTATATAATGTATTATACACTGGTCCCACATCTATATAATGTATTATACACTGGTCCCACATCTATATAATGTATTATACACTGGTCCCACATCTATATAATGTATTATACACTGGTCCCACATCTATATAATGTATTATACACTGGTCCCACATCTATATAATGTATTATACACTGGTCCCACATCTATATAATGTATTATACACTGGTCCCACATCTATATAATGTATTATACACTGGTCCCACATCTATATAATGTATTATACACTGGTCCCACATCTATATAATGTATTATACACTGGTCCCACATCTATATAATGTATTATACACTGGTCCCACATCTATATAATGTATTATACACTGGTCCCACATCTATATAATGTATTATACACTGGTCCCACATCTATATAATGTATTATACACTGGTCCCACATCTATATAATGTATTATACACTGGTCCCACATCTATATAATGTATTATACACTGGTCCCACATCTATATAATGTATTATACACTGGTCCCACATCTATATAATGTATTATACACTGGTCCCACATCTATATAATGTATTATACACTGGTCCCACATCTATATAATGTATTATACACTGGTCCCACATCTATATAATGTATTATACACTGGTCCCACATCTATATAATGTATTATACACTGGTCCCACATCTATATAATGTATTATACACTGGTCCCACATCTATATAATGTATTATACACTGGTCCCACATCTATATAATGTATTATACACTGGTCCCACATCTATATAATGTATTATACACTGGTCCCACATCTATATAATGTATTATACACTGGTCCCACATCTATATAATGTATTATACACTGGTCCCACATCTATATAATGTATTATACACTGGTCCCACATCTATATAATGTATTATACACTGGTCCCACATCTATATAATGTATTATACACTGGTCCCACATCTATATAATGTATTATACACTGGTCCCACATCTATATAATGTATTATACACTGGTCCCACATCTATATAATGTATTATACACTGGTCCCACATCTATATAATGTATTATACACTGGTCCCACATCTATATAATGTATTATACACTGGTCCCACATCTATATAATGTATTATACACTGGTCCCACATCTATATAATGTATTATACACTGGTCCCACATCTATATAATGTATTATACACTGGTCCCACATCTATATAATGTATTATACACTGGTCCCACATCTATATAATGTATTATACACTGGTCCCACATCTATATAATGTATTATACACTGGTCCCACATCTATATAATGTATTATACACTGGTCCCACATCTATATAATGTATTATACACTGGTCCCACATCTATATAATGTATTATACACTGGTCCCACACTCCCCTATGTCATCTATAGGGCCAGCACCTATATAATGTATTATACACTGATCCCACATCTATATAATGTATTATATACTGATCCCGCACTCCACCAATGTCATCTATAGGACCAGCGTCTATATATAATGTATTATATACTGGTCCCACACTCCCCTATGTCATCTATAGGGCCAGCATCTATATATTGTATTATATACTGGTCCCACACTCCCTTATGTCATCTATAGGGCCAGCATCTATATACAATGTATTATATACAGGTCCCACACTCCCTTATGTCATCTATAGGGCCAGTATGTACGTGCTATGTATTATATACTGGTCCCACACTCCCTTTTCTGATCTATAGGTCCCTTATCTGTATACAGTGGGTTATATGGAAATCATACGGTTGATATGACATCTGCAGGTGCTGATACGCAGAGAATAGCGCAGGAAGCAGACAGCGCTGTTCTCTGTGCAGTGGTCAGATCGGGTACTGCAGGTCAGCCCAGGCTAACCGTTCCATTCCCCTGGAGGTCGGGGCCCCACATGATGTAACCGTTACGTGTTATGGCCCCTATAGTGGATGAGTCCGGCCAATCCCATCCATCTATGGGTGAAATAAATCTGCCGCAGAAAAGCTTCCACTTCAACATCACTCTAGTATTTGCAAATCTCAGCCTGACAGATCTATCTGCGGAAACGCCGACCTCATTCATGGAGGTGTTATAAGGGCGGGAGGTCCGCACAGGAAAACGCTGAAGACTTTCTGTGAAAAATATTGTAGAAATAATTGCAACGCATTTCTGCCACACAGTTTTCAGCCACGGCTCACTGTGGGGCTTTATCCTCAACACTAATGTCCCACATTGTGGAAATGTAGCAGAGAAGACGCTGCGACGTGAATGAGATTGTGGCTGTTCACGTCCGCACGACGCGTTTTCCCTAAAGATTTAATAAGGGAAGAAAATCTTGGCAAAAACACTGCGTGAAATAATGCAAAGAGTTTCTGCTGCGTTCCACAACGGGAGGCCTTAATAGAAGTCCTACACTCTTCTATAGAATCTATAGGTCCTGTATAGAGACCTCTGTATGTTGTGTTCTATAGGGCCTTACCCCTATGTAGTGTATTGGTCCAGCATCTATATACCACATATTATATAGTGGTTCCACATTCCCCTATGTAATCTATGGGTCCTGTAGCTACAGTATATACTGGTCCGCTATAGAATACATGAGGTTCTGTACATTCCACTTGTGTTTGTATAGATTTTGTTGTCTTGTATATATGTCTGTAGTCCTGTCCATCTATAGGTGATAGCAGCTGTATAGGATCACTCCCGTAGTTTGGGTCCCTTTGCTCTTATTTCTGGTGCGTGTTATACTTCTCTATAGGTGCTACGCTCTCTTACATGTATGACTACGTATGTATAATCTATGTAGGGGGATATATAGTAACTAATCCCTGCCAGACTTCCCATATACATGATGGGCCCACACTTGGGAGGTCTTTTTGACACTTTTTGCTTTGTTGTGGTGTCAGATTGTCGCACTTTATTTTCGCACAAAGACTCACCAGATTTAGAGGGAGAGTTTAAGCCGAGGAGGGGCCAATGACGGGGGCTGGTGCTAAACCTGCTGTGTATGGGCGTGGTGTATTCTGTGTTTATACCCACTTAGTCATTGTTGCAATTAGGAGTCCTTTGTAATGTTTATCAAAGCCCCGCCTCCTATTATTGCACTTCCCTCTGTGAATGAGGCTCCGCCCCTCAGCTCCTCCCTTCGGTTTCTGTTTCCTGTTGAGCTTTTGTTTATAAACAGCAGCAAATGTGAAGAAGTGGAGCTGCAGTGTAAAGTAAAGGTAACCTGGTCCGAGTATAGTCCGTTTCCATGCGGCTTGGATCCTGATATTTACTTTTCCTGTAATGGGATCATGTGAGATGTAAGAAGATAGCGGAGGATTGAATGACGGATATACTAGTCACACACAGAGCAGCAGGTTACATTGTATCCAGTGCAAGAGCTGCAGTAACCGAGACGTAACTTCAACTTAATGGACCTGAATGACATCATGTCTTGTCAGTCAGAGCTGCATTCTTAATTCTGCTGACTTTATCTCTCCGGGCCCAACGTCTTACAGCTTTATATAATTGCAGAAATGATCAGGCAGCTGGATGTCGGTATGTCCGATTCTTTTGTTCTGATGAATCTTTGTTGACACTTTCTTGCAGATTTTGGGCAAGTTGTGGCTTAAAGGGGTTGTCCCATAAATTAAAGTGGAAGGACCTAAGAGCCAGGTCGTGTGTGGGTGGGACTGGTGGCCAGAGATAAAATCCAGCCCTCCCCTTGAAGTGAATGGGAGCACCAACCGTCACCAGTCCCGCCCACATTCAGCCCGGCGCCTCCCACTTTACTTCATGAGACAATCCCTTTAATGTTTAGATTTGTTCTGCAGTGAAAACCATTTGTCACCGCTTTGTTTTTATACTTTTTTATAGTTTTATCTCCATTTTTTTTTAACTTTTTGACAAAATTGGATATTACAAGAGGTTAAAAAAGAGAATCGGCAAATTTTCTTCGAAGATGTTTTGTTAGGATAGTTTTTTTTAAATCTAGTTGTAGGCGCTTGGCGATTGTTACCGCTGGTGGTTCCATACATTTTCTGACTTTATTTGTATATTACCTTCTGTTAGGACTGAACATGTAAGGAAATTAAATCAGTTCATTTGTATTTTCAAAGTACAATTCAGATTTTCATCAGAATCGTGAAATCGGCGCATGTGGCCTGGGCCGGAGTCCGATGTTCAGAGCTGATAGGCAGGTGGGCGGGAAATACTGTGAAGTAAGAATGGGTTCAGAAATAGAAGGGTTAATAGTATATTCTATAAATTGAGTGAAGGAAAGAGAAATGTAAATCCCATCAATATTTGCCTTGGCCTTTGCCTTCCATCAGTTTTTGCAGACAGTTTTTGGCACAACAGGGAGGTTGTTCCCGCCGCCATCTTGGAGAACTAAGCCCAGATCTTTCGTGGATGTTGCTTGCTCCAATCCGTCTGTCTCTTCACATCAATCCCAGACAGACTGGATGATGTTGCCATTTGGACTATATTTGTGGGGGCCGGATCATCACTTCCAGGACTCCTCCTCCAAAGGGCAAAGGTCACACCAAATATTAATGGGATTTACATTTCTCTTTTCTTCATTCACTTCAAAAATAAACTATTAGCGAGGGCCGGGCAACCTAAAACGAAATCACGAGTAATCGGGCACTTTACCTTGATTACGATTTATGGCGATTATTTAGGTCACACCCCTTTTAAAGTATATGTTGGGATGAACCTCATGACCTTCATCTCACAGGGTTTTTTTTTTTTTCTGAGACTCCTCCTCACTGTGCCAGTCCACTGAAATAAAAAAAATTTTTAAAGCAAAAATTGGAAAATTACCCATGAGCTTGAATAAAATTGATTTTATTTTTAGGTCAACCTGCTCAGTCCTGCCTTATTTCTAAAACTTTTTAAAGGGATCCTATCTTTCAAACACATTTTTTTTCTGAGTAAGATGTTGTAATAGCCTTCAGAAAGGCTATTCCTCTCCTACCTTTCGTTGTCTTCTCCGTGCCGCCGTTCCGTAGGAATCCCGATTTTTAACGGTATGCAAATGAGTTCTCTCACAGCACTAGGGGTGGGCCCCAGCGCTCAGACTGTACTGGAGGCGTCCCCAATGCTGCGAGAGAACTCTTTCCAGCGCCGCCTCCATCTTCCAGCTTACAATACTGTGTAAGCGGCCATTTTCTTGTGGCCAGGCGCAGTCTGCTCTGCCCGAGGCCTAGAAGTCTGAAACCTGCCCCAGAAGAAGAGAATGTTGCTGATGAAGATGGAGGCGGCGCTGGAGAGAGTTCTCTCACAGCATTGGGGACGCCCCCAGTGCTGCAAGAGAACTCATTTGCATGCCGTTAAAAACCAGGATTCCTACAGAACGGCGGCCCGGAGAAGACAATGAAAGGCAGGAGAATAGACTTCCTTAAGGCTATTTCGACGTGTTACTCAGAAAAAAAAAACCTTTGTATGATAGGATCCCTTTAAACCTTATTAGAGTGCGGGTTTCTATGCCATAGAGGATTCGGACGGTTGGGTGATGGTCCTTACGGCACAGTAATAGCTTTTATTACAATGGAAGACTTGATGCCCAAGGTTGACGTAGTTCTTGTGACTTTTCTTGGAATTTGGATTAGTGGTGAATAACAAAAGAGGATTTCCTTATTCTGGGAAGGGACGGCCAACCATAACACTTCCTGAGCAGCCGGAAACTTGAGGTGTGTGGGAATACTTTGCAAATCAGCACATCCCGTTAAAGGGATTTTCTCAGGTGCATGACCACATGTAAATTTCTAGACAAAAGTAAAACATTTTTACAAATAATTAAAAAATTCAGCAAAATTGTGAAGGATTCCTCTAACCATCTTAGTGGTGACATCTGTTGTCTTGATTGGATGCCTATGGGTATGACTATGAATGCAGGAATTTTCTATAGTCTTGGACTTGTTAGATACCCAGCCTTGGTTTCCTTATTGTGGCCGGTTTATCTTATACATATAGTGTCCCTGCCCAACAACCCGGCCACAATAAGGACAAATTCCAGATCATAGAAAGTTTTTTCATTCATGGACCAATCCATTGGCAACTGATCAAGGCGAAAAGATGTCTCCACTAAGATGGTTAGAGAGAATCTTTAAAACTCTTCAATGTTTTTAGACAAGTTTTCAAAAATGTTTAACTTTTAATTATTTACAAATTTTAACAACAAAGACAGTTTTTCATCTCAATGAAGATCTTTGAGAATCACAAAGACGACAGAAAAAACATCCTAGAAGATCTTTGACCATTGACCAAACTTTTCACTGACGGCACATATGAATGGTCTGAATCTTATTCGACAAGTCTTGAGAAGTCCAACATGGTTGGAAGACTGAAGAAGGTTGGCAACATGACCAATGAAGACAACCGTAAAGATCATGAAGACCCAACCGGAAAATGAAGATCTTTGTGCATCACAAAGATGCCAAGTAAACACCCAAGATGATCTTTGACCAATGGCCAAATCTTTAACTTGCGGCACAAATGAATGGATTGAATATCATTCAACAGGAAATGAGAAGAACCCGTTCCGTAGAGAAGACCAACATGGTTGGACGATTGGCAATATGATGGATGAAGACAACTGCAAAGATTATGAAGACCCAACCAGAAAATGAACATTCTGGAGAAAACCACTTCTCAAAGCAAAGCTATGAGTAAGAGACCTTGCGTCTTGAAACGCGTCAGCTAGAGCTATCAGAATGTGGTTTTAATCACCATTTTTCTTCTTTTTTGTCATTTCACATCTATTTACTTTTGTGTGTTTTTTAACCATGTCGGATTAAAAGTTATTTTTTAACTTACCTGGTCGAGCGGATCCTACTATCCTTTTCTATATGCTTTAGCTTTAGTCCTGTACAGGAGGCCATAGAGATTATTGACTGTCTCGGAGTCAGGGTGTGACTGCCATGATGTCACCCCACTATGTAATTAAATGTTTTATAAACTACCCCCACCCTGTGGGAGGTGCCCAGCCCATCCCATGCACTATGTAAGGTCCTGAATCAGAGGTGGCAGTCTTGAGGATTACAGACGGTTTCCTGGGTGTATGTATCGTTGGACAAGTCTTTATCGTGTTCCTCAGATTCTTACACAATGTTTTGCCTCTTCTCCATATTTACACACATGTTTAGACCTGAAGACTCCACCACCATGTAAAATGCCATACTGGATCTATTCTGGCCCACGTAGCATCTTTTTGGGTTCAGGTATCGGACTCTTGATGCTAAAGCTCGTCTTATTGGTCAGGGCTGGAAACGATCATGGAAGAGGAGCAGCCGGGGTGTCTTAGAAGTCTTAAACTAAGCCGTAAGTCAGCCGTGGAAATAAGACGACAAGCAGTGGATCTTGGAGCAACAACAAAAATACGTTTATAACTTGTAGTGACTTCTAAGCGATCCCTGATAAGCCGGTCTACGAGAAAATGCTTTGTAGGTATGACTGCGCGTTTGTTGTGTGACCTGGGATATAAGGCCCCATGGACTCGACAGTAGAGCTCGTGTAAAGATGGATCCGACCGCAGAGATGGAATTTCTATCAATCCATCTGTAGAATAGATGGACCGAGCCACAAAAACAGACGGAATAGGACCTGCTCCATGTTTTGTAACCTAGTAGATGAGGTTGGATGAAGACCTAGGTCCATCAAGTCCAACCTGTGACCCTAGAAGATGCCAACCCCATGCCAGAGGACAATATGGCTTCCTGACTTGCCTTATCTAGTTTTAAAAATGAAAAATTTACATTTTTTTTTCCACACAACATAGAAATAAAATAAAAAGAATAAAACCTATGTGTAAGAGCGAACGGGAACATCAATGAAATTGTAAAATACCGTATGCACTCGAGAATAAGCCGACCCCCCCCCCCTTAATTTTACCACAAAAAACTGGGAAAACTTATTGACTCAAGTATAAGCCTATGGGGGGAAATGCAGCAGGTACGGGAAAATTTCAAAAATTAAAATGGTTTTTGGGTGCAGTAGATGCTGGGGAAGGGGAGGGGGTGTTTTGGTTGTCTGCCCCTTCCCTGAGCTTGAGGAATGGTCCCCCCCCCCCCCCCCAACTGGAATTCAGCCTGGCTGAATATAGGGGATCTGTGGTGCTCCTATAAACCCCTTCCCGATGGAACAGGAGCACTGCAGATACCCTATAATAATTTATATTTTTTATTTATTTTTTTTTTTTGCTTGACTCGAGTATAAGCCAAGGGGTTTTTTTTAGCACAAAAACTGTGCTTAAAAATTCGGCTTATACTCGAGTATATCCGGTAATTGTGTAATCTCAATAAAAATGCACCTGGTGTTAGAGTTAATCACAAATGGCTCTGTTGTGCTGCTGTAGGCCGAGATAACCCTGTGTAGACAGATAAGTCTCTGTACGCAGCTCCCCTGCCGCTCCCTGGTCTCTGGGGGAGGGCCAACACTGCCGCCAAGGAGACTGTTGTTATCTCTGACATTCTATGCCATAAAGTGCACACGCCATGCTGCACAGCCCATACAGGAAGGGTGTGTTTTTTCAACATGGCCTCCCCCAGGGAAACTTCTATTTAGTTGAAATTAAGTTTGTGCTACCCCCTCCCCCGATATTCTTGGGATGCTCCGCAAGAAACAAGCATAGGGCTACATGGTGACGGTGGTATCTGTGACTTCTAAGACCTTGTGCACACAGCTGGATGGCAGCACCTATACAAGTCCATGGCATTAGATTATAGTCATACTTGATGGTTTTGGGGGCAGCCGGGGGTCTGATACTGATTTTTGTTGCGGTTCAGGAGCTACAAGCTGCTCCTATGTCGGTGCCTTATAAAGGAGCGTTCTGTAACGTCCTGGCCCCGGGGCATTGTGTGAGGAGTACATTGTAGAGATAAGCAGATGCTGCGCTCCTTATCTGTCGCCGTCTGCTTGTGCTGCAGGTCACCAGGGTGGTCGGCCCGGGATGGACCAGATTTATACAGTAAGGCAGTGTTCACATTGTAGTTATGGTGCGGTTATTGTTGTGATGTTGGAAGACCGTGACAAAAAGCGCAAACCCTGATCCAGATCTAATGCAGGGCATACAGCTGCAGGTTTGTTACTGTGTATCGGTGTTTGGCCTGGTGCACACGACGGACTCTGCAGGCTGAGGAGGAGCTGATTTTGATTATGCACCCGGATGACATCCAAGTAATTTCCATCCCCCACTAATTTCAAGGGGGATTCAGGAGTATCGCTGCCCCCCTCCAAGAACACTCCCTTGGTCATGTACACGGGGCCTTTGGCTCAGAGGATTGTCTACACCGTATATACTGTAATTGTAGTAAACCCTCCGCTTCGCTCTGTGCAGGACTTCAGTCACTGACAGCAAGCAGAGCTCCTAATACCTGGATGAGCCCCTGTAACCCAGGATTGTCCTACAAAACCGGTCCGGACCACGGCTATAATGTGCCCCGACTACCAGCGCCCCAGTGATACCTCGTGCCGGTCGTTTAGGATTAGGGCTGGGATTTTCAGCCATGTAGAGCGCCATCTGAAGGACTCGGTGATTGTGCGCCGTGCACCTGTTACCTGCGGCTCCCACCTCGCTGTATGAAGTTCTGCGCTGAGAATCATTTACACTCCTCACATTAAATATTTCTCTTTATTTGCTAATGGTTTTGCACTAATTGCCTCTCCGAGAGGTTAATAGCCGTGCGTGTAAATCCTGCTAATTGCCGTGTAATTATTCACTGTGAGCACGTGTATGCAGATGACGGCGTCTACAAAGCATCAGAGAGAAGCAGCGAATACTCCCAATCCTGGACGGCGGCCTCACACCTTCTCTACTGCCTGCAGGGGACTACAAGGCTCAGCATGTCAGGAGATCCTTCAGTTTGCTGAGATTATGAAGTCTCCTCCAAGATCCCATTTATTTACCGTGTATGTTACCGAATCCCGCTCCTGCATTTAGGGAACAGGGCCGGGTTGCACCTTTTGCAGCTTCAGTAGTCTCCAAGGGCGAGGATACGGTAAGAGCGGAGCGTGCCGCGCGTCACCCCAGCTACCATAGACTAAAGGAGAAGATTCTGTATAGCGGTCTGGTCACATCTTGCTCACTCTTGCCGTTTCCGGATAGGTGCAGCCGCCTCGATAAGGCGCTGAGGATGCGCCCAGTGGATATGCTATATATTAAAATGAGAATATTCGTGCTTTAATAATATATATCCTATGCCCACTTACTGGAGAATGGCTGGTGATGAAGAGCTAGATCAGGCTTCCGACATCTGACACTCTGATACCAATCGCCCACCGGCAGCAGAATTGGAACCACAGTTTTATGCCGTGTGTAGTAGCCATGGCCACTGCACCACAGATGCAGTAACCCAACTTGTCCACTGCATGTAGAGTGGCGCTGTGGTTCTGGCTCTGATCTCTGTGTTTGTGACAACAATTCCCATTGGAGTGTCAGATGTAGGAGCCACATCAGTCTGATATTCTGAGGAAAGGTCTATTAAGGTCATGCCTTAGAGGGGTTCTCCAGGAAAAAGTCAAAACCCAAGGACTTGCCTATCCCCGGCACTCTTGTACAGCCTCGGGATCAGTGGCCAGAACGGGAATCATGGCTGTACAATGAACGGTGCGACACGGTAGTCGAGTGTGACATTTAATTCATGATTTTTTTTATTCCCGGCTGCTCCTGGGTTTTGACTATATATTCCTGGAGAACCCCTTTTCTTCCCAACTTAGATGCGGACGTTGCTGATGCTTAATCCCCAGTGGTCGCTGCAGCTGCTCCCCAGGACTCTATGAAGATACCGGCTGTGCGGGTGGCAGGCTGGTGTTGGATTTCCATCGGTGGAAGGGTCGTCCTTCTACTTCACCACCAGTGACTGATTGGCTGGTGGGGGAGGCCAAAGTGCATACATGCAATTTTGCCTCCCCTAATTTTTTGTTGAATTTTTGTTCGTTCTAAGGCATGTCCATACCAACTAGCCTACAATGGTTAGCAAAGGAATGATGAAAAAGGAGGAAGGACTTCTAAATCTCCTCCGACCAAATTTTTGCAATGATAAAAAAAAAAAACTAAAACTTAACCTAAACCCATTTTGTGTCTCCCTCTCAGGTGACCTTTGACGATGCAGCGATTTACTTCTCAGAAGAACAATGGCAGAACCTGGAGGAGTTTCAGAAGAAGATTTACAAGGAGCTCATCAAAGAAATCTATGAGACGATGCTGGCGCTGGGTAAGGATGGCGCACAATGGTCACTAGAAGGAAATCTCTATCTGCAAATCTCTTTTGTGTGCAAATTTTCAGCGAGGGCAAATTTACAACAATTTGCAACCAGTTTTCTACAAATGCCAGCATTCCTTGTTCTCCTCTATGCACATCAGTTTGTGCCCACTACTTGTTTCGGTAGCTCCTTCCCCAGTCCAGCCTGTAAGATTGTTTTCTTCCTGGGATAAAGCATGCATAGTGCCATACCCTAATGGTCTTGCTGTGCCAACACGACCAGGAAACAGAGGCCGTACTCGATCACGTGGGGCTGTGTCAGGCGTCACCAGATCGCACCACGTGGCCAGGTTGTTGAGTCAGATCAGAATTGAAAAAGCAAATATTTAGTAAGTCCCTCATCGACTATAGTGAGAGTGATGGGTAATTTTTGGCCTCCAGATAAGCAGACAGCCCTGATACCATCACAAGTGCAGGTAAAGGCAGACCTTGTCCTAGTCTGTAAGATTTCTTCTGCATCCTCTGGGTCTTCGGTTTCACCGGACGACAAATTTTTCCCATAACAACTCCGCCGGTTCCTCCGCCATTGGATCTCCAATTTGCATTCTCGGCTGTTTCATACAAATCTAAAGACTAAACATATTTTCATCCAACCAAATCCGCCCCTGACTTGTGAAATAGAAAGGTCGTCTTTATTTCCATATAACCAAAGTGACATCCGGTTTGCCTACAGGCAGCTGACTGTACGCACCGACATCACGATCTTGGCTGATGTTCTTATGTTGGGCTTACCATAAAGTTTATGGCACGTACAATAATATGATGGCCGATATAATGTGTCTCTGCTACATGTGTTTTAGGGGCGGGTCAGACATTGCAAATTTTGCAGGTCAGAGCAAAAAAAAATTTCAAAGAAATAGAACACAAGCAATAGACGGGTATTGTAAACAAGCGAGCGAAGATTGTCACAAAACGAAATCTGACAAGTCAAGTCGGTAACCAGGAAGCCATACATACCAGTCAGATTATATCAGCAGCTAGAAACCTTCAGCCTCAACCCAAAAGAAGTGGGCTAGTGAAGGGCACCACATCAAAGGGGTGTGCCATAAAGGGGGCAGTAGAATAGTAAGCAGCTGACCCCACGGTATGATGTCATGGAGCTGATGGGGTTGGCGTCACCAGGCCATGTTGTGAATGCCAGCCAGTACCTTTAGGACTCTTCACTAATTTACATAGTCCCCGGAGTCCCAGGTATAGCAGGGCCTTCCATAGAAGTGGACTACAGCAGTGTGTAGTCATGGATGGTTGAGCATGGCCTCTGTCAGAGTATAGTCCATTAAAGCCAGGTAAAATATGGAGTGCTGAAGAAATGCAACCAGTCCTGAGCACTGCGCCCGCTTTACCCTGAGCTAGTTCTTAAAACAAAAATGGTAAACTTGTGGTGTGATTTTCAATCTACTTTTTTGTTTCATAGGATACCGCATCCCAAAACCTGAAATTGTGTCTCGGATTGAGCGGGGGGAAGAGCCATGCATTGATACATGCAAGAAGCCAAAACTGCAAGAGTCTCAGCCAGAAGGTGCTCCAGATGCTAGTAAAGGTGCCTGCATTATAATACTACCTCCTATATACAAGAATATAACTACTATAATACTACTCCTATATACAAGAATATAACTACTATAATACTGCTCCTATGTACAAGAATATAACTACTATAATACTGCTCCTATGTACAAGAATATAACTACTATAATACTACTCCTATGTACAAGAATATAACTACTATAATACTGCTCCTATGTACAAGAATATAACTACTATAATACTGCTCCTATGTACAAGAATATAACTACTATAATACTACTCCTATGTACAAGAATATAACTACTATAATACTGCTCCTATGTACAAGAATATAACTACTATAATACTCCTCCTATATACAAGAATATAACTACTATAATACTACTCCTATGTACAAGAATATAACTACTATAATACTACTCCTATGTACAAGAATATAACTACTATAATACTACCTCCTATGTACAAGAATATAACTACTATAATACTACTCCTATGTACAAGAATATAACTACTATAATACTGCCTCCTATGTACAAGAATATAACTACTATAATACTGCCTCCTATGTACAAGAATATAACTACTATAATACTGCCTCCTATGTACAAGAATATAACTACTATAATACTGCCTCCTATGTACAAGAATATAACTACTATAATACTACCTACTATGTACAAGAATATAACTATAATACTGCTCCTATGTACAAGAATATAACTACTATAATACTGCCTCCTATGTACAAGAATATAACTACTATAATACTACCTCCTATGTACAAGAATATAACTATTATAATACTACTCCTATGTACAAGAATATAACTATTATAATACTACTACCTATTGATAGGGAAATTAATACATTCATATATATTTCCTATATGTGTGTACATTCATTTTCTCCAGGTCAGCCTGACCCATCTTCCATATTAATCAGAATATATGCAGACTGGTGCACCCAGATAATAAACCAGATCATAATAAAGTCATAAACTTCTATTAATACAGTACAGATAAAATTAATAGTAGACAGTCATTGGGACTTTGCCTTGTCATGTAACACGATGATTTCATCTAATATTACCTCGGCTATCATGTGGTGTGATTGAAATTTACCTTTTTGGGAAATTGTCATTGGATACTAATAGAGATTAGTGAGTAGTATTCGATTGAATGCTGCGGTATTCAAAATATTCGTACTCGGTCAAATACTACTAACCGCAGTAAAGATTCGATTCAAAGCCAGCGTTTATTGGCCGAATGCTATACAGTGTATAGCATTTGGCAAATCAAGGTTCTGCAGCAGGCTCGTCCTTGCTCGTCGAGAGAGCTGGCAGCTTGCTGTTACGAGCGAGCTTACTTTTTCTCATAGGAATGCATTGACCAGCGTTGATTGGCTAGTGTACAGTCATGGCCAAAAGTTTTGAGAATGATACAAATATTACTTGTTACAAAGTCTACTGCTTCAGTTTTCCTAACGGCAATTTGCATCTACTCCAGAATGTTATAAAGAGTGATCAGCTTAACAGCAATTACTTGCAAAGTCAATATTTGTCTAGAAAATGAACTTTATCCCCCAAAACACATTTCAACATCATTGCAGCCCTGCCTTAAAAGGACCAGCTAACATAGTTTCAGTGATTGCTCCATTAACACAGGTGTGGGTGTTGATGAGGACAGGGCTGGAGATCAATCTGTCATGATTAAGTAAGAATGACACCACTGGACACTGTAAAAGGAGGCTGGTGCTTGGCATCATTGTTTCTCTTCTGTTAACCATGGTTATCTCTAAAGAAACACGTGCAGTCATCATTGCACTGCATAAAAATGGCCTAACAGGGAAGAGTATTGCAGCTAGAAAGATTGCACCTCAGTCAACAATCTATCGCATCATCAAGAACTTCAAGGAGAGAGGTTCCATTGTTGGGAAAAAAGGCTCCAGGGCGCCCAAGAAAGACCAGCAAGCGCCAGGACCGTCTCTTAAAAGTGTTTCAGCTGCGGGATCGGGCTACCAGCAGTGCAGAGCTTGCTCAGGAATGGCAGCAGGCAGGTGTGAGTGCATCTGCACGCACTGTGAGGCCGAGACTCTTGGAGCAAGGCCTGGTCTCAAGGAGGGCAGCAAAGAAGCCACTTCTCTCCAGAAAAACCATCAGGGACAGACTGATATTCTGCAAAAGGTCCAGGGAGTGACTGCTGAGGACTGGGGGAAAGTCATTTTCTCTGATGAATCCCCTTTTTGATTGTTTGGGACATCTGGAAAACAGCTTATTGGGAGAAGAGGAGGTGAGCGCTACCACCAGTCTTGTCTCATGCCAACTGTAAAGCATCCTGAAACCATTCATGTGTGGGGTCGCTTCTCAGCCAAGGGAATCGGCTCTCACAGTCTTGCCTAAAAACACAGCCATGAATAAAGAATGGGACCAGAATGTCCTCCAAGATCAACTTCTCCCAACCGTCCAAGAGCAGTTTGGCCACCAACAATGCCTTTTCCAGCATGATGGAGCACCTTGCCATAAAGCAAAGGGGAGAACTAAATGGCTCAGGGAACAAAACAGAGAGATTTTGGGTCCATGGCCTGGAAAGTCCCCAGATCTTAATCCCGTTGAGAACTTGTGGTCAATCATCAAGAGACGGGTGGACAAACAAAAACCTACAAATTCTGACAAAATGCAAGCATTGATTGTGCAAGAATGGACGGCTATCAGTCAGGATTTGGTCCAGAAGTTGATAGAGAGCTGCCAGGGAGAATTGCAGAGGTCCTGAAGAAGAAGAAGGGGCAACACTGCAAATATTACACCGCTGCAGTAACTCCTTCTAACTGTCACTATAAGCTTTTATTACTCAGAATATGATTGCAATTCTATCTCTGTATGTGATAAAAACATCTGACAAACACACAGAAACCAGAGGGAGCAGATCATGTGACAAGAGGAGATTTGTGGCAGTCTCAGAACTTTTGGCCATGACTGTACAAGAATATAACTACTATAATACTACCTACTATGTACAAGACTATAACTACTATAATACTACCTACTATGTACAAGAATATAACTACTACTAGCTGGTACCCGCGACTTCGTCTGCGGTGATTGTAGCAGTGGGTATATACAGGCGCGGGTAAGGTTTTCGTACTGTGTATAAAGGATGGGATATGAAATGTAAGTTTGTATCTTGTTGTTGCTGTAATTCAGAGAATACGTGAGACTTTTGTGTTGCAGTTACTTTGTATTAGAGCTGCTATATATACGGTGTTGTGAGAAACTTTACATAGTGACTTTGGGACAGAAGTATTTGAAGTTAACCCTTTCCCGCCGATGGCATTTTTTGATTTGACTCCCCTCCTTCCAAACCCCATAACTTTTTTATTTCTCCGCTCCCAGAGTCATATGAGGTCTTAATTTTTCCAGGGACAAATTTTTCTTCATGATGCCGCCATTATTTATTCTATATCATGTACTGGGAAGCAGGGAAAAAATTCAGAATGGGGTGGATTTGAAGAAAAAATGCATTTCTGCGATTTTTTTTTTTTTTTTTTTTTTTTTTTTTTTTTTTACGGGCTTTGGTTTTACGGCGTTCACTTTGCAACCAAAATGACATGTCCCCTGTATTCTGTGTTTCGTTACGATTCCGGGGATACCAAATTTATATGGTTTTATTTACATTTTGACCCCTTAAAAAAAATCCAAAACTGTGTTAAAAAAATTTTTTTTTCAAAAGTCGCCATATTCCGACAGCCGTAACTTTTTTTTATACGTGCGTGTACGGGGATGTATAGGGCGTCTTTTTTTGCGGGGTCGGGTGTACTTTTTAGTTCTACCATTTTCGGGAAATGTTATTGCTTTGATCACTTTTTATTCAAATTTTTATCAGAATCAAAACAGTGAAAAAATGGCGGTTTGGCATTTTTCACCATTTTTCCCGCTACGGCGTTTACCGAACAGGAAAAATATTTGTATAGCTTTGTAGAGCGGGCGATTTCGGACGTGGGGATACCTAACATGTATGTGTTTCACGGTATTTAACTACTTTTATATGTGTTCTAGGGAAAGGGGGGTGATTTTAATTTTTAATCCTTTTTAATTTTTTTTTATATTTTTTTTTACTTTTTTTAAACTTTTTTTTTTTGCTTGTATTAGACCGCCTAGGGGTATTGACATGGGTGGGCGGTGTCGCGGATTGTCAGAGCGGTGGGGGTCGGCAAACATGGCTGCTCCGGAGCGTTAAAGAGCCTCCTGGAGTATTGGTAAGGTGAGGGGCAAAGTGGTAAAGTTTATGTATATGTGATTGTGTGGGGTCAGGGGCGAGGCTGTAGAGGGCAATATGAATTGTGTGGCTTGCTATGGTCCAAAGTGTGTGAGATTGCAGAGATGGTGGTGTGAGTTTGGGTTTTGTGGGGGTCCTGGCACAAACGTATGTGTGCTATTGTGACGAAAAGTAGCCTATTGCGCAGTCGGGTGTATTAGCTATGTTTGTGGAAAATTTCAGCCAAATCGGTGGAGCGGTTTTTGCGTGATTGAGGAACAAACATCCGAACATCCAAAATTCACAAACCCACAAACTTTCACATTTATAATATTAATAGGATAATACTACCTCCTATGTACAATAATATAACTACTATAATACTACCTCCTATGTACAATAATATAACTACTATAATACTACTCCTATGTACAAGAATATAACTACTATAATACTACTCCTATGTACAAGAATATAACTACTATAATACTACCTCCAAAGTATCTGGAGGTCAGAAAAAAGCCAGATAATGTAAAATTGTGGAGAAATGTATATATCGATTGCTGAATACTCTGATAACACTGCAAATAAGTCTGTTCATTTATTTATGGATTTATTTTTTCCCCTCTTTTTCCTGCCAGCAATGGACTCTTAAGTTAAAGTGATTATCATATGTGTTATCTGACGGACATGTCTGATTTATGTTATATTATTATTAGCTATTAATTCTGCTGGAATGTAATGTATTTTTTTTTTTTGTTTTTACTAATAAAAATTACCTCCTATGTACAAGAATATAACTACTATAATACTACTCCTATGTACAAGAATATAATTACTATAATACTACTCCTATGTACAAGAATATAACTACTATAATACTGCTCCTATGTACAAGAATATAACTACTATAATACTACTCCTATGTACAAGAATATAACTACTATAATACTGCTCCTATGTACAAGAATATAACTACTATAATACTACCTCCTATGTACAAGAATATAACTACTATAATACTGCTCCTATGTACAGGAATATAACTACTATAATACTGCTCCTATGTACAAGAATATAACTACATACTACAGATGTATATTATAGCGGTGTATTTTACCAATGGCATGTTTTCTTCTCTACAGACTCAGAGCCGGTGATAAAGGTTGAGCGGGAATCTCCTGAGGCTTCCATTCCTGTTGCTCCTAGTGAGATTTCTTCGTCTCAGGAGCGCCTTGGTGTTCAGTGTTTACGTTGCGGGACTTTCTGTAACAACCAGTGTAGAATGGGATTTCAGTGGAATACACAGGGAATGTATCCGGGACCTCCTATGGATGGAAATCATGGGAAGCCGTATGTGAATCCTCCACCCGCTTACTTCAATGGGAGCCCAATATCTCCAGGATATGCAGGGAGAAATGAAGGAATGTCCCATCCCCCCTCTCCATTGGCGCACTATGGGAATGCAGGAATGGTGCCACTGTCTCCACACTATCTTGGTCCTGGATACAGAAATGCCACTGACCCGAGCCCTCCATTTTCAATGCCTGAGAGACCTGGAAATCCAGTGTTTGCTTTTGAGCAAATGCCCATGGGCCCGCCTAGTAGTCACATTGGTAAGAAGGAAGTTTGTCCTTTTTTTTATTTATTTATTTTTTTATTAATACAAAGTGCAACTAAAAAACTTGTCCCTCTCTGTTATACTGTTATTGGAGGTGGGACTAGAGGCTGTGTTGGGGGTGTGGTAATGGCATATTTTTCTTTTTTTTTAATATTGTACTTAATTTTTTTTCTTTAAAATAAATCGAATTTTTTTTTTTTTTTTTTTTTCTTGGGGAGGGTGCTGATTTTTCCTGTAACTGGGACTGAAACCTTATCCCCAGTTACAGGAGGAGTGCACCCTCCCGCCCATTGCTGCTGAGCTGATCTGCGTCCTCTAGGACCCAGCAGCTCTAAGAGTCTCTGATCCTTGGCGGATGATGTTACTGCCAGGTCAGAGGGGAGCCGTATCATGGCGGCTCCTATAGCTCTGTATACCCTAATAGGGTACAGAAAGCAAGCCCCCACACAGCTATAGTCATGTAAAAATAAGGTTTATGTACTCATCATAATCTGACACACAACTTTTTTTTTTTTCCAAAGAATAATTAGTAAAAATTAGTACCGTGTACGAGCAGAAGCCGACTTGAATATAAGCCGAGGCCCCTAATTTTACCACAAAAACATGGGAAAACTTTTTGACTCGAGTATAAGCCGAGGTGGGCGGGGGGGGGGGATCCACCATTGCAGATAATACGTCTGGTCATGTGCATTACAGCTTAATAACTCCATGGGGATCATAGTAATAGCAGTTAACCTCATCATGTCCCTCACATTAACCCCCTGTGTGCCTGACATAAGTTACTGATATGTGGGACATATGGAGGTAATAATTAGGTATATTCATCAATAAGGTCCTTCATTAGTACCCCCATGTGTCTCACCTATTAGTAACCCTTATATGGGGCACACAGGGGTTAATATGAGGGACATGATGGGGTTAACTGCTATTAATGGGAGGCGCATGGAGTTACTGAAACTAATAACCCCAAGTGCCTGAAATTACTAGGAATAGTGACCCCTGCAGGTACCTGAGTGTTACTGTCACCTTACTGTAGCCTCCTCTCCTCCATACTACAGACATCTTCTATAAGACGCAATGAATCCTGCACATAATGGCCTCTGATTTATCTGCAGATTCTAGTGGCTACAGGACCTTTGATGACATCACAGTCACGTGACCTAATGACAAGCCAATCCCAGAGCAGTAGCACTAAAGGACCTCCCACTTTGTTTAATTTATGCAGGTCCTTCAAGTTTCTGTGCTCCGTGGAGCCTGACTCGAGTATAAGCCGAGGGGAGCATAAAAACTGTGCTGAAAAAGTCGGCTTATACTCGAGTATATACGGTAAATAATAATAATGGTATTGCAGTGATTGTATCAGCTTAGAATAACGGTAAGAGGGTAGTGTACGTCATGGCGGTTTTTGTGTCAGATTTCTATTTAGTTTCTAAGGGAATGAGACCTACAGAGGAAGGTTCCTCGGCCCTGCTGCATCCACTAATGGCTTCAGCTCAAAAAATCCATCACAAACCACCACCGCAGCTCTACCATTATAGCAAAAAAGAAATGTGGAATTACTCTTGTTTTTTCCTTTTCTCAGTTCCCTCCCTGATAACATTAATAAGTTACATTTACCCCAATATAGTGCCTAACCCCCCAAAAAAAAACACTTAGAACACAAGCCCTCTGACAATCATGTTAATAAAGGTAGAGGACAGGGTCTAAGAGAATTGGGATGGGAACGGCGTGACCGGAGTGTGCCCCTTCCTCCTACACGTCTACTAGGAAGGAGGGGGCTGCCTGCCATTCCTTGGACAATGTACATGGGGGATGTGGAGATAAAACCTGTGGTGGGAGTGCAGGAATATCAAGGAGCCTTGTAAGACTAAGTGCTGGCGAAGACACAAACCTAAGCGAGTGCTGCAGACTGTATCTGCGGGAAAGGTTTATATACCAGAAAGCTGGAAACATGGTGCTT
Source organism: Leptodactylus fuscus (assembly GCF_031893055.1). Classification (NCBI taxonomy): domain Eukaryota; kingdom Metazoa; phylum Chordata; class Amphibia; order Anura; family Leptodactylidae; genus Leptodactylus; species Leptodactylus fuscus. Next base: position 223,212,173 of record NC_134268.1, on the reverse strand, counting down.
TCCCCTCCTCCGCACTGCAGAGATTCTCAGGATTTTTAGCTCGTGCACTTTTAAAGGTTACATTTTTTATTTGGATTATTCAAATAACTTTGCCTCTTTTTTGGTAAAGCCTATTTGCAGATTTTAGTTTTACTTTCATTTAATATGTGGGGAAAGAAGAAAAGTTTTTCCTTTATTTTATTTTCTTAACTCGCATAGTCTGCTAAAGGGCTACTAAAATATCTTGTAAATCTGTTCAGTTTTCTTTCTCCCTTTTACAGGTAACTTTTATGCAAAGTTTTGTTGGTGGGGGTGGGGCTTTGTGTGTGGGCTTTGGGCTTCGTGTGTCTTACATTTATTTTTTGGTGTTTTAAAACCCCAATTACAAGAACAATACCCCCCTCCTAACATACACTGCAGAACTGATCTGAGTCCTCTAGGACGCAGGAGCTCCTGCAGTTCCCCGGCACACACTGATCTAGGTTCTCTAGGACCCAGGAGTTCCTGCAGTTCCCCAGCACTCAGCGATCTAGGTTCTCTAGGACCCAGGAGCTTCTGCAGTTCCGCAGCACACACTGATCTAGTTTCTCTAGGACCCAGGAGCACCTGCAGTTCCTCGGCACACACTGATCTAGGTTCTCTAGGACCCAGGAGCTCCTGCAGTTCTCTGGCACACACTGATCTAGGTTCTCTAGGACCCAGGAGCTCCTGCAGTTCCTCGGCACACACTGATCTAGGTTCTCTAGGACCCAGGAGCTCCTGCAGTTCCCCAGCACACACTGATATACGTTCTCTAGGACCCAGGAGCTCCTGCAGTTCCCTGGCACACACTTATCTAGGTTCTCTAGGACCCAGGAGCTCCTGCAGTTCCCCGGCACACAGCGATCATGTGATCATAACATGGTGGCTTCCATAGTTGTATACAGGCCCCTCTGTGCTCAGCGTGTGCAGTAGCCTCTTTATTTACATTTGTCTGGACACTGTTCATACTACACATCGCCATTCACGTCAGTGGATCAAAGCTGCTGTACCAACCAATGTGCACAATAAAGGGGTCACAGTACTCGTGCCCGTGCTCCAGACTCTTCATTGCTCACATCGGTTGGTACTACAAACGCCAAATATCAGACCACCACAAGTCTTCTATGGATGGTCAGTCCTAAGGTTAGGCTTAGTTTTAGAATCCTCAGTATCCCCTTTAAGGAGCACTTTCTTGGAAACCACATACAGAATCTCGTTAACGCTAATTATTAGAATTTTTCTCCAATTTTTTGTGCCGAATAAGTATTAAGGGTTCAGAATGCAAAAGACAGAAAGTAGGAGGAAAGTTTATGGACCGAGCGAATAGTCCGGACTGTGTTGTGGATCTCTCTACGGATGTGCGACCTGTAGTGACGATACACCGTACGTTGTCCATAGTGTAAAGTAGAACTGACCGGTGAAGAGAACTCGATCTAACGTTACAAAATGTTTCTTGTTTCATTTCAGATCTCGAGAACAGAAATCGAAATCCTCATGTAAACAATGCGATGTTCCATGATCGAAGAAATCCTTTGCCCCCGTGTCCCGCCTGCGGAACATTTTGTAATAACCAGTGTGGAATGAACATTCATTGGGATCAAAGGAGGTTGCACCATCCTGTTCCTGGGCCGGTGGATGGGGCACAGGGGCATCGTTACAATTCTCCTCCAAACCCGTACTTTACTGGTGGAGCAAATCCTGCAGCTTTTGCAAATATACGCCCTCCTGTCAGACACGGAACCCCTCCAGTAAATGTTCAAGGGAACGCTGGGATGAGTCAGATATCCGCACCTTATTCCGGATTTCGCAGGCCTGGAGATGCTAAGTCTCCAAATGTTTTGCTCAACAAACCAGAGCTCTCTGCCGGCAATGCCATTCATGGAAGTGGTGCAGCAGCTTCTTCGCCTCATGGCCCTAACCAGGCGGTCAAGTACGGAACGGTACCTACAAACAATGGTGGGAATCACAAGAAGTCTCAGTCTATGTCTCCACTGGCAGCTATTGAAACGATGCCAGTGTTTTCTGCCAGTAACAGTCCTGTTGGTGACCAGAGGAATAGACCTTTACCCCAAACAGTGACCAGCAGTGATAATGGCAGAGACCGAAACGCATTGCCTCCGTATAATGGACGACAACACCAAAATTATTCTATCCATAGTAACAAAGTTACCCGAGTACAGCCAGCGACATCAGCAACTGGAAACACTGGACAGTCGAAACCTGGTGAAGCAGCTGGAAATAAGAATGCCTTGTCATCGGGTGGAGGGGACATGGTTTCCAAAAACACTGCTCCCTCATCTTCTACGTTTCTTGGTCAGGATGTGGAGCGGGTTATAGTAAATGAAAGTCATGTCGCTAAAAGGGCCTCTAACCAGACACCTGAAAGTGGACCTCCTGCAAAAAGACCCAGTCCACCGGTGATCATTGTTGACTGCGATGAAGATAAACTCATCCTGCCTTCGAGAACCTCTGGGAATAATGAAGGTCCTGCATGTGTTGTACTTCCCACCAGCAAACCAGGTCTTTCTGCAGCTCCTGTTCTCGTTGGCGGAGGTCAGGATTCTAAGAAAACTCCGCCGCCCGAGGCAAAACAGAATAGGTGTCCCACGCCACCAATTACCATCAGCAACATTCGGAGTGTCGCCACATCTGAAATCAAAGAAAATAAGCGCCAAACACCACCCATTACCATCAGTGACATCCGGGGTGCTGACACGCCTGAAAATAAGCGCCAAACACCGCCAATCACCATCAGTGACATCCGAGGTGCTGACACACCTGAAAATAAACACCAAACGCCACCAATTACCATCAGCAATGTCCGGAGTGCTGCAACGCCTGAGAATAGGCGACAAACGCCACCAATTACCATCAGTAACATCCAGGGTGCTGGCACGCCTGAAAATAAGCGCCAGACACCACCAATCGCCATCAGTAATATCCGCAGTGCTGGCATTTTTATCCCTCCGCCTTCCAGGGGACCAAAAGAAATAAAGAAGGACTCCAACCCAATCATAATTATTGATGACAAGGATGGGGACCAAGTGGCCCCACCACGTGCCCCTCCTGCCAGTAATCCAAATACTGAGCTGAAAACATCTAAACCTATGACCCCTCCATCAACCATCCACAAAAGTCACAGGGACCCTCCTCCAGTTCTTCCTCCTCTCACCTCAGTTAATAAAACCATCCAAGCTCCAGGTGGCCAACAGGGACCTGCAGTTTTGGTCAATAAAGTTCAGATGCAGCAGCCCTCACCGATTATTGTCACCGGAGGTAACCAGCCCTTGTCTGTCCCTGTAAACGGCAACCAAAGTATCATGCTTACATTCCCCGTCACCGTCGGTAGTTCGGGAATTGTGCTCGCAACCCCTGTGAATATTGCAGAGAACCAGATTTCGGGCATGAATCAGAACACCAGAGTGCCAATTAGTAAGAACACCAGACTCGTGCCAACAAATAACACCACCAATCCCAAGACCGTCAATCCTAAATTCAGCTCCGTAGCGATGACCCCAATAATTGGTCAAACGAATACACTTCCAATGTCTGTGCCTCCCGGACATGCAAAACCCGTGGCCATTAATGTTAACCAATCTGGCAATATCACCAGTGCTCTCAATATAAAGAACTCCAACCTTAGCAGTGGAACCCTCAAGGCTGTGCCGGTATCGGCGGCAGGTAATGCACCCGTTGGACAGACAATTCCACTCTTTGTAGATGCCAATTCGGGTCTCATTTTTACTGGATCTGCGGTCCCTTCCAAGGATAACGTCTCCTCTGGTATTAGCAATGCCACGGTGGTCACTGTTAATGGGGGTGTCGTCGCTGGAAATGTCGCTCCGGTAACCTTGGGTGGAAAACTGGCGTTTAGCAACATCACCGGTGTAAATGGACTACAGATTGGCAACAATTCTCCCGTTGCGCTTACTGGCAACACCAATAACTTCAGTAATAAAGGAACATTGAGTATCAACAATCCCACGATCCTCACCTTAAATGGTGGCTTGGGCATTGGCAATTCAGGGTCTGTCGCGTCACCCATAGCGAATATCGCTTCTGTCAATGCAAATAGGACTTTGCAGGTGGCTCCGCCTCCAGCTTCTACTGTCGTAGGTGGTGCCAGTCAGCAGAATAATCACATACTTATAAAGAGGGTTGGAGAGCAGAGCGGGGTGTCCAGCCAACCCAACAGCGAGCAGCAGCCGCCGCCCCCGGTCGTAGTGGAAAGACTCTTCAAATGCAGCGACTGTGACGAGAAGTTTAATTCCCTCGAGAACTTGACTTCCCATCAAGTAGTTCACAGGCCGAGAAATGACCCATCTGGCGGCCAAGTTGCCAAATCATCCTCCAAAAACTCTAGCGAAGTTCTTCCAGGAACAGGAGATGACGATGCTCCGACCATTTTGTACACTACACAAGGAGACGACGGAAGCACGGTCTATGTCGTTACCGTGTAGATGTAGCAGATGCAACATGTTATACGTTGTTCTTTTTTTTTTCTTTTTTTAGGGGTCGTTTTAGTTACAAAAAGGGGGTACACGAAACTTTCTATATGTGTAAACGTTTTAAAACCTATTAGAAAATTAGATTTGCATTGTGTTGTACCCCGGGCATTAGTCTTGGAACGTCTAGAACATCGGCATGATCGTCGGTAGGTGACCTGCCTTTCCACCGCTGGATGTTTAACCAGAAAGGGAAAAGTCAATCGTCGTTTAGAAATGTAAAAAATGTAAATAACGCAGCGTAGATTTAGCGATTAACGCAACGTACTTGAAGCAAATCGCTTTACTGTTTCCACTAACCAGCTTCCCAAACTTCCACAAGGTCTCTGAATCCGGAGGGGTCCGGTAGGTTGGCACAAGTTATGGTGAACTTCTACAGGACTGTTCATGAATCCAGGGGGCAGTGACAGAATTTGGGGGACATCATATACACTAATGCCTCAACAGGGGGCGATATATCAAGCTTGTACGTTAGCCTTCTGTTGTCCAAGATTTACAATATAGGGTTTTTTGGTTTCTTTACGACGTTGTACATTTTCACACTGCTCACTCCGCTGGGTAACACATTGGGTATATTTGGCGACTGACCTGATAAATCTCCCTCGTGACATAGTGCCGATCATTCTCCACCTGATTCCACAGTCGCTAAAGTCCTCATTTTTGTTCCCCCCGGCACCTACTTTCATATTTTGCCACCAACACAGTCCTCTCGAAATAAGCAGATCACTCGATGAACAATTGTCGGCACTATTGGACAGGCTGCTGATCGGGAAGGCGAAGGTTTACATAGTCAGATAGTCCTGTCTATGCCCTCTCTGGACCCATACACTATACTATCCCCTGAGTGGCCTGGTCATGGTATAATGCACCATTGGTGGCCCCCACACAGTATAATGACCCCTAGTGGCCAGCTGTATAGTGCTATAGGTGCCCTCGTACAGCATAATTCCCCATTACTGGCCCCAAAACAGTATAACGCCCAGTTGATTTTCCCTAACGTTATGATGCCACATCTGTGCCCCCTCATTGAATAATGTCCCTTCCCCCATAGTGCAGTGCTCCATGTACACCGGTGTAGGGGTCCTGTAGAAATCCCGTCCTTGCTCTGACCACATCGGGAGAACGACTTCTCTTCAGACCGTTGTCCCTTTTGCCCTGATGTAACCCGTTGGCAGCAGAGCGGGGCCTGGCAGTCACCCGGCTGGCCATACAGCAGCGTAGTCCTATTAGTGCTGTGGTTACGTACGAGGCAGGGACTATTGTCGATCTCTCTCTGCCACTATTGCGCTATATCTGTGTAAGTAGGACAGTGGTTGGGAGATGAGTTTTTCTCCGGACCACTATCATGTCGGGGCAGGGAGCCTGGTGCACCTCATGGACTATAATGGGATCCAACACCTGTCCATCGTTCTAAGACTGAAAGTGGTGGCCAAAAAAGACTTTTTTTGCCTACAGATTCCTCGACTCGTCAGTTTGGCTCACTGCTAAGCTACCAGTCCTTGCCAGCTTCACTGTGGCCGTTGCCTCCAGCTTCTTCCACCTCAAGTCTCCATAGTATCGGTGCACGTATCTAGACATCTTCTGCATCACTGACCCAATGTCCTCCTGCCCGGCCTCATCTCCTTGTCTCACCAGACCAAGGACTAAGCAGCTGTTAGACTTCCTTGCTCCCTCCAGACTCCTTGGGTCGTGGATTATCGCCTCGGATTTGGCAGCTGAAATACAATTTTTAGATCCTTCAACATCTGCTGTGCGGAGATCTGGATGGTTGGCCAGTCCGTCCGAGATCGTCAGATTAGCGTTCTCTACTGTGTATGGCCGAGATTAAAGGGGTTTCCAGGCTTAACAAGACTAGGTTATCAATTTAAGATTTTGGGGATCTAACACTGGGGTCCCCGCTGATCTGGTGAGCTCTGCGGCTTCTTCATGATTGATATCGCAGCTCAGCCCATTCTCTTGAATGGGACTGAGCTGTAAACAGTGTGACTTGTGAAGGATTAAACAGCTGATCTGTGGGGGTCCCGGGTGCCTGAGCCCTGCTGAAGTCCTTATGGTCAAATGACAACATGCGGTGAGGATGTTCTCTAGTCCGTGGCTATACAGACCGATCACATCGCTCCCCCTCTGTGCTTGGGGTGGAGATCTTTCGTATATTAGAGGGCTGATCCCCTAAATCTAAGTTCGCCCAAACTGTAATTCTTTTGACGTTTTTGCTGTAATACATTTGTCATACACTCCTTAAAGGGAGTCTGTCAGCAGAGCCGGCGGCGTCACCCCACAGATACATAGGTTACGGTCGCCTGGATCAAGCGCTATGTCCTTGTGCGTCGCTGACTCCATTGCTGTGTTCGCTGTTTTTGACAATATGCAAATGAGCTCTTTGTAGTAATGGAGGCTCTCGTTGCTCCAAAGAGCTTATTTGCATAATGACAAAATGTCAGCAGTGGAGTCAATAGGAGGAGACCCGGAGCTGTATATCCGCGGGGTGGGCCGATGTGTGAGCTTCTGCTGACAGACTCCCTTTGTTGTTGTCTATTAACCCTTCATGCCTCTGCACATTGTTATTGTTATTTTGTCCGGTTTGTGGATTAGATGTTCGTTTCATCACAATGGGGAAATGACGGTAATTTGCCCCTTTACGAGGTCGCATCGTTTGGGATGTCCTAGAAATGGAGGTGTGACCGGTGCCCAAGCAGTCGGCTTTCTATAGGTGTCTGACACCGGTCACCATCGTTATCGCCCCCCGGAGCTCTGGCCCGGTTACTGCCCCCGCGACGTGTTCTGGTCGCCGCCAACGTCAACTTGTAAATATTTTCTATCAGTGTTTTATTACCCGATGTAGTGTTATGTACCTGACCCGTCACTTCTACCTCAGCATACGGTCCCGGGGTACACGGCCTCTGATTTCGATTTTTCACATAACTTTGTACTCAATAAATATTTTAAAGTCCGACCTTGGGTCGCCTTTCTTTTTTGTGCAAGAATCTTATGGAGGACGAAGCTGCTGAGGGTTGGGGTAGAGATGGGTGGGCCGCGCAAATGGGAAGAACGTAGAAGTAACTTTATGCAGCATTTATTGGTCGAGCCGGCGGACACAGGCAGGGGTTCACTTATATATGTCTCAGAAGAGGATTGAATGAAGAGGACCTATGTATCTGTGGGGCTGGGTGATACGTGAGGTTCTGCTGACAGACTCCCCTTGTCATTGGCTATTAAGGGCAAGAAAGGGAATCCGCCTCGTGACAGCGCCTTTCGGACTAGGCCCATTCATTTGGGCTTACTCCAGAGCGGGAAGCCATGGCAGGCGCGTTTTGGTCCTGTGGCTTCCCGCCCAGAATCAGGACCAAAATACGCAGTCACTAGTCCCGTGTGAACGAGCCCTAACCCTTCACACATCTGCACGTTATTATTATTTTGCAGTCTTGTGGCGACTAGATGTCGCTTAGATCACAAGGGGGACAGTAATGCGCAGAGATTTCTGGGACGGCGTGTTCCTTTGAGGCGCCCTCTAAATGCAGCTGTGGCCTGGCCGTTTACTCCCTTACATTTATCCAGATATTAAAATGTTAAAAAATCATAATGGAAAAATAAAATCCCCTCCTGTGCGGAGAAAAAAAAGACACATGGCCTGGTCATGAACTGGTTAATGAACCAAGCGAGCGCAGGCGCCATAGAGAGAGGAGGAGAAGGGGTGGGGGGCGGGTGACAGCCCCCGGATACAGAGGTGAGCTGGCAGGCGTTGGCACTGGAGCTGCATCCCCTGGACTGTCGGATCCATCCGGTTTATCAGAACAGGCCCAAAAAGCAGGAAAAAAAGCGGACACTAATAAACGGAGACGTCGGTGTCCGCTATGGGAGGAGTTGTCAACGGACTCTACAATAACGCACATCCAATGGTCTGAGCGGGAGATTGTTTCATCATATACCATTATATATTGTATCATATTATATACTCTTTTTTTTTTTTTTTTCTTGAGAGATGACACAGACTGTCATCGCTGGTTTTGGGGTTTTGTTTTTTGTGCACACTGTACGGTATAAATGACAATCGTTATTCTGCAGGTCAGAGATTTCTCGCCGTACCAAATTTTTTTTTTTTTTTTTTTTTATACTTTACTATCATTTGCTTTGCCAGGCCGTCACATTTTCTGTCTCCGGAGCGGTGAGGGCTTGTATTTTGCTCGCTGAGCTGTAGTTCGGTCACATTATGCGGTATTTATGCCGATTTGATTTTTGTTCCAATGTTTTGCTGGGAGAAGATGAACAAAAAATTTATTTTTTATTTTTTTTTTCCCCTCTTCAACAATTCACTGAATGGGATTGAAATAACAACAATGATTTATGAATGGGAATTTCAGACATCACCGTCACAATTCTGAGTTTGTTTTAATGATTCATTAGAGATTTTCCATTTTTTTGTATTCTGTTTCTCGTCCTCGTAGTGTTTGATACGAGATTGTTCTCCTATAATCACTGACGCTAGTCAAGGCCGCGTGTACTGATAGTAGCCAAGGCCGAAATCCAGCGGAGCCTCATTCATCCGTTATATCGCCCCCCTCAGGTCACCTCTACGTCCTCTATATGGGAGCCTTATAGTTCTTCGGGGGTCTCCCCTCTGGTTTAGCTTTACCCCTTCACGCCTGGTTTCCTCTATTATTATTCCTCCTCCGAGTTCTCCTTTTGTCCGGTTCCTCGCACTCCTTCTCTATGTGGGAGTTGTGATAAATACAATATGTCACCTCCAGGTCAGATTTCTGTTGTAGTTGATGTGACTTTTGTCCCCGTGTCCTGCCCATCCCCGCCCGAGCTGAGTGATGTCGGTTCCTTATCGTGACCCCCTGTGGAGACTGGACGTTGCAGACATTTATCACTTCTGGGACCTGCCTGAGTACCCATGTCCTGGAGATGTCCCCTGCAGTGCCGGCACCCGTCTCTATGAAGGGGAGAACTAGAGACTGTCCAAACTGAGCTCCACTTTAGGGAGTAGAAAGCAGTTGTTGTGGGTGTAAATATGATATAGACCACTGTTTCTTGTTGTTCCTCAGCCAAGTGTCCTCTAGTCATATACATTACATTAAAGAATCCAAAAACTGACCCTACAAGCAGGTAAGTCCCCCCTAAATGTATGGCGTGCCCCCTTGGGTAGACTGTCCTCTGCAGGATAAATGGCCGAGCCTCCCAGTGGATTCATTTTACTGTCCTGACACATTGTAACAGCAGAGACAAGGCCTAATAACGTCTAATGACACTTCATGTATATCCACATTGCACTGTAAGGTCATTGCCCGGACTCTGCTGCCCTCTTCTGGTATCACTGGAGTGGCGCACCCTATTTGTAAAGGGGGTTTGCGGCCCCTAATGCCGGCTTCGTACTGATGGCCTATCAAGGCTGAGGTAACCACTAAAGTAGCAAGATCAGGAGTAATCGTGGCAAGAAGCACTCCGGGGGTCAGGACTTTATCTGGGACCTCCTTAGGGGATTGCTGGGACTCATACATGTTTAGTGGCTGGACGACACCAAAAAATGAAAACGTGAAGAATCGCGGCCAGTGGTCCCTGCACACAGTATTATCCCCCATAGTGGTCCCTGCACACAGTATTATCCCCCATAGTGGTCCCTGCACACAGTATTATCCCCCATAGTGGCCCCTGCACACAGTATTATGTCCCATAGTGGCCCCTGCACACAGTATTATCCCCCATAGTGGCCCCTGCACACAGTATTATGTCCCATAGTGGCCCCTGCACACAGTATTATACCCCATAGTGGCCCCTGCACACAGTATTATGTCCCATAGTGCCCCCTGCACACAGTATTATGTCCCATAGTGGCCCCTGCACACAATATTATCCCCCATAGTGGCCCCTGCACACAGTATTATCCCCCATAGTGGCCCCTGCACACAGTATTATGCCCCATAGTGGCCCCTGCACACAGTATTATGTCCCATAGTGTCCCCTGCACACAGTATTATACCCCATAGTGGCCCCTGCACACAGTATTATCCCCCATAGTGGCCCCTGCACACAGTATTATGTCCCATAGTGGCCCCTGCACACAGTATTATCCCCCATAGTGGCCCCTGCACACAGTATTATCCACCATAGTGGCCCCTGCACACAGTATTATGCCCCATAGTGGCCCCTGCACACAGTATTATGCCCCATAGTGGCCCCTGCACACAGTATTATGTCCCATAGTGGCCCCTGCACACAGTATTATCCCCCATAGTGGCCCCTGCACACAGTATTATCCCCCATAGTGGCCTCTGCACACAGTATTATGTCCCATAGTGGCCCCTGTACACAGTATTATGTCCCATAGTGGCCCCTGCACACAATATTATCCCCCATAGTGGCCCCTGCACACAGTATTATGTCCCATAGTGGCCCCTGCACACAGTATTATGCCCCATAGTGGCCCCTGCACACAGTATTATGTCCCATAGTGACTCCTGCACACAGTATTATGTCCCATAGTGGCCCCTGCACACAGTATTATCCCCCATAGTGGCACCTGCACACAGTATTATACCCCATAGTGGCCCCTGCACACAGTATTATGTCCCATAGTGGCCCCTGCACACAGTATTATGTCCCATAGTGGCCCCTGCACACAGTATTATGTCCCATAGTGTCCCCTGCACACAGTATTATGTCCCATAGTGGCCCCTGCACACAGTATTATGTCCCATAGTGGCCCCCTGCACACAGTATTATCCCCCATAGTGTCCCCTGCACACAGTATTATGTCCCATAGTGTCCCCTGCACACAGTATTATCCCCCATAGTGGCCCCTGCACACAGTATTATACCCCATAGTGTCCCCTGCACACAGTATTATGTCCCATAGTGTCCCCTGCACACAGTATTATCCCCCATAGTGTCCCCTGCACACAGTATTATACCCCATAGTGGCCCCTGCACACAGTATTATGTCCCATAGTGGCCCCTGCACACAGTATTATGTCCCATAGTGGCCCCTGCACACAGTATTATGTCCCATAGTGTCCCCTGCACACAGTATTATGTCCCATAGTGGCCCCTGCACACAGTATTATGTCCCATAGTGGCCCCCTGCACACAGTATTATCCCCCATAGTGTCCCCTGCACACAGTATTATGTCCCATAGTGTCCCCTGCACACAGTATTATCCCCCATAGTGGCCCCTGCACACAGTATTATACCCCATAGTGTCCCCTGCACACAGTATTATGTCCCATAGTGTCCCCTGCACACAGTATTATCCCCCATAGTGACCCCTGCACACAGTATTATGTCCCATAGTGGCCCCTGCACACAGTATTATACCCCATAGTGTCCCCTGCACACAGTATTATGTCCCATAGTGTCCCCTGCACACAGTATTATCCCCCATAGTGGCCCCTGCACACAGTATTATGTCCCATAGTGACCCCTGCACACAGTATTATGTCCCATAGTGGCCCCTGCACACAGTATTATGTCCCATAGTGGCCCCTGCACACAGTATTGTGTCCCATAGTGGCCCCTGCACACAGTATTATGTCCCATAGTGGCCCCTGCACACAATATTATCCCCCATAGTGGCCCCTGCACACAGTATTATGCCCCATAGTGGCCCCTGCACACAGTATTATGTCCCATAGTGACTCCTGCACACAGTATTATGTCCCATAGTGGCACCTGCACACAGTATTATACCCCATAGTGGCCCCTGCACACAGTATTATGTCCCATAGTGGCCCCTGCACACAGTATTATGTCCCATAGTGGCCCCTGCACACAGTATTATCCCCCATAGTGGTCCCTGCACACAGTATTATCCCCCATAGTGGTCCCTGCACACAGTATTATCCCCCATAGTGGCCCCTGCACACAGTATTATGTCCCATAGTGGCCCCTGCACACAGTATTATCCCCCATAGTGGCCCCTGCACACAGTATTATGCCCCATAGTGGCCCCTGCACACAGTATTATGTCCCATAGTGTCCCCTGCACACAGTATTATACCCCATAGTGGCCCCTGCACACAGTATTATCCCCCATAGTGGCCCCTGCACACAGTATTATGTCCCATAGTGGCCCCTGCACACAGTATTATCCCCCATAGTGGCCCCTGCACACAGTATTATCCACCATAGTGGCCCCTGCACACAGTATTATGCCCCATAGTGGCCCCTGCACACAGTATTATGCCCCATAGTGGCCCCTGCACACAGTATTATGTCCCATAGTGGCCCCTGCACACAGTATTATCCCCCATAGTGGCCCCTGCACACAGTATTATCCCCCATAGTGGCCTCTGCACACAGTATTATGTCCCATAGTGGCCCCTGTACACAGTATTATGTCCCATAGTGGCCCCTGCACACAATATTATCCCCCATAGTGGCCCCTGCACACAGTATTATGTCCCATAGTGGCCCCTGCACACAGTATTATGCCCCATAGTGGCCCCTGCACACAGTATTATGTCCCATAGTGACTCCTGCACACAGTATTATGTCCCATAGTGGCCCCTGCACACAGTATTATCCCCCATAGTGGCACCTGCACACAGTATTATACCCCATAGTGGCCCCTGCACACAGTATTATGTCCCATAGTGGCCCCTGCACACAGTATTATGTCCCATAGTGGCCCCTGCACACAGTATTATGTCCCATAGTGTCCCCTGCACACAGTATTATGTCCCATAGTGGCCCCTGCACACAGTATTATGTCCCATAGTGGCCCCCTGCACACAGTATTATCCCCCATAGTGTCCCCTGCACACAGTATTATGTCCCATAGTGTCCCCTGCACACAGTATTATCCCCCATAGTGGCCCCTGCACACAGTATTATACCCCATAGTGTCCCCTGCACACAGTATTATGTCCCATAGTGTCCCCTGCACACAGTATTATCCCCCATAGTGTCCCCTGCACACAGTATTATACCCCATAGTGGCCCCTGCACACAGTATTATGTCCCATAGTGGCCCCTGCACACAGTATTATGTCCCATAGTGGCCCCTGCACACAGTATTATGTCCCATAGTGTCCCCTGCACACAGTATTATGTCCCATAGTGGCCCCTGCACACAGTATTATGTCCCATAGTGGCCCCCTGCACACAGTATTATCCCCCATAGTGTCCCCTGCACACAGTATTATCCCCCATAGTGGCCCCTGCACACAGTATTATACCCCATAGTGTCCCCTGCACACAGTATTATGTCCCATAGTGTCCCCTGCACACAGTATTATCCCCCATAGTGACCCCTGCACACAGTATTATGTCCCATAGTGGCCCCTGCACACAGTATTATACCCCATAGTGTCCCCTGCACACAGTATTATGTCCCATAGTGTCCCCTGCACACAGTATTATCCCCCATAGTGGCCCCTGCACACAGTATTATGTCCCATAGTGACCCCTGCACACAGTATTATGTCCCATAGTGGCCCCTGCACACAGTATTATGTCCCATAGTGGCCCCTGCACACAGTATTGTGTCCCATAGTGGCCCCTGCACACAGTATTATGTCCCATAGTGGCCCCTGCACACAATATTATCCCCCATAGTGGCCCCTGCACACAGTATTATGTCCCATAGTGGCCCCTGCACACAGTATTATCCCTCATAATGGCCTCTGCACACAGTATTATGTCCCATAGTGGCCCCTGCACACAGTATTATGTCCCATAGTGTCCCCTGCACACAGTATTATGCCCCATAGTGGCCCCTGCACACAGTATTATGTCCCATAGTGTCCCCTGCACACAGTATTATACCCCATAGTGGCCCCTGCACACAGTATTATCCCCCATAGTGGCCCCTGCACACAGTATTATGTCCCATAGTGGCCCCTGCACACAGTATTATATCCCATAGTGGCCCCTGCACACAGTATTATCCCCCATAGTGGCCCCTGCACACAGTATTATCCACCATAGTGGCCCCTGCACACAGTATTATGCCCCATAGTGGCCCCTGCACACAGTATTATGCCCCATAGTGGCCCCTGCACACAGTATTATGTCCCATAGTGGCCCCTGCACACAGTATTATGTCCCATAGTGGCCCCTGCACACAGTATTATCCCCCATAGTGGCCTCTGCACACAGTATTATGTCCCATAGTGGCCCCTGTACACAGTATTATGTCCTATAGTGGCCCCTGCACACAATATTATCCCCCATAGTGGCCCCTGCACACAGTATTATGTCCCATAGTGGCCCCTGCACACAGTATTATGCCCCATAGTGGCCCCTGCACACAGTATTATGTCCCATAGTGACTCCTGCACACAGTATTATGTCCCATAGTGGCCCCTGCACACAGTATTATCCCCCATAGTGGCACCTGCACACAGTATTATACCCCATAGTGGCCCCTGCACACAGTATTATGTCCCATAGTGGCCCCTGCACACAGTATTATGTCCCATAGTGGCCCCTGCACACAGTATTATGTCCCATAGTGTCCCCTGCACACAGTATTATGTCCCATAGTGGCCCCCTGCACACAGTATTATCCCCCATAGTGTCCCCTGCACACAGTATTATGTCCCATAGTGTCCCCTGCACACAGTATTATCCCCCATAGTGGCCCCTGCACACAGTATTATGTCCCATAGGGCCCCTGCACACAGTATTATGTCCCATAGTGGCCCCTGCACACAGTATTATGTCCCATAGTGGCTCCTGCACACAGTATTATCCCCCATAGTGGCCCCTGCACACAGTATTATCCCCCATAGTGGCCCCTGCACACAGTATTATGTCCCATAGTGACCCCTGCACACAGTATTATGTCCCATAGTGGCCCCTGCACACAGTATTATGTCCCATAGTGGCCCCTGCACACAGTATTGTGTCCCATAGTGGCCCCTGCACACAGTATTATGTCCCATAGTGGCCCCTGCACACAATATTATCCCCCATAGTGGCCCCTGCACACAGTATTATGTCCCATAGTGGCCCCTGCACACAGTATTATGCCCCATAGTGGCCCCTGCACACAGTATTATGTCCCATAGTGACTCCTGCACACAGTATTATGTCCCATAGTGGCCCCTGCACACAGTATTATCCCCCATAGTGGCACCTGCACACAGTATTATACCCCATAGTGGCCCCTGCACACAGTATTATGTCCCATAGTGGCCCCTGCACACAGTATTATGTCCCATAGTGGCCCCTGCACACAGTATTATGTCCCATAGTGTCCCCTGCACACAGTATTATGTCCCATAGTGGCCCCCTGCACACAGTATTATCCCCCATAGTGTCCCCTGCACACAGTATTATGTCCCATAGTGTCCCCTGCACACAGTATTATCCCCCATAGTGGCCCCTGCACACAGTATTATACCCCATAGTGTCCCCTGCACACAGTATTATGTCCCATAGTGTCCCCTGCACACAGTATTATCCCCCATAGTGACCCCTGCACACAGTATTATGTCCCATAGTGGCCCCTGCACACAGTATTATGTCCCATAGTGGCCCCTGCACACAGTATTATCCCCCATAGTGGTCCCTGCACACAGTATTATCCCCCATAGTGGTCCCTGCTCACAGTATTATCCCCCATAGTGGTCCCTGCACACAGTATTATGTCCCATAGTGGCCCCTGCACACAGTATTATCCCCCATAGTGGCCCCTGCACACAGTATTATACCCCATAGTGACCCCTGCACACAGTATTATACCCCATAGTGGTCCCTGCACACAGTATTATCCCCCATAGTGGTCCCTGCACACAGTATTATCCCCCATAGTGGTCCCTGCACGCAGTATTATGTCCCATAGTGGCCCCTGCACACAGTATTATCCCCCATAGTGGCCCCTGCACACAGTATTATGTCCCATAGTGGTCCCTGCACACAGTATTATGCCCCATAGTGGCTCCTGCACACAGTATTATCCCCCATAGTGGCCCCTGCACACAGTATTATCCCCCATAGTGGCCCCTGCACACAGTATTATACCCCATAGTGGCCCCTGCACACAGTATTATGTCCCATAGTGGCCTCTGCACACAGTATTATCCCCCATAGTGTCCCCTGCACACAGTATTATCCCCCATAGTGGTCCCTGCACACAGTATTATGCCCCATAGTGGCCCCTGCACACAGTATTATGTCCCATAGTGGCCCCTGCACACAGTATTATACCCCATAGTGGCCCCTGCACGCAGTATTATGCCCCATAGTGGCCCCTGTACACAGTATTATGTCCCATAGTGGCCCCTGCACACAGTATTATACCCCATAGTGGCCCCTGCACACAGTATTATCCCCCATAGTGGCCCCTGCACACAGTATTATACCCCATAGTGGCCCCTGCACACAGTATTATCCCCCATAGTGGCCCCTGCACACAGTATTATGTCCCATAGTGGCCTCTGCACACAGTATTATCCCCCATAGTGGCCCCTGCACACAGTATTATCCCCCATAGTGGCCCCTGCACACAGTATTATCCCCCATAGTGGCCCCTGCACACAGTATTATACCCCATAGTGGCCCCTGCACACAGTATTATACCCCATAGTGGCCCCTGCACACAGTATTATGTCCCATAGTGGCCCCTGCACACAGTATTATGTCCCATAGTGTCCCCTGCACACAGTATTATCCCCCATAGTGGCCCCTGCACACAGTATTATACCCCATAGTGTCCCCTGCACACAGTATTATCCCCCATAGTGGCCCCTGCACACAGTATTATGTCCCATAGTGGCCCCTGCACACAGTATTATGTCCCATAGTGGCCCCTGCACACAGTATTATGTCCCATAGTGGCCTCTGCACACAGTATTATGTCCCATAGTGGCCCCTCCACACAGTATTATTCCCCAAAGTGTCCCCTGCACACAGTATTATCCCCCATAGTGGCCCCTGCACACAGTATTATCCCCCATAGTGTCCCCTGCACACAGTATTATGCCCCATAGTGGCCCCTGCACACAGTATTATGTCCCATAGTGTCCCCTGCACACAGTATTATGTCCCATAGTGACCCCTGCACACAGTATTATCCCCCATAGTGGCCCCTGCACACAGTATTATACCCCATAGTGGCTCCTGCACACAGTATTATCCCCCATAGTGGCCCCTGCACACAGTATTATGTCCCATAGTGGCCCCTGCACACAGTATTATCCCCCATAGTGGCCCCTGCACACAGTATTATACCCCATAGTGGCTCCTGCACACAGTATTATCCCCCATAGTGGCCCCTGCACACAGTATTATGTCCCATAGTGGTCCCTGCACACAGTATTATACCCCATAGTGGCTCCTGCACACAGTATTATCCCCCATAGTGGCCCCTGCACACAGTATTATCCCCCATAGTGGCACCTGCACACAGTATTATACCCCATAGTGGCCCCTGCACACAGTATTATGTCTCATAGTGGCCTCTGCACACAGTATTATCCCCCATAGTGGCCCCTGCACACAGTATTATCCCCCATAGTGGTCCCTGCACACAGTATTATGCCCCATAGTGGCCCCTGCACACAGTATTATACCCCATAGTGGCCCCTGCACACAGTATTATGCCCCATAGTGGCCCCTGTACACAGTATTATGTCCCATAGTGGTCCCTGCACACAGTATTATACCCCATAGTGGCCCCTGCACACAGTATTATCCCCCATAGTGGCCCCTGCACACAGTATTATGTCCCATAGTGGCCCCTGCACACAGTATTATGTCCCATAGTGGCCTCTGCACACAGTATTATCCCCCATAGTGGCTCCTGCACACAGTATTATCCCCCATAGTGGCCCCTGCACACAGTATTATGTCCCATAGTGGCCCCTGCACACAGTATTATGTCCCATAGTGGCCCCTGCACACAGTATTATCCCCCATAGTGGCCCCTGCACACAGTATTATCCACCATAGTGGCCCCTGCACACAGTATTATGCCCCATAGTGGCCCCTGCACACAGTATTATGCCCCATAGTGGCCCCTGCACACAGTATTATGTCCCATAGTGGCCCCTGCACACAGTATTATCCCCCATAGTGGCCCCTGCACACAGTATTATCCCCCATAGTGGCCTCTGCACACAGTATTATGTCCCATAGTGGCCCCTGTACACAGTATTATGTCCCATAGTGGCCCCTGCACACAATATTATCCCCCATAGTGGCCCCTGCACACAGTATTATGTCCCATAGTGGCCCCTGCACACAGTATTATGCCCCATAGTGGCCCCTGCACACAGTATTATGTCCCATAGTGACTCCTGCACACAGTATTATGTCCCATAGTGGCCCCTGCACACAGTATTATCCCCCATAGTGGCACCTGCACACAGTATTATACCCCATAGTGGCCCCTGCACACAGTATTATGTCCCATAGTGGCCCCTGCACACAGTATTATGTCCCATAGTGGCCCCTGCACACAGTATTATGTCCCATAGTGTCCCCTGCACACAGTATTATGTCCCATAGTGGCCCCCTGCACACAGTATTATCCCCCATAGTGTCCCCTGCACACAGTATTATGTCCCATAGTGTCCCCTGCACACAGTATTATCCCCCAAAGTGGCCCCTGCACACAGTATTATCCCCCATAGTGGCCCCTGCACACAGTATTATGTCCCATAGTGGCCCCTGCACACAGTATTATATCCCATAGTGGCCCCTGCACACAGTATTATCCCCCATAGTGGCCCCTGCACACAGTATTATCCACCATAGTGGCCCCTGCACACAGTATTATGCCCCATAGTGGCCCCTGCACACAGTATTATGCCCCATAGTGGCCCCTGCACACAGTATTATGTCCCATAGTGGCCCCTGCACACAGTATTATGTCCCATAGTGGCCCCTGCACACAGTATTATCCCCCATAGTGGCCTCTGCACACAGTATTATGTCCCATAGTGGCCCCTGTACACAGTATTATGTCCTATAGTGGCCCCTGCACACAATATTATCCCCCATAGTGGCCCCTGCACACAGTATTATGTCCCATAGTGGCCCCTGCACACAGTATTATGCCCCATAGTGGCCCCTGCACACAGTATTATGTCCCATAGTGACTCCTGCACACAGTATTATGTCCCATAGTGGCCCCTGCACACAGTATTATCCCCCATAGTGGCACCTGCACACAGTATTATACCCCATAGTGGCCCCTGCACACAGTATTATGTCCCATAGTGGCCCCTGCACACAGTATTATGTCCCATAGTGGCCCCTGCACACAGTATTATGTCCCATAGTGTCCCCTGCACACAGTATTATGTCCCATAGTGGCCCCCTGCACACAGTATTATCCCCCATAGTGTCCCCTGCACACAGTATTATGTCCCATAGTGTCCCCTGCACACAGTATTATCCCCCATAGTGGCCCCTGCACACAGTATTATGTCCCATAGTGGCCCCTGCACACAGTATTATGCCCCATAGTGGCCCCTGCACACAGTATTATCCCCCATAGTGGCCCCTGCACACAGTATTATGTCCCATAGTGGCTCCTGCACACAGTATTATCCCCCATAGTGTCCCCTGCACACAGTATTATCCCCCATAGTGACCCCTGCACACAGTATTATGTCCCATAGTGGCCCCTGCACACAGTATTATACCCCATAGTGTCCCCTGCACACAGTATTATGTCCCATAGTGTCCCCTGCACACAGTATTATCCCCCATAGTGGCCCCTGCACACAGTATTATGTCCCATAGTGACCCCTGCACACAGTATTATGTCCCATAGTGGCCCCTGCACACAGTATTATGTCCCATAGTGGCCCCTGCACACAGTATTGTGTCCCATAGTGGCCCCTGCACACAGTATTATGTCCCATAGTGGCCCCTGCACACAATATTATCCCCCATAGTGGCCCCTGCACACAGTATTATGTCCCATAGTGGCCCCTGCACACAGTATTATGCCCCATAGTGGCCCCTGCACACAGTATTATGTCCCATAGTGACTCCTGCACACAGTATTATGTCCCATAGTGGCCCCTGCACACAGTATTATCCCCCATAGTGGCACCTGCACACAGTATTATACCCCATAGTGGCCCCTGCACACAGTATTATGTCCCATAGTGGCCCCTGCACACAGTATTATGTCCCATAGTGGCCCCTGCACACAGTATTATGTCCCATAGTGTCCCCTGCACACAGTATTATGTCCCATAGTGGCCCCCTGCACACAGTATTATCCCCCATAGTGTCCCCTGCACACAGTATTATGTCCCATAGTGTCCCCTGCACACAGTATTATCCCCCATAGTGGCCCCTGCACACAGTATTATACCCCATAGTGTCCCCTGCACACAGTATTATGTCCCATAGTGTCCCCTGCACACAGTATTATCCCCCATAGTGACCCCTGCACACAGTATTATGTCCCATAGTGGCCCCTGCACACAGTATTATGTCCCATAGTGGCCCCTGCACACAGTATTATCCCCCATAGTGGTCCCTGCACACAGTATTATCCCCCATAGTGGTCCCTGCACACAGTATTATCCCCCATAGTGGTCCCTGCACACAGTATTATGTCCCATAGTGGCCCCTGCACACAGTATTATCCCCCATAGTGGCCCCTGCACACAGTATTATACCCCATAGTGACCCCTGCACACAGTATTATACCCCATAGTGGTCCCTGCACACAGTATTATCCCCCATAGTGGTCCCTGCACACAGTATTATCCCCCATAGTGGTCCCTGCACACAGTATTATGTCCCATAGTGGCCCCTGCACACAGTATTATCCCCCATAGTGGCCCCTGCACACAGTATTATGTCCCATAGTGGTCCCTGCACACAGTATTATGCCCCATAGTGGCTCCTGCACACAGTATTATCCCCCATAGTGGCCCCTGCACACAGTATTATCCCCCATAGTGGCCCCTGCACACAGTATTATACCCCATAGTGGCCCCTGCACACAGTATTATGTCCCATAGTGGCCTCTGCACACAGTATTATCCCCCATAGTGTCCCCTGCACACAGTATTATCCCCCATAGTGGTCCCTGCACACAGTATTATGCCCCATAGTGGCCCCTGCACACAGTATTATGTCCCATAGTGGCCCCTGCACACAGTATTATACCCCATAGTGGCCCCTGCACACAGTATTATGCCCCATAGTGGCCCCTGTACACAGTATTATGTCCCATAGTGGCCCCTGCACACAGTATTATACCCCATAGTGGCCCCTGCACACAGTATTATCCCCCATAGTGGCCCCTGCACACAGTATTATACCCCATAGTGGCCCCTGCACACAGTATTATCCCCCATAGTGGCCCCTGCACACAGTATTATGTCCCATAGTGGCCTCTGCACACAGTATTATCCCCCATAGTGGCCCCTGCACACAGTATTATCCCCCATAGTGGCCCCTGCACACAGTATTATCCCCCATAGTGGCCCCTGCACACAGTATTATACCCCATAGTGGCCCCTGCACACAGTATTATACCCCATAGTGGCCCCTGCACACAGTATTATGTCCCATAGTGGCCCCTGCACACAGTATTATGTCCCATAGTGTCCCCTGCACACAGTATTATCCCCCATAGTGGCCCCTGCACACAGTATTATACCCCATAGTGTCCCCTGCACACAGTATTATCCCCCATAGTGGCCCCTGCACACAGTATTATGTCCCATAGTGGCCCCTGCACACAGTATTATGTCCCATAGTGGCCCCTGCACACAGTATTATGTCCCATAGTGGCCTCTGCACACAGTATTATGTCCCATAGTGGCCCCTCCACACAGTATTATTCCCCAAAGTGTCCCCTGCACACAGTATTATCCCCCATAGTGGCCCCTGCACACAGTATTATCCCCCATAGTGTCCCCTGCACACAGTATTATGCCCCATAGTGGCCCCTGCACACAGTATTATGTCCCATAGTGTCCCCTGCACACAGTATTATGTCCCATAGTGACCCCTGCACACAGTATTATCCCCCATAGTGGCCCCTGCACACAGTATTATACCCCATAGTGGCTCCTGCACACAGTATTATCCCCCATAGTGGCCCCTGCACACAGTATTATGTCCCATAGTGGCCCCTGCACACAGTATTATCCCCCATAGTGGCCCCTGCACACAGTATTATACCCCATAGTGGCTCCTGCACACAGTATTATCCCCCATAGTGGCCCCTGCACACAGTATTATGTCCCATAGTGGTCCCTGCACACAGTATTATACCCCATAGTGGCTCCTGCACACAGTATTATCCCCCATAGTGGCCCCTGCACACAGTATTATCCCCCATAGTGGCCCCTGCACACAGTATTATACCCCATAGTGGCCCCTGCACACAGTATTATGTCTCATAGTGGCCTCTGCACACAGTATTATCCCCCATAGTGGCCCCTGCACACAGTATTATCCCCCATAGTGGTCCCTGCACACAGTATTATGCCCCATAGTGGCCCCTGCACACAGTATTATACCCCATAGTGGCCCCTGCACACAGTATTATGCCCCATAGTGGCCTCTGTACACAGTATTATGTCCCATAGTGGTCCCTGCACACAGTATTATACCCCATAGTGGCCCCTGCACACAGTATTATCCCCCATAGTGGCCCCTGCACACAGTATTATGTCCCATAGTGGCCCCTGCACACAGTATTATGTCCCATAGTGGCCTCTGCACACAGTATTATCCCCCATAGTGGCTCCTGCACACAGTATTATCCCCCATAGTGGCCCCTGCACACAGTATTATGTCCCATAGTGGCCCCTGCACACAGTATTATGTCCCATAGTGGCCCCTGCACACAGTATTATCCCCCATAGTGGCCCCTGCACACAGTATTATCCACCATAGTGGCCCCTGCACACAGTATTATGCCCCATAGTGGCCCCTGCACACAGTATTATGCCCCATAGTGGCCCCTGCACACAGTATTATGTCCCATAGTGGCCCCTGCACACAGTATTATCCCCCATAGTGGCCCCTGCACACAGTATTATCCCCCATAGTGGCCTCTGCACACAGTATTATGTCCCATAGTGGCCCCTGTACACAGTATTATGTCCCATAGTGGCCCCTGCACACAATATTATCCCCCATAGTGGCCCCTGCACACAGTATTATGTCCCATAGTGGCCCCTGCACACAGTATTATGCCCCATAGTGGCCCCTGCACACAGTATTATGTCCCATAGTGACTCCTGCACACAGTATTATGTCCCATAGTGGCCCCTGCACACAGTATTATCCCCCATAGTGGCACCTGCACACAGTATTATACCCCATAGTGGCCCCTGCACACAGTATTATGTCCCATAGTGGCCCCTGCACACAGTATTATGTCCCATAGTGGCCCCTGCACACAGTATTATGTCCCATAGTGTCCCCTGCACACAGTATTATGTCCCATAGTGGCCCCCTGCACACAGTATTATCCCCCATAGTGTCCCCTGCACACAGTATTATGTCCCATAGTGTCCCCTGCACACAGTATTATCCCCCATAGTGGCCCCTGCACACAGTATTATACCCCATAGTGTCCCCTGCACACAGTATTATGTCCCATAGTGTCCCCTGCACACAGTATTATCCCCCATAGTGTCCCCTGCACACAGTATTATCCCCATAGTGACCCCTGCACACAGTATTATGTCCCATAGTGGCCCCTGCACACAGTATTATACCCCATAGTGTCCCCTGCACACAGTATTATGTCCCATAGTGTCCCCTGCACACAGTATTATCCCCCATAGTGGCCCCTGCACACAGTATTATGTCCCATAGTGACCCCTGCACACAGTATTATGTCCCATAGTGGCCCCTGCACACAGTATTATGTCCCATAGTGGCCCCTGCACACAGTATTGTGTCCCATAGTGGCCCCTGCACACAGTATTATGTCCCATAGTGGCCCCTGCACACAATATTATCCCCCATAGTGGCCCCTGCACACAGTATTATGCCCCATAGTGGCCCCTGCACACAGTATTATGTCCCATAGTGACTCCTGCACACAGTATTATGTCCCATAGTGGCCCCTGCACACAGTATTATCCCCCATAGTGGCACCTGCACACAGTATTATACCCCATAGTGGCCCCTGCACACAGTATTATGTCCCATAGTGGCCCCTGCACACAGTATTATGTCCCATAGTGGCCCCTGCACACAGTATTATGTCCCATAGTGTCCCCTGCACACAGTATTATGTCCCATAGTGGCCCCCTGCACACAGTATTATCCCCCATAGTGTCCCCTGCACACAGTATTATGTCCCATAGTGTCCCCTGCACACAGTATTATCCCCCATAGTGGCCCCTGCACACAGTATTATCCCCCATAGTGTCCCCTGCACACAGTATTATGTCCCATAGTGGTCCCTGCACACAGTATTATCCCCCATAGTGGTCCCTGCACACAGTATTATCCCCCATAGTGGCCCCTGCACACAGTATTATGCCCCATAGTGGCCCCTGCACACAGTATTATGTCCCCATAGTGGCCCCTGTACACAGTATTATCCCCCATAGTGGCCCCTGCACACAGTATTATCCCCCATAGTGGCCCCTGCACACAGTATTATGTCCCATAGTGGCCCCTGCACACAGTATTATCCCTCATAGTGGCCTCTGCACACAGTATTATGTCCCATAGTGGCCCCTCCACACAGTATTATCCCCCATAGTGGCCCCTGCACACAGTATTATCCCCCATAGTGGCCCCTGCACACAGTATTATGTCCCATAGTGGCCCCTGCACACAGTATTATCCCTCATAGTGGCCTCTGCACACAGTATTATGTCCCATAGTGGCCCCTGCACACAGTATTATGTCCCATAGTGTCCCCTGCACACAGTATTATGCCCCATAGTGGCCCCTGCACACAGTATTATGTCCCATAGTGTCCCCTGCACACAGTATTATACCCCATAGTGGCCCCTGCACACAGTATTATCCCCCATAGTGGCCCCTGCACACAGTATTATGTCCCATAGTGGCCCCTGCACACAGTATTATATCCCATAGTGGCCCCTGCACACAGTATTATCCCCCATAGTGGCCCCTGCACACAGTATTATCCACCATAGTGGCCCCTGCACACAGTATTATGCCCCATAGTGGCCCCTGCACACAGTATTATGCCCCATAGTGGCCCCTGCACACAGTATTATGTCCCATAGTGGCCCCTGCACACAGTATTATGTCCCATAGTGGCCCCTGCACACAGTATTATCCCCCATAGTGGCCTCTGCACACAGTATTATGTCCCATAGTGGCCCCTGTACACAGTATTATGTCCTATAGTGGCCCCTGCACACAATATTATCCCCCATAGTGGCCCCTGCACACAGTATTATGTCCCATAGTGGCCCCTGCACACAGTATTATGCCCCATAGTGGCCCCTGCACACAGTATTATGTCCCATAGTGACTCCTGCACACAGTATTATGTCCCATAGTGGCCCCTGCACACAGTATTATCCCCCATAGTGGCACCTGCACACAGTATTATACCCCATAGTGGCCCCTGCACACAGTATTATGTCCCATAGTGGCCCCTGCACACAGTATTATGTCCCATAGTGGCCCCTGCACACAGTATTATGTCCCATAGTGTCCCCTGCACACAGTATTATGTCCCATAGTGGCCCCCTGCACACAGTATTATCCCCCATAGTGTCCCCTGCACACAGTATTATGTCCCATAGTGTCCCCTGCACACAGTATTATCCCCCATAGTGGCCCCTGCACACAGTATTATGTCCCATAGTGGCCCCTGCACACAGTATTATGTCCCATAGTGGCCCCTGCACACAGTATTATCCCCCATAGTGGCCTCTGCACACAGTATTATCCCCCATAGTGGCCCCTGCACACAGTATTATGTCCCATAGTGGCTCCTGCACACAGTATTATGTCCCATAGTGTCCCCTGCACACAGTATTATCCCCCATAGTGTCCCCTGCACACAGTATTATCCCCCATAGTGACCCCTGCACACAGTATTATGTCCCATAGTGGCCCCTGCACACAGTATTATACCCCATAGTGTCCCCTGCACACAGTATTATGTCCCATAGTGTCCCCTGCACACAGTATTATCCCCCATAGTGGCCCCTGCACACAGTATTATGTCCCATAGTGACCCCTGCACACAGTATTATGTCCCATAGTGGCCCCTGCACACAGTATTATGTCCCATAGTGGCCCCTGCACACAGTATTGTGTCCCATAGTGGCCCCTGCACACAGTATTATGTCCTATAGTGGCCCCTGCACACAATATTATCCCCCATAGTGGCCCCTGCACACAGTATTATGTCCCATAGTGGCCCCTGCACACAGTATTATGCCCCATAGTGGCCCCTGCACACAGTATTATGTCCCATAGTGACTCCTGCACACAGTATTATGTCCCATAGTGGCCCCTGCACACAGTATTATCCCCCATAGTGGCACCTGCACACAGTATTATACCCCATAGTGGCCCCTGCACACAGTATTATGTCCCATAGTGGCCCCTGCACACAGTATTATGTCCCATAGTGGCCCCTGCACACAGTATTATGTCCCATAGTGTCCCCTGCACACAGTATTATGTCCCATAGTGGCCCCCTGCACACAGTATTATCCCCCATAGTGTCCCCTGCACACAGTATTATGTCCCATAGTGTCCCCTGCACACAGTATTATCCCCCATAGTGGCCCCTGCACACAGTATTATACCCCATAGTGTCCCCTGCACACAGTATTATGTCCCATAGTGTCCCCTGCACACAGTATTATCCCCCATAGTGACCCCTGCACACAGTATTATGTCCCATAGTGGCCCCTGCACACAGTATTATGTCCCATAGTGGCCCCTGCACACAGTATTATCCCCCATAGTGGTCCCTGCACACAGTATTATCCCCCATAGTGGTCCCTGCACACAGTATTATCCCCCATAGTGGTCCCTGCACACAGTATTATGTCCCATAGTGGCCCCTGCACACAGTATTATCCCCCATAGTGGCCCCTGCACACAGTATTATACCCCATAGTGACCCCTGCACACAGTATTATACCCCATAGTGGTCCCTGCACACAGTATTATCCCCCATAGTGGTCCCTGCACACAGTATTATCCCCCATAGTGGTCCCTGCACACAGTATTATGTCCCATAGTGGCCCCTGCACACAGTATTATCCCCCATAGTGGCCCCTGCACACAGTATTATGTCCCATAGTGGTCCCTGCACACAGTATTATGCCCCATAGTGGCTCCTGCACACAGTATTATCCCCCATAGTGGCCCCTGCACACAGTATTATCCCCCATAGTGGCCCCTGCACACAGTATTATACCCCATAGTGGCCCCTGCACACAGTATTATGTCCCATAGTGGCCTCTGCACACAGTATTATCCCCCATAGTGTCCCCTGCACACAGTATTATCCCCCATAGTGGTCCCTGCACACAGTATTATGCCCCATAGTGGCCCCTGCACACAGTATTATGTCCCATAGTGGCCCCTGCACACAGTATTATACCCCATAGTGGCCCCTGCACACAGTATTATGCCCCATAGTGGCCCCTGTACACAGTATTATGTCCCATAGTGGCCCCTGCACACAGTATTATACCCCATAGTGGCCCCTGCACACAGTATTATCCCCCATAGTGGCCCCTGCACACAGTATTATACCCCATAGTGGCCCCTGCACACAGTATTATCCCCCATAGTGGCCCCTGCACACAGTATTATGTCCCATAGTGGCCTCTGCACACAGTATTATCCCCCATAGTGGCCCCTGCACACAGTATTATCCCCCATAGTGGCCCCTGCACACAGTATTATCCCCCATAGTGGCCCCTGCACACAGTATTATACCCCATAGTGGCCCCTGCACACAGTATTATACCCCATAGTGGCCCCTGCACACAGTATTATGTCCCATAGTGGCCCCTGCACACAGTATTATGTCCCATAGTGTCCCCTGCACACAGTATTATCCCCCATAGTGGCCCCTGCACACAGTATTATACCCCATAGTGTCCCCTGCACACAGTATTATCCCCCATAGTGGCCCCTGCACACAGTATTATGTCCCATAGTGGCCCCTGCACACAGTATTATGTCCCATAGTGGCCCCTGCACACAGTATTATGTCCCATAGTGGCCTCTGCACACAGTATTATGTCCCATAGTGGCCCCTCCACACAGTATTATTCCCCAAAGTGTCCCCTGCACACAGTATTATCCCCCATAGTGGCCCCTGCACACAGTATTATCCCCCATAGTGTCCCCTGCACACAGTATTATGCCCCATAGTGGCCCCTGCACACAGTATTATGTCCCATAGTGTCCCCTGCACACAGTATTATGTCCCATAGTGACCCCTGCACACAGTATTATCCCCCATAGTGGCCCCTGCACACAGTATTATACCCCATAGTGGCTCCTGCACACAGTATTATCCCCCATAGTGGCCCCTGCACACAGTATTATGTCCCATAGTGGCCCTTGCACACAGTATTATCCCCCATAGTGGCCCCTGCACACAGTATTATACCCCATAGTGGCTCCTGCACACAGTATTATCCCCCATAGTGGCCCCTGCACACAGTATTATGTCCCATAGTGGTCCCTGCACACAGTATTATACCCCATAGTGGCTCCTGCACACAGTATTATCCCCCATAGTGGCCCCTGCACACAGTATTATCCCCCATAGTGGCCCCTGCACACAGTATTATACCCCATAGTGGCCCCTGCACACAGTATTATGTCTCATAGTGGCCTCTGCACACAGTATTATCCCCCATAGTGGCCACTGCACACAGTATTTTCCCCCATAGTGGTCCCTGCACACAGTATTATGCCCCATAGTGGCCCCTGCACACAGTATTATACCCCATAGTGGCCCCTGCACACAGTATTATGCCCCATAGTGGCCCCTGTACACAGTATTATGTCCCATAGTGGTCCCTGCACACAGTATTATACCCCATAGTGGCCCCTGCACACAGTATTATCCCCCATAGTGGCCCCTGCACACAGTATTATGTCCCATAGTGGCCCCTGCACACAGTATTATGTCCCATAGTGGCCTCTGCACACAGTATTATCCCCCATAGTGGCTCCTGCACACAGTATTATCCCCCATAGTGGCCCCTGCACACAGTATTATGTCCCATAGTGGCCCCTGCACACAGTATTATCCCCCATAGTGGCCCCTGCACACAGTATTATCCCCCATAGTGGCCCCTTCACACAGTATTATGTCCCATAGTGGCCCCTGCACACAGTATTATCCCCCATAGTGGCCCCTGCACACAGTATTATGTCCCATAGTGGCCCCTGCACACAGTATTATCCCCCATAGTGGCCCCTGCACACAGTATTATCCCCCATAGTGGCCCCTGCACACAGTATTATGTCCCATAGTGGCCCCTGCACACAGTATTATCCCCCATAGTGGCCCCTGCACACAGTATTATGCCCCATAGTGGCCCCTGCACACAGTATTATCCCCCATAGTGGCCCCTGCACACAGTATTATGTCCCATAGTGGCCCCTGCACACAGTATTATCCCCCATAGTGGCCCCTGCACACAGTATTATGCCCCATAGTGTCCCCTGCACACAGTATTATCCCCCATAGTGGCCCCTGCACACAGTATTATTCCCCATAGTGGCCCCTGCACACAGTATTATCCCCCATAGTGGCCCCTGCACACAGTATTATGTCCCATAGTCATATCTCCGAACTTTTAAAGGACAGAAAGAGGGACAAAATGTGGGCAGGCCACTGCAAATTTAGCTCCGCCCACTTATAAATTTACCTTTTCCATCCATTTCTTGCTGGGTACACCCTGCACCCCACATTCCCCTCTAGTACCTTACACCCCACAACTCTCCATCTTCCTGCACTCCATGCACAGTCACGTGACCCTCTGATGTCAGACATTTCCTTATTCCTGAGGGCAGTCTTCAGCCTTACCGATGGTGATCGTGGAAAAGTTTGTTAACAAGCAAAACACATCAGGGACATGGTGGGACAGGCAGGAGCGCAGGGCGTGGACACTGCACATAACACTGGGAGGGGATAAGTCCATGATCTATCACAGGAGGAAAACGAAACCAGAGAGGAGCTGAGAGGAGAACCTACTGGTGACAGGAATGACTGGTGGGTGCTATATCCTGACTACTGGGGGACCTGGGGGCCTCCATCTATAATGTCACCACTCCACTGTCTGGTCTATTCTTGTGTCAGACCTCGGGGTCACAGAGGATCCTCCAGTGGTCCAGGCTGACCCTGCTGGTACATTAGTGGTGGGAGAAACTTGTGGCATTCAATGGACTGCGGCCCCCAGACCCTAAACAGGTCAGGACAACCTCCCACAGGGGCAGGAACGTGAGTCTGGACACAAAGTACCTTGTATAAGACACAAAGGTCTGCTGAGGAGCTGCAAACCCAGAAGCGAGAATAACAAGACGGATTCAGTGCAACATCACATTGAGCAGCCCATAGTGTATAGGGGAAAGGTGACCTATAGATATATAGGGGAAGGTGACCTATAGATATAAAGGGGAAAGCTGACCTATAGATATATAGGGGGAACTAAACCAGATATACAGGAATTTATAACAACCCAGCGGACAATGACACATTCACTACAGGCCCTGCCTCGCCTTGTGGCTGTGGAATCTGTACTACAACAGAAATATATACAGTATATGTATACAGAGAAGTATGTGCCCCCTCCATATTATACATATACTGTATATACACTATACGGAGAGAAGTATGTGCCCCCTCCATATTCTTTCCTGTATATCTTTTATGGTGATTGGCGAGTCCAGAGGGTTCTGGAAGTCTTTGATGACTTTCTCCATGTTCCTCAGTTTGGTGATTATCTGTTGCTGTTCTGGAGTTAGTTCTTCTTCTGGGATGTTTTTGTAGAGACCTCTGAAGTAGTTGAGCCAGATATTGCCATTTTGGATGTGGAGAGAGTTTTTCTTGGGCTTTGTGCCCATGTGGTGCCAGGTCTCCCAGAATGAGCTGTCCTGGAGGGAGTCCTCTAGTTGCTCTATTTTGTGGGAGAGGTATCTCTGTTTCTTCTCTCTGAGGGTGCCTTTGTATTGCTTGCATAGATTGTTGTAGGCTTCCCTCACCTCCTTGTTGTTGGGGTCTCGGTGTTTTTGGTTGGAGGCTGCCCTTAGAGAACGGCGTAGAGCCTTGCAGTCGCTGTCAAACCATTTGTGAGACTGTTTGTTAGTCGGTCTCTTGGGCTTTGTCGGTTTCAGGCCTGCTAGTTCTGCCGTGGTGTACAGGATGTTACTGAAATCCTTCCCCGCCCGGGGCACTCCTTGTTGGTCTGGCTCAGTGATGGTGAACGTTTTAGAGACCGAGTGCCCAAACTGCAACCAAAAACCCAATAAATTAACACGGAGTGCCAACACGACAATTTAGCCTTAAAACTCTGGATCCACAAATTACAGTCGTGTGACTGGGGCGTTACAGATCTTGTACTGAGAGGCAGCGGTCTCTGCATTTGGTACTTTTGAACAATTAATGTTCACTATTTACTTTGCACAGATCTGTTCTATAGTGACCGGCAGTGTTATTACAGCCAGGACTAATATCACGTCTGCTATAATACAGATACTGTGTGATATAAATAGTGAGGGGACCCCACACCGTACAATCTGCCCCACAGTGACCACACACAGTACAATCTGCTCCACAGTGACCACACACAGTACAATCTGCTCCACAGTGACCACACACCGTACAATCTGCCCCACAGTGACCACACACAGTACAATCTGCTCCACAGTGACCACACACAGTACAATCTGCCCCACAGTGACCACGCACCGTACAATCTGCCCCACAGTGACCACACACAGTATAATCTGCCCCACAGTGACCACACACAGTATAATCTGCCCCACAGTGACCACGCACCGTACAATCTGCTCCACAGTGACCACACACAGTACAATCTGCCCCACAGTGACCACACACAGTACAATCTGCTCCACACTGACCACACACAGTACAATCTGCTCCACAGTGACCACACACAGTACAATCTGCTCCACAGTGACCACACACAGTACAATCTGCTCCACAGTGACCACACACAGTATAATCTGCCCCAAAGTGACCACACACAGTATAATCTGCTCCACAGTGACCACACACAGTATAATCTGCCCCACAGTGACCACACACAGTACAATCTGCTCCACAGTGACCACACACAGTATAATCTGCTCCACAGTGACCACACACAGTATAATCTGCCCCACAGTGACCACACACAGTACAATCTGCTCCACAGTGACCACACACAGTACAATCTGCTCCACAGTGACCACGCACAGTACAATCTGCCCCACAGTGACCACGCACAGTACAATCTGCTCCACAGTGACCACGCACCATACAATCTGCTCCACAGTGACCACACACAGTATAATCTGCCCCACAGTGACCACACACAGTACAATCTGCCCCACAGTGACCACACACAGTACAATCTGCTCCACAGTGACCACACACCGTACAATCTGCCCCACAGTGACCACACACAGTACAATCTGCTCCACAGTGACCACACACCGTACAATCTGCTCCACAGTGACCACACACAGTACAATCTGCTCCACAGTGACCACACACAGTATAATCTGCCCCACAGTGACCACACACAGTACAATCTGCCCCACAGTGACCACACACAGTTCAATCTGCTCCACACTGACCACACACAGTACAATCTGCTCCACAGTGACCACACACAGTACAATCTGCTCCACAGTGACCACACACAGTACAATCTGCTCCACAGTGACCACACACAGTATAATCTGCCCCAAAGTGACCACACACAGTATAATCTGCTCCACAGTGACCACACACAGTATAATCTGCCCCACAGTGACCACACACAGTACAATCTGCTCCACAGTGACCACACACAGTATAATCTGCTCCACAGTGACCACACACAGTATAATCTGCCCCACAGTGACCACACACAGTACAATCTGCTCCACAGTGACCACACACAGTACAATCTGCTCCACAGTGACCACGCACAGTACAATCTGCCCCACAGTGACCACGCACAGTACAATCTGCTCCACAGTGACCACACACCATACAATCTGCTCCACAGTGAACACACACAGTATAATCTGCCCCACAGTGACCACACACAGTACAATCTGCCCCACAGTGACCACACACAGTACAATCTGCTCCACAGTGACCACACACCGTACAATCTGCCCCACAGTGACCACACACAGTACAATCTGCTCCACAGTGACCACACACCGTACAATCTGCTCCACAGTGACCACACACAGTACAATCTGCTCCACAGTGACCACACACAGTATAATCTGCCCCACAGTGACCACACACCGTACAATCTGCTCCACAGTGACCACACACCGTACAATCTGCCCCACAGTGACCACACACAGTACAATCTGCCCCACAGTGACCACACACAGTACAATCTGCTCCACAGTGACCACACACCGTACAATCTGCTCCACAGTGACCACACACAGTACAATCTGCCCCACAGTGACCACACACCGTACAATCTGCTCCACAGTGACCACACACAGTATAATCTGCCCCACAGTGACCCCACACAGTATAATCTGCTCCACAGTGACCACACACCGTACAATCTGCTCCACAGTGACCACACACAGTATAATCTGCCCCACAGTGACCCCACACCGTACAATCTGCCCCACAGTGACCACACACAGTATAATCTGCCCCACAGTGACCACACACCGTACAATCTGCTCCACAGTGACCACACACAGTACAATCTGCTCCACAGTGACCACACACAGTACAATCTGCCCCACAGTGACCACACACCGTACAATCTGCTCCACAGTGACCACACACAGTACAATCTGCCCCACAGTGACCACACACCAGACAATCTGCTCCACAGTGACCACACACAGTATAATCTGCCCCACAGTGACCCCACACCGTACAATCTGCCCCATAGTGACCACACATAGTATAATCTGCCCCACAGTGACCCCACACCGTACAATCTGCCCCATAGTGACCACACACAGTATAATCTGCTCCACAGTGACCACACACCGTACAATCTGCTCCACAGTGACCACACACAGTACAATCTGCCCCACAGTGACCACACACCGTACAATCTGCTCCACAGTGACCACACACCGTACAATCTGCTCCACAGTGACCACACACAGTATAATCTGCCCCACAGTGACCACACACCGTACAATCTGCTCCACAGTGACCACACACCGTACAATCTGCCCCACAGTGACCACACACTGTACAATCTGCCCCACAGTCACCACACACCGTACAATCTGCCCCACAGTGACCACACACCGTACAATCTGCTCCACAGTGACCACACACCGTACAATCTGCCCCACAGTGACCACACACAGTACAATCTGCCCCACAGTGACCACACACCGTACAATCTGCCCCACAGTGACCACACACAGTATAATCTGCTCCACAGTGACCACACACCATACAATCTGCTCCACAGTGACCACACACCGTACAATC
Organism: Leptodactylus fuscus; assembly: GCF_031893055.1. Classification (NCBI taxonomy): domain Eukaryota; kingdom Metazoa; phylum Chordata; class Amphibia; order Anura; family Leptodactylidae; genus Leptodactylus; species Leptodactylus fuscus. The sequence continues at coordinate 223,177,090 of NC_134268.1, read as the reverse complement.
TGCTCCACAGTGACCACACACAGTACAATCTGCTCCACAGTGACCACACACAGTACAATCTGCTCCACAGTGACCACACACAGTACAATCTGCTCCACAGTGACCACACACAGTACAATCTGCCCCATAGTGACCACACACAGTACAATCTGCTCCACAGTGACCACACACAGTACAGTCTGCTCCACAGTGACCACACACAGTATAATCTGCCCCACAGTGACCCCACACCGTACAATCTGCCCCACAGTGACCCCACACCGTATAATCTGCTCCACAGTGACCACACACCGTACAATCTGCTCCACAGTGACCACACACCGTACAATCTGCTCCACAGTGACCACACACAGTATAATCTGCTCCACAGTGACCACACACCATACAATCTGCTCCACAGTGACCACACACAGTATAATCTGCCCCACAGTGACCCCACACCGTACAATCTGCCCCACAGTGACCACACACAGTATAATCTGCTCCACAGTGACCACACACCGTACAATCTGCTCCACAGTGACCACACACAGTATAATCTTCCCCACAGTGACCCCACACCGTACAATCTGCCCCACAGTGACCACACACAGTACAATCTGCCCCACAGTGACCACACACCGTACAATCTGCCCAACATTGACCACACACAGTATAATCTGCTCCACAGTGACCCCACGCCGTACAATCTGCTCCACAGTGACCACACACAGTACAATCTGCCCCACAGTGACCACACACCGTACAATCTGCTCCACAGTGACCACACACAGTATAATCTGCCCCACAGTGACCCCACACAGTATAATCTGCTCCACAGTGACCACACACCGTACAATCTGCTCCACAGTGACCACACACAGTATAATCTGCCCCACAGTGACCCCACACCGTACAATCTGCCCCACAGTGACCACACACAGTACAATCTGCCCCACAGTGACCACACACCGTACAATCTGCTCCACAGTGACCACACACAGTATAATCTGCTCCACAGTGACCCCACACCGTACAATCTGCTCCACAGTGACCACACACAGTACAATCTGCCCCACAGTGACCACACACCGTACAATCTGCCCCACAGTAACCCCACACCGTACAATCTGCCCCACAGTGACCACACACTGTACAATCTGCCCCACAGTGACCACACACCGTACAATCTGTCCCACATTGACCACACACCGTACAATCTGCTCCACAGTGACCACACACCGTACAATCTGCCCCACAGTGACCACACACAGTACAATCTGCCCCACAGTGACCACACACCGTACAATCTGCTCCACAGTGACCACACACAGTACAATCTGCCCCACAGTGACCAAACACCGTACAATCTGCCCCACAGTGACCAAACACCGTACAATCTGCCCCACAGTGACCAAACACCATACAATCTGCCCCACAGTGACCACACACCGTACAATCTGCTCCACAGTGACCACACACAGTACAATCTGCTCCACAGTGACCACACACAGTATAATCTGCTCCACAGTGACCACACACAGTACAATCTGCCCCACAGTGACCACACACAGTACAATCTGCTCCACAGTGACCACACACAGTACAATCTGCTCCACAGTGACCACACACCGTACAATCTGCTCCACAGTGACCACACACAGTACAATCTGCTCCACAGTGACCACACACAGTATAATCTGCCCCACAGTGACCCCACACCGTACAATCTGCCCCACAGTGACCACACACAGTATAATCTGCTCCACAGTGACCACACACCGTACAATCTGCTCCACAGTGACCACACTCAGTACAATCTGCTCCACAGTGACCACACACCGTACAATCTGCCCCACAGTGACCACACACAGTACAATCTGCTCCACAGTGACCACACACAGTATAATCTGCCCCACAGTGACCACACACAGTACAATCTTCCCTGCAGTGGCCCCCACAAAGGATTATACACTCCACAGTAGCCCCCTCCCCACACAGAAGTAAATATTCCACTGTAGTCCACAGAAGGAGTAAACCTCCAATAGGGGAGCACCAAGATAACAAAATATACTAAAACTCCACTTTTATTGTGATATTTAAAATGATACAAAGAACTGTGAGTGTTACTTATTAACAATATCACTGCGGCTCCGCACACCGCCCCAATAGCAAATAACTATCCAGGTGAGGGAAGGATCAAACACCTCCTGTCTTACTCTTGCCCTATACAACTTAGTATAAGGAAAATGTTTATTCTCGTACCGTGTTAGCCAGTGGGTAGGAAATATAAAAAACAAAACACTTGATGGTCTTCAGTTGTTGAAGTTTTAATGGCTGACTAATAATAATGACAGATTACAATGTCTCGGCTCCTTTCTCAAGTAAATTTAAAACCATTTCTGAAGGAGCAGATTTATATACAGTACAAAAAGGACACATAGGGATAGAATGTCAGGAGGAGGGGGGGGGGGGTGTCATTAGTAATTGGTAGAAACAATGTAAACACTTCCAGTCTCTTATCAGGTCTCAGGGTCTCAGGTCAGTGATTTCTGTAAGGTGCCATAAACCCATGTGACAGATTTAACCCCTTCTCCAGTGTTTGAAGCAGGGTCATAAATTTACACTCATAAATCCATCATTCTTTCTTTGATTTGAAATTCCCTCTTAAAACCAAAATTTTCATGTGAAAAGAGGAGGTAAACAGTTCCAGTGGGCCGCAGGGTGGGCCCTGAGGGTCCATGGACCCACAGGTGTAGGAAGGGCCCGCTGCGGACACAAGGCAAAAGAACAAGCCTATGCACCGCTCCAGGTGGGTCCCGCAGGGGGTCAGGGTTTCGCCGATGAAGTCGCGGGTAAAAGCTAGTACACTATACAGACAGAAGTATGTGCCCCCTCCATATTATACATATACTATATATACACTATACAGACAGAAGTATGTGCCCCCTCCATATTATACATATACTATATATACACTATACAGACAGAAGTATGTGCCCCCTCCATATTATACATATACTATATATACACTATACAGACAGAAGTATGTGCCCCCTCCATATTATACATATACTATATATACACTATACAGACAGAAGTATGTGCCCCCTCCATATTATACATATACTATATATACACTATACAGACAGAAGTATGTGCCCCCTCCATATTATACATATACTATATATACACTATACAGACAGAAGTATGTGCCCCCTCCATATTATACATATACTATATATACACTATACAGACAGAAGTATGTGCCCCCTCCATATTATACATATATTATATATACACTATACAGACAGAAGTATGTGCCCCCTCCATATTATACATATACTATATATACACTATACAGACAGAAGTATGTGCCCCCTCCATATTATACGTATACTATATACTATATATACACTATACAGACAGAAGTATGTGCCCCCTCCATATTATACATATACTATATATACACTATACAGACAGAAGTATGTGCCCCCTCCATATTATACGTATACTATATATACACTATACAGACAGAAGTATGTGCCCCCTCCATATTATACGTATACTATATACTATATATACACTATACAGACAGAAGTATGTGCCCCCTCCATATTATACGTATACTATATATACACTATACAGACAGAAGTATGTGCCCCCTCCATATTATACATATACTATATATACACTATACAGACAGAAGTATGTGCCCCCTCCATATTATACGTATACTATATATACACTATACAGACAGAAGTATGTGCCCCCTCCATATTATACATATACTATATATACACTATACAGACAGAAGTATGTGCCCCCTCCATATTATACGTATACTATATATACACTATACAGACAGAAGTATGTGCCCCCTCCATATTATACGTATACTATATATACACTATACAGACAGAAGTATGTGCCCCCTCCATATTATACATTATACAGACAGAAGTATGTGCCCCCTCCATATTATACGTATACTATATATACACTATACAGACAGAAGTATGTGCCCCCTCCATATTATACGTATACTATATATACACTATACAGACAGAAGTATGTGCCCCCTCCATATTATACATATACTATATATACACTATACAGACAGAAGTATGTGCCCCCTTCATATTATACGTATACTATATATACACTATACAGACAGAAGTATGTGCCCCCTCCATATTATATGTATACTATATACTATATATACACTATACAGACAGAAGTATGTGCCCCCTCCATATTATACATATACTATATATACACTATACAGACAGAAGTATGTGCCCCCTCCATATTATACATATACTATATATACACTATACAGACAGAAGTATGTGCCCCCTCCATATTATACGTATACTATATATACACTATACAGACAGAAGTATGTGCCCCCCTCCATATTATACGTATACTATATATACACTATACAGACAGAAGTATGTGCCCCCTCCATATTATACGTATACTATATATACACTATACAGACAGAAGTATGTGCCCCCTCCATATTATACATTATACAGACAGAAGTATGTGCCCCCTCCATATTATACGTATACTATATATACACTATACAGACAGAAGTATGTGCCCCCTCCATATTATACATATACTATATATACACTATACAGACAGAAGTATGTGCCCCCTCCATATTATACGTATACTATATATACACTATACAGACAGAAGTATGTGCCCCCTCCATATTATACATATACTATATATACACTATACAGACAGAAGTATGTGCCCCCTCCATATTATACGTATACTATATATACACTATACAGACAGAAGTATGTGCCCCCTCCATATTATACGTATACTATATACTATATATACACTATACAGACAGAAGTATGTGCCCCCTCCATATTATACATATACTATATATACACTATACAGACAGAAGTATGTGCCCCCTCCATATTATACATATACTATATATACACTATACAGACAGAAGTATGTGCCCCCTCCATATTATACGTATACTATATATACACTATACAGACAGAAGTATGTGCCCCCTTCATATTATACGTATACTATATATACACTATACAGACAGAAGTATGTGCCCCCTCCATATTATACGTATACTATATACTATATATACACTATACAGACAGAAGTATGTGCCCCCTCCATATTATACATATACTATATATACACTATACAGACAGAAGTATGTGCCCCCTCCATATTATACGTATACTATATATACACTATACAGACAGAAGTATGTGCCCCCTCCATATTATACGTATACTATATATACACTATACAGACAGAAGTATGTGCCCCCTCCATATTATACGTATACTATATATACACTATACAGACAGAAGTATGTGCCCCCTCCATATTATACGTATACTATATATACACTATACAGACAGAAGTATGTGCCCCCTCCATATTATACATTATACAGACAGAAGTATGTGCCCCCTCCATATTATACGTATACTATATATACACTATACAGACAGAAGTATGTGCCCCCTCCATATTATACATTATACAGACAGAAGTATGTGCCCCCTCCATATTATACGTATACTATATATACACTATACAGACAGAAGTATGTGCCCCCTCCATATTATACGTATACTATATATACACTATACAGACAGAAGTATGTGCCCCCTCCATATTATACGTATACTATATATACACTATACAGACAGAAGTATGTGCCCCCTCCATATTATACGTATACTATATATACACTATACAGACAGAAGTATGTGCCCCCTCCATATTATACGTATACTATATATACACTATACAGACAGAAGTATGTGCCCCCTCCATATTATACATATACTATATATACACTATACAGACAGAAGTATGTGCCCCCTCCATATTATACATATACTATATATACACTATACAGACAGAAGTATGTGCCCCCTCCATATTATACGTATACTATATATACACTATACAGACAGAAGTATGTGCCCCCTCCATATTATACGTATACTATATATACACTATACAGACAGAAGTATGTGCCCCCTCCATATTATACGTACACTATATACTATATATACACTATACAGACAGAAGTATGTGCCCCCTTCATATTATACGTAAACTATATATACACTATACAGACAGAAGTATGTGCCCCCTCCATATTATACGTATACTATATATACACTATACAGACAGAAGTATGTGCCCCCTTCATATTATACGTATACTATATATACACTATACAGACAGAAGTATGTGCCCCCTCCATATTATACGTATACTATATATACACTATACAGACAGAAGTATGTGCCCCCTCCATATTATACGTATACTATATATACACTATACAGACAGAAGTATGTGCCCCCTCCATATTATACGTATACTATATACTATATATACACTATACAGACAGAAGTATGTGCCCCCTCCATATTATACATATACTATATATACACTATACAGACAGAAGTATGTGCCCCCTCCATATTATACATATACTATATATACACTATACAGACAGAAGTATGTGCCCCCTCCATATTATACGTATACTATATATACACTATACAGACAGAAGTATGTGCCCCCTCCATATTATACGTATACTATATATACACTATACAGACAGAAGTATGTGCCCCCTCCATATTATACGTATACTATATATACACTATACAGACAGAAGTATGTGCCCCCTCCATATTATACGTATACTATATACTATATATACACTATACAGACAGAAGTATGTGCCCCCTTCATATTATACGTAAACTATATATACACTATACAGACAGAAGTATGTGCCCCCTCCATATTATACGTATACTATATATACACTATACAGACAGAAGTATGTGCCCCCTTCATATTATACGTATACTATATATACACTATACAGACAGAAGTATGTGCCCCCTCCATATTATACGTATACTATATATACACTATACAGACAGAAGTATGTGCCCCCTCCATATTATACGTATACTATATATACACTATACAGACAGAAGTATGTGCCCCCTCCATATTATACATTATACAGACAGAAGTATGTGCCCCCTCCATATTATACATATACTATATATACACTATACAGACAGAAGTATGTGCCCCCTCCATATTATACGTATACTATATATACACTATACAGACAGAAGTATGTGCCCCCTTCATATTATATGTATACTATATATACACTATACAGACAGAAGTATGTGCCCCCTCCATATTATACGTATACTATATATACACTATACAGACAGAAGTATGTGCCCCCTCCATATTATACGTATACTATATATACACTATACAGACAGAAGTATGTGCCCCCTCCATATTATACGTATACTATATATACACTATACAGACAGAAGTATGTGCCCCCTCCATATTATACGTATACTATATATACACTATACAGACAGAAGTATGTGCCCCCTCCATATTATACGTATACTATATATACACTATACAGACAGAAGTATGTGCCCCCTCCATATTATACGTATACTATATATACACTATACAGACAGAAGTATGTGCCCCCTCCATATTATACGTATACTATATATACACTATACAGACAGAAGTATGTGCCCCCTCCATATTATACGTATACTATATATACACTATACAGACAGAAGTATGTGCCCCCTCCATATTATACGTATACTATATATACACTATACAGACAGAAGTATGTGCCCCCTTCATATTATACATATACTATATATACACTATACAGACAGAAGTATGTGCCCCCTCCATATTATACATATACTATATATACACTATACAGACAGAAGTATGTGCCCCCTCCATATTATACATATACTATATATACACTATACAGACAGAAGTATGTGCCCCCTCCATATTATACATATACTATATATACACTATACAGACAGAAGTATGTGCCCCCTCCATATTATACATATACTATATATACACTATACAGACAGAAGTATGTGCCCCCTTCATATTATACGTATACTATATACTATATATGACTATACAGACAGAAGTATGTGCCCCTCCATATTATACATATACTATATATACACCACTATTCTTTCTACAAGGAGGTATATATGAACCGGGATGTGAACCGGGCCTGAGATCTATAACACCGTATAGTAATAGTCCTCACATCACACTCCATAGCAATGACAACGTCAGGTGATGGCGATCAGGGCAGGACATCTGAGCAGTTGGGACAATATAGTATATTGGGTGCGTGTGGGAGATGAAACTGACCCAATATTCTTCTTGTAGATTACAGGACACGACCTCTGGATGACTGGACAGAAGATCATGTCCGGGAGTGGCTGCGCTCCATACACATCAAGACAGAATACATTGATAAGCTGTGTGATGAAGAAGTAACTGGACCCGTGCTGAGAAAAATCAATGATGTCTTCTTGAAGGGTCTTGGTATGAAACAAGGACAAATACAGCTGCTGATTGCAGAAAGGAATGAGTTAGTGAAGAAACACAAAGTCAGCCAACCAAAACCAGGAAACAGCACAAATCCAAGCACACTGCCACTCCAGGACGATGAAGGACACCAAGTGTCACCGGGATTAAGAGCCACCAGTCCTGCTGAGGCATCGGGGACCACAGGGCAACAAGAGGAAAGTAGGCCCAATACTGAGGAAGAACATCTAACTGAGAGGGAAACATTGTCCTCAGGAAATACACAAAGTAACCAGGATCTAATATCCCATACAGACGCAAAGTTTCGACCGTTTGGTGAGGATGTTGGAAACTTTAAGTATGTGAAAGGCCATGTCCTCCCTCCAGAATGTGGAGTAGAAGATCTCATCACTCCATGCCACGAGTACAAGTCACTCACCACTGCCTGCCAGCTAGACCGCACCAGACTTCAGGCAAAATTTGCATCGGAGGTGATCAGATTCGCGTCCGCTTGTATGAACGTGAGGACTAATGGCACGATACATTTTGGAGTGATAGACAAAAAGGAAGGTAAACAATGGCAGATAATGGGGATTCCAGTGAAAGACCAGGAGTGGTACGTGGACGCCCTCGACTACATAGAGAAATGTTTCCATATAGAACACGAGGCCGCCAGAAATTGTATCCGTACCCCAAAATTCATCAAGGTAGTCACTAATGATTGTGAAGATCAGCTCTTTGTGGTTGAGGTGGACGTCGTGTCCGATTCACATTTTGTTAAAGAACGAGCTTTCCAGGCAAGTTTACCAAAATTTAATGAGAAAAGCAACAAAGTAAGTTACGAGAAGAAAACTTATTACCGGAGAATTGGGGCAAAAACTGAGCCGGTCTCCGATGAAGACGTGGTGCGCTTTATGCAGAAATTGAAAAATTTAGATGAAGCGAGAGTAAAGGCAGAACTGAAGTCTACCTGCGATAGGCCCATGACTGAAGATTTAGGCAGGAAAGTCTCCGTTCTGCTGACCGATGGTAAAAAATCCATCAGCAATTCTCTCCGGTACATCCTAGTCACAAACCAGTGCGCACAGAATCAGCTGAAGAATCTCAATTTTTTAATGCGTATGAATATTTTGTGTGTTTTTGACTTTGACCCAAACTCGGACAACAATGGACTGTGCTCTATATATAAGGAGCATCATGCCATTAACAACCATTCCTTAAAGAGTTACTCCAATGAAGGAAAGGTGAGCACCGGAGACCTGAAAAAGAACCTCTCCCTCTTTAACCAAACCAGCTGGGTGTTTTGTAATGGCCGCAGCAATTATCGGGGTGAGGATGAGCCATGTGATGAGAATACCTGGGTGCGAACAAAGAGGAAGCTTTTAAAAAAGGCCATTACTTTCCTTTGTGATGAAATTCTTCCGAGGGGCTACTTCATTGTCGTCTTTCTTTTACTATCGTCTCCAGAGAAACCGATAATTGACACTTTCCATGAATTTTACACAGAATTAAATGGCATGGATTACATCGTATGCATTGCAGAGAACAAAGACGACTACGAGAAGTGGGCCAACCAGGCCCAGGCTTCCTGCAAGATGGAGACCCTAGATCAGCGAAGCATTGTGGGGATGCAGCTCAGTCACATTGATGCAACCGTCCAAAATCTCCTGCCATTATCTTCCTCTATCAGACAGTTATCTGTGTCCACAAAGGGCATTTGTGTCCTGACTGCCCCGGATGAAGAGAGAATGCATTCCCTCGAAGTTCTGTGCGCCAACGAGTGTGAAAACACAAACCTGGAAGATCTGAATAAGGAACAAATAGAAGAGATCGAGACCACATTCTACCGAGGTGGGAAAGTCAGCTGGAGGCACTTCTGGCTTGCAGACCAAGGGAAATGTGAAGCCTTCATCGAGCGAGAAGCTTGTACGGACGTTCAGAGCATTTTAAATGACATTCAATATGGAAACCGGATGAGTCTTCCGGTAGCGAGGATAAAAATTATCCACCAACCAGGCAGTGGAGGAAGTACAGTAGCACGCCAGATTCTGTGGAAGAAACGTAAAGAGTTAAGATGTGCCGTGCTGAAATCTTCCTTTCCAGTCATGACCGTGTGTGAACATGCTGTGAATTTTAGAGAATATGACGAGAAAGACATCCACCTCTGCCTCCCTGTCCTACTGCTCATTGAAGACTGCGATGACGAATACATCGATGACCTCCGAGATGAGTTAACCAAAGTAATGGTGTCTAAAAGGATTGCGCCTGCAAAGTTATGCTTCATCCTCTTAAGCTGCAAAAGAGCGAATGCCCCGGAAAAACTTTACAAGTTTTCTGCACTGGAGACAGTGGCCATTACTCACAAACTTAGTAAGGATGAAAAAAGGAAGTTTACGACAAAAGCAGAGAAACTTAAGAAGCAGTTCTCCCCCGAGTCCATCATAACGTTCATTTTGATGAGTCAAGAGTTTGTAGAAGAATATGTGACAAACTTTGTTCATAACGTCATGGAAAATGTGGACCACTCCTCCAATGTAACCCGACTGATGAGATACGTGGCTTTACTGAACTGCTACGTGCAGAACTCTTACATCTCCGTGTCCCACTGCGAGGCGTTCATGGGCCTGGACGCACATACAACAGATCACAGCGACCTACGACAATACAATTTCAACAACTGCCTCAGTGAGCAAGCAAAGCTAATCTTCATCGAAAGAGTCGATCCCATAACGTCTATAACCTGCATTCATATAATACATCCCTATGTGGCAGAGGAAATCTTAAAGCAGCTCCCTGACAACCCCCAAAGTCAAATTGCTATGGCCTTGCTTCAGGAGGATGTTCTGTTCCAGCACCGATTTGGCAGAGATGAGTTTCTTGGATTTGTCAGAGACTTGATTTTTCGCCGCCGTAAGATCAGCCGGGGTGACAGCGTAGATTCCTTCCTGTCTCCTTTTATAGAACATGTATGCGAAACTGAAAAGAACCAGGATAAAGCAATAAATTTGTTAAAAGTTGCCTATGAACGATTTGATAAAGACCCTTTTCTGGCCCAGCAGCTTGCTCGCCTGCATTATAAATATGAGAAGTTTGAGGACGCCATACAATGGGCAGAGACAGCGAAGGCGCAGCTACCCAACGACTCCTTTATCTTGGATACTGAGGGACAAGTATATAAGAAGCGCTTTGGTTTTTTACTTGATAAGAGTAACAATGCCGTGTCGCTCCAGGATGTCCCAGAGTTGATTGAGCATGCTCTTAAGGCCATGCAGTGTTTCCGAGCGGCACAAAAAGCAAGCAAGGCTGAAACAGAGACCATGAATAATGCCGGATATATTGGCGAAGTGGATGTCGGATGTCGTCTGTTGAAGTTGTTGTCAACCCTTGAAATTTTCCCTCAAAATGAAAACGGTAAAAGTCATGAACTTCTGCGCTATCTCCTAACTGACCACATCCCAGAAGTCATCAAGAAACCCTGGTCCAAGTTTCACAACCATATAAAAGGTCTGCACCGAAATATCTACAATGCACTGGAATGGATATCAGAAGAAGTGAGTTATTTCCAAACTGATAAAATAGATGACAACGAACACAAGAGCACAGCGGAAGACAAAGTCTACTCTCCTCGGACATGGCTGCTGCACAAAATCAAGGTCTTTGCTAAATTTTTTAGTTCACAACTTTTACCTGCAACTGGAAATGGTGAAGATGAAGACGATGTTAAGAATTCCATCAATAAACTTATTCAGAAGATGAACATTTACGAGCTGGGAGGCGGCAGCACCACAGCCATTCTGGCACTGCTGCCGGATCACAGGAAACTAGCAAACATTGTCGACCTGTACACAAAATGTTCAGCCGTCGACAACCTGGATGACGCGGACCTGATCAACTATATAATGAGCCATATAGCGCTGGCCTGCGCCGCTCCCAACTCGACCAAACTTCTGTCATTTCAGCAATTACGGGAACTTAGCAAAAGATACCAAAACTGGAGGAAGTCTTATCCTGCAAGCGCTTATCTACTTCTCCTGCTTCTCTACTGGAAAGATGACGTGGTGGACCGGGAGCCAGATGCAAACAAGGACAGGATTCTGAGCTCCGCTCTTCAGAATATTCGACGTCTGCATGAATTCAGGATCAAGAACGTCCCTGTACGCAAAAAACGAAGCAACGTCCTCTTCTTCTTAGGACATGGTTATGGTCTTCATAAACTGCTTCACAGAAGTACAGTGGAGAAACGCATGGAGGGACCGGTCAACGAGTGGAGACTGAAGCTGAATGACGGAGATGTAGAAAGGTTAGAGAGTGGCCAAAAACTCCTTAGAACTGTGCCAGGCTTTGCCGAGAATGGGAAGATTTACGCAATGGGACACTGCAAAAAAGAGAGGATTGAAATTGTCCCCATAAATAATTCCTCCGTGCCTTACGGGAATGAGAATGTGACTTTCTATCTGGGATTCACTTATGCAGGGCTTGTGGCATATAATATTAAAGTGCAGCAGTGACATCCCTGCAGAGTGAACGGCCCGGCCATCATGGGATTTATTGACTTTACAGAACAAGATTTCATGTTACGTATAAAGTCCACCTATATCCATAATGATCTATGAGTTACCCTAATAAACCCACTACATCTGGCTCTGCCACCAGCTTTCATCTTACTAGGAGGACATTCCACTTTCTGGTTCTAGTTCTGTGGATACAAATGATCACCCAGGATGAAAGCGGCCTCTGTAGTGCCACCTATTGGAGGTAGCCAGTCAGTGTCCAGGCCTTACTACATGATTTAGGATATAAGATAATCCTTATAATAATGCTTTATAAACCATCCAGAATCTTCCACATAAGGAAGGACCCTCATCTACAGGCTGCCATCTTGGGGTGTATTCTACATCGATGATATCTTATTTGCATTACTCTTTTCCCAGTACACATTGCCTGGCCTGTAATTCTCCCTATGCCAACTGGTGGTTTCCACAAAGAGAAGCAGAACCGTCGTACCGTCTTGAAAGCCAACCAGCCCCTGATCTGCACCCATGAGGGGCAAGAACTCTGAAATAGCTAAATAGAGGCCTCAGAGAAAACTTTAGTTTGGCTAATATTTCTTGCAAGGCCTACGAAAGGGTTAGACATACAAGGTAAGTACCCCCAATGGGTGGCACTAGAGAGCAGGTTTCTTCCTCTCAGGGTCAGACATACAAGGTAACTACTCCTAATGGGTGGCACTAGAGAGCAGGTTTCTTCCTCCCAGGGTCAGCCATATAAGGTAAGTACCCCCAATGGCTGGCACTAAAGAGCAGGTTTCTTCCTCCCAGGGTCAGACATACAAGGTAACTACCCCCAATGGGTGGCACTAGAGAGCAGGTTTCATCCTCCCAGGGTCAGCCATACAAGGTAAGTACCCCCAATGGGTGGCACTAGAGAACAGGTTTCTTCCTCCCAGGGTCAGACTTACAAGGTAAGTACCCCTAATGGGTGGCACTAGAGAGCAGGTTTCATCCTCCCAGGGTCAACCATATAAGGTAACTACTCCCAATGGGTGGCACTAGAGAGCAGATTTCTTCCTTCCAGGGTCAGACACCGCACAGAACATCTGACCACTGACCAAGGACATGATCCAAATGTTCTATAATATGGGCTGTACAAGCCTCCCCGGACCGGTCACATCTCTCTCCTGAATAGTAACTATGGCTGTGTCCATCCCCGTCCCCGCAGCGTTCCTTACACCTGCTGTAAGTGGAGCAGAACCAAGGAGAATGGGGTACAGCTCGAAACCACAAACACAGACCACGTCAATGACATTGAATAGATATCCTTTACCCTGAATGAAGGAGCATCAGGTACAGAACCAGCGCCATCCCACCGCAGAGTAAGATTTACACAGCCCCATCTGTCACCTTGTCCTTATACCCGTTGTGGGGTAGCTAGCTGGGTAGCAGCAGTGGTGCGGACCCAAAAAGTCAGAGACAGGGACACAAAATGGGCAGCAAACTGGTTTATTTAGAAAAAACAGGAAAATAAATAAACCTTCACTTCAGGCACAAAATGAACAAAATAAAATCCGGCTCGTCTGAGCCACTAACAGACCCCATAACCTAAGTATACATGTGGCTTACTACCAGCCACAGGAACAAAACAAGCACAATATAGTGTCACCAGACTCAGGGTTACAGGACAGACCCGGCGCCTCCTCTCACCTCATAGATCTGCCCTGCAATGTAAGAGCTGCAGCCCAGTACTGAGCCCGGGATCTGCCCCTGTGCTGAGGCTACTCCAGACCTGCCCTGGACCCCACATATGTCAGACACCTGGGGGAGATATATAGCGGGAATCCAGCACTCTGCCTGTCACCTTCTCACACCGTGTACTGCACATCTGTCTCTGCTGTAGCAGGGTCTAAATTACCAGGACCAAACATGGCGGCGCCCAGGACCAGAGGTGATGTATAGGTGAAGCAGGTTGCAGCAACACCTTCAGACCTGTGGGGTCTAAAGATGGGGTTAAGTATCCTATGTAATGTTATGTCTAAAGCATAAACGTTAGACTTCAGAACTGGGCCAGAGACAACCTCACCCTCAGAGCATTACCCAGCCTCCCACTCCTCAAGGCATAGCCTTCACGCCCCGGCCACTGTCCAAGAACACTCCCAGTGCCCCCTCCTCAGTGCAGTTTGGGGTGCAATAACAGACCTCCCAACCATTGAAGAACAGAAAGAGGGACAAATTTAGCTGCGCCCACTTTTATGTTGACTCCATGTGCCCCCACACAGTATAATCCTCCTACAGTCACAGCGCTGCACCTCCCATGAGGCAACCTGAAGCGACCACTTCAGGCGGCGCTATGCCAGGGCCCCAGGGAGGGCGGCATTTTTGCTTACCTAAGCCAGTCCAGGACAAGCTGTCCTGGACTGGCTTAGCACCGAGTGGTGGATTGGGGAAGCCACTGGAGCAGCGCTGCTCCAGCGGCCTCCCCTCACGCTCAGGCAGAGAGCAGGTCCTCTCCGTGCCTGCTCTCTGCCTGCGAACGGCACTAAGCCCCTCTCCCTTCGCTAAGCCCCACCCCTCCGCCACGCCCCCTCCTCCCAGGAAGGGGGGGGGGGGCGGTTTCTGTCGTTCGCCTCGGGCTGCGAAAGGGACAGGTTCACCCCTGGTCACCCATACACTATATGTCCCCACATTATAATGTTCCCTTCCAACTGCCCCACAGTATTAAGTCCCTCTCCTGGTGCCCCAGTTTAAACAAGAAACTGGAGCAGCTGGCAATAAATTAAGGGCAGCTAGAAGCAGACATTAAACCGTAGGGGTAGCTGGAGGGTGACATTAAATTGGGGGCAACTAGAGGCAGAAAGGTCCAGCTACCTTCATGGTTTAATGCCCCCTCCAGTTGTCCCCAGTTTAATGGCCCCTGTTTAAGTGCCCCCCTTCATCCACCCCAGTTTCATATATATATTACATATATATATATATATATATATATATTACGATTAAGGTCTCGTACTCAGCCCAAGGGTTATCTCCTCCTGCCCTAGTCAGGGCCCATTCAACACGCTCAGTTTCCACCTTGTGGGCGGAGTCTACAGCTTTATCTTTGGACCAGATCTGCACTGCGGCATCTTGGTCCTCAGAATCAACTTTCGTTTTGCATTACAGACCTAATGCGCCTCGGAAGCTACCGCTTTTGGGCGCACCATATTGGGTGCAGTCTGTAGTGAGGTCCCGCCCTAGGGGATTACTCTCTAATTCCCCATATTGTGCCGCTGGTAGGACGACAGGGAACGAGAGATTATGAAGATAATCTTGTTTCCCTTAGTCCTAACAGCGGTTTTGATTGTTATTGAGTATTGTATTACTTTGTATGTACACTCAGGGGGGAGGCTCTTGTGCCCTCTTATAGGCAAGCCATGTATTTGATTGGCTAATCAAAAGTCCGCCTGTCCTACCAGCACACAGGGGCAGAAAATACCCCCCATAATGTGCCGCTGTTAGGACTAAGGGAAACAAGATTATCTTCATAATCTCTCGTTATATTGAGAAAAATAGAAGAAAATGTTTCACTGCTAAACTTTGCTTATAGATTTATCTCCCGAGGAACATTCCATTCCCTCGAGTTCTGCATATTGTTTTGTCTTTAGTGTAACCAGATGAAATCGGTTTAAAATAACAAAATGCTACCGGATGTTACTAACCGTATTAGGATACCGCACCACGTGATAGTTATTTTACTCCCTACCTATATAAACTTTGCTACGTTGTTCAATAAAGTAGAACATCCTGATCACGATACTTGTGTGTCTGTGTGTTCTCCGAGCAATTGCTGTGACGTCACCAATACTCATATATTGATTAATTAGGACTACGGCAACATATCCAGGGCTGATTGCCCCTAACAAGCCCCGCACAGCACATAGGCCACAGCCCACCAAGATCCAGATCACAACAGCATACAAGTGGCAGAACCCCAGGGACTGGAGGGCTCCCTCCCACCCCCCAAAGCACACCCCCTCCCAACACATCAGTGGCAAGACCCCAGAGGCCAGACCCCTCCAATACACTGGCAGCACCGCAGGTACCCCCAATTACATGAAGGTAGTACCTCAGGGACCCATACACCACATGGCAGCACCCTTTGGTCTCTCTGCCATATATACACAGGAGGAAGTACCCAAGGGACCACCTCCAGAACCCCCTCTTACACAAGCAATACCCCAGGGATCCCACACAGACAAATGCAGCAGCCCCACAAAACCCTGACTCCCTATTACATGCCAGCAGCACCCCAATGACCCCTGCCTCCCCGTTTAAATACTAGATGCCAACCAAGGAGATATGCCCACATTTTTAGATGCCAATGGGACCCCAGGGACCCGTGTCTCCACCCCCTTTAGTTGCCAGATGCACACCAGGGACCCCTGCCCCCTATCTATGCCAACAGCACCCAGAGGACCCATGCCTCTCTTAAAATGCCAGAAGCACCCTTCCCCCCACCTGATGCCAGCAGCACCGCAAGGACCCCTTTAGATACCAGAAGCACCCTGAAGTCGCAGGCCCCCATATTAAGATGCCAGTGGCACCCTTGCCCCTCCTTTAGATGTCAGCAACACCCCAAGGATCCCTGCCTTCCTCTAGATGCCAGCAGAACCCAAAGGACACTGTATCCCCCGAAGCCAACGGCAATCCTATCTAACCCTAAACATCAATCCAATCCCCCAGACCCTCCAGGATACTGTCCCATGTAAAACATCACTCTGTCTTCAAATCCTCAACATGCAGTCCCATGCAAATATATCCCTGCTCCCCTTAGTCTCCTCCAACATGCAGTCCCATGTAAAACAATCCTATCACTCCCCTTCCATCCTGCAGTCCAACAAAACACCTCCCTGTTGTCTGTTTTCTATCTACACCTGCTCCACTCCTGCTTGCTATATAGAGCACAGAGCTGTGATGAAAGAGACCCCTCCCCTATCTGTGACATCATACCTACCAGGGGCTACTCCGTTCTGGATACAACCAAGCACAGGGTCACAGTGGTAAGGAGGGGGCTGTCTGCTGCTGCTTCACCACTGTATTCACCTCATCTGTGTTGTCTCCAGACATACGTCCCACCGACCAGGACCACGGGACATGACCACGGATGTGGGACTGTCCCGCAGAATCCAGGATGGTTGGGAGGTATGTGTAGTGGCTTCCTCCTCTAATATGTACTTCATGCAAACACCAATATGTTAAACGTGTTGTGGCTGCCCCGAGGTGGCCCCCAGTGTCAGTGGGCCCGGGGCCTCCGCCCACTCTGCTTCTGTTCTTTCATCCCTACCAGTTTGTTCTTCCAAATTGGTCTTTGTTTAAGATGTTTCCCAAACTGTGACAGAGCCTTGTCCTCTGCAACGCAAAGCAAAATCTACGCGGACTCCGGATATGATGAGGTGATAACCCTAAAAACAGCTTTCATTTTCCAAACTGGACTGTAAGACGCGAGGAACAAGGATGGAGGCCGCAGAGATTTGTTTGGCCAGATTTGGAACATCTGTGTATTGCCGTACAAGTCACAAATCTTATTCACACGATGAAGAAACTGATGGGCGGTAAAGATATCACAGATGACGTTTCATGTCTTCATCAATGTGCGGTATTATACTGCTAGAAAGCTGACGGGGCGCTGAATTCCCGGTATGTGCCCTGGTGCTGGAGAGATCGGTCATTGTAACGTCTCCCATTGAAATGAATGGAAGGAGGAATATTCGCAGTGGATTCTGCTGCAAAAATTCTGCCTTAAGAATCCAATTATTCTGCAGCGCCACCAAAGGAGAAATTAAAGGGATATTCTGTTTTCAACATTGTTTTTTATATTGATTTCCTATCATCAGTTTCTGATTGGTGGAGTCTCGATCAGCTGATGCCACGTCCAGGCACTAGAGGCTGAGGATAAGGACAATGGTCAGAAGTCTGTTCTGCTCCTATACAAGTAATGGCGGCAGCGCTGCAGTAACACAGTCCTACTTTTTGGGGTCATCTGGGTACAATCTGCTGTTGGGGCCGGAAAACCCTTTTTTAAGCATTACAGAGTGGAGTATAAATCCATTGTCCTTCTGTGTAATGGCGGACGGGTCGGGCTTGGGCCCTTTGTTACCATTTGCCACTCAGGGCTAGTTAGAAGGATCGTTAATGGCCCTGGTGACTCAGAATCCACTGGCAGACTCTCTTTACTTGAACAGTCCAGTCTATCCCATCACATGACATTGGAAAACAATCATTTTGAGGCCCCACGTGGTGTCCTGCAGCAAAAAAGTGTTACGGGAAACACCAGGGTGACGTCGCATCACAGCCCCTCCTGCAGCGCTTTAGGCAGAAAGTTCGGAGAGGTTTCCCCCGCAGACTTTCTGTTATAATTATACCGATGGGGAAACCGCTGACATTTCTGTAGGTATAACTGACATGCTGCCAGGTCCAGAATCGCGCAGGTTTTGCCGCATGTCCGCACCGCGTGGGGGTGAGATTCACTAGAGTCCCATCCACTTTGCACTGACTGTAAAATAAAGCAATGGTTTCCACGATGGGCAAATTGTAGCGTTTATGTCACTCGGGGCCCGACCTAGAAACAATGGGGATGGATGACTGTATCCACATGAACAAAGAGATGGTACGTTTTAACCCCCCTCCAAAATACAGACATGTTATATTTTTGCCCATTTTGACAGGCACACAGACCCCATAGAGATCCATGGGTCCAGTAGTGTCCAAGTTTTTGGACCAGGAGTCACTTGTTGATTTTTAGAACTGAAGTCAATGGCCTGATCACGTGTCTACTATTTTTTTTCCTATCAGTACATCGTTGGAGTACGGGAGGAAACCCACACAAACTCCTCGCCGATGTTGCCATAGGCAGGATTCGAACCCAGGACTCCAGCACTGCCGTGCTAACCACTGAGCCACACATTAGGGTCTTGTACAATCTTGCCTTGGATTCCGCAGCTCAAGACTTCATCTGGGCCTAAGTAGTCATCGTTGATGTCTATGTATCCGAAATCCTAAAACATGCCCCTGTCATGGAATAAATGCCAAAAGTAGCATCAGGTCCGTCTAGAGCTGAGCTGCCATCATAGAGACATGGACCACACACAGATCCAAGCACGGGTTTCTCGCTCCCTAGAGCTCAGCCACGAGTATTGTTTGCACCATATTCAGCAGGTGTCAGCTGGTTATATCTGCAAAGATCAGATACAGCCGTTCAGATGTATGTTATCCCTCGTTCACATCTGCGTTGGTATTCCGTCCGGGGGAGTCTGCATAGGGACCCCCAAACGGAATAATAATAATAATAATAATAATAATAAATGTTATTTCTATAGCGCCAACATATTCCGCAGCGCTGTACAATTTGTAGGGTTCAGATACAGACAGATACATAACAAAGAAAGTCATTTCACACAATGGGACTGAGGGCCCTGCTCGCAAGAGCTTACAATCTATGAGGCAACTGCAAGCGCTGTGCAGTAAAAGCACACGGATCCCTATAGACTACCCTGTTTCGCCGAAAATAAGACAGTGACTTATATTAAATTCTCTTCCAAAATATATGACCTGTCTTATTTTCGGGGATGTCTTATGGAGCGGCTGGAGCGGGGGACAATCAGCAGTCATGTCGGCGCTTCCTTAAAGGGGTTGTCCCGTCACAAGGATCCTATCTATAATGCTTATTAATGTGAATGTAAGACTTTTCCTAAATACATTGCTTCAGCAGAACTCCTTTGTTTGGCCACTATCTCACTTTATTCATTTTTTTTGTGGCCACAGCCCTGACCTAGCTGCTCCTGAGTCAAGTGATGTGTCTGCTGCTCTCAGGGGGGAGGGAGGAGGGGCTAAGTGCACGGGAGCGAGCCTGGAGGGGGGGGGGTAGTTTACCCTTTGGGGGACAGGTGAAGCCAGCAACATCACTATGCTTCTGCCCTGCATGAAGCCAGCAGCGGCAGAAGTGATGCTGCTATTCCGGGGCAGGGGGCGGAGTAACAGCATCGCTTCTGCCGCTGCTGGCTTCATGCAGGGCAGAAGCATAGCGATGTTGCTGGCTTCACCTGTGCCGGCGTCTAACTCCCCGGCATCCGCTGTAATAGGCGGATGCTGGGGACTGTTAGACGCCGGCACAGGCACATCGCTATGCTTCTGCCCTGCATGAAGACAGCAGCGGCAGAAGCGATACTGTTCCGCTCCAGGGTCACATATGCAAAGCCAAGCGGCGAGATGCCGCCGGCCCTGCGTGCAAGCTCATACACCAGTCTAGCCTTCACAATGCTAATACAGACCCGCAGGGTGCCGGGTCTGCATTGTGAAGGGTAGACTGGTGTATGAGCGCGCACGCAGGGCCGGCGGCATCTCGCCGCTTGGCTTTGCATATGTGACCCCGCCCACCAATGACAAAACAAAGCCGGAAGACAGAAGATTTTAGAGGAACAAAGACGGGTGAGTATGCGACGTGGGAGTACCCCTTTAACGGAGTGCCGGCATGACTGCCGGTTGTAGGTGGTGCAAGAGGTGGTGGTGGGGGGGGAGGTATGCTAGTTACCTTCCCCATCTTCATAGCAGCGCTGGTGCTGCTGTTGGTCACGGTGGTGGAAGTGGTTGGCGGGGCTTAGCAGAGATTAGCGAGGCTTCCGGCGGTTGTGCCGGAGAGCCTCACTTAGTGGGCATTGCAGCCGGCTGAACGCTGTGCTCCGTGTGCACAGGAAAGCTGGCTGCCTCCTCTGCTGTGATACCACTGTTCCGGCTGCTGTGGGATGAGCTGGGAGAGTGGACTCCCCGCAGCATACGATGCTTTCCCAGCTCATCTTGCAGAAACAGTGGTATCACAGCAGAGGCAGTGTTTTTGGGGATGTCTTATTTTCGGTGGGTGCCTTATATTAGGCAATTTACAAAACCTCCCCCCATGCCTTACTTTTGGGGGATGTCTTATTTTCGGGGAAACAGGGTATAATGGGGTCCGTGTGCTCACATCACCCCTCTCATTAGTCAGTGTCGCCCCCTCCCGGCCCCTGACTATCCCCTCATTAGTCAGTGTCGCCCCCTCTAGGCCACTCACTATCTCCTCATTACTCGGTGTCGCCCCCTCTCAGCCCCTCATTACTCGGTGTCGCCCCCTCTAGGCCACTCACTATCTCCTCATTACTCGGTGTCGCCCCCTCACTATCTCCTCATTACTCGGTGTCGCCCCCTCATTACTCGGTGTCGCCCCCTCACTATCTCCTCATTACTCGGTGTCGCCCCCTCTCGGCTCCTCATTACTCGGTGTCGCCCCCTCACTATCTCCTCATTACTCGGTGTCGCCCCCTCTCGGCTCCTCATTACTCGGTGTCGCCCCCTCTCGGCTCCTCATTACTCGGTGTCGCCCCCTCTCGGCTCCTCATTACTCGGTGTCGCCCCCTCTCGGCTCCTCATTACTCGGTGTCGCCCCCTCTCGGCTCCTCATTACTCGGTGTCGCCCCCTCTCGGCTCCTCATTACTCGGTGTCGCCCCCTCACTATCTCCTCATTACTCGGTGTCGCCCCCTCTCGGCTCCTCATTACTCGGTGTCGCCCCCTCACTATCTCCTCATTACTCGGTGTCGCCCCCTCTCGGCTCCTCATTACTCAGTGTCGCCCCCTCTCGGCTCCTCATTACTCGGTGTCGCCCCCTCTCGGCTCCTCATTACTCGGTGTCGCCCCCTCTCGGCTCCTCATTACTCGGTGTCGCCCCCTCTCGGCTCCTCATTACTCGGTGTCGCCCCCTCACTATCTCCTCATTACTCGGTGTCGCCCCCTCTCGGCTCCTCATTACTCGGTGTCGCCCCCTCTCGGCTCCTCATTACTCGGTGTCGCCCCCTCTCGGCTCCTCATTACTCGGTGTCGCCCCCTCACTATCTCCTCATTACTCGGTGTCGCCCCCTCTCGGCTCCTCATTACTCGGTGTCGCCCCCTCTCGGCTCCTCATTACTCGGTGTCGCCCCCTCATTACTCGGTGTCGCCCCCTCTCGGCTCCTCATTACTCGGTGTCGCCCCCTCACTATCTCCTCATTACTCGGTGTCGCCCCCTCTCGGCTCCTCATTACTCGGTGTCGCCCCCTCTCGGCTCCTCATTACTCGGTGTCGCCTCCTCTCGGCTCCTCATTACTCGGTGTCGCCCCCTCTCGGCTCCTCATTACTCGGTGTCGCCCCCTCTCGGCTCCTCATTACTCGGTGTCGCCCCCTCTCGGCTCCTCATTACTCGGTGTCGCCCCCTCTCGGCTCCTCATTACTCGGTGTCGCCCCCTCTCGGCTCCTCATTACTCGGTGTCGCCCCCTCTCGGCTCCTCATTACTCGGTGTCGCCCCCTCTCGGCTCCTCATTACTCGGTGTCGCCCCCTCTCAGCTCCTCATTACTCGGTGTCGCCTCCTCTCGGCTCCTCATTACTCGGTGTCGCCCCCTCTCGGCTCCTCATTACTCGGTGTCGCCCCCTCTCGGCTCCTCATTACTCGGTATCGCCCCCTCTCGGCCCCTCATTACTCGGTGTCGCCCCCTCTCGGCCCCTCATTACTCGGTGTCGCCCCCTCTCAGCTCCTCATTACTCGGTGTCGCCTCCTCTCGGCTCCTCATTACTCGGTGTCGCCCCCTCTCGGCTCCTCATTACTCGGTGTCGCCCCCTCTCGGCTCCTCATTACTCGGTATCGCCCCCTCTCGGCCCCTCATTACTCGGTGTCGCCCCCTCTCGGCCCCTCATTACTCGGTGTCGCCCCCTCTCGGCCCCTCATTACTCGGTGTCGCCCCCTCTCGGCTCCTCATTACTCGGTGTCGCCCCCTCATTACTCGGTGTCGCCCCCTCTCGGCTCCTCATTACTCGGTGTCGCCCCCTCTCGGCTCCTCATTACTCGGTGTCGCCCCCTCTCGGCTCCTCATTACTCGGTGTCGCCCCCTCTCGGCTCCTCATTACTCGGTGTCGCCCCCTCTCAGCTCCTCATTACTCGGTGTCGCCTCCTCTCGGCTCCTCATTACTCGGTGTCGCCCCCTCTCGGCTCCTCATTACTCGGTGTCGCCCCCTCTCGGCTCCTCATTACTCGGTATCGCCCCCTCTCGGCCCCTCATTACTCGGTGTCGCCCCCTCTCGGCCCCTCATTACTCGGTGTCGCCCCCTCTCGGCCCCTCATTACTCGGTGTCGCCCCCTCTCGGCTCCTCATTACTCGGTGTCGCCCCCTCATTACTCGGTGTCGCCCCCTCTCGGCTCCTCATTACTCGGTGTCGCCCCCTCTCGGCTCCTCATTACTCGGTGTCGCCCCCTCTCGGCTCCTCATTACTCGGTGTCGCCCCCTCTCGGCCCCTCATTACTCGGTGTCGCCCCCTCTCGGCTCCTCATTACTCGGTGTCGCCCCCTCTCGGCTCCTCATTACTCGGTGTCGCCCCCTCTCGGCTCCTCATTACTCGGTGTCGCCCCCTCTCGGCCCCTCATTACTCGGTGTCGCCCCCTCTCGGCCCCTCATTACTCGGTGTCGCCCCCTCTCGGCTCCTCATTACTCGGTGTCGCCCCCTCTCGGCCCCTCATTACTCGGTGTCGCCCCCTCTCGGCCCCTCATTACTCGGTGTCGCCCCCTCTCGGCTCCTCATTACTCGGTGTCGCCCCCTCTCGGCTCCTCATTACTCGGTGTCGCCCCCTCTCGGCTCCTCATTACTCGGTGTCGCCCCCTGCTGACCCCTCACTGTCCCTTCGCCCGCTGCGTCCAGTATTGAGCGCATCCGCTCGGTGGGCGGGGCCTCTTCTCTGCCTCGCGCTAGTCAGTTTCTGCAGCTGCGCACTCAGTAGGATGTCTCACAGCAGAGCGCTTTACGACCAGCGCTGTGAGTCTGGGACTCGCACGGTAAAAGTTTTTGTGTCGCAGGTGTGACTGTGAGTCGCTGTTATCTCACCGCGTATGACACTGTCCCGGTTGAGTTGTCTCCTCAGGTCGCCCAGACGCCATTTTCCCGCTGTGTCGGGGGCCTGGCCGCAGGACCATGGCCGGGACTCCCCGTGTACAGGTGAGTGAGGGGTCTGGTCTGCAGAGCTCACACTCTAATGAGCCCAGACAGCACCACGTGACCCTGTGTAATCCTAAAATATAATGTGTGACATCCTGGACGAGGAGATAGTAGGAGGGAATCCAATAAAGTGCTGTATAGAGTACAATATGGCGCTACAGCCTGGTATATACTGTATACAGCACTGTGGTAGACTCCCATATGTAATATACAGCACTGTGGTATATACTGTATACAGCACTGGTGGTACACTGCTATGTAATATAGAGCCTGGTATATACTGTATACAGCACTGGTGGTACACTGCTATATATAATATACAGCCTGGTATATACTGTATACAGCACTGGTGGTACACTGCTATATATAATATACAGCCTGGTATATACTGTATACAGCACTGGTGGTACACTGCTATGTAATATAGAGCCTGGTATATACTGTATACAGCACTGTGGTAGACTCCCATATGTAATATACAGCACTGTGGTATATACTGTATACAGCACTGGTGGTACACTGCTATGTAATATAGAGCCTGGTATATACTGTATACAGCACTGGTGGTACACTGCTATATATAATATACAGCCTGGTATATACTGTATACAGCACTGGTGGTACACTGCTATATATAATATACAGCCTGGTATATACTGTATACAGCACTGGTGGTACACTGCTATGTAATATAGAGCCTGGTATATACTGTATACAGCACTGTGGTAGACTCCCATATGTAATATACAGCACTGTGGTATATACTGTATACAGCACTGGTGGTACACTGCTATGTAATATAGAGCCTGGTATATACTGTATACAGCACTGGTGGTACACTGCTATATATAATATACAGCCTGGTATATACTGTATACAGCACTGGTGGTACACTGCTATATATAATATAGAGCCTGGTATATACTGTATACAGCACTGGTGGTAGACTCCCATATGTAATATAGAGCCTGGTATATACAAATCAAATTGGCTTTATTGGCACGTCCGAATGGATATTCTTCTCCCAGTAGGATGTAGAGTTTCCTCTTCTCCCAGTCTGGGATGTGGGCAGAGAGTCTTTGGTAGTAGACGGCCCTCACAGCTGAGTATTTGGTGCAGTGTAGCAGGAAGTGGGTCTAGTCTTCTAGGGCCCCCTGGTCACAGTGCTGGCACAGTCTCTTCTCCCGTGGCTTGTACGTCTGCCTGTATCGCCCCGTCTCTATCTCTAGGTTGTGGGCGCTCAGTCTGTACCGGCTCAGGGTCTGTCTGTGCTTGGGGTGGCGTATTCTCTCCAGGTAGGTGGCCATGGTGTAGTCCCTTTGTAGGGATTGGTACACATTGGTGAGTTTCTTGGAGTTATTTATTGCACTTCTCCATTCCTCGATGTACCGCTCTCTGTCTCTCTCAATGACTCCTTGTATTTGAGCCTTGTTCAGGGCATGTTGGGGGTTTTGGCAGATGGCTGATGCTTGGTTGGGGGGTATCAGTTTTTCTCGGGGCTCTGTGGCTCAGCCAGGCTTGGTGGTGGTAAGAGCCAGGACTGCTGCCCTGTATGTGTGTCCAGAATGATAGCGCCCTCTTCTGTATGGTGAGACATAGGGGGAGTCTGCCTAGCTCTGCCCTGCAGGCCATGTTGGTGGTGTTGCGATGGACATGGAGCAGGTATTTGCAGAACTCCAGGTGGAAGTTCTCTGTTGGGCTGGAATCCCACTTTAACTGGTCTGGGTAGGTGGCTGGGCCCCAAACCTCGCTGCCATAGAGAAGGATCGGGGAGATGACAGCGTCAAATATCTTCATCCAGACCCTCACCGGTGGTTTGAGGTGGTACAGTTGTCTTCTGATGGCGTAGAAGGTTCTGCAGGCTTTTGCTTTCAGGGTTTCTATTGCTGCTTTGAAGCTTCCTGATTGGCTGAGCTCCAGCCCCAGGTAGGTGTAGCTGTTGGTTTTCTCCAGTGTGGAGCCGTTCAGTGTGAATTGTGAGGTGGTGGAGGCTTTATTGTGGCCCTTCTTCTGGAATACCATGACTTTGGTCTTCTTCTGGTTGATGGGTAGGGCCCATGTGGTGCTGAATTTTTCCAGCACTGACAGGCTTTCTTGGAGGTCTTTCTCAGTGGGGGCCAGGAGTAGGAGGTCGTCGGCGTATAGAAGGAACTTCACCTCTCGATTGTTCAGGGTGAGGCCTGGGGTTGGTGAGGCCTCCAGGGCTGTAGCCAGTTCATTGATATAGATGTTGAAGAGCGTTGGGCTCAGGCTACAGCCTTGTCTGACCCCTCGGGCCTGTTGGAAGTATGCTGTCCTTTTCCCATTCACCTTCACACTGCACTGGTTTCCGGTGTAGGAGCTCTTGATGACGTCGTACGTTCTTCCTCCTATTCCACTCTCTAGGAGTTTCAGGAGTAGGCCTGGGTGCCATACTGAATCAAACGCCTTCTTAAAGTCCACGAAGCAGGCGAATATCTTGCCTCTTCTGGTGTTGTGGACGTGCGTCTTGATGCGGCTGTGCAGGGTGTAGATATGGTCTGTGGTGCGGTGGTTTGGCATGAACCCTGCTTGGCTCTTGCTGAGGACCCCGTGTTGTGTGAGGAAGGTGAGGATTCTGTTATTGATGATGCTGTTGTACAGTTTCCCCAGCTATGTGCTGCTGACGCAGATCCCTCTGTAGTTGTTGGGGTCGTATTGGTTCCCATTCTTGTAGATGGGGGTTATGAGGCCTTTGTTCCAGTCTTGGGGGAAGTGTCCAGCATTGAGCAGGAGGGTGAATAGCTTTGCCAGTGCTGCCATGTATTGCTGTAATCCCTGCTGTGTTCTCCCCTTGTTTCATTTCCTTTTCTTTGATTCTGGCCTGATTGCGTCTGCTTATATGCACTCCCCTCATTCACACCTGATAGACATCTTACAAACCTTGGCTTGTATAAATGTAATAGCTCAGGTCATTTGGCAGTCCAGTGTGCATCTAAGTGTAGTCTTCAGAATTGAACCAGAAGGGAACAGAAGGTCACATAATCCAACTGCTGTAAACTGCTCTAACAGAAATGTTTCTCACTTTACTCACTGTTGTTCTCCCACTCCTTGTAAAATCCACTTTTCCACCCCAAACCAGCCTTGTCAGTAAAGACATCCTCATCTCTCCCTCTCTCCTACCCCACCATATAACTTTCTCTGCACAGCTCCTCACACACCTACAGACTTTCCGCCCCAGACACACACAACCCCCCCCAGCCTCTCCTACCTGCACCTGCTGTCCCTCTCCCTGCTCCTCCTTACTTCTGCTGACATATCTCCTAATCCTGGACCTCCCCAGCGAATCTCCACTGTCGGCCGTTTCCCCACACCTGGCGCTAGTGCACGGAACCCCCGAAATCTCAAACCAATCTCACTCACTCCTACCCCTCCCCGGTGCACTATGGAATGCCCGCTCCGTATGTAATAAACTTACCTACATCCACGACCTTTTCATTCTCAATGAATTTACATTTCTCTGTCTCACTGAAACATGGCTGACCCCCTCAGACACCGCCTCCCCCGCCGCCCTCTCCTATGGAGGTCTGCACTTCTCACATACTCCCCACCCCAACAACAAACCTGGTGGAGATGTAGGCAGCCTCCTGTCAGACAAGTGCTCATTTGCCCCTATCCAGGCGCTACCTGCCCTCCCCCCCCCCCCCCCTCCTTTGAAGTGCATTCTGATCGTATCTACTCACCCTCCAACTGGCCGTCATATATCGACCGCCGGGACCTACCGCTGCCTTTATCGACCACTTCACCACCTGGCTCACACACTTCCTATCCACAGACACCCCCACCATCATCATGGGGGATTTCAACATCCCCATTAACACAGACCACCCCTCCGCCTCCAGTCTCCTGTCCCTCACCACCTCCTTTGGTCTCTCCCAATGGTCCTCCTCTGCCACCCACATAAAGGGGGCACACTAGACCTCATATTCACCCGCCTCTGCTCCATATGCAACCTCTCTAACTCTCCATCCACACTCTCTGACCACAACCAGCTGACAGTCTCTGCCCTCTCTTCTCCAACAGACCCCCCAACCTCTAAACCACCACGCCCCCGCAGGAACCTCAACCGCCTTGACACCTGCACCCTCTCAGACTCTCTCCTACCACTCGCTGATATCTCCTCACTCCAGGACACAGATGCCGCTGCTGCCTTCTATAATACCACCATTACCTCAGCCCTTGATTCTGTGGCCCCCTACACAAACTCCAGAGCCCGACCAACCAATAGGCAACCCTGGCACACCGAACTGACTGAAAAACTGAGACGTGCCTCGCGGGTTGCAGAGCGCCTCTGGAAGAAAAGCCACTCCCAGGAGGATTTCCTCAGGTACAAATAAGCAGTAGCAAGAAGAAATAGTAGGAAGGGCACTCACCCACAAAGAGGCTTGTCTTCTTTAAAAAAGCTTCCTTTATTAAGGTATCACATCTTTAAAAACAAAATTCTTCTTAGGGAGGGAAGTACAGCATCGATGGCATGAAAAGCAACAGCTGTTTCGCGCTTCTACATGCGCTTTTTCAAGCCTCAAAATGCAACTTTGCCTCTTACTTTAAAACTAAAACACCATCAGAGACAGTCTCGCCCTACTCCCCCGACAACCCCTCTACCCAACTACTTACTGTTCCTCATCCCTGACCTGCTTCTCCTCCATAACTGACGAAAAACTCTCCTCCATAATCTCCAAATCCCACCTCACCTCCTGCGTGCTCGACCCGATCCAGTCACACCTCATCCCCAAACTTGCTGAAGTCATTACTCCAGCCCTAACCCATCTCTTCTACCTATCCCTAACCAATGGATCCTTCCCCTCAGCCTTCAAACACGCCACTGTCACTCCTATACTTAAGAAACCGTCCCTCGCCCCGTCCTCTCCAGCCATCTATCGTCCCATCTCACTGCTCCCGTACGCCTCAAAACTTCTCGAGCAGCATGTCCACTCCGAACTCTCCTCCTATCTCTCATCCAACCTGCTCTTTGACAGACTTCAGTCAGGCTTCAGACCCCGGCACTCCACAGAAACTGCCCTAACAAAAGTCACCAATGACCTGCTAACCGCCAAAGCCAAGCGCCATTACTCTGTCCTCCTCCTCCTCGACCTCTCCTCTGCCTTTGACACAGTTGACCACTCCCTCCTGTTAGAAATTCTCTCATCCCTTGGTATCTCAGAGTTGGCCCATTCCTGGATCTCCTCATACCTCACCGACCGCACATTCAGTGTCTCCCACTCGCACACCACCTCCTCACCTCGCCCTCTCTCTGTAGGTGTCCCCCAAGGCTCCGTCCTAGGACCTCTCCTGTTCTCCATCTACACCCTTGGCCTGGGCCAACTCATAGAATCTCATGGTTTCCAGTACCACTGCTATGCCGATGACACCCAAATCTACATCTCTGGACCAGACATGACCTCCCTGCTGGCCAGAATTCCAGATTACTTAGTGGCCGTAGCCTCCTTCCTCTCCTCCCGCTTTCTCAAACTCAACATGGAAAAAACAGAGTTTATCATCTTCACCCCACCCCGTATGGCCCCTCCACCCGACCCATCTATCAAAGTTAATGGAACCACAATTACCCCTGTCCCACAGGCCCGATGCCTTGGGGTAACCCTGGACTCTGACTTATCCTTCAAGCCACATATTCAAGCCCTCAACACCTCCTGTCACCTCCAGCTCAAGAACATCCACCGAATCCGCTCCTTCCTCACCCCGGAAGCTACCAAGATGCTCGTCCAGGCCCTCATAATCTCCCGCTTAGACTACTGCAACACCCTTCTCCATGGACTCCCAGCTAACACCCTCGCCCCCCTCCAGTCCACCTTACACTGCGCTGCTCGCTTAATCTACTTCACCCCCCGATCTTCACCAGCTGCTCCCCTCTGCCAGTCCCTCCACTGGTTACCCATAGCCCAGCGAATTGAGTTCAAGCTACTAACGCTAACATACAAAGCCATCCACAACCTGTCCCCTCCATATACCTCTGACCTCATCTCCCACTACCTGCCCACACGTAACCTCAGATCCTCCAACAACCTCCTACTCCGCTCTTCTCTCATCCGCTCCTCACACAACCGTCTCCAAGATTTCTCCCGTGCATCCCCCATACTCTGGAACTCCCTACCAAGACACATAAGACTGATCCCCACAATCACAGGCTTCAAGAAGGCCCTGAAGACTCACCTATACAGGAAGGCCTACAACCTCCAATAACACTATCACCGCACTGCCATCTGTACAGTCTCCCCCTCTCCTTCTGTCTCTACCCCCTTCCCTCATAGATTGTAAGCCCTCGCGGGCAGGGCCCTCTACCCCACTGTGCCAGTCAGTCACTGCTAGTATTATATCTACCTGTATATTCTGTGTATTGTATGTAACCCCCAAATGTAAAGCACCATGGGATTAATATAATAATGTAAAGCACCATGGAATTAACCCCTTGGCGACCCATGAGGTACTATTACCTCATGGATGTCTGGTGCTTAAGGACCAATGAGGTAATAGTACCTCATGGATGTAAACAATCCCCGCAGTGCAGGCGTTCTTGGAGCGGGTGTTAGTTGTATCTGACAACTAACACCCTGCTCCATCCCCCTCCATCGGACATGAGTGCCGATTTTGGGGTTTAACCCGTTGATTGCCGTGATCAAACATGATCACGGCAAACAGGTTGCCCGATCTTGTGGGGGTCCCCGGCACCCCCCGCTGCGAGATCGGGGGGTGCTGGTATCCCTACTATGTGGCCAGGGGTCTGTTTAGTGACCCCAGCCAGCCCTGAGTCCCACTTACCTTTTTATCCTGGCCGGGATCTTCTGTAGTGAGTCTGTCCCGTCCGTACGACTCACTTCCTGTTTATAGAGTGATAACGTGCAGGCTGTCACTGCAGCCTGTGTCTCACTCTATACTAGAGGATCAGTGATGCAATCATCACTGATCTAAGTGTCCCATAGGGACACATGAAAAAGTTTAAAAAAAAAAAGTGGAAAAAAAAATAAAGTGTTTGCAAACAATTAATAAAGTTATAAAACCCCAAAAACCCTTTTTTTCTATAGAAAACGAATTATATAAAAAAAAACCTATAAATTAATAAAAACAATACATATTTGGTATCGCCGCGTCCGTAACAATCTGTACAATAAAACTGAAACAATATTTAATGTACACGGTAAATGACGGGAAAAAAAAACGGAAAAAACCCGCTGGAAGTAGTGATTTTTTTGCTATCTCACCTTACAGAATGTGCTATAAAAAGTGATCAAAAAGTCAAATGCACCTCACAACAGTACCAATAAAAAGCACACATTGTCCCGCAAAAAATAAGCCCCCAACCAACACTGTCAACCAAAAAATAAAAATGTTACGCCTCTCAGAAGATGGCGATGCAAAAAACATTGATTTATGTCCCCAAATGTGTTTTTATTCTGCAGAATTAGTATTGCATAAAAAAATAATATAAATGAGGTATCGCCGTAACCGTACCGACCCGCAGAATAAAGATAATATGTTACTTATACTGTACGCTGCATGGCGAAAAATTTAAAAGGTAAAACGCAATACCGGAATTGATTTTTTTTTTTTTTTTTTTAGTCCAGCAAAAAAAGAGTTAATAAAATGTATTCAGTAAGTTGTAGGCACCCAAAAATGGTGTCATTACAAAATACATCGCATCCCGCAAACAACAAGCCCTTATATGTCCACGTCACCAGAAAAATAAAGAAAATATAGCATCTAGTAATGCAAGAACAAAAGCCCGCAAAAATCGCCAAATTATTAGAACACAACTGGCTGCGGCAGCAAGGGAATATATAAGCGGTGCGAGCGGATATCAGGGGACACCCCATGTTTACAGCTTATGAGCGAAAAGACACCAGAAGTGACCCCCAGAGTGACTCCCCCAATTATAGGAGCTACTGGGACATAGTAGGGAATGTGGTGTTCCCAATGTTCTCCGCACCGCTTATATATTCCCTCTTCGCCATCCACAGTGCAGTCATGTCCGGGATACTAATACTCACTACACCCCCTGATAAATTTTTTGAGGGGTGCAGTTTTCAAACTGGGGTCACTCCTTTGGGGAATCCACTTTTCCGGTACCTTACAGGCTCTACAAACATGACATGGCGTCCAGATACCAAACATCTGAATCTGCACTCCAAAAGCCGCATCGCGCTCCTTCCCTTCTGCGCCCTGCTGTGTGCCCAAACTGCAGTTTATGCCACATGTATGACACTGGTGTACCCGGGATAATGTACGTAATGTCATATGTGGTATATACTGATATTAGGGCACATGTATGACACTGGTGTACCCGGGATAACATATGTAATGTGATATGTGGGTATAAACTGATATTGGGGCACAGCCGGATACAGAAGGAAAGAAGGGTTATTTGGTTTTTGGAGCACAGACTTAGACGGTTTGGTTTTTTTGGATGCCATGACACTTTTGCAGAGACCCTAAAATTGCCCTTACAAAATGGGGTCACTTCTTGGGGAATTCCAGTTCACTGGCACCTCCAGGGCTCTGCAAAAACATGGCGCCCAGAAAGTCCCTCTAAATCTGTACCCCAAAAAGCGTAGTGCTCCTTCCCTTCTGAGCCCTGCTGTGTGCCCAAGCAGCAGTTTACACCCACATATATAATTTTTTGACCCTCAGGATGGCCCCTTAATAGTTTTAGGCGTGCAGGTCTCTGACAACACAAAGTGGGTGCAATGTAGTGGACACCAAAATGGCATATTTCTTGAAAAATTAAAATTTTCATTTTGTACATTAATTTTTGGGAAGCATTTTTAGGCTGAAAATGATAATACCCCTTGATTCATTCCTTGACAGGTGTAGTTTCTAAAATGGGGTAACTTTTGAGGGGTTTCCATTGTATTGGTACTTTAGGGGCTCAGCTAATGCGACATGGCACCAGAAAACTGCCCTCAAAAGCCAAATAGCCCTCTTTCCATTCTGAGCCCCGCCATGTTCCCATACAGCAGATTATGGCCACATATGGGGTATTGCCATGTTCAGGAGAAATTGTGTAACAAACTCTGGGGGGCTTTTAATTCTCTAACTACTTGCAAAAATTTAAAATATGGCGCTAAATGGACAATTTATTGGAAAAAAAGTAATTTTTCATTTTCACATCTCAATGGTAAAAAAATCTGTGAAACACCTGTAGGGTCCAAGTGCTCACTAAACTCCTTGATAAATTCCTTGAGGGGTCTAGTTTTCAAAATGGGGTCATTTTGAGGGGGTTTCCACTGTTCTAGCACTTCAGGGGCTCTCCAAATGCAACATGGTGCCTGAAACAGATTTCAGCTAAATTTTCCCTCCAAAATCCCAATAGCGATCCTTCAGCTCTGGACCTCACAGCGTGCCCATACATCACTTTACATTCACATATGGGGCATTTCTGTAGTTGGGACAAAATGCGTAACAATTTGTGGGGTGCATTTTCTCTTTTATCCCCTTGTGGAAATGCAAAATTTGGGGTTAAAGCAACATTTTATAACAAAAAATGTCACTTTTCCTTTTATTGGGCCAATTCTGTAGGGTCAAAGGGCTCACTATACCCCTTGGTAAATTCCTTGAGGGGTCTAGTTTCCAAAATGGGGTCACATTTTGGGGGTTTCCACTGTTTTGGCACATTGGGGGCTCTGCAAACGGGACATGGTGCCTGAAAAGTATTGTAGCAAAATCTGGCCTACAAAATCCAATTAGCGCTCCATCCGCTCTGAGAGCAACCGTGTGCCCATACATTAGGGTACCAGCACATATGGGGTATTATCATGTTCGGGAGAAATTGTGTAACAAAATGTGGGGTGCAGTTTCTCCTTTAAACCTTAGTAAATGTGTAAATTCTAGGGCTAAATAAATATATTAGTGACAGAAATTGAAAAATGTAAATTTGACCTCCATTTTGTTGTAATTGCTGTGAAATGCTGAAAGGGTTAAGAAACTTTCTAACTGCTGTTTTGGATTCTTTCAGGAGTGCAGTTTTTAGAATGGGGTGACTTTCGGGGGGTTTTATTAGAGAGGCCTTTCAAGTTCCCTTCAGAACTGAACTGGTCCCTTGAAAAATGTGCTTTGGAAATTTTCTTGAAAATTTGGAAAATTACTGCTTGACTTGTAAGCCTTATAATATCTGAAAAAAATGAAAGGGTGATTAAAATTTGATTGCTACATAAATCAGAGATATGGTTAATTATATTTATGAAAAAATTTGGGTAGTATGGATTTCTATTTGAAAGGCTTGCAATTTCAAAGTTTGAAAACTGCATTTTTTTCAAAATTTTCACCAAATTTCCTATTTTTTCATAATTAAAGACAAAACATATCGACTAAAATTTACTACTGACATGAAGTACAATGTGTTACGAAAAAACAATCTCAGAATCACTTGTGTAAGTTAAAGCGTCTCCAAGTTATTGCCATTTAAAGTGACACATGTCAGTTTTGAAAAAAGAGGCCTGGTCCTCAAGTCACTTTTGAGCTGTGTCTCTATAGGGTTAATGGTGCTATATAAATAAATAATAATAATAATATTTGATCATCTCTGGTAGGATGCCGTCAGGGCCACTGGCCTTTTTGCCTTTCAGCAGGGCAATTCTTTCCTGTATATATTTTATGGTGATTGGCGAGTCCAGAGGGTTCTGGAAGTCTTTGATGACTTTCTCCATGTCCCTCAGTTTGGTGATTATCTGTTGCTGTTCTGGAGTTAGTTCTTCTTCTGGGATGTTTTTGTAGAGACCTCTGAAGTAGTTGAGCCAGATATTGCCATTTTGGATGTGGAGAGAGTTTTTCTTGGGCTTTGTGCCCATGTGGTGCCAGGTCTCCCAGAATGAGCTGTCCTGGAGGGAGTCCTCTAGTTGCTCTATTTTGTGGGAGAGGTATCTCTGTTTCTTCTCTCTGAGGGTGCCCTTGTATTGCTTGCATAGATTGTTGTAGGCTTCCCTCACCTCCTTGTTGTTGGGGTCTCTGTGTTTTTGGTTGGAGGCTGCCCTTAGAGAACGGCGTAGAGCCTTGCAGTCGCTGTCAAACCATTTGTGAGACTGTTTGTTAGTCGGTATCTTGGGCTTTGTCGGTTTCAGGCCTGCTAGTTCTGCCGTGGTGTACAGGATGTTACTGAAGTCCTTCACTGCTCGGGTGACCCCTTGTTGGTCTGGCTGGTAGAAACTCATATAGAAGTTTGTGAGCAGTTCCTTGATTTCGGGTCGGTTAGCCGCATTGGTGTATTCGGTGGCAGGTTGTAGAGACCAATCTGGTGGGGCTGCTGTGTGAGTGGCTTGTCAGTGGATCTCATGTACAGCAGGATCTGGTTGTGATCTGACAGGTGTGTCTCAGGGGTGACTATGAGAGCATCTATGTCTGCTGGGTCTGCGTCTGTGATGACATGGTCCACCACGCTGTTGCCCACATGGGAGTTTAGTGTGAAGCGTCCCTGAGTGTCCCCTCTGGTACGCCCGTTCATTATGTACAGTCCCAGACTCCGGCACAGGTTCAGCAGCTGTCTCCCGCTCTTGTTGACGACTATGTCATAGCTATTTCTTCTTCTCTGTGCAGACTCCAGGTGGTGGACCTCGCCTACCGGGATGTGCAGGTTTCCATCAGAGGACAGGTAGTCTATCTCTGTTCCAGTCCTGGCGTTTAGGTCGCCGCAGATCAGCACTCTGCCTTGGGACTGGAACTGTGCAGATTCCCTTTGTAGGACCTCATAGATGTCTGGGTTGTGGTAGGTGGACTCAGATGGGGGGATGTATACTGCACAGAGATAGATGTCGTGTTGGCCGTTGAGGATGGAGTTGCTTATTTTTATCCACATGTGGTTGTCACCGCGTTTGATGGCTTTCACATGTTCTTTAAGCTCCTCCTTGAACCATATTAGTATGCCTCCTGAGTGGCGGCCTAGTTTGGTAGTCTTGCTTTTCCGGGCAGTGACAGAGAATTCCTTGTAGCCCATAGGTGTTAGTGACTCATCTTCTGCCCGGGTCCATGTCTCTAGGAGGATTTGGATGTCTATGTTTTTTAGTCTGTCTATAAAGTCTGGATCGTTTGGTTTGGATCCAAAGGCTGAGGCGTTCAGCCCTTGGATATTCCAGCTACTGATAGTCAGTGGTGTCATCTTTGGTGGGTATACCTTGTAATGAGCTGTGATAGGGACATATGGATCCCTCCGTATGTTGTAGATGTCCTAATTAGATAATTAATTAACAAGCCTAGATGGACTGCAGCCATCTTCTTTAGGCCTGGAGAACTGATTAAGACACAAGATGGTGGTGTATCAAAAGAGTTCTAATTTTATTGTAAGAAAAAGTTAGTTTAAATACATTACAGACAAAGAGCTGGCTTGGCTATTCTAATCAGTATAACATGATTGGTTATAGAGATATAAGACAAGCCTGGCACATGACTATTGGCTGAGGCTCATTATAATCTGCATCTCATTATAGCTTTCCACACTGGGATGGACTTTCCCATGAAACAAAGAAGGATTGAAAATACTTATGTGTGAGCTAACATCCCAGACTGTCTATATGTATATATCATGGCAAAAGAGATAAGATGACATGCTTCATAGACTCTGTGTCTATACACTCTAAGTGACCTTCATATACCATAAAATATGACAGAGTGCCCAGATACCATAAGATGAATACTTTTGTTGGTTATGTGTCCATACATCATGTAAAGGAGATAAGAGATATACAAAGTCAGCTGCATCTTCTCAAAATGAGGCCCTTGAGAGATAAGGATTAGCAACCTATGCATTAACGTTCATTATCACATTCCTTAAAGTCTAACAAAGGGCCTCCTTGACTTAAGCAGAAAAATACATACTTATACAATTTATATGTGAAAGAGTGTCAAGATGGCTCACAAAATACAAAGATGGAGGACTTAACTCTTAACAGCTGTCCTGCAGAGGACGGGCTGGGTTCCTGATTGGTGGCCATGTTGTGGATCCCAGTCTGGAGCAGTGTGTTGCACAGAGTGCTGAACATGGTTCTTATCTCCTCCATGTCTGTGCTCTGTCTTGTTCTGTATGGCACAGGTGGCTTCCACCCTGGCTTATAGTAGTCCCCATTTCCAGTTTTTTGGGGGAGACGTTGTGTTTGAGATATTTTCCAGCCAGGCAACCTCCCCATGGGTCTTTGTCTTGTATGTTGAGGGGGGTATGGTGTTTGGGTGTGTCTCCTGGAAGGTGACTTCTCCACAGGTTTTTGTCTTGTATGGTGTATGGGCCAGGGGTCTCTGTTGAGCACTATGTCTTTAAGTTCTTTGGCCAGGAGGCTGACTCCCTGTTTGTTGAGGTGTTTGTCATCATATAGGTGACGTTTGTCTATGGAGGGGTGTTGTGCCAGGGTGATGCCTGATGTTGATCGGATTTTGGATGCCAGCTCTGAATTGATATCTCTGATGATGTGTTCAGAGATGTCTCCTCGTGGGAGCAGAGATGACAGGATGATACTACAGTCTGGGAACTGTTGTTGTGCTTTCTCTGCTAGCTGGGTCAGCTGTCCCGCTATCTGTTGGTGCTGGTCCTGGGCCTCAAGGTTTTTTGTCCCTGTGTGTATGATGACGTGGTTGGGTTTGGTGAAATAAGGGTCGTTGATGACAGTGTTTGCTTTTTCGATTGTTAAACAGCGGGTTTTGGTGACTCTTTTCCCCGGGAACAGTCTATTTGTGTCCAGGTATTTGCCATTGGAGTCTGTGATCAGGACAATATCTGGACCCGGTGATCTCCTCGTCAAGACTTGTCTGCTGTTCGGCTGGGTTGTCGGGGTTTGTTCTGGTTCTGTTCTTTGGGTTGGGGGTAGCTCTGGTTCTGTTCTTTGGGTGGGGGTAGCTCTGGTTTTGATCTTGGGTTGGGGGGTAGCTCTGGTTCTGATCTTGGGTTGGGGGGCAGCTCTGGTTCTGATCTTGGGTTGGGGGGCAGCTCTGGTTCTGATCTTGGGTTGGGGGGTAGCTCTGCTTCTGATCTTGGGTTGGGGGGCAGCTCTGGTTCTGATCTTGGGTTGGGGGGTAGCTCTGCTTCTGATCTTGGGTTGGGGGGTAGCTCTGGTTCTGATCTTGGGTTGGGGGGTAGCTCTGGTTCTGATCTTGGGTTGGGGGGCAGCTCTGGTTCTGATCTTGGGTTGGGGGGTAGCTCTGCTTCTGATCTTGGGTTGGGGGGCAGCTCTGGTTCTGATCTTCGGTTGGGGGGCAGCTCTGGTTCTGATCTTGGGTTGGGGGGTAGCTCTGGTTCTGATCTTGGGTTGGGGGGCAGCTCTGGTTCTGATCTTGGGTTGGGGGGTAGCTCTGGTTCTGATCTTGGGTTGGGGGGCAGCTCTGGTTCTGATCTTGGGTTGGGGGGTAGCTCTGGTTCTGATCTTGGGTTGGGGGGTAGCTCTGGTTCTGTTCTTTGGGTGGGGGATAGCTCTGGTTCTGATCTTGGGTTGGGGGGTAGCTCTGGTTCTGATCTTGGGTTGGGGGGCAGCTCTGGTTCTGTTCTTTGGGTGGGGGGAAGCTCTGGTTCTGATCTTGGGTTGGGGGTAGCTCTGGTTCTG
This sequence comes from Leptodactylus fuscus, assembly GCF_031893055.1. Lineage (NCBI taxonomy): Eukaryota > Metazoa > Chordata > Amphibia > Anura > Leptodactylidae > Leptodactylus > Leptodactylus fuscus. Next base: position 223,137,608 of record NC_134268.1, on the reverse strand, counting down.
TTCTTTGGGTGGGGGTAGCTCTGGTTCTGTTCTTTGGGTGGGGGGCAGCTCTGGTTCTGTTCTTTGGGTGGGGGGCAGCTCTGGTTCTGATCTTGGGTTGGGGGGTAGCTCTGGTTCTGATCTTGGGTTGGGGGGCAGCTCTGGTTCTGTTCTTTGGGTGGGGGGCAGCTCTGGTTCTGATCTTGGGTTGGTGGGTAGCTCTGGTTCTGATCTTGGGTTGGGGGGCAGCTCTGGTTCTGTTCTTTGGGTGGGGGGCAGCTCTGGTTCTGTTCTTTGGGTGGGGGGTAGCTCTGGTTCTGTTCTTTGGGTGGGGGGCAGCTCTGGTTCTGTTCTTTGGGTGGGGGGCTGCTCTGGTATCTCCTGTGTTGTATTTCCTTCTGCTTTGTTGGGGTCCTGTCTGTTATCTGTCCTTTGTTTCTCACCCCCCCTCATTTTCTGACCCTCTCTCTTGGGTGAGGTGTTGTATCTGAGATTTCATGTCTGCTATCACTCTCCACAATTCAGCGTTTTCTTGGCGTAGTTTATGAAAATCACATTCTAGTTTCTGCAGGGCTTCACACCTCAGCCTGGTCAGCTCAGCAATGGTTTGCTTATTTGTGTTGTTGTCACTGAGGTTCCTTTTAATTTGTTCTTTGAAGTATGTGAAATCTTTCTAGTTCAGATAAGGAGTCTCTGAGGATCTCAAGTGAAAGGTGAGGGGGGTTGTGGCTTGGAGCAGTGTGTGTGGGGGGTTGCTGGTGGGTGTCTGTGTAGAGGGGGGTTTGCTGGTGGGTGTCTGTGTAGAGGGGGGTTTGCTGGTGGGTGTCTGTGTAGAGGGGATGGCTCCCCTGGGTCAGTCTCTGTGCAGGCAGAGGTGTCTGTCTTCTGTTTGTGGGTTTGTGCCAGTCTCTTAATCTTTGGAAAGGCATCTTCAAACTGCTGTAGTTTGACTTCTCTGCCCTGTACTGTAATATTACCAGTATTGTATACGGATATAGTGAGTATCACGTCGTCATCGTTTCGTGGGTCTTTTACCCTAATTTGTCTGCCCGTGCTGTTGTTCCCTTCTGTAGTTTTCTTATAGTGGGTGGACAGAGCGGTGTGCCAGGCAGATAGATGCTTAGTATAGAATATTAGATTGGTTCTTCTCCTGGTCTCTCCATTAAGAGAGTAATCAGCAGACAAGACCTCTGGGTGTTCCCTGTGAGCTGCAGGTTTTATGCCTTTCTGTTCTTTGAGGCTTAGGCTGTTAGGATATACAATTTCCAGGGTGCCGGACCCCCTGCTGTGCCAGAATGCAGACCCCAGCTCTGTCTTATTAAGGGCTGTAGTATTGGGGCATTCTTCTAAATTTTGGATATCCATATTGTAGTTTCCCAAAATTCCCAGATTCTTAGGGTGTTCCCAATTTTCTTATTTCTGCTGGAGTCTAGCACTGGTGGTACACTGCTATATATAATATAGAGCCTGGTATATACTGTATACTGTACACAGTGACTGTATCAGCAGAATAGTGAGCGCAGCTCTGGAGTATAATGCAGGATAACTAATGTAATGTATGTACACAGTGACTGTACCAGCAGAATAGTGAGCGCAGCTCTGGAGTATAATACAGGATAAGTAATGTAATGTATGTACACAGTGACTGCACCAGCAGAATAGTGAGCGCAGCTCTGGAGTATAATACAGGATAAGTAATGTAATGTATGTACACAGTGACTGTACCAGCAGAATAGTGAGCGCAGCTCTGGAGTATAATACAGGATAAGTAATGTAATGTATGTACACAGTGACTGCACCAGCAGAATAGTGAGCGCAGCTCTGGAGTATAATACAGGATAAGTAATGTAATGTATGTACACAGTGACTGCACCAGCAGAATAGTGAGCGCAGCTCTGGAGTATAATACAGGATAAGTAATGTAATGTATGTACACAGTGACTGTACCAGCAGAATAGTGAGCGCAGCTCTGGAGTATAATACAGGATAAGTAATGTAATGTATGTACACAGTGACTGCACCAGCAGAATAGTGAGCGCAGCTCTGGAGTATAATACAGGATAAGTAATGTAATGTATGTACACAGTGACTGTACCAGCAGAATAGTGAGCGCAGCTCTGGAGTATAATACAGGATAAGTAATGTAATGTATGTACACAGTGACTGCACCAGCAGAATAGTGAGCGCAGCTCTGGAGTATAATACAGGATAAGTAATGTAATGTATGTACACAGTGACTGTACCAGCAGAATAGTGAGCGCAGCTCTGGAGTATAATACAGGATAAGTAATGTAATGTATGTACACAGTGACTGTACCAGCAGAATAGTGAGAGCAGCTCTGGAGTATAATACAGGATAAGTAATGTAATGTATGTACACAGTGACTGTACCAGCAGAATAGTGAGCGCAGCTCTGGTGTATAATAGAGGATAAGCAATGTAATGTATGTACACAGTGACTGTACCAGCAGAATAGTGAGCGCAGCTCTGGAGTATAATACAGGATAAGTAATGTAATGTATGTACACAGTGACTGTACCAGCAGAATAGTGAGTGCAGCTCTGGGGTATAATACAGGATAAGTAATGTAATGTATGTACACAGTGACTGTACCAGCAGAATAGTGAGTGCAGCTCTGGGGTATAATACAGGATAAGTAATGTAATGTATGTACACAGTGACTGTACCAGCAGAATAGTGAGCGCAGCTCTAGAGTATAATACAGGATAAGTAATGTAATGTATGTACACAGTGACTGTACCAGCAGAATAGTGAGCGCAGCTCTGGAGTATAATACAGGATAAGTAATGTAATGTATGTACACAGTGATGTACCAGCAGAATAGTGAGCGCAGCTCTGGAGTATAATGCAGGATAACTAATATAATGTATGTACACAGTGACTGTACCAGCAGAATAGTGAGCGCAGCTCTGGGGTATAATACAGGATAAGTGATGTAATGTATGTACACAGTGACTGTACCAGCAGAATAGTGAGCGCATCTCTGGAGTATAATACAGGATAAGTCATGTAATGTATGTACACAGTGACTGTACCAGCAGAATAGTGAGCGCAGCTCTGGAGTATAATACAGGATAAGTCATGTAATTTATGTACACAGTGACTGTACCATCAGAATAGTGAGCACAGCTCTGGGGTATAATACAGGATAAGTAATGTAATGTATGTACACAGTGACTGTACCAGCAGAATAGTGAGCGCAGCTCTGGAGTATAATGCAGGATAAGTAATGTAATGTATGTACACAGTGACTGTACCAGCAGAATAGTGAGCGCAGCTCTGGGGTATAATACAGGATAAGTGATGTAATGTATGTACACAGAGACTGTACCAGCAGAATAGTGAGCGCAGCTCTGGAGTATAATGCAGGATAACTAATGTAATGTATGTACACAGTGACTGTACCAGCAGAATAGTGAGCGCAGCTCTGGAGTATAATGCAGGATAACTAATATAATGTATGTACACAGTGACTGTACCAGCAGAATAGTGAGCGCAGCTCTGGAGTATAATACAGGATAAGTCATGTAATGTATGTACACAGTGACTGCACCAGCAGAATAGTGAGCGCAGCTCTGGAGTATAATACAGGATAAGTAATGTAATGTATGTACACAGTGACTGTACCAGCAGAATAGTGAGCACAGCTCTGGGGTATAATACAGGATAAGTAATGTAATGTATGTACACAGTGACTGCACCAGCAGAATAGTGAGCGCAGCTCTGGAGTATAACACAGGATAAGTAATGTAACGTATGTACACAGTGACTGTACCAGCAGAATAGTGAGCACAGCTCTGGGGTATAATACAGGATAAGTGATGAGCGCAGCTCTGGAGCATAATACAGGATAAGTAATGTAATGTATGTACACAGTGACTGTACCAGCAGAATAGTGAGCGCAGCTCTGGAGTATAATACAGGATAAGTCATGTAATGTATGTACACAGTGACTGCACCAGCAGAATAGTGAGGTCAGCTCTGGGGTATAATACAGGATAAGTAATGTAATGTATGTACACAGTGACTGCACCAGCAGAATAGTGAGCGCAGCTCTGGAGTATAATACAGGATAAGTAATGTAATGTATGTACACAGTGACTGCACCAGCAGAATAGTGAGCGCAGCTCTGGAGTATAATACAGGATAAGTAATGTATGTACACAGTGACTGTACCAGCAGAATAGTGAGCGCAGCTCTGGAGTATAATACAGGATAAGTAATGTAATGTATGTACACAGTGACTGTACCAGCAGAATAGTGAGCGCAGCTCTGGAGTATAATACAGGATAAGTAATGTAATGTATGTACACAGTGACTGCACCAGCAGAATAGTGAGCGCAGCTCTGGAATATAATATAGGATGTAATTCGGATGAGTAATGTGATGCATATATATATAAAATTTACCTTTTGTTGTACGGTCTGAAGCTTAATTTTTCTTTGAACCCATTTTCTGCAGAATTCAGTCACGTTTGATGATGTTGCTGTAGTCTTCTCTGCGGAAGAATGGGAGATGCTGAATGTCCAGCAGAGGACGCTGTATATGGAAGTGATGAAAGAAAACTATGAGCATTTTCTCTTTCTGGGTAGGTTCCCTCTCCCTGTATATAACATCCATTAGGGCTCCTGCACGTTTATTACAGCCACAAATGAGCACAGCCCATCAGGGATCGTTGCTGCTGTAAGTACAGGTGTCTGGCACTGAGGTCGGAGTATATACGGCCATGTGTAGGAGACCTTATATATGTTCTGTTGATTTAAGTGATGAATATTGCATCATTGGAAACCTGAAGTTATGCTCCTGGGGTCTGACATTGATACTATAGGCCCTTTTTTCGAGCCCACTTGACCATCATTTATACATAATAGGAAGTGTATAGACAAAATATCCATCCACCTTCCCCCATTGTTGTTAGGTCTGTGTGCACCAGGAGGCAGCCAGACCTGGATCCCCCGCCATGTTGCCTTAGCTCAGGACATCCTCTGGCAGTCTATGGGCCAATACTGAAATCTCTCTCAGCTCTGTCAGTGGGTTTTTATTTCACTCCAGAAGACTGGCGTAGGGACTTGATCGATCTGCCTCAGAGTCTATTAGAACGTTGCAGATGTTTTTACGACAAGATGATTAAAGGGATCCTCTCTTTTAAACACAATTTTCTCTCCCTAACATGTCGGAATAGCCTTAAGAAAGGCTATTCGTCTCCTACCTTTCCTTATCTTCTCCACGCCGCCGTTCGCCTGCAATCCCGTTTTTTCTCGGTATGTAAATGAGCTCTCTCGCAGCACTGGAGTAGTCCCCAATGCTTCCAGAGAGCTCTCCAGCGTCACCTCCATCTTCATCTGCAACGAGGTCTTCACCGCGTCTTCTTCCGGCGGCGTCTTCCTACTTCTAGGCCTAGGGCAAGCCGACTGCGCATGCTCACCAGCCACGAGAAAATGGCCGCTTACAATACTGTGGAAGCGGCCATTTTTCTTATGGCCGTGGGCATGCGCAGTCAGCTTGCCCGAGGCCTACAAGTAGGAAGACACTGCCAGAAGAAGACGTGGTGAAGACCTCGTCGCAGAAGTAGATGGAGGTGGCGCTGGAGAGCTCTCTGGCAGCATTGGGGACGCTCCCAGTGCTGTTTGAGTGCTGGGGCCCGCCCCCAGTGTTGTGAGAGAGCTCATTTACATACCGAAGAAAAACCGGGATTGCAGGCAAATAGCGGCGCACAGAAGTAAAGGAAAGGTAGGAAACGAATAGCCTTTGTTAAGGCTATTCCGACATGTTAGGGAGAAAAAAATTGTGTTTAAAAAATAGGATCCCTTTAAAGCTTCATGTGTGGAAAATTAGAAAGTTCCTTTAACTCTTTCCAGTAGCCACAAATGTTCCATTGTTGTGTTATAGTTTTTTATTCCTCACCTTGTAGAATTCCTAACTTTTCTATATTTCCATTCACAGAGCTGTACGAGGTCTTGTATTTTGCAGGACAAATTGTACTTCTTAAAGGGATTCTATCATTAAAATGACATTTTTTGTCCCTAACACGTAGGAATATCATTAAGAGAGGCTGTTCTTCTCCTACTTTTAGATGTCTTCTCCGCGCCGCCGTGCGGTAGAAATCCCGGTTTTCTTTGGTATGCAAATGAGTTCTCTTGCAGCACTGGGGGCGGTCCCAAAAAATTGGCCACGGGCATGTGCAGATGGCAGAGCAGACTGTGTATGTGTAGAAATTTTACCCCAGTGCCAGAAGAAGACGCGGAGAGGGTCCGTTCCAGAAGAAGATGGAGGCGACGCTGGAGATTTCTCTTGCAGCATTGGGGTCGCCCCCAGTGCTGTTTGAGCGCTGAGGCCCACCCCCAGTGCTGCAAGAAAACTCATTTGCATACTGAAGAAAACCGGGATGTCTACTGAACAGCGGCGCGAGAAGACATTTAAAGGTAGGAGAAGAATAGATTTTCTTAAGGCTATTCCGGTGTGTTAGGGACAAAAAATGTCATCTTAATGATAGGATCCCTATAATGGTACCATTTAATGTTTCATACAATGTGCTGGGAAGCTGCACAAATACATTTATTAACCCAAGAGGGTCGATACTAGTCAACCAACATACATAGAGACATATGCTAGCGGATACAAGCTTATACAGTTACAGAAAGGTATGGTACAGTACAGTAAGATAAAAAAGGATAAAAGATTAGAAACAGAAATATAATGCCCGATTGGGTCTCTGGACTTCACCTCATGAAATCCAGGGCACAGTCCATTTAGAGTCCATAAGTAGCCCACAGATTGTTTGGGGGTTTGACTACCCCACAAAACAGTCCTTTGGCCCATGGCCTTTCCACAGCCAGCGCATGATATCCATAAGGCAAGAGATTACAGTCCAATAGTGTCCATGGTAGGGGCACATACAGCTCCACCACATAACATATAGCAATAAAGAGAGGTCCAGCATTGATTTGTGATTGCTTATCTATATTTCAGGTTCTAAGGTCCCTATAATCTTGTCCTGGCAGCAGAACAGAAAGTCAGCAGCCAGAGCAACAGCACAACAGACTGTTTTACCCACCTCGGCTGCTACACAAGGTTTGATATCAGTTTTCTTCAATGATTTTTTTTCCTACCTGCTATTAGAATACATGTAGGTTGCCTTGTGGTCTATTTAATACTCATTCTGTTTGTTGTAGGGACAGAAATCAACGACAAGAAGTCTACAGTTGGTTCCTGTAGGAAGACCAGACCCATGTCATCACAGGCCGATCCTCCTGAGTTATCCAAAGAGTCTGAATTTTCAATGAAATTGCGCCCCAAAAGGCCTCGGCAGGATTACAATGAAGATAACCAGAACAGCATCCTGAATGGGAACCAAAACCAGGCCCTCCATGCTCCTAGAATCGTGAAAAAACACAAAAAACTGTATTGTCCACAGTGCGATAAATGTTTCAAATACAGCTCGGCGCTGGAGGCCCACCTCAGGATCCACAGCGGAGACAAACCCCATAAGTGTGAACTGTGTAGCGAGACCTTCAGCTATAAATCCGAGTTGATCGTCCATAGACGGAAACATTCACGAACTTCATCGAGTGTGGAAAATGTGATTCCAATTCCAAACTCCACTCCAAAATCATCCAAAAATACTAAATCCAGGTCAAAAAGAGGGCCCTACAAGAAGAGAAGCGCCAAGAATGTAAACGGTGAGGAGGCCGCCTCAATACCGAGCTCGACAAGTAACATGCCCTCAAAAACAGCGACCGCTGAAAACACGAATTCCAATAGGACTATTGAGCAAGCGGATAAAGTAGCCTTGAAAACGAGCTCGGCAGACAGCAAGGCCTCGGAAACCGTGTCTACACAAGAGAGCAATTCCATCGTAACAAATGAGCAAGCTGGTAAAGCAGCCGCACCTTCACAAACCACCTCAACGGATAGTGAGGCCCCAAAATTGGTGGCAACCCAGGGGACCAACTCCAACGTAACAAACGGCCATGCTGAGAAGGAGAAGCCGCTGAAATGTAATTTCTGTGATAAGAGGTTTAACAGCCCATTCATCCTGGAAGCCCATAACCGAATCCACACTGGAAAACTAGCCTATGCTTGCCAATTTTGTGACGAAAGCTTCTCGAAGGCGTCGCTGCTTTCCGCTCATAGCAGCAAGCACAAGGAATGTAAACCTTTCCAGTGTGATCAGTGCGATAGAAACTTCAAAGATGAGACCCTTTTCTTTGCTCACAAGAGGACTCATAGCGGAGAGAAGTCTCATCAGTGCAGTAAGTGCAGCTCCTGGTTCCCCAACCGCAACAGCCTATTGGCACACGAGGAAAGCCATCTAAAGCCCAAACCCTACAAGTGCCGGCACTGTGAGAAGAGCTTCAATGACAAGTCCCTGCTCATCACTCACGAGGGCGTGCACACGGACACTAAGCCCTTCAGGTGCACCCAGTGCAGCGAGAGCTTCTTCCTGAAAACCCAATTGATGGAGCACCAGGTGAAACACGCCCCGGACAAGCCTTTTCCATGCAACCAGTGTGAAAAGAGCTTCAACAAGAAAGAGACTCTCACTGCACATATTCGAGTTCACAATCAGCCCAATAACCAACAATCTAAAACACGGTGAGGTGGAGACTGAGCCATTGTCCTGGTGCTTTATAGAAACGTGCCTTATGTCCTACGGAGGGCACTGCACACTTCTGCCCTGTCTCTACCAGTGTGAATTGGCAGAAGTGCAGCTCAGGGTTATCCTAGCTATAGGGCTATACATCACTACTGAAGCAATACGAGATCTGCCCGACAAGGTTGTCCCTGTCTGAACTGCTATGTGTTTTGCTGATGGATACAAGATGGCCGTTACCATTGTGCAGATGTTGTGTACAAGATGTAGGAGCTATTAGTTAATAGTGGGGACCCCTATGCCAGAGCGGACGTGTACTGGTCTTCTCTCGGATCCTTTATCTCCAGTCATTTTAGGTTGCACTATCTTGGTAATATACGACTGTCTTTGCTGCTAGGTGCCTATAGTTATGTTACCTGTGACCACTTCTTACTCCATACATGTGATTCTCACTATAGATGTCTCCGGTGTTTAGATTGGGCAGAGCGGTGGGAAGTTTTATGTTGCTTTTTCTTTTTTTAAAGCTTGGTAAAGGTTATGGAAGTTGGAAAAGTTCAGGTCAATTTATTAAAGGGGTTGGCTGGGAATTTATTTAGGGTGTATCCTTAAAATTGGTGGCGGACTTACCACCAGCCCCGGCTCGATTAGCTTTTTGGGGCCACCTCTTATGTCAGTACTGTACAGAGCACGGGGCTGGAAGCGGTTACCCCTGTGTAATGAGATGGAAATATTGTATGAAACGTAGCAATATAACGTTATGACACATTTGGCGCTGGTGTTTGATGTGCAGCCCCATTGTCACCAAAACCTTCCCTATTGTCTACTAAGAGCGGCACATGATCAGACTCCTTCCCGCGCCAGACTCCTTCCCGCGCCAGACTCCTTCCCGCGCCAGTTTCCTACACTCCTTGGAGGCGTCTGGCCATACGCCCCTCCATCAGCCGCCAAGTTCAGAATGTGTGATGAATGCCTTAGCGACAAGAGGGAATGTTTTGTAATATAAGACCCCCGGACTTGTTATACATTTATATTACTACACCTTACAGATGTTTCCTACTTATTTATTACATTGGACAACCCCTTGAAATAATGATATTGATTGGCAGGCATTACCGTAGTGTCCGAGCTACAAAACCAATCTCTCTTCTCAACATTCTTGTCTAAAGCGCAACTCTGGGCAAATCTTCATTTAGCGAAATGGAGTGACCGGAGTAGGGTAACCTACCGGGGTCTCTAACTTCATTATGGTCTGTTCAGTACCGGTCTTAAAGGGGCACCTCACCGACTTCCAGCTTTACCCTTCTCCTGCATCCAATAGGCAGATAATGACTTGAATACGAGACCTGCCCGCTTCATATCAGTTACTTCCTCCGGATTCTCATACAGGCCGACACTAAACATACATGTGATTCCAGGCACCTAGTGCACAAAACTTGAAGGGGTCATCCGGATAACTCCTCCTGTCACCTCGGAGACCACTGACCAAATTGTAGAAAAGGAAAAGAGGAGGACGGGGAGAAAAATCCAAGAAAAGCAAGAAAAAGAAGGCTGGAGAAGAAAGGAGTGAAATGACCCTCGTTGTTACCAGTAGGATGGTGAGGGGAGGGCAATGCAGGAAGTCTGTGTGGTGCAGCTTCAGCCAATGGCAGCAAAGCAAGAGGCACATCCAGAAACGGGGGCGTGGTTTTGGCAGCTACTTCTGCACAGCCCTGTAGTGTAGCGCTGGTTGTTACCCGGGGTGTTAGGGATATATACAATCACTTGGATACTTGTATAGAAGGGACTAGAGGTCAGGATTCCTAGGCCTGGCATGTCACATGACACTAGTAACTCCATTTTACTAAGTATGAAGATTTTCCCTGAGTCTTACTGTACTGCACCGGATTTCTTTTTGGCTGGTGACCTGGGAGATGACGTGTATTTTGGTACTTTGCTGCAGACACAATGATTTCATGGCTTCTTAATAAATTCACTTTGTACCAAGAATCTCAGACAGAATTGTGTGCGGCTCGCTACATTCTGGAAACTTAATAAAATTTATATTTATACTGATATTTCCGAGCATTTGTAACCCTTACACCTCGTGCCCATAACCGTGCGTACAGTCACTGTGCTAGCCGTGTTTTTCACACTGGCCCATTTGTTTCTATGACCCCATACACACGTGTTATCACAAACTGGTGTATAGGGCCGTGAGCGCAACGCAGGATAAGTCCTATTCATGTCGTGGTCTGTGCTCACAGATGTTGTCACTGGCGGCATGGGGGTGTTATCCATGTTGTCACTGGTGGCATGGGGGTGTTATCCATGTTGTCACTGGCGGCATGGGGGTGTTATCCATGTTGTCACTGGCGGCATGGGGGTGTTATCCATGTTGTTACTGGCGGCATGGGGGTGTTATCCATGTTGTTACTGGCGGCATGGGGGTGTTATCCATGTTGTTACTGGTGGCACACGGATGTTATCCATGTTGTCACTGGAGGCACACGGATGTTATCCATGTTGTTACTGGAGGAACGCGGATGTTATCCATGTTGTCACTGGCGGCACACGGATGTTATCCATTTTATCACTGGTGGCATGTGGATGTTATCCATGTTGTCACTGGAGGCACACGGATGTTATCCATGTTGTTACTGGAGGCACACGGATGTTATCCATGTTGTTACTGGAGGCACACGGATGTTATCCATGTTGTTACTGGAGGCATGTGGATGTTATCCATGTTGTCACTGGCGGCACGCAGATGTTATCCATTTTATCACTGGTGGCATGTGGATGTTATCCATGTTGTTACTGGAGGCACACGGATGTTATCCATGTTGTCACTGGAGGCACACGGATGTTATCCATGTTGTTACTGGAGGAACGCGCATGTTATCCATGTTGTCACTGGTGGCACGCAGATGTTATCCATTTTATCACTGGTGGCATGTGGATGTTATCCATGTTGTCACTGGAGGCACACGGATGTTATCCATGTTGTTACTGGAGGCACACGGATGTTATCCATGTTGTTACTGGCGGCATGCGGATGTTATCCATGTTGTCACTGGCGGCACGCAGATGTTATCCATTTTATCACTGGTGGCATGTGGATGTTATCCATGTTGTTACTGGAGGCACACGGATGTTATCCATGTTGTCACTGGCGGCATGGGGGTGTTATCCATTTTATCACTGGTAGCATGTGGATGTTATCCATGTTGTTATTGGAGGCACACGGATGTTATCCATGTTGTCACTGGAGGCACACGGATGTTATCCATGTTGTTACTGGAGGAACGCGGATGTTATCCATGTTGTCACTGGTGGCACGCAGATGTTATCCATTTTATCACTGGTGGCATGTGGATGTTATCCATGTTGTCACTGGAGGCACACGGATGTTATCCATGTTGTTACTGGAGGCACACGGATGTTATCCATGTTGTTACTGGCGGCACACGGATGTTATCCATGTTGTCACTGGTGGCACGCAGATGTTATCCATTTTACCACTGGTGGCATGTGGATGTTATCCATGTTGTCACTGGAGGCACACGGATGTTATCCATGTTGTTACTGGAGGCACACGGATGTTATCCATGTTGTTACTGGCGGCATGCGGATGTTATCCTTGTTACTGGCGGCACACGGATGTTATCCATGTTGTCACTGGCGGCATGGGGGTGTTATCCATTTTATCACTGGTGGCATGTGGATGTTATCCATGTTGTTATTGGAGGCACACGGATGTTATCCATGTTGTTACTGGAGGCACACGGATGTTATCCATGTTGTTACTGGCGGCATGCGGATGTTATCCTTGTTACTGGCGGCACACGGATGTTATCCATGTTGTCACTGGCGGCATGGGGGTGTTATCCATTTTATCACTGGTGGCATGTGGATGTTATCCATGTTGTTATTGGAGGCACACGGATGTTATCCATGTTGTCACTGGAGGCACACGGATGTTATCCATGTTGTCACTGGAGGCACACGGATGTTATCCATGTTGTTACTGGAGGCACACGGATGTTATCCATGTTGTTACTGGCGGCACACGCATATTATCCATGTTGTTACTGGCGGCATGCGGATGTTATCCATGTGCCGGTCAATCACGGTCGTGCGCATGTCACCTTGATTTTTTTTTTTTTTTTCTTGACTTTTCACATCTCTATCTTTTGGTTTATCAGTTGAAATGATCTTCAGACATAAATGGAAGATGGATAAACAAGGATATGTCAGGACATACAAGAATCCCCCCCCTACCAGATTTGTGGATAACCCCCCCTTTATGGTTCTGTGGTTTCCCACCTTCTATCGTCCTCGTGGAGGGTTCTCTGACTCTGTCCTCGGCACCAGGTTGTGAGTTGGAAACTTCTCTGCACTTTATCTTTTACATGGTAGTAATGGAGCACTTCCAGAACTGGAAAAAAAAGATATGGATTTTTATGTTTTTCTAATTTTTCCGCCATCTGCCTTTTACATTTTTCTGTCTGCAGAGCTGGTTTAGGGCTTGTTTTTTCGGGATGAGCGTGACTTTTTAGGGTACCTACCACATTTTTATTGTTCTTCCTTTTTTATGAAGCAAGACAACTAAGGGTTAGTTCACACGTATATAACTGTGGCTTATTTTGGCACCAGAAAAAAAAGCTTCCTAATTAGGAGGCTCTTTTTTGGACCTTGCCAAGATTTTTTTGGAGCTTTTTTTTGTAAAAACAGCTTTAAAAAAAAGCCAGGCTGTTTTCTCCTGCTGTAAAGTGAATGGGCTGAAAAAACCGCATCACGTTTTTTTCCTGCTCGGTTTTTTGAAAAAAAAAAAAGCGTTGCTTATTTTTGCAAAAAACGCGCGGTTTTCGCCTCTCATTCACTTCTATTGCTTTCTTCAGGCGGAAAACACCTGAAGAAAGGTCATGTCGCTTCTTCTTTTTCTCTGCTAGCAGTCTCCATAGACCACTATTGTAAAGGGGCTGATTTTGAAGCGAAATCCGCTGTCAGAATCAGCCTCTTTGCCCCCGTGTGAACTAGCCCTAAAAGTCATTGTTTACAGCATTTTTTTTCTCTTTAGTTTTTCAGGACCGTTTAATTGTGGTTGTTACAGACCCGGCAATAGTGAATATTTATTGCTTTTAATTTTTTTTTCTATATATAATAAAGCAGGATATGGTAAAGGCATTTGTGTTTGTACTTATTTCAGATTTTTTTACTTTTTGGAATTTTTAATTTTTTTTAAAGGGATTCTACCATTAAAACCCTTTTTTTCTCGTTAACACGTCGGAATAGCCTTAAGAAAGGCTATTCTTCTCCTACCTTTAGAAGTCGTCTCCGGTCCGCTGTTCGATTAAAATCCCGTTTTTTGTCGGTATGCAAATGAGTTCTCTCGCAGCTTTGGGGGTGGGCCCCAGCACTCAAACAGCACTGGGGGCATCCCCTCCAGGAACCGCCTCTTCACTCGTCGTCTTCCAGCTGGGTTCACACTTCAATGCCTGCGCAGTTGCCTCTGCCATTGGGCCTCACGCAGAGCAGACTGCAAATGCCATTGGCCGTTTTTTTGTGGCCACTACAGAGTGTACTGCGCATGCTCGCATGAACCCAGCCGGAAGACGACGAGTGAAGAGGCACTTCCTGAAGAAGATGGAGGCGTCGCTAGAGAGAGTTCTCTCGCAGCATTGGGGACGTCCCCAGTGCTGTTTGAGCGCTGGGGCCCGCCCCCAGTGCTGCAAGATAACTGATTTACATACCAACAAAAACCGGGATTTTAACCGAACGGTGGCAGGGAGAAAACAACAAAAAGTAGGAGACGAATAACCTTTCTTAAGGCTATTCCGACGTAACGAGAAAAAAAAAAAAGTTTTAATGGTAGAATCCCTTTGAATTTTTTATCTTTGTCCCATTGTGGGACCTGATCTAGTCACTGGTTTAGTGTTCTACGCCGTGTCAGGGTGGATTCTTTCAGACGATCCCACGAATCATAACAGAGTGAGCAAGGACAAGGCAGCACAATGATTTTATTACACAAAAGCTGTGGGCAGCAAGTCATGTCACATGGCCTCTCAGGGTTAGGGCTTTTAGGCGGAAGAGTAAACTGTGTCCTATCCATTTCTACTGGAGCATCTGACGGTTTTTCAAGAAGGGTGTTGAAAATTCCTTGTAATGAGGAGATAAGGTCCTTGGCCTTCGAAGCCTCAGGGAGACCTTTCACCCAAATAGTATTTCTCAATGAAGTGGTATAAAATGGCCGAGTGTAATGGTAAGCCCATGAAGGATCTCCAGGCAGTTCATGAGCTGATGAAGACCCTGCTGCTACCCAAACAGGTGGGTATAGTCAAAGTCAAGGCGCACACCAAGGCTGATACTAAAGACAGCAGAGGTAACACGAGGGCAGATGCTGCTTCCAAAGTCTAGGGGACATTGCCTCAACACGGGGGGGGGGGGGAGGTGTCACCATACTGGACCAAAACTCTCCACTCTCAGGTTCTAAATACGGTGCAGGACCAAAATGGCTCAGAAGAAAAGACTTGAGCACAGCAAGGAGCACAAAAAGGATGAATAGGGCCGGATGGCCAGTTCCAAGACAGTATGTTTACCAAGGGCGTTGTTCCCATTGATGGCACAAGAAGCTCATTCCCCCACTCAAAACAGTCATGTGTGACCTGGTGGACATTAGCCACACCCACAACATATAAAATCCTCACCGCCTGCCATTAACCCCATAACGACCGGCCCATAGTTAAATTAGGTCAGGACAGGTCCTTCCTGATTGCCCTATTGTAAAATTATGTCGGGCAGTCGGGGAAGGTTTTCCCTGTCAGTGCCGACGTAATGGAGCGGGTGTTAGCTGTATCTGAGCTCCGCTCCAATGGGGGGTTTTAACCCCTAGGATGCAGCGATCAAACATGATCGATGTATCCAACGGGATGCGCAATCATTTCCCCTCCCGCAGCGAGATCGGGGGGTGCCGGTATCTATATTATGCAGCCTGGGGTCTAGCCAGTGACCCCAGGCTACTTCATGTCCCGCCGTTACCTGGTGATCCTGGCAGGACCTTCGGAAGTCAGGCTGTGCCTCTGGATACACTGCCAGACACGTGTATGAGGTGTCTGGCAGTGTATAGTTCTATACGAGGAAAAAAGGATACTTAGCGCTTCCTAATGGAACTTCCTTGTGTTTCCTGGGATGCGTTTGGAGGTCTCAAAAAATGCTTCCCTTGATTTTGGTAGGTATAATGATGGAGTAACTGTCGTCTAGACAATGGTTCACCGTCTTTCGGAATACCCAGCTTTCCTTAGGGAGGTAGCTGGTTGAGCAGATACTGAAGATGGATTAGGAACCCCAAAGAAAAATATCCGATGGCGCTCACAAAGTCTTCAGACAACACTTGGATGGGTGAAAGGGATAGGATTTTACTATAATACTTTTTATATTTAGCTTATAATCCTATCCTTTTCACCCATCCGAGTGTTGTCTGAAGACTTTGTGAGCGCCATCGGATATTTTTCTTTGGGGTTTCTATCCATTGGTCTCTAATCCATCTTCAGTGTCTGGCAGTGTGTAACCCCTGGCAAAAATTCTGGAATCACCAGTCCCTGAGGAGGTTGCTTCAGTTGTTTAATTTTATAGAAAAAAAGCAGATCACAGCCATAAAAAACACTAAAGGCCTTTCATATGGAAACTTTTTGGCTTTAAGAAACACAAAAAGAAATCAAGAAATATAATTGTGGTCGCCGGTAACAGTGAGATTTATAGAACAAGCACTGGGAATAAATTATGGAATCATGAAAACAAAGAAACACAACACATGACTAGGACTTTGCTGCACCACCTCTGGCTTTTATACCTGCTCATAGTCTCTGAGGCAGTGACTTCATGAGTGATACACAGAACTCTTCATCAATCCGGCTCCAGCCTTCTCTCATTGCTGTTGCCAGATCCGCTTTGCAGGTTGGAGCCTTGTCATGGACCATTTTCTTGCACTTCCGCCACAGATTTTCCATTGGATTGAGATCCGGATTGTTTGCAGGCCATGACATTGACCTTATGTGTCTTTCTTCAAGGAATGTTTTCAGTTTTTGCTCTATGGTAAGATGCATTATCATTTCGTCATCCCCAAACATCCTTTCGATAGATGGGATAAGAAAAGTGTCCAAAATTTCAATGTAAACCTGAAGATTTACTGACAGCCGTCTCCCCAGTGCTGTTACCTGACATGCAGCCCCATATCATCAATGTCTGGGGACATTTGCAGGTTTTCTTCTGACAGTCGTCTGCATAAATCTCATTGGAAGGACCAAACAAAAGTTCCAGCATCATCACCTTGCCCAATGCAGATTCGAGGTTCATCACTGAATATGACTTTCATCCACAGTCACCATTGCCTTTCCTCAGCCCATTGTAACCTTGGATTTTCTGTTCAGGCCTTAGTGATGGCTTTGTTTTAGCTTTTCTGTATGTAAAACCCATCTCTGCAGAGTCCTGTGCATCACTCATGAAGTCACTGCCTCAGAGCCTGCGAGCAGGTATAAAAGCCAGAGGTGGTGCAGCAAAGTCCTAGTGATGTGCTGGAGGGGTATTGGGTTTCTTTGTTTTCATGATTCCATAATTTATTCCCGGTGCTTGTTCTATAAATCTCACTGTTACCGGCGACCACAATTATATTTCTGGATTTTTGTGTTTTTTAAAGCCAGAGAGTTTCCATATGAAATGCCTTTAGTTTTTTTCATGGCTGTTTCAACACTGTCAACCGAAAAATAAAAATGTTACACCTCTCAGAAGATGGCAATGCAAAAATCATTGATTTATGTCCCCAAATGTGTTTTTGTTCTGCAGTAACCGTACCGACCCACAGAATAACGGTCACATGTTACTTATACTGTACACTGCACGCCGTAACCGTACTGACCCGCAGAATAACGGTCACGTTACTTATACTGTACACTGCACGCCGTAACCGTACCAACCCGCAGAATATAGGTCACATGTTACTTAAACTGTACACTGCACGCCGTAACCGTACTGACCCGCAGAATAAAGGTAACATGTTACTTATACTGTACGCTGCACGCCGTAACCGTACCGACCTGCAGAATAAAGGTCACATGTTACTTATACTGTACGCTGCACGCCGTAACCGTACCGACCTGCAGAATAAAGGTAACATGTTACTTATACTGTATGCTGCACGCCGTAACCGTACCTACCCGCAGAATAAAGGTCACGTTACTTATACTGTACACTGCACGCCGTAACCGTACCAACCCGCAGAATAAAGGTCACATGTTACATATACTGTACGCTGCACGCTGTAACCATACCGACCCGCAGAATAAAGGTCACATCCTATTAATATTATAAATGTGAAAGTTTGTGAGTTTGGATGTTTGTGTGTTTGTTCCTCAATCACGCAAAACCCGCTCGACCGATTTGGCTGAAATTTTCCACAAACATAGTTAATACACCCGATTGCGCAATAGGCTACTTTTCGTCACAATAGCGCACATACGTTTTTCCCAGGACCCCCACAAACCCCAAACTCACGCCACCATCTCTGCAATCTCACACACTTTGGACCATAGCAAGCCACAAAATTCCTATTGCCCTCTGCAGCCTCGCCCCTAACCCCACACAATCACATATACATATACTTTACCACTTTGCCCCTCACCCTACCGATACTCCAGGAGGCTCTCTTTAACGCTCCGGAGCAGCCATGTTTGCCGACCCCACCGCTCTGACAATCCGCGACACCGCTCACCCATGTCAATACACCTAGGCGGTCTAATAAATGCAAAAAAAAAAGTTTAAGAAAAGTAAAAAAAATATTAAAAACAACAAAAAAAAAGGATTAAAAATTCAAATCACCCCCCTTTCCCTAGAACACATATAAAAGTAGTTAAAAACTGTGAAACACATACATGTTAGGTATCCCCGCATCCAAAATCGCCCGCTCTACAAAGCTAGACAAATATTTTTCCTGTTCGGTAAACGCCGTAGCGGGAAAAATGGTCAAAAGTGCCAAACCGCCGTTTTTTCACTGTTTTGATTCTGATAAAAATTTGAATAAAAAGTGATCAAAGCAATAACATTTCCTGAAGATGGTAGAACTACAAAGTACACCCAGTCCCGCAAAAAAAGACGCCCTATACATCCCCGTACACGCACGTATAAAAAAGTTACGGCTGTCGGAATATGGCGACTTTTCAAAAAAAATTTTTTAACAGTTTTGGATTTGTTTTTAAGGGGTCAAAATGTAACTAAAACCATATAAATTTGGTATCCCCGGAATCGTAACGAAACACAGAATACAGGGGACATGTCATTTTGGTTGCACAGTGAACGCCGTAAAACCAAAGCCCGTAAGAAAGTCGCAGAAATGCATTTTTTCTTGAAATCCACCCCATTTTGAATTTTTTCCCTGCTTCCCAGTACATTATATAGAATAATTAATGGTGGCATCATGAAGAAAAATTTGTCCCGCAAAAATTAA
This sequence comes from Leptodactylus fuscus, assembly GCF_031893055.1. NCBI lineage: Eukaryota > Metazoa > Chordata > Amphibia > Anura > Leptodactylidae > Leptodactylus > Leptodactylus fuscus. The sequence goes on along the minus strand of NC_134268.1, from coordinate 223,118,541 downwards.
GACCTCATATGACTCTGGGAGCGGAGAAATAAAAAAGTTATGGGGTTTAGAAGGAGGGGAGTCAAAAACGAAAATCAAAAAATGCCATCGGCGGGAAAGGGTTAACTTCAAATACTTCTGTCCCAAAGTCACTATGTAAAGTTTCTCAGAACACCGTATATATAGCAGCTCTAATACAAAGTAACTGCAACACAAAAGTCTCACATATTCTCTGAATTACAGCAAAAACAAGATACAAAGTTACATTTCATATCCCATCCCTTATACACAGTACGAAAACCTTACCCGCGCCTGTATATACCCACTGCTACAATCACCGCAGACGAAGTAGCGGGTACCAGCTAGTGTTACATATACTGTACGCTGCACGCCGTAACCGTACCGACCCGCAGAATAAAGGTCACATGTTACTTATACTGTATGCTGCACGCCGTAACCGTACCGACCCGCAGAATAAAGGTCACGTTACTTATACTGTACGCTGCAAGGCGAAAAATTAAAAAGGTAAAATGCAATGCCAGAATTGATTTTTTTTTTTTTTAAATCCATCAAAAAAGTGTTATTAAAATGTATTCAATAAGTTGTAGGCCCCCAAAAATGGTGTCATTACAAAATGCATCTCATCCCACAAACAACAAGCCCTTATATGGCCGCGTCACCAGAAAAATAAAGAAAATATAACATCTAGCAATGTGAGGACAGCAGGGCGCAGATGTGAAGGAGCGATATGTGCTTTTGAACCACAGATTTATATTGTTGGTTTTTGGACACCATGTCACATTTGTAGAGACAATAAACTTGCCCCTACAAAATGGGGTCACTTCTTGGTGAATTCCAATTCACGGTTACCTCCAGTGCTCTGCAAAAACAACATGGTGCCCAGAAAGTCCCACTAAATCTGTACCCCAAAAGTTAAAAAGCGCAGTGCTCCTTCCCTTCTGAGCCCTGCTGTGTGCCCAAGCAGCAGATTACACCCACATATATAATTTTTAGCCCCTCGGGATGGCCACTTAAGGGTGCATTCACATTGAGTAAACGCGCGTGTATTTTTGCAAAATACACGTGTAAAAATAAGACTCCCATTGACTTCAATGACATTTTACAGGCGTATTTTTACACGTGTAAAAAATATCATTGAAGTCAATGGGATAGCAAAATTTACAAGTGTAATTTTACTCTACAAAATAAGCTAGCGTTTACTCCGTGTGAACTTACCCTAATAGTTTTAGGAGTGCAGGTCTCTGACAGAAAAAGTTCTGGAGCTCACCGCTTTATATGTAATCTATTCTTCGGGGTGCACGATCCTTGTTTCCCAGACTCATGGAAGCATAAAGGCTGATGTACAAAAATGAAGTGGAATCGGCATCTCTCCGGTTTCTTTTTTTTAAATTTAACTTTTAATCCATTCAAAAAGAAAAAACAGATTGGTGAGAATACAAAAAGATAGGAAAAAACACGAAAAATGGCTTAAAAAATGCTAACGCGTTTCGCAACAAAGTTCCTTAGTCATAGTGTGACAGACAACATGGAAAGAGACGTGAAGTCCAGCGAAATCCTTATTAATAAAAATTGTTCACTTTATTTAATCCATGATAAAAAATACATGCATCTCCATATATAGTGCGTGGCTCAAGGCGTATGGATGACTGAGACCACAGCAGATGTCAGTGACAGACTTAGACTGACCAGCTGGTCAGTCTAAGTCTGTCACTGACATCTGCTGTGGTCTCAGTCATCCATACGCCTTGAGCCACGCACTATATATGGAGATGCATGTATTTTTTATCATGGATTAAATAAAGTGAACAATTTTTATTAATAAGGATTTCGCTGGACTTCACGTCTCTTTCCATGTTGTTTGTATCTGTGTTCCAAGCCGGAGGAACCAAGAAGTCTCGCTGCGATTTTCTTATACGCCGTGAAGAGTGAGTGACCCATATATATACATATATATGTTTTTGGACATTGTATTTGAATTTGATATGAATATGCTCTTGGATGCTTAAGTTTATACCAAATTTTAGGCCAACTTGGGCTGTGATTTTTCTATTGCATTGACTATAGTGTGACAGATGCTGATTCCACTTCAGTTTTGTACACCGTAATGGCAGATTTCTTTAAAAAAGTATTTTTAGGCTCAAAATGATATTACCCCTTGATTCATTCCTTGATGTGTGTAAATTTTAAAATGGGGTCACTGTTGAGGGGTTTCCATTATATTGATACTTTAGGGGCTCAGCAGATGCGACATGGCACCAGAAAACTATTCCAGCCACATCTGCCCTCCAAAAGCCAAATAGCTCTCTTCCCATTCTGAGCCCCGCCATGTCCCCATACAGCAGATTATGGCCACATATGGGGTATTGCCGTGTTCAGGAGAAATTGTATAACAAACTGTGGGGGGCTTTTACTCCTTTAACCCCTTGTGAAAATGAAAACTTTGGGGATAAAGGGATATTTTAGTAACTTTTAACCTACACATCCCAAGGTTATTAATATCTGTGAAACGGCTATAGGGTCAAAATACTCACTATACCCCTCAATGAATACCTCAAGGGGTCTAGTTTATAAAATAGGGTCAAGTTTTGGGGTTTCTATTGTTTTGGTAACTCAAATCTTGTTTGAATGCGCAATGGGTCTGAAACATTTTGAAGCAAAAATTGTGTCTTGAAATCCTGTTGGTGCTCCCATCTTTTTGGGCCCTACCATCCGTACATGGGATTAAGGCCACAAAGTGTACATTATTGAACACAGGAGAAATGGAGTCATCTATTTTGGGGTGTTTTTCTTCATTTTCATGTGTTAGGTGCAAAAAAAACTGCCTATAAAATGACACTTTTATTTAAAAAATATGAAATTTTTTGTTTGACATAAATTTTCTCAAAACCTATGGGGTCAAAATACTCAGTATACCCCTCAATGAATACATCAAGGGGTCTAGTTTTCCAAATTGGATTATTTAATGGGAGGTTCTATCATTATGCCGCCTACTCCTGTCTGCAAACAGAGCTTGGTACAGGTAAAAATCACATTCTCAAATTTTCCAAAATTTTCTTCTAAACTTTTAAATTGTCTATATTACTCAAATATGCTAAAATTATTTCAAATCTGCTTGATAGACAAAAGGAACATTTGGAAGTCTATAACTACTGACTTTTTTGCCCTGTATTATTGTGTCTATGTGAGATATCGCAGATGAAAATGGAAAACATTGAAAAATGCAAAGTTTTTCAAATAAATTTACGCAAGTTCTATCAGTCTAATTTTACCTTCTCAGTAAAGTACAACATGTCATGAAAAAACAATCTCAGAATGGCTTGGATGCGATGTACTGTTACAGAATTATTCACTGATAAAGTCACACAGGGTAAATTTCCAAAATTTGGTTTGGTCATTAAGGTCCAAAACTGGCCGGTCACTGAGGGGCTAAAGAGCAGAATTCATAGTGGTCACATACTTGCACCTTGTGCTCTTACATGAGCGCCTGTTCAGCCACAGCTACGGACGGACATGTGTAGTCGGCTCTGCCCAAGGCGCCATGGCAGAGCTGACCGTAGGCGTGGGATTTGGATCCTGAGCGCAGACTCGGCGGCCGATGATACAGCAGAGAGGCGTCACTGGGGGGTCTTTGGTGAGCACAGGGGGGCGTCACTGGGGGGTCTTCGGTGAGCACAGGGGGGCGTCACTGGGGGGTCTTTGGTGAGCACAGGGGGCGTCTCGGGGCTTTCTGAAGACTCATTTGCATAAGGAATAAAAAAAAATTCTCAGGGGACATTATATTGTGTGTGTGGGGGGGATTATAAGAGCAGCACACTGTGGGGGGACACTGAGGGTGATAACTGCTGTGAGGGTGCACTATCATGATATTCCTCCCCTCAGGTGACCAGGCTATCACTGTATTACAGTCACTATCACGACATTCCTCCCCTCAGGTGACCAGGCTATCATTATATTACAGCCACTATCACGACATTCCTCCCCTCAGGTGACCAGGCTATCATTATATTACAGCCACTATCACGACATTCCTCCCCTCAGGTGACCAGACTATCCTTATATTACAGCCACTATCACGACATTCCTCCCCTCAGGTGACCAGGCTATCGCTATATTACAGCCACTATCACGACATTCCTCCCCTCAGGTGACCAGGCTATCGTTATATTACAGTCACTATCACGACATTCTTCCCCTCAGGTGACCAGGCTATCGTTATATTACAGTCACTTCCCGCCCACTTAGGGGCGGGCTCGGCGCTTCAGTCTCCACACACACAGAGTTGCGGTGGGCGGGGCACAGTATGACGTCAGTACGTAGTGTACGTGCAGTGTCGTCATCTCGGCTCCGGTTCTCTCGTTGTTGTTTCTTCTCCGCTTGGAGGATTCGTCTGCCGGGTGAGTAACAAAGGACGGGCGGCGATCACTGTGTGCGGGGTGTAGTGAGGGGGCCGGGGAGATGTGCAGGCTGCGGGGGGTGATGGAGACTGAGGCCCCATCATAGAGGTCTAACCGGGGAGGCTGGAAAGTCTGACCCTCCCCCCCATAGTATAAGTGCATGCACCTCCTCCTATATAGTATTATCTGCCCCCCATAGTATAAGTGCATGCACCTCCTCCTATATAGTATTATCTGCCCCCCATAGTATAAGTGCATGCACCTCCTCATATATAGTATTATCTGCCCCCCATAGTATAAGTGCATGCACCTCCTCCTATATAGTATTATCTGCCCCCCATAGTATAAGTGCATGCACCTCCTCATTTATAGTATTATCTGCCCCCCCCATAGTATATGTGCATGCACCTCCTCATATATAGTATTATCTGCCCCCCATAGTATATATGCATGCACCTCCTCATATATAGTATTATCTGCCCCCCCCCATAGTATAAGTGCATGCACCTCCTCATTTATAGTATTATCTGCCCCCATAGTATAAGTGCATGCACCTCCTCCTATATAGTATTATCTGCCCCCCCCCCATAGTATATGTGCATGCACCTCCTCATATATAGTATTATCTGCCCCCCATAGTATAAGTGCATGCACCTCCTCATATATAGTATTATCTGCCCCCCCCCCATAGTATAAGTGCATGCACCTCCTCATTTATAGTATTATCTGCCCCCCATAGTATAAGTGCATGCACCTCCTCCTATATAGTATTATCTGCCCCCCCCCCATAGTATATGTGCATGCACCTCCTCATTTATAGTATTATCTGCCCCCATAGTATAAGTGCATGCACCTCCTCATATATAGTATTATCTGCCCCCCCCCCCATAGTATAAGTGCATGCACCTCCTCCTATATAGTATTATCTGCCCCCCCCCCATAGTATATGTGCATGCACCTCCTCATATATAGTATTATCTGCTCCTCATATATAGTATTATCTGCCCCCCATAGTATAAGTGCATGCACCTCCTCATATATAGTATTATCTGCCCCCCATAGTATAAGTGCATGCACCTCCTCCTATATAGTATTATCTGCCCCCCCCCCATAGTATATGTGCATGCACCTCCTCATATATAGTATTATCTGCCCCCCATAGTATAAGTGCATGCACCTCCTCATATATAGTATTATCTGCCCCCCCCCATAGTATAAGTGCATGCACCTCCTCATTTATAGTATTATCTGCCCCCCATAGTATAAGTGCATGCACCTCCTCCTATATAGTATTATCTGCCCCCCCCCATAGTATATGTGCATGCACCTCCTCATTTATAGTATTATCTGCCCCCATAGTATGAGTGCATGCACCTCCTCATATATAGTATTATCTGCCCCCCCCATAGTATAAGTGCATGCACCTCCTCATATATAGTATTATCTGCCTCCCATAGTATAAGTGCATGCACCTCCTCCTATATAGTATTATCTGCCCCCCCCCCATAGTATATGTGCATGCACCTCCTCATATATAGTATTATCTGCCCCCCATAGTATAAGTGCATGCACCTCCTCATATATAGTATTATCTGCCCCCCATAGTATAAGTGCATGCACCTCCTCATTTATAGTATTATCTGCCCCCCATAGTATAAGTGCATGCACCTCCTCATATATAGTATTATCTGCCCCCCATAGTATAAGTGCATGCACCTCCTCATATATAGTATTATCTGCCCCCCATAGTATATGTGCATGCACCTCCTCATATATAGTATTATCTGCCCCCCATAGTATATGTGCATGCACCTCCTTATATATAGTATTATCTGCCCCCCATAGTATATGTGCATGCACCTCCTCATATATAGTATTATCTGCCCCCCATAGTATAAGTGCATGCACCTCCTCATATATAGTATTATCTGCCCCCCATAGTATAAGTGCATGCACCTCCTCATATATAGTATTATCTGCCCCCCATAGTATAAGTGCATGCACCTCCTCATATATAGTATTATCTGCCCCCCATAGTATATGTGCATGCACCTCCTCATATATAGTATTATCTGCCCCCCATAGTATAAGTGCATGCACCTCCTCATATATAGTATTATCTGCCCCCCATAGTATAAGTGCATGCACCTCCTCATATATAGTATTATTTGCCCCGCTAGTATAAGTGTATGCACCTCCTCATATATAGTATTATCTGCCCCCCATAGTATAAGTGCATGCACCTCCTCATATATAGTATTATCTGCCCCCCATAGTATATGTGCATGCACCTCCTTATATATAGTATTATCTGCCCCCCATAGTATATGTGCATGCACCTACTCATATATAGTATTATCTGCCCCCCCATAGTATAAGTGCATGCACCTCCTCCTATATAGTATTATCTGCCCCCCATAGTATAAGTGCATGCACCTCCTCATATATAGTATTATCTGCCCCCCCCCATAGTATAAGTGCATGCACCTCCTCATATATAGTATTATCTGCCCCCCCCCATAGTATAAGTGCATGCACCTCCTCATATATAGTATTATCTGCCCCCCCCATAGTATAAGTGCATGCACCTCCTCATATATAGTATTATCTGCCCCCCATAGTATATGTGCATGCACCTACTCATATATAGTATTATCTGCCCCCCCATAGTATAAGTGCATGCACCTCCTCCTATATAGTATTATCTGCCCCCCATAGTATAAGTGCATGCACCTCCTCATATATAGTATTATCTGCCCCCCCCCCATAGTATAAGTGCATGCACCTCCTCATATATAGTATTATCTGCCCCCCATAGTATATGTGCATGCACCTCCTCATATATAGTATTATCTGCCCCCATAGTATATGTGCATGCACCTCCTCATATATAGTATTATCTGCCCCCCCCCATAGTATAAGTGCATGCACCTCCTCCTATATAGTATTATCTGCCCCCCATAGTATAAGTGCATGCACCTCCTCATATATAGTATTATCTGCCCCCCCCATAGTATATGTGCATGCACCTCCTCATATATAGTATTATCTGCCCCCCATAGTATAAGTGCATGCACCTCCTCATATATAGTATTATCTGCCCCCCATAGTATAAGTGCATGCACCTCTTCATATATAGTATTATCTGCCCCCCATAGTATAAGTGCATGCACCTCCTCATATATAGTATTATCTGCCCCCCATAGTATAAGTGCATGCACCTCCTCATATATAGTATTATCTGCCCCCATAGTATAAATGCATGCACCTCCTCATATATAGTATTATCTGCCCCCCCCCCATAGTATAAGTGCATGCACCTCCTCATATATAGTATTATCTGCCCCCCATAGTATAAGTGCATGCACCTCTTCATATATAGTATTATCTGCCCCCCATAGTATAAGTGCATGCACCTCCTCATATATAGTATTATCTGCCCCCCCCCATAGTATAAGTGCATGCACCTCCTCATATATTGTATTATCTGCCCCCCATAGTATAAGTGCATGCACCTCCTCATATATAGTATTATCTGCCCCCCATAGTATAAGTGCATGCACCTCCTCATATATAGTATTATCTGCCCCCCATAGTATATGTGCATGCACCTCCTTATATATAGTATTATCTGCCCCCCATAGTATATGTGCATGCACCTCCTCATATATAGTATTATCTGCCCCCCATAGTATAAGTGCATGCACCTCCTCATATATAGTATTATCTGCCCCCCATAGTATAAGTGCATGCACCTCCTCATATATAGTATTATCTGCCCCCCATAGTATAAGTGCATGCACCTCCTCATATATAGTATTATCTGCCCCCCATAGTATAAGTGCATGCACCTCCTCATATATAGTATTATTTGCCCCGCTAGTATAAGTGTATGCACCACCTCATATATAGTATTATCTGCCCCCCATAGTATAAGTGCATGCACCTCCTCATATATAGTATTATCTGCCCCCCATAGTATAAGTGCATGCACCTCCTCATATATAGTATTATCTGCCCCCCATAGTATATGTGCATGCACCTCCTTATATATAGTATTATCTGCCCCCCATAGTATATGTGCATGCACCTCCTTATATATAGTATTATCTGCCCCCCATAGTATATGTGCATGCACCTCCTCATATATAGTATTATCTGCCCCCCCCATAGTATAAGTGCATGCACCTCCTCATATATAGTATTATCTGCCCCCCATAGTATAAGTGCATGCACCTCCTCATATATAGTATTATCTGCCCCCCATAGTATATGTGCATGCACCTACTCATATATAGTATTATCTGCCCCCCCATAGTATAAGTGCATGCACCTCCTCCTATATAGTATTATCTGCCCCCCATAGTATAAGTGCATGCACCTCCTCCTATATAGTATTATCTGCCCCCATAGTATATGTGCATGCACCTCCTTATATATAGTATTATCTGCCCCCCATAGTATAAGTGCATGCACCTCCTCATATATAGTATTATCTGCCCCCCATAGTATAAGTGCATGCACCTCCTCCTATATAGTATTATCTGCCCCCCATAGTATAAGTGCATGCACCTCCTCATATATAGTATTATCTGCCCCCCATAGTATAAGTGCATGCACCTCCTCATATATAGTATTATTTGCCCCGCTAGTATAAGTGTATGCACCTCCTCATATATAGTATTATCTGCCCCCCATAGTATAAGTGCATGCACCTCCTCATATATAGTATTATCTGCCCCCCATAGTATATGTGCATGCACCTCCTTATATATAGTATTATCTGCCCCCCATAGTATATGTGCATGCACCTCCTCATATATAGTATTATCTGCCCCCCATAGTATAAGTGCATGCACCTCCTCATATATAGTATTATCTGCCCCCCATAGTATATGTGCATGCACCTACTCATATATAGTATTATCTGCCCCCCATAGTATAAGTGCATGCTCCTCCTCATATATAATATTATCTGCCCCCCATAGTATATGTGCATGCACCTCCTCATATATAATATTATCTGCCCCCCATAGTATAAGTGCATGCACCTACTCATATATAGTATTATCTGCCCCCCATAGTATAAGTGCATGCACCTCCTCATATATAGTATTATCTGCCCCCATAGTATAAGTGCATGCACCTCCTCATATATAATATTATCTGCCCCCCATAGTATATGTGCATGCACCTCCTCATATATAATATTATCTGCCCCCCATAGTATAAGTGCATGCACCTCCTCATATATAGTATCTGCCCCCCATAGTATAAGTGCATGCACCTCCTCATATATAATATTATCCCCCCCCATAGTGTAAGTGCTTTCACATATTGTAATTACCCCGTATGTTTGCCCCTTATAGATTTGCCCAGTTATAATAATATTTGGGTTTTGTAGATTCTGACCGTTTATTTCTCCGTCTATTTGTCACAGAGTAATCAGAAATCCGCCATAAGACGTCCGCAGTCTGTTCCATGATGAAGACCAGAGCAGTTTTGTCACAGAAGGGCCAATCTGAGGTCCCAGCCAAATCTCCCACCAGGATGAGCATGAAGGTAACCAGAAGTAGAAAGACGACCTCCAAGACGAGGACCAAGACGACCGCCGCCCGTCTCCTAAAGAATCAAAAAAGCACAAAGACTCTGTGTTGTCCGCAGTGCGATAAATGTTTCAAATCCAACTCAGCGCTGGAATCCCACCTCAGGGTCCACAGCCGACCTAAACCCTATAAGTGTGACCTCTGCAGCGAGACCTTCACTCAGAAGTCGGGGTTGGTCACCCATAGACGGAAACATTCCCGAACCTCAGCGAGAGCGCCGCCGGGTGAGGAAAACGTGTGTCCACTCAAGACGACCCACAAACGTTCATCCCGGGCGTCCACATCAAAATCCACCAGGAATACGAAAACCGTCTTAAGAAAGTGCTCGCTGAACAAGAAGAAAGCCAAGAAGGTGAACCGAAAGAAAACCTCCAAAACAGCCGCAACTCGGAGGGCCGGCTCCAAAGCTAAAAACACCCAGGCCGAGATGGCAAAGCCGCTCAAGTGCAACTTCTGCGAGAAGAGGTTTAACAGTCCTGTGATCCTGGAAGCCCACCACCGAATCCATACCGGCAAGCTACCCTACCCTTGCCAGTTTTGCGAGGAGAGTTTTGCGAAGGCATCGCTGCTTGCCGCTCATAGCAACAAGCACAAGGAATGCAAACCGTACCAATGTGACCAGTGCGAGAAAAACTTCAACGACCAGTCTCTCTACTTAACTCACAAGAGCACGCACATTGGGGAGAAGCCTCACCAGTGCAGCGAGTGTAGCGACTGGTTCCCCAGCCGGAGCAGCCTTCTGGTCCACGAGGAAAGCCATCTAAAGCCCAAACCTTACAAGTGCCGGCACTGTGACAAGGGCTTCAACAACAGGGCCCTGCTGCTCACTCACGAGGGCGTGCACACCGGCAACAAGCCCTTCAAGTGCGGCCAGTGCAACGAAAGCTTCTTCTTGAAATCCCAGTTATCCGCCCACCAGGGCAATCACGCCCCCGAGAAACCTTTCCCGTGTAGCCAGTGCGACAGGAGCTTTAATAAGAAACAGACTCTATTGGCCCATATCCGTGTTCACACTATGCACAACCTGCAGACATTGAAAGCTTTTAGACAATAAGGTGACGACTGAGCTGCTGCTCCCGGTAGAGAGGCAAGACTTTTCATCCTGCAGAGGGCGCTGCCTCCTTCTGCCCTGTCTACGTTAATCCTCATTGAATGTCAGGGGGGGCAGTTTGGAGCGGTCGTAGCTCAGAGCCGTGTGCAAGCAATACCATACTGGCCCAATGAGATTGTCTATGTCCGAACTGTCCTCCGGAGGGATAGAAGATGGAACGATGCCATAGCGTTAGGACTTCATAGCCATTGACTGCCCTCAGCTGAGGGTCAGTTCCCCCTTGAAGGGGCTGCCCGGCCCGAATCCTTGGACTTGCGGGGCAATAAATGACTTTATTAGCGGCCAGATGGCTATAGTTTAGGTTTCCTTGTGTATGTGATGTGCATGGTGTATATTACCCTGGCGTTAAATGTTAGCAGAATGGCCGCAACACTTGGTGGCTTTTTTTTTTTTTTTTTTTTGCACAGTTTTTGGCAATGATGTGCCGGCCTTGGTGTAGTGGTAGTGTGCTTGTGTAATGGGTTGTCCATGATAGGATAGTGATGGCCGATCTATAGGATGAAAGGGGGTTCAGCAGCCCCTCCCCCCACACACTGATCTCATGGACTTTCCTACCTACAGGCCATCAGGATTTAGGCTTGGACAACTCGCATGAAATTCAGTCAAATGTTCAGATTGGTGCAATGGAGGCCCCTGCGGTCCCGTAACCTTCAAGGGTCACCAATGATTTCTGTGGGTCCTTAAATGCAGACGCCCAGGTTTCTCTGGACGCTCCCCCCCCCCCCCCCCATTGTTGCCCAAGGCCCCCCAGCTTGGATACATGTATGTGAGGGACCGGATCACATGACCCTATAGCTCGGTTTTAGGCAGTAGAGAACATTTTGCACAGAGCTTTGCTTTTTTTCTTCTAATTTGGCTGGAGATTAATCTGATGGGTTTGTGACAACTTAAAGGGATTTCTGGCCCCAAAAGGAGTGTTTAAAATAATAATAATAATAATAATAATATATATTTTGTTGATCTCTCTATATCATTGATCTTCTGTATGTTATCTGTTCCAGTTGCCTATGGGGGCCTTCATACTTGGCACCTGTGCGCTGTTTCCATCCTAAGCCCCGTAGAAACTGGACAGGGGTCGGATTCCCATCGGTCAGTTTTAAAACCCGTTGTCCATATGCAGCCTCCCCGCGTGGAAACAGGTTTTGTTTTGGATGGACACAAAGTCCTGCATGTCCGACATTGTGTCTATCCAAAACAGGGAGGCTGCACATGGACAATGGTGGTTTGCTTGCTGGGGGTTACCACCGTGGAGGTGAAGCCGATGCAGCGGACCCTATGCATGTAGTAGCCCCGTCCATTGTATGTATAGTGAATACAGCATCCCTTAAATAGCAGCAGCCGCCGGCGTGGGCACCTCATCCACTGCTGAGACTTGTAGAGGCTGGTCAGTGCGGGGTCTGCGCGTCAGACCACCACTGATGACCTTTCCTGTGGGTGGTTCATCACTGTGAATAACCCTTTTAGGGCCAGAACGCCCCTTTGCAGTTTGCACTAGGTCCACAATCCGTCATAGGAATGTCACTGAGGTTTGGTAACACAATAAAGCCATATTTATAAGCCCCGCCGCAGACAGGGCTATTTCCCATTAATGTAGCTGTATGACGGCTTTTTTCTTTTTGTCTGCCACCATTTAATGTATGATGTGCTGACCAGCTTTGTAGGGGGGATTGGGAAAAATAAAACATTCACTTGTCATTTATTTTCTTTTTTCTTTCAGCATTCACTATATAATGGTAATAGCACATCAGGTTTATCCTGCGGGTCACTTCTCCCGTTCTCCTTCTTGCTTCCTTTTACTCTGCTGAATCCTTCTTGATCTCACAAGACGGACTGTCGGCTCACACAGGTGTCTTTAGATGGCGGCTGCCCATAGCAGAGGAAAGACAAGCCAAAAGAGAGAAAAGTAAAGATACAAACATAATCCGCTGCAACTAAAAGCAAGTTACTATCTCATCCCAAGTGTTTGTCACATCAATATGTTATAGTAGTTTCCATGTAATGTCGTGTATGGGAGAGCTGAGGAGCAGGATCTCCTTGTGTTGTCTCCAGCTCAGGGAGGACTGAGCATTACTGATAAACAAAACTTTTTTTTTTTTTTTTTTTTTTTGGAAGAACAGGACTTTAGGGACAAAAAAAAAGCCCATTAATACACACACACACACTCAGCATTAAACAGCTGCTGAAGCGAGCCTGGTTGTTACTACAGATGAAACTCTTATAGAGAACGTGGGGGATGGGTTATTACCGCCTCTGCCTTCCTGATCAGTGTACACAACCCTCATACACTGCTATAGGAGCTGCCACGATGCGGCTCCACCACCGGCCCTGCAGCAGGATATGAAGACCCAGATCAGCTCTGCAGTACAACAAGATACAAATGAGCTTTATCAGCATTTAAGACATTTGATGTTGCCAAAGCAAAAAGGGGGTTGGGGGTGGTGGAGGGGGATGGGTACGGGGTCAGTGGGTTGGGGGTTTGAGTGTCTTTAGGGTCTCTTCATTCCTGTTTGGGGCGTGTGGGTATCGGTGAGTATGGGGTAGACAGGTGATGGGAGGGGCTTAGTGGTCTTTAGGGGGGTGGGTGGTTTGATAGTCCATGCGTCTCATCTTCCTCTTAGTTGGTGACAGCTGTGTAGGGAGGTGGGGTGGGTGGTTTGGGGTATAACAGTCCATGGAGTCTCGTCTTCCTCTTAGTTGGTGACCCCTATATGGGGAGGTGGGTTGGGGTGGGGCGGGTGTATTGGGATAAATATAACAGTCCGTGGAGTCTCATCTTCCTCTTGTTTGGTGACAGCTGGACACGTATTGGGCAGCGATCTCCACAGTGGCCTCTTCTTCTCCCAGTAGGATGTAGAGTTTCCTCTTCTCCCAGTCTGGGATGTGGGCAGAGAGTCTTTGGTAGTAGATGGCCCTCACAGCTGAGTATTTGGTGCAGTGTAGCAGGAAGTGGGTCTGGTCTTCTAGGGCCCCCTGGTCACAGTGCTGGCACAGTCTGTTCTCCTGTGGCTTGTACGTCTGCCTGTATCGCCCCGTCTCTATCTCTAGGTTGTGGGCGCTCAGTCTGTACCGGCTCAGGGTCTGTCTGTGCTTGGGGTGGCGTATTCTCTCCAGGTAGGTGGCCATGGTGTAGTCCCTTTGTAGGGATTGGTACACGGTGAGTTTCTTGGAGTTATTTATTTCGTTTCTCCATTCTTCAGTGTACCGCTCTCTGTTTGCCTCTGTGGTCGCCTTTATTTCGGCCTTGGTTATCATCTGTTGGTGTTTTTGGTTTGGTGGTTGGCTGCTGTTTGGTTGGCGGGTGTTGGGTTTGCTCAGGTCTCTCTGGCTCAGCCACAAGTGACCGGTGGGGATTTCTGGGGAGACACCAATAAGGGTCACCTCTAGAAATATTATTGTAGCAGAGAGAAAACTAGTTGGAGTAAATAAACTTGTATAAATTCTTTATTTATGACCATCAAAACCAGCACAAAATGCAGGAACACCAAAGCGAGGCCCGAGCACCAATAAAGTCAAAACCATCTCTTCCAAAGAAAACCAGTAATAATGCAGCAGAATAAAGCGTAGCGGCAGAGCCACCGCATAGTTACCGTAACACGGCCAATAAGGAGAAGAGAAGAAAGGAAAAAAAATGGGAATAAACACAAGGGTAGCAAAACCAAACCGGAAAAAAAAAAGAAAAACCAAGAGAGCCAGCAAGCAGTCCATGAGAGCGGAACCTATCAAGGAGGATTCAACTCACCAGATCTCTGTAATCCTGGGGACCTTGGAAGAGGATCCAAGGCGTCCTGGCATCAGTGAAAGGCTCAAGAGAGTCTCAAAGGGATGCGGTGAGATCCTCCATTCCCTGGATGTCCTCCACCTTGCGGATTCAATGGCGGAGGGAAGGCGAATTTGTCGACTTCCAAAGCACAGGAATACATGCTCTGGCGATGTATGAGCCGTCACCCGTCAGTGACGGCTCATACACCCCTTTATGTGCCAATTTTCATAGGGGAAGTGAAAGCAACCACTCAGATGCTGTGGTCACATTTGACCAGGCATCCGAGTGGTTCAATGCCGCATACCCCCGGGCCCTGTAGTGTGACACATCCTAGCCCTGGTGGTTAGTGTGTCCACTCTACTTCAGAGCAGATGCCATATATTTAGTCACGTACACCAGGACCTACATGTACATTATGGGGCGCATAGGGGGTTAAAGAATAGACCTGAAAAAATAAAAAGAAAACTGTATTTGTAACCGGAAAAAAATGCAAAAATTATTTGTATAGCTTAAAGGGGAAAAAAATGTAAGTCAAAAATATATGTAAAATAAAAACCGGGGAAAATGGTCTAGTCCTGAAAGGGGGAACCTTGGAATTATTATTTTTTTCTACCTCGTAAGTGGAGAAAGAAGCATTATTCTGTGACAATATATTGAACATTGGTTTATTAGATGTAACGATGGTTCCTGACTGCTTAGCTCCATCTGTTGTACATTCGGGTGTTGGCGCCCGGGACTTATGGAAAATTACTGTAAATTAAAGGCACGCTCCTGGTGCAGGCTTCTTCTACAATGGCTGAGATTACGGAAAACGCCCAACTTGTCCTGCAAAATAACCAGCCCTGACAACCCAAAATGGATCCAACATCACAAAAATGTGCGAATGTAGCAACACACACAAAAACAAACCACAACTTTGGTATAGTGTCATCCAGTGAATACGTCCTATATACCACAATGGGAACATCTTTAGCACATGTAGCTCAGCACATACAGGGGTGTAGTGTCTGCGCATTGTGACCACAAAGGTATTTTTCACAATGTTACTGAAAGTGTAAAAAGTTTCCTTTTTCTTACAGACATCTCACTGCAGCAGTTTTAGAGGTTTGCTGGAATATTTTTTGGGTACTATGTTGTATTTTCAGATACTTCGAGGTTCCAGTACATTTAATACCTCCAAGGAGTGAACTCATTTTAACCCCTTCCCACTGACGGTATTTTTTGATTTTCATTTTTGACACCCCCCCCCCCCTTCCAAACCCCACAACTTTCCGCTCTCATATGAGGTCTTTATGTTTGTGGGACAAATTTTTCTTCCTGATGCCGCCATTAATTATTCTGTACAATGTGCTGGGAAGCTGGAAAATAAGTCAGAATGGGGGGGATTTGAAGATAAAATGCATTTGTGCAACTTTCTTGCGGGATTCGTTTTTACGGCGTCCCCTGTATTCTGTGTTTCGGTACGATTCCAGGGATACCTAATTTCTATGGTTTTATTTACATTTTAATCCCTTAACAAAAATCCAAAACTGTGCCTTTTTTTTTTTCTGACAGCCGTAGCTTTTTTATACTTCCGTGTACGGGGATGTATAGGGCGTCTTGTTTTGCAGGGCCGGGTGTATTTTTTAGTTCTACCATTTTGGGGAATTGCTTTTGCTTTGATAATTTTTTATTCAAATTTTTATCAGAGGCAAAACAGAGAAAAAATGGCGGTTTGAGACGTTTGACTTTTTTTTCCCACTACGACGTTTACCGTACAGGAAAAATATTTGTATAGATTTGTAGAGCCGGGGGGGTTCCGGTGCATGTTGTGTGCTGTATGATAGAGCAGATACCAGGCGGCTACTCGACCATGTCATAACTTGCAGCAGTGTCAAGTGAGAAACACAAAAACCCTATAAGAAGATAGAACGGAGACAGGAGCAGATGAAATAGATCACCGCGCTCCACTGTAGATTAAAGCAAATATCCTTTATTGGTGTCCAATAAAACACAACGCGTTTCGGGCTATCCGCCCTTTTTCAACTGTATGCCGGCCTCCTGTCCATGGTTGTTCCTCTTTGCTGCTCCCCCTGGGGGCCTTTGTGAGTTTTTACAGCTGCGCTAATGATATTGCGGAGACCGCTGGGGGATTACAAGGCGTCTGGCGGAGAGTTCTGGACAGTTGAAGTTTTAGGTGACATCAACTCCTCTACATCTAAACAACCCTCTATAGCCATGGCGATGCTGTGTGCTCCTTGTATATCTGAGGGCCTAGAACAGAATTATTTCATCTGGTAAGCTTCTTATACACACAAGATGTCGTCTGATTTTGGTCATCTTTGCCTGAAGATCTGTGATGGCAGATGGCAACTTCTGTCAGCCACAGAGTAAACATTTACGGCGTGGTCGCTGAATTTGGCCAGTTATTAAGAATACTGCAGATATATTTTTCTCTATACCGTCCAGTGCAATATGTCGATGGTGAGATCATTCGTACTAATGAACGCTCCGCAGCATCATGGCCGACTTTATCTCACACGAGTTGCTGCGCCGGTCGTGGTCCTCTTCATGGTCATCTCCTACTATTGGGATTATTTTTGTCCTGATAAGTTATTGAGTTTACCAGAATTGTCCCTTACTATATATGACCCCATATAGGTGCTCTCTAGAAGGTGAGGAGCAGTGGATGGTGCTCGCCAAAGATTCTTATGCACATTCTCTGATTTCAGACCCCTACGCACAAGCAAATGGGTCAGTGAAATCGAAACAAATATTACCAGGATTGCTCTCCTTGTGCCGTCACTGCCCCATTGAATTGTTTTGTAAAGAGGAATGGTCCAAAATCCCTTCATCCAGGATCCAGGAACTGATTAACAGCTACAGGAAGCGACTAGAGGCAAAAGGAGGAGCTACTAAATATTACTGGTAGAGATGAGCGAACAGTGTTCTATCGAACACATGTTCGATCGGATATCAGGGTGTTCGCCATGTTCGAATCGAATCGAACACCGCGTGGTAAAGTGCGCCAAAATTCGATTCCCCTCCCACCTTCCCTGGCGCCTTTTTTGCACCAATAACAGCGCAGGGGAGGTGGGACAGGAACTACGACACCGGGGGCATTGAAAAAAATTGGAAAAAGTCATTGGCTGCCGAAATCAGGTGACCTCCATTTTAGACGAATAGTGGATTTCAAATCCGGGTCATATGAGAATGTGAACTTTGTGACTATGAGACAGGGATAGCTGTACAGGCAGGGATAGCTAGGGATAACCTTTATTTAGGGGGGAATGTTATTAAAAATAACTTTTTGGGGCTCTATCGGGTGTGTAATTATGATTTTTGTGAGATAAACTTTTTCCCATAGGGATGCATTGGCCAGCGCTGATTGGCCGAATTCCGTACTCTGGCCAATCAGCGCTGGCCAATGCACTCTATTAGCTTGATGAAGCAGAGTGTGCACAAGGGTTCAAGCGCACCCTCGGCTCTGATGTAGCAGAGCCGAGGCTGCACAAGGGTTCAAGCGCACCCTCGGCTCTGATGTAGGAGAGCCGAGGGTGCACTTGAACCCTTGTGCACCCTCGGCTCTGCTACATCAGAGCCGAGGGTGCGCTTGAACCCTTGTGCACACTCTGCTTCATCAAGCTAATAGAATGCATTGGCCAGCGCTGATTGGCCAATGCATTCTATTAGCCTGATGAAGTAGAGCTGAATGTGTGTGCTAAGCACACACATTTAGCTCTACTTCATCGGGCTAATAGAATGCATTGGCCAGCGCTGATTGGCCAGAGTACGGAATTCGGCCAATCAGCGCTGGCTCTGCTGGAGGAGGCGGAGTCTAAGATCGCTCCACACCAGTCTCCATTCAGGTCCGACCTTAGACTCCGCCTCCTCCAGCAGAGCCAGCGCTGATTGGCCGAATTCCGTACTCTGGCCAATCAGCACTGGCTAATGCATTGTATTGGCGTGATGAAGCAGTGCTGAATGTGTGTGCTTAGCACACACATTCAGCTCTACTTCATCGGGCTAATAGAATGCATTGGCCAGCGCTGATTGGCCAGAGTACGGAATTCGGCCAATCAGCGCTGGCTCTGCTGGAGGAGGCGGAGTCTAAGATCGCTCCACACCAGTCTCCATTCAGGTCCGACCTTAGACTCCGCCTCCTCCAGCAGAGCCAGCGCTGATTGGCCGAATTCCGTACTCTGGCCAATCAGCACTGGCTAATGCATTGTATTGGCGTGATGAAGCAGTGCTGAATGTGTGTGCTTAACACACACATTCAGCTCTACTTCATCGGGCTAATAGAATGCATTGGCCAATCAGCGCTGGCCAATGCATTCTATTAGCGTGAACTGAGTTTGCACAGGGGTTCTAGTGCACCCTCGGCTCTGCTACATCAGATTGCTACATCTGATGTAGCAGTGCCGAGTGTGCATCAGATGTGTAGTTGAGCAAAACTGACTCAGCACTGCTAAGTCTCTGCATTCGCATAGGAATGCATAGGCCAGCCTTCGGCCAATCAGCGCTGGCTCTGCGGGAGGAGGCGGAGTCTAAGGTCGGACCTGAATGGAGACTGGTGTGGAGCGATCTTAGACTCCGCCTCCTCCAGCAGAGCCAGCGCTGATTGGTCGAGTTCCGTACTCTGGCCAATCAGCACTGGCCAATGCATTTCTATGGGGAAAAGTTAGCTTGCGAAAATCGCAAACTGACAGGGATTTCCATGAAATAAAGTGACTTTTATGCCCCCAGACATGCTTCCCCTGCTGTCCCAGTGTCATTCCAGGGTGTTGGTATCATTTCCTGGGGTGTCATAGTGGACTTGGTGACCCTCCAGACACGAATTTGGGTTTCCCCCTTAACGAGTTTATGTTCCCCATAGACTATAATGGGGTTCGAAACCCATTCGAACACTCGAACAGTGAGCGGCTGTTCGAATCGAATTTCGAACCTCGAACATTTTAGTGTTCGCTCATCTCTAATTACTGGCACTTTTCTGGTGAGATGCCCAGACTTTTGCATCGGTCACATTTTGGTATATTGCATATTGCACATTTTCTGTTAGTACAATAAACCTCATTCCAATCCTGAAATATTACTGTGTCCATCAGTTATTAGATAGATCAGACTGAAATGGCTGCTGCAAACACCAAAATATTTACAACTAAACATGATTAAGATTAATAGGGAGGCACAAACTTTTTCATAGGACTGTATACAGTGGCATGCAAAAGTTTGGACACCCCTGGTCAAAATGACTGTTATTGTGAATAGTTAAGAAAGTTGAAGATAAAATAATCTTCAAAAGACCTAACATTACACAGGACACATTCCCAACGTATTTCTTCAGGGCGGGAAAAAAATAAATCATATTTTACATTTTAAAATGAACAAAAAGTTAAAATGGCCTAAAGCAAATGTTTGGGCCCCCTGCATGGTGAATATCTAGCAGCACCTCCTTCAGCAACTTGTAAATGCTTCTTGTAGCCAGCCAAGGGTCTTTCAGTTCTTGTTTGAGGGATTGTCATCCATTCTTCCTTGGAGAAGTCTTCCAGTTCTGTGACATTCCCGGCCCGTCTTGCATGTTCTGTCCTTTTGAGGTCTGGCCACAGATTTTCATTGATGTTCAGATCAGGGGACTGTGAGGGCCACGGTAAAACCTTCAGCTTGGGCCTTGTTCGGTTGTCTATGGTGGATTTTGATGTGTGTTTAGGATCATTATCCATTTGTAGATACTCTCCTCCTCCTCCCACTTTTTCTCCTCTTCTTCTTTTCAATTTCAGCTTTTTTTTTTTTTTTTTTTTACAGATGGTGTTGTTTGCTTCAAGAAATTGCTGTGCATACCCATGGCCACAGTAAGTAAGCGTCCATTTTCTTGTGGCCTGAGGGCATGCCCAGTTGGCTCTGCCCAAGGCCTACAAGTTTGACCGCCGGCACCAGAAGAAGACGCGTGAAGAGGACGTTCCTGAAGAAGATGGAGGTGGCGCTGGAGATTTCTCTCGCAGCATTAGAGACGCCGCCAGTGCTGCGAGAGAACTCATTTGCATACCGACAAAAACCGGGATTTTTACGGAACGGCGGCCCGGAGAAGACATCTAAAGGTAGGAGAAGAAGAGGCTTTCTTAAGGCTGTTCCTACGTGTTAGTGAGAAAAAATTGTGTTTTAATGATAGGATCTAGAGATGAGCGAACACTGTTCGAGCGAATATCAGGCCGTTCGAGGTATTTGATTCCAATTGAATACCACGAGGCAAACGCACTAAAAATTCGCATCCCCTCCAACCTTCCCTGGCACTTTTTTTGCACCAATAACTGTGCAGGTGAGGTGGGACAGGAACTACGACAACAGAGGCATCGAAAAAAAATCGGAAAAAGTAATTGGCTGCCGAAATCAGGTGACCTCCAATTTATACGAATGGTGGATTTAATATCTGGGTCATATGAGACTGTGAATTCTGTGACTGTGAGACAGGGACAGATGTACAGGCAGGTTAGCTAGGGGTTACCTTTATTTAGGGGGGAATGTCACTCACCCAGCTCTTTGGGGCTCTATCTGGTTGGGATCCCTGGTAGCTTGCGATATGCGGGAGCTGACTTTTTCCCATAGGAATGCATTGACTAGCGTTGATTGGCCGAATGCCATACAGAGTATAGCATTCGGCCAATCAATGCTGGTTCTGCCAGAGGAGGTGGAGTCTAAGATCGGTCCACAGCAGTCTTCATTCTGGTCCGATGTTAGACTCCGCCTCCTCACAGACGAGCCTCCGGCCGAATGCTGTACTCTGTATGGCATTCGGCCAATCAACGCTGGTAAATGCATTCCTATGAGAAAAGTCAGCTCGTGCATATCGCAAGCTGACAGGGATCCCGACATAATACAGTGACTTGGGCTTGTTAGATGCCCCCAGACATGCTTCCCCTGCCGTCCCAGTTGCATTGCAGAGGTGTTGCATCATTTCCTGTGGTGTGATAGTGGATTTGGTGACTCTCCTGAGTCGAAAAGTGGGATCCCCTGAAACAAAGCATTTTTCCCCATAGACTATAATGGGGTTTGATATTCGTTTGAATAGTCCAATATTGAACAGCTACTCGAAATGAATACCAAATATTTTACTGTTTGCTCATCTCTAATAGGATTCCTTTAATGGTTGGAGAGATGTTCTTTTCCTGAAATTCTGTGCCCTTTCTCCAAACGCACCACTGATC
The DNA here is from genome assembly GCF_031893055.1 of Leptodactylus fuscus. Lineage (NCBI taxonomy): Eukaryota > Metazoa > Chordata > Amphibia > Anura > Leptodactylidae > Leptodactylus > Leptodactylus fuscus. The sequence goes on along the minus strand of NC_134268.1, from coordinate 223,096,489 downwards.
ATTGTGGCCACAGAGTTCTTCTACTTTATCCTCCTTGGTCCACAGGACTTGTTCCCACAATGCCCCCGGCCTCTTTACATGTTCTTTTGCAAAATTCTGACACAGAATTTTATGGTTAGGACACAGGAGAAGTTTTCTTCTGACGGCTCTTCCATGAAAGCCGTATTTGTGCAGGTATCGCTATCAGTAGAACGATGTACCACAACTCCACAATCTGAAAAATCTTCCTGAAGGTCTTTTGAACTCAAGTGGCCCCCATGATAATATTATAGCAGTGCCCCATTATAATAATATATCAGTGCTCCCATTATAATATCACATTATACTAGTGCCCCATTATGATAATATATCAGTGACCCCATTATAATAATATACTAGTGTACCTATTATAATATACAGTATTAGTACCCCATTACAGTAATATATTAGTGCCCCCATGATAATAATATATTAGTGACCCCATTATAATAATATATCAGTGGCCCCATGATAATAATATATTAGTGACCCCATTATAATATACAGTATTAGTAGCCCATTACAGTAATATAGTAGTGACCCATTATAATAATATATTAGTGCCCCCATTATAATAATATATTAGTGACCCCATTATAATATACAGTATTAGTAGCCTATCATGGTAATACAGCAGTGCCCCATTATAATACGTTACTGACCCCATATATTATATATCAGTGGCTCCGATTATATTAGTACCCTATATAATATATTAGTACCCTATTATAGTAATATTAGTGACCCCATTATAATATACAGTATTAGTACCTTATTAGAGTAATACAGCAGTGCCCTCATTATAATATCACATTAGTGCCCCATTATAATAATACGTTTCTGACCCCATATATTATTGGCTCCGATTACATTAGTACCCTATTATAGTAATATCAGTGCCCCATTATAATAACATATCAGTGACCCCAATATAATAATATATTAGTGCCCCATTATATTATGCAGTATTAGTAGCCTATCATGGTAATACAGCAGTGCCCCCATTATAATATCACATTAGTGCCCCATTATAATACGTTACTGACCCCATATATTAGTACCCTATATAATAATATATTAGTACCCTATTATAGTAATATTAGTGACCCCATTATAATATACAGTATTAGTACCCTATTATAGTAATACAGCAGTGCCCCCATTATAATATCACATTAGTGCCCCATTATAATAATACGTTACTGACCCCATATATTATTGGATCTGATTATATTAGTACCCTATCATGGTAATACAGCAGTGCCCCCATTATATTAGTACCCCATTATAGTAATATAGTAGTGACCCCATTATAATATACAGTATTAGCACCCTATCATGGTAATACATTAGTGCCCCCATTATAATATACAGTATTAGTACCCTATTATACAGCAGTGACCCCATTATATTATACAGTATTAGCACCCTATCACGGTAATACAACAGTGCCCCATTATAATAATACGTTACTGACCCCTTATATTATTGGATCTGATTATATTAGTACCCTATCATGGTAATACAGCAGTGCCCCCATTATATTAGTACCCCATTATAGTAATATAGTAGTGACCCCATTATAATATACAGTATTAGCACCCTATCATGGTAATACATTAGTGCCCCCATTATAATATACAGTATTAGTACCCTATTATACAGCAGTGACCCCATTATATTATACAGTATTAGCACCCTATCACGGTAATACAACAGTGCCCCATTATAATATCACATTAGGGACTCCATTATAATACACAGTATTAGTACCCTATTATAGTAATACAGCAGTGGCCCCATTATACTATCACATGAGTGCCCCCATTATATTATACAGTATTAGTACCCTATTATAGTAATACAGCAGTGGCCCCATTATAATATCACATTAGGGACTCCATTATAATACACAGTATTAGTACCCTATTATAGTAATACAGCAGTGGCCCCATTATACTATCACATGAGTGCCCCCATTATATTATACAGTATTAGTACCCTCTCATGGTAATACAGCAGTGCCCCCATTATATTAGTGCCCCAGTATAATGATACCCTATTACAGTAATCTATTGGGGTCTCCATCTCCTCAGGTTTCTGCCCCTCTCCATGAGGTGAGCACATTTATCACGTGACTTCCATTTCCCGCCCAGTGTGAGGCCCGGGGCCGCCGCCTCAGTCTCCTCACACACAGAGCAGCGGTGGGCGGGGCTTGCTGTGACGTCACGCCGCAGATTACGCGCTGTGTCGTCACATCCGGGACCTTTCTCTCGCCGCCGATCTCTTTGGCGCTTCATCTTCTTCGCTGCCGTGTGCTGAGGACGCCGCTGGCCGGGTGGGTGACTAGGAGAGGCCGCGGGGCTCACGGGAGTCCGGGCTGCCTTGGCTGTGGCGCCGCAGTGCCGGGTGTCGGGGCGGTATATCACTCTGTACAGGGCGCTCCGACCCCGGACACTGCGTCCGCCTACATAAAGAACGGGGCAGCCGGGCCGTGACGGGCGGTGTGGGCATGGAGTGAGGAGGGGGAGGCCCGGCGGGGGAGGATTATACCTCAGGGGACGGAGGGCTGGAGGAGGCCGGGAAGATGTGGAGGTTGTGGAGCGTGAGGGAGGCGGGAACTGCGGGGAGCTGGAGGCTGCGGCCCTGAGCACGGGGAGAACTGCCCCTCCATGTACAGGCTGAGGGCAAGACTCTGCATCTGCCCCGATTATTACCCCACACACACTACTGCACCCCCGGAGACTATACCAAACTCCAGAGGCGGCACTGTGCCCCCTAGTGGTCAGCCACTCATCTACTCTGCAAAAGTTTGTTGGAATATTAAGATTGTAGCCCTTTATCTATAATAGAGTAAGACCCCCCCCCCTAATATCTGCTGCCCCCCAGATTAGTCCTGTATGGAGGCCCCAGGGGGTCAGTTGGGGTAACGCAGAACACCAATCTACTGCATAGGGGCCCGAAACAAAGGGCGACCCAATATCCTGACCAAAAGAAGGTGGAGACACTGAGGGGATTACTAACCGAGCCTGAAACTGGTGTGACATAGCAAATGTACCGAGGAGGAGCAGCCATGTGTGTCTGTACCCAAGGCAGTATATAGGCCTAGTACATTACATTACTTATCCTGTATTATACTCCAGAGCTGCGCTCACTATTCTGCTGGTACAGTCACTGTGTACATACATTACATTACTTATCCTGTATTATACTCCACAGCTGCGCTCACTATTCTGCTGGTGCAGTCACTGTGTACATACATTACATTACTTATCCTGTATTATACTGCGCTCACTATTCTGCTGGTGCAGTCACTGTATACATACATTACATTACTTATCCTGTATTATACTCCAGAGCTGCGCTCACTATTCTGCTGGTGCAGTCACTGTGTACATACATTACATTACTTATCCTGTATTATACTCCAGAGCTGCGCTCACTATTCTGCTGGTGCAGTCACTGTGTACATACATACATTACTTATCCTGTATTATACTCCAGAGCTGCGCTCACTATTCTGCTGGTGGGAAAACTTATATAAGATGTAACTCAGGATACAGTATCAGTAATGTATGTACACAGTGACTGTACCAGCAGAATAGTGAGCGCAGCTCTGGAGTATAATACAGGATAAGTAATGTATGTACACAGTGACTGTACCAGCAGAATAGTGAGCGCAGCTCTGGAGTATAATACAGGATAAGTAATGTAATGTGTGTACACAGTGACTGCACCAGCAGAATAGTGAGCGCAGCTCTGCGGTATAATACAGGATAAGTAATGTAATGTATGTACACAGTGACTGTACCAGCAGAATAGTGAGTGCAGCTCTGGAGTATAACACAGGATAAGTAATGTAATGTATGTACACAGTGACTGTACCAGCAGAATAGTGAGCGCAGCTCTGGAGTATAATACAGGATAAGTAATGTAATGTATGTACACAGTGACTGCACCAGCAGAATAGTGAGCGCAGCTCTGGAGTATAATACAGGATACGTAATGTAATGTATGTACACAGTGACTGCACCAGCAGAATAGTGAGCGCAGCTCTGGAGTATAATACAGGATAAGTAATGTAATGTGTGTACACAGTGACTGCACCAGCAGAATAGTGAGCGCAGCTCTGGAGTATAATACAGTATAAGTAATGTAATGTATGTACACAGTGACTGTACCAGCAGAATAGTGAGCGCAGCTCTGGAGTATAATACAGGATAAGTAATGTATGTACACAGTGACTGTACCAGCAGAATAGTGAGCGCAGCTCTGGAGTATAATACAGGATAAGTAATGTAATGTATGTACACAGTGACTGTACCAGCAGAATAGTGAGTGCAGCTCTGGAGTATAATACAGGATAAGTAATGTAATGTATGTACACAGTGACTGTACCAGCAGAATAGTGAGCGCAGCTCTGGAGTATAATACAGGATAAGTAATGTAATGTATGTACACAGTGACTGTACCAGCAGAGTAGTGAGCGCAGCTCTGGAGTATAATACAGGATAAGTAATGTAATGTATGTACACAGTGACTGCACCAGCAGAATAGTGAGCGCAGCTCTGGAGTATAATACAGTATAAGTAATGTATGTACACAGTCATTGTACCAGCAGAATAGTGAGCGCAGCTCTGGAGTATAATACAGGATAAGTAATGTATGTACACAGTGACTGTACCAGCAGAATAGTGAGCGCAGCTCTGGAGTATAATACAGGATAAGTAATGTAATGTATGTACACAGTGATTGCACCAGCAGAATAGTGAGCGCAGCTCTGGAGTATAATACAGGATAAGTAATGTAATGTATGTACACAGTGACTGTACCAGCAGAATAGTGAGCGCAGCTCTGGAGTATAATACAGGATAAGTAATGTAATGTATATACACAGTGACTGTACCAGCAGAATAGTGAGCGCAGCTCTGGAGTATAATACAGGATAAGTAATGTAATGTATGTACACAGTGACTGCACCAGCGGAATAGTGAGCGCAGCTCTGGGGTATAATACAGGATAAGTAATGTAATGTATGTACACAGTGACTGCACCAGCAGAATAGTGAGCGCAGCTCTGGAGTATAATACAGGATAAGTAATGTAATGTATGTACACAGTGACTGCACCAGCAGAATAGTGAGCGCAGCTCTGGAGTATAATACAGGATAAGTAATGTAATGTATGTACACAGTGACTGCACCAGCAGAATAGTGAGCGCAGCTCTGGGGTATAATACAGGATAAGTAATGTAATGTATGTACACGGTGACTATACCAGCAGTGTAATGTATCTTCAGGGTTCATACCCATGGTGATATAGATGATAACTCACTGACTCCCATATCTTCCCATATCTCTGACTCTTGCTTGGTCTCTGTCCCGCCATATATAGCTGACAGCCGTGGTCAGACAGAGGCCTCTGTATATCCTAAATATAAAGTCTAGGTGTTGTCCGTGTGTAAGCTTTTCTGATGTTCTTTCTCTCCACAGGTAGTCTTCATTTCGGTGCTGTGATCCCTGTTGGGTGTCAGTGATTACCCGGTGAGTACGTGGCTGCTGCTTTAGTGGTCTCCGCTCCTGACGTATAATCTGTATGTTAATACAATACATTATTTAGTGAACATCTGCGCGCTCCATCACCACTGAATCCCATATTCACCGCATCTTTTCACCCTTGACAGGCTCTAGAACATCCATAAAGAAACAAATCTGAAATCCACAGAAAATGGATGACAGTCCTACCCATGTGGAAACCATTGATGTCTACATTGAGCCTGATCCGGAAGAGGAGGAAGTGAGGCGGCCGGTGAAGAGGCCACGGAGGGATGAGGACTTTGTGCCTCCTGATGATGAGCTGGATGAAGACAGCACCCACGAGGATGATGATGACAGTGACTACTCTCCTCCTACCCACGGAAGAAACCTGAGAAGACGCCGACAGTATTACTGCTCGGAGTGTGAGAAGTGCTTCAAGCACAGTGCCTCTCTGGAAGCTCACCGCAAGATTCACAAGAATGAGAAGAACAATGTGTGCGATGTCTGTAATGCCCGTTTCGTCTCCAAGTCTGATCTGATCATACACCGCAGGGTGCACCAGCCAACTAACCATCGCATTGACATTCCCATTGCTATGCCTATCAGAACCCCGACTGAAAGCTCCAACTCCAGTGGCAGCAGCAGCCCCCTACTCCTCCTGGATGACAAACCTCATCAGTGCAACTACTGCGAGAAAAGGTTCCGAGACAAGTCCATCCTGGAAGCCCATCAAAGAATCCACACTGGAAAACTCGCCTATCCGTGCTCCTTGTGCGAAGAGAGTTTCTCCAAACCGGCGCTGCTTGCGGCTCATAGCAACATCCACCGTGAAGGGAAACCCTACCATTGCGACCAGTGTGAAAAGAAATTCAACGACCAGTCTCTACTCGTCGCCCACAAGAGAACCCACACTGGAGAGAAGCCTCAAAAGTGCAACCATTGCAACAAATGGTTCCCCAACCGCAGCAGCCTGGAAGCTCATGGAGAGTGCCACCTGAAACCCAAGCCCTACAAGTGCCGGCACTGCGAGAAGAGCTTTAACGACAAGGCCCTGCTCATCACTCACGAGGGCGTGCACACAGACACTAAACCCTTCAAGTGCAACCAGTGCAGTGAGAGCTTCTTCCTGAAAACCCAGTTGGTAGCCCACCAGGCCACACATGCCCCTGACAAACCCTATCCATGCAGCCAATGCGAGAGGAGCTTCAACAAAGAGGAGACGTTGCTGGCGCACATCCGGGTGCACAACATGCAGAATGCAGAAAGGCCAAAACCCTTCAACTAATTGATTTTATGTTCAGGTTTTAATTTTCAAGCTGAGCCCCGTAATTCCTCCAGCAAGCCTTCCGATTGTCATCGTTGGCAATATCCAATTTATTTCTTCTCTGCTGTCCACCATGTCCTTCTGATGAAAGGGATGTCACATGTCACGGACATTGCGAATATAGCTACCCACGTATATCCTCGTAGGAGAGGATGTCAGGCGAAGATTCTTATCAGACACTGCGGGGGTCTTGGAGAGATCTGCATGCCAATTGGTGAACATACTGGACTCCCCCGGTTGTAGATAATAGAACTCAAACTTTTGGGCTGGTGGGTGGGGGGAGGGAGGGTTACTTCTGTGGAAACCAGTCACGATACAAGGACCTATATTTGAGGATGGAAGAAACTGGACACTTCAAGGTGGTAGATTTCGATCTTCTACGACCTCAGAAGAGACACATTGGGTGAAGATACAACGTCAATTTGTAAAACGAGTGGTTGATACTTTCTCCTTCCAATCTTTTTCACCAGAATCGGTCGCTTCCATTGTTGCCGCCGTCATCCTCTCCACGTTGGGGAGGGAGGCGCCGGCCCCGGAGTCTGATGCCAGTAGCAGTTAGTTTGGATCTAGATTTGTAATGAAGCGGGGGAGGAAGAGGTTTCTTGTTCAGAAAGGGGAAATAAAGATGTTATTCCAGTCCATACAAGAGAATAGGAAAACATTCAACTTCGATGGAATCTCCACGTAATCGTTATTCTGTATATAATTCTTCTGCAACACATTAAAGTGCATTTCCAGTGCTCTGGAGACAATACTGGGTATGTGTCATAGGCTCTACAATAAAGTTGCTCTAGTTGTTGTTTTTTTTTAATACAAATTTCTTGGTTTTTTTTTTTGTTTTTTTCCCCCCTCCCCTCATTTGATTACCCCAGGCATTACCCCTGCAGACAGCAGCCCCGTCCACCAGGTCGTATTCCATAGCCTGATACTCTTTCTAGTAGCCATGTAGCTTGCTGGGTAAGAGGTATCACTGCCTACTTTATTTTGTACATTTACATGACATCCTTCAGGTCATTCTGCCGGGAGCTATGCCTCTCTATTCCCTCTTGGCCATGTGTGCAGGTGTTGTCAGAGTGGGCAAAGCTGATGCCAGACTCGCAAAGGTGCTTGAGAGAGAAGAAAAGGATGGTCAGGGCTCAAGCTGGTGCCCAGGAGTTTAGATTACGCATAAATCTGCCTGTATATCAGACTATTAGCTGGGTGAGGGCTCCTCATGGCTGGGCCGTGTGACACCTCTGCTCCTACTTTCTGGTAAGATGTGACCATGATGTCTGATGAGTTAGTTTATTTCCTTCCCCCATAGCTGTATTCATGACTTACCTTGGGGGTATATTGAGTCTCGTGGCCCTCAGACTGTTCAGACCGTGCGCCCTCTCCCCCATTCATGTCTAAGACCCCTGTGAGAGATGAATGTCTTATAGTGAACCCCTTTCAGTATAATGGCCCCTTTACACAGTAGAGTGACGCTCAGAAATTCAGATTTATTTTTTTTTAACAATTTCAGGTTTGGTCTAACCACAAGCTATTCTTATACTGTGGGGTATCTTCAGACCCTCGCTTCTGTAATACCTGGAGGCCCAGGACAGGTGAGTAAACAGAAGGTAGTCTTTCCTCTGCTGGGCTCTGGGATAAAATTCTGCCGTCTTCCATCATGACGGCAGGTTGTGCTTGGCCCTGTCACCGTCATGTGGCGTAATGACCATAGAATCCTCCATGTCATTTGGGGGCCCCCGCCAGAGCCCAGGGAAGGTAAGACTGACTATTATATTTGCTCTCCTCACCTTGACTACTGCTTATTCTTTGAGGGTTTGATAAGCACAACAGTAATTTGAGGGTGGCCAACCCCACAAACTACCATTATAGGGGAGGGGGATGGTGTTGATCATGGGTACTTAGTCTCACTTTATAAAGTAGGTAAATTTGGACCAAAATGTAATGTACTTCAATAATAATAATAAAAAAGGCTCTCTGTAGTGTTCCTGCCACCAGGTGTCGCTCTTCTAGCTGATACTAGGGCAAGGTTTGTCTATAAAGAAATTATATAAGCAAGACGTCTTCACAGTGAGTGTACGGGGAGGGTCGGGTCTCTTCATAGTGAGTGGTGGTGGTGGGGGGGGGAGTTGGATTCGGGTGGTTTGGGGTATAACAGTCCATGCGTCTCATCTTCCTCTTCGTTGGTGACCACTATATGGGGAGGTGGGGGCGGGGCGGGTGATTTGGGGTATAACAGTCCGTGGAGTCTCATCTTCCTCTTGTTTGGTGACTACTATATGGGGGGTGGGGTGGGGCGGGTGATTTGGGGTATAACAGTCCGTGGAGTCTCATCTTCCTCTTGTTTGGTGACAGCTGGACACGTATTGGGCAGCGATCTCCACAGTGGCCTCTTCTTCTCCCAGTAGGATGTAGAGTTTCCTCTTCTCCCAGTCTGGGATGTGGGCAGAGAGTCTTTGGTAGTAGACGGCCCTCACAGCTGAGTATTTGGTGCAGTGTAGCAGGAAGTGGGTCTGGTCTTCTAGGGCCCCCTGGTCACAGTGCTGGCACAGTCTCTTCTCCCGTGGCTTGTACATCTGCCTGTATCGCCCCGTCTCTATCTCTAGGTTGTGGGCGCTCAGTCTGTACCGGCTCAGGGTCTGTCTGTGCTTGGGGTGGCGTATTCTCTCCAGGTAGGTGGCCATGGTGTAGTCCCTTTGTAGGGATTGGTACACATTGGTGAGTTTCTTGGAGTTATTTATTTCGTTTCTCCATTCTTCAATGTACCGCTCTCTGTTTGCCTCTGTGGTCGCCTTTATTTCGGCCTTGGTTATCATCTGTTGGTGTTTTTGGTTTGGTGGTTGGCTGTTGTTTGGTTGGTGAGTGTCTGGTTTGCTCAGGTGGCTTAGCCAGGCTTGGTGGTGGTAAGAGCCAGGACTGCTGCCCTGTATGTGTGTCCAGAATGATAGCGCCCTCTTCTGTATGGTGAGCCATAGGGGGAGTCTGCCTAGCTCTGCCCTGCAGGCTATGTTGGTGGTGTTGCGATGGACATGGAGCAGGTATTTGCAGAACTCCAGGTGGAAGTTCTCTGTTGGGCTGGAATCCCACTTTGACTGGTCTGGGTAGGTGGCTGGGCCCCAAACCTCACTGCCATAGAGAAGGATCGGGGAGATGACTGCATCAAATCTCTTCAGCCAGACCCTCACCGGTGGTTTGAGGTGGTACAGTTGTCTTCTGATGGCGTAGAAGGTTCTGCAGGCTTTTGCTTTCAGGGTTTCTATTGCTGCTTTGAAGCTTCCTGATTGGCTGAGCTCCAGCCCCAGGTAGGTGTAGCTGTTGGTTTTCTCCAGTGTGGAGCCGTTCAGTGTGAATTGTGAGGTGGTGGAGGCTTTATTGTGGCCCTTCTTCTGGAATACCATGATTTTGGTCTTCTTCTGGTTGATGGGTAGGGCCCATGTGGTGCTGAATTTTTCCAGCACTGACAGGCTTTCTTGGAGGTCTTTCTCGGTGGGGGCCAGGAGTAGGAGGTCGTCGGCGTATAGAAGGAACTTCACCTCCCGGTCGTTCAGGGTGAGGCCTGGGGTTGGTGAGGCCTCCAGGGCTGTAGCCAGTTCATTGATATAGATGTTGAAGAGCGTTGGGCTCAGGCTACAGCCTTGTAGAAAAACTTGTGTCTGACTGATAGGATCCCTTTAAATAACACAACTTTAATTTTCTTTTAGATAGAATTTGAAAATGAAACTTCTGCGACTGGATTTTATAGGCAGCGAAGGATTTATTCCAGACCTTTAATAAATCTGCCGCTTTTTTTGTCTGTTTTAAGGGACTGTAAAAAAAAAAAAAAAGTCGTATTCTATTTTTGACAGTTTATTTTTATGGATCTAGCAATATGTTTCAGCGTAATATGGGATTTGTGAAAATAGGTTGTAGACAGATGCAAAACAGCGGTGATGTTATATCTATCTGCAGGGCTGGGGCGATATGTTGGTTCTGGTGACAGTAACCTATCTATCTGCAGGGCTGGGGCGATATATGCTGGTTCTGGTGACAGTAACCTATCTATCTGCAGGGCTGGGGCGATATATGCTGGTTCTGGTGACAGTAACCTATCTATCTGCAGGGCTGGGGCGATATATGCTGGTTCTGGTGACAGTAACCTATCTATCTGCAGGGCTGGGGCGATATATGCTGGTTCTGGTGACAGTAACCTATCTATCTGCAGGGCTGGGGCGATATATGCTGGTTCTGGTGACAGTAACCTATCATCTATCTGCAGGGCTGGGGCGATATATGCTGGTTCTGGTGACAGTAACCTATCTATCTGCAGGATTATATAGTTAGATAGTGACCGGTGCATTGTCCCGGCCGGCACCTCGTGTAACATCCGGAGTCCTCAGAACTGACGATCGCTGAATAAAACCAGGCGGGAAAATCAGAATTTTTGTATTTGACAAATTTAATGTAAAATTTCATACAATAAACGGCGACTTATATGGAGGCAAAATGGTGCAAAGAATAGAACGGACTTCAGACAACAGGACAGTCACTGTGTCTCCAATGACCGGATCCGACAGCACAAGTACAACACTCAGGTCGTCACAGTCACGGCTGGAACGGAATAAGTGTCTGTAATACGGAGCAAGTAATACAGATACAGAACGATGGAGCGCGGAACGTGAGTGCACGACACTCAGAGAGGAATGATCCCAATAAAGTCCAGCGATCGGAGCCCTGAATCCTGGGGGTATATCTACATCTATATAGAAAAGTGCTCATCTCTCTCCTCCACTAGGGGGAGCCGTCTGTATACAGGATTGTTATTGAGCACAGTGTATAAACAGTATGCAGTGGGCTCCCCCTAGTGGTGGAGTTGTATCCTATAACTCTGCAGGTGACGACCGTGCGCTGCTACAAGGTGGAGACCGGACTGTCATGTCTGTAATAACGGCCAGACCTTCTAAGTGTGCGAGCTCAGGACACGGAGGATGTGACACGTACGGTGAGCGCGGCCATACAGCAGCCTGGGCGTAGTACACGGCGGTCAGAATTCTCCTTTAGATTCAGTGCCTATAGGGGGTACGGCCATGACCCCAGCTATCCTCTAGATGGGGGTGGTCCGGACATGCTGGAGACTAGATCCCTATTACAGGGGTATTGTCATCGGGGCAGTTACAGCCACGTGCACTGGATAGGCCACAACTTTATAAACCTTCCTTATAAAGCCCCAACATATACCGCAGCGCTGTATGGAGTCACTCACAATCTATAGTGAGACCCTGCACTATGTGGGCCCTAGTAGGGAGCACGGACCCCTGACCCCCCTCCCATGTCATGGTCGCAGTGATGGAGCAGAGGGTCGCCTTGTGCTGGTCTCCTCATTCATGTCACCGTCTCCCTACGTCATTGCACTGACCCGCTTCTGTCCGTTGTCCTTCACTTCTGGACCACAAATACAGAGAAAACTGCACAGACATGATTGCAGCCTAAAAATGGCCGCCGGCCACACGTCTGATCCCCGCAGGATTGTAGACGGGGAGATCACCGCATCGAGTCTAATACAAATCTGTAGATAGTGAGTGCCCCCTACTGGTGGTGAAGGGTGACAACATCTTCCTATTTACCTTTATGAAGGAGATTTGGAGCTTTATCAGTAGAACTGAGCACTATTAATATATTGGGGGGGGGGGGGGGGGATCTGTCACATTACGTGAAGTCAGCGGATGTAATACCGTAGTGAGTATTGTCTGTACACAGCGGGGCAATGATGGGGGCGCAGTAACTCAGCCCTCTGCAAAGTGTACACAGAGGTCACATGACTATGGAGGTGGCCGAGCCAGGACCCCCTGTATACCATACCTGATGTTGGGAGGTCAGTGCACCGGGCAGGGCTTGCACCCAGCCAGCAGAATCTCTACATGTCAGAGACATCACGTGAGCTCAGCGTCCGGCTCATCCTACAGCACTGCAGTCCCGGGCCATGGTCATACACAGCACTGTGCAAAAGATTTAGGCAGGTGTGGAAAACATGCCGGGCAGCAAGAAGAAGAAGGGAATGAAGAAAAGAGAAATGTAAATCCCCTCAATATTCGGAATCACCTCTATCCTTTGCCTTCTTCTCGGCACTTGCAGACAGTTTTTGTCAGAACTGGGCAAGGAGGTTGTTGCCGCCGCCATCTTGGAGAACTAAGCCCAGATGTGAGGAGGAAGGCCTGCTCCAATCCGTCTGTCTCTATGTCATCCGAGACAGACTGCTGATGAGGAGATCAGGGGCCGGATCATCACTTTCAGTACCCCTCCTCCCAAGGACAAAGGTCACACAAAATATTGATGGGATTTACATTTCTCTATTCTTCACTCACAAAAATGAAATATTAACACTTCTATTTTTTAAAGTCAATCTTAATATACGCCTAAAACCTTTGCAAAATACTGTATAACCACCAATTATATATTAAACATGGTAGCTAAATCACTGTGTACATACATTACATATCCTGTATTATACCCCAGAGCTGCGCTCACTATTCTGCTGGTGCAGTCACTGTGTACATACATTACATTACTTATCCTGTACTATACTCCAGAGCTGCGCTCACTATTCTGCTGGTACAGTCACTGTGTACATACATTACATTACTTATCCTGTATTATACTCCGGAGCTGCGCTCACTATTCGGCTGGTGCAGTCACTGTGTACATACATTACATTACTTATCCTGTATTATACTCCAGAGCTGCGCTCACTATTCTGCTGGTACAGTCACTGTGTACATACATTACATTACTTATCCTGTATTATACCCCAGAGCTGCGCTCACTATTCTGCTGGTACAGTCACTGTGTACATACATTACATTACTTATCCTGTATTATACTCCAGAGCTGCGCTCACTATTCTGCTGGTGCAGTCACTGTGTACATACATTACATTACTTATCCTGTATTACACTCCAGAGCTGCGCTCACTATTCTGCTGGTACAGTCACTGTGTACATACATTACATTACTTATCCTGTATTACACTCCAGAGCTGCGCTCACTATTCTGCTGGTGCAGTCACTGTGTACATACATTACATTACTTATTCTGTATTATACTCCAGAGCTGCGCTCACTATTCTGCTGGTGCAGTCACTGTGTACATACATTACATTACTTATCCTGTATTATACTCCAGAGCTGCGCTCACTATTCTGCTGGTGCAGTCTCTGTGTACATACATTACTTATCCTGTATTATACTCCAGAGCTGCGCTCACTATTCTGCTGGTACAGTCACTATGTACATACATTACATTACTTATCCTGTATTATACCCCAGAGCTGCGCTCACTATTCTGCTGGTGCAGTCACTGTGTACATACATTACATTACTTATCCTGTATTATACTCCAGAGCTGCGCTCACTATTCTGCTGGTGCAGTCACTGTGTACATACATTACATTACTTATCCTGTATTATACCCCAGAGCTGCGCTCACTATTCTGCTGGTGCAGTCACTGTGTACATACATTACTTATCCTGTATTATACTCCAGAGCTGCGCTCACTATTCTGCTGGTACAGTTACTATGTACATACATTACATTACTTATCCTGTATTATACTCCAGAGCTGCGCTCACTATTCTGCTGGTGCAGTCACTGTGTACATACATTACATTACTCATCCTGTATTATACTCCAGAGCTGTGCTCACTATTCTGCTGGTGCAATCACTGTTTACATACATTACATTACTTATCCTGTATTATACTCCAGAGCTGCGCTCACTATTCTGCTGGTGCAGTCACTGTGTACATACATTACATTACTTATCCTGTATTATACTCCAGAGCTGCGCTCACTATTCTGCTGGTGCAGTCACTGTGTACATACATTACATTACTCATCCTGTATTATACTCCAGAGCTGTGCTCACTATTCTGCTGGTACAGTCACTGTGTACATACATTACATTACTTATCCTGTATTATACTCCAGAGCTGCGCTCACTATTCTGCTGGTGCAGTCACTGTGTACATACATTACATTACTTATCCTGTATTATACCCCAGAGCTGCGCTCACTATTCTGCTGGTGCAGTCACTGTGTACATACATTACATTACTTATCCTGTATTATACTCCAGAGCTGCGCTCACTATTCTGCTGGTGCAGTCACTGTGTACATACATTACATTACTTATCCTGTATTATACCCCAGAGCTGCGCTCACTATTCTGCTGGTGCAGTCACTGTGTACATACATTACTTATCCTGTATTATACTCCAGAGCGGCGCTCACTATTCTGCTGGTACAGTCACTGTGTACATACATTACATTACTTATCCTGTATTATACTCCAGAGCTGCGCTCACTATTCTGCTGGTGCAGTCACTGTGTACATACATTACATTACTCATCCTGTATTATACTCCAGAGCTGTGCTCACTATTCTGCTGGTACAGTCACTGTGTACATACATTACATTACTTATCCTGTATTATACTCCAGAGCTGCGCTCACTATTCTGCTGGTGCAGTCACTGTGTACATACATTACATTACTTATCCTGTATTATACCCCAGAGCTGCGCTCACTATTCTGCTGGTGCAGTCACTGTGTACATACATTACATTACTTATCCTGTATTATACCCCAGAGCTGCGCTCACTATTCTGCTGGTGCAGTCACTGTGTACATACATTACATTACTTATCCTGTATTATACTCCAGAGCTGCGCTCACTATTCTGCTGGTACAGTCACTGTGTACATACATTACATTACTTATCCTGTATTATACTCCAGAGCTGCGCTCACTATTCTGCTGGTACAGTCACTGTGTACATACACTCACCGGCCACTTTATTAGGGACACCATGCTAGTAACGGGTTGGACCCCCTTTTGCCTTCAGAACTGCCTCAATTCTTCGTGGCATAGATACAACAAGGTGCTGGAAGCATTCCTCAGAGATTTTGGTCCATATTGACATGATGACATCACACAGTTGCAGTCACAGATTTGTCGGCTGCACATCCATGATGCGAATCTCCCGTTCCACCACATCCCAAAGATGCTCCTCTATTGGATTGAGATCTGGTGACTGTGGAGGCCATTGGAGTACAGTGAACTCATTGTCATGTTCAAGAAACCAGTCTGAGATGATTCCAGCTTTATGACATGGCATTGCATTATCCTGCTGAAAGTAGCCATCAGATGTTGGGTACATTGTGGTCATAAAGGGATGGACATGGTCAGCAACAATACTCAGGTAGGCTTTGGCGTTGCAACGATGCTCAATTGGTACCAAGGGGCCCAAAGAGTGCCAAGAAAATATTCCCCACACCATGACACCACCACCACCAGCCTGAACCGTTACCGATACAAGGCAGGATGGATCCATGCTTTCATGTTGTTGACGCCAAATTCTGACCCTACCATCAGAATGTCGCAGCAGAAATCGAGACTCATCAGACCAGGCAACGTTTTTCCAATCTTCAATTGTCCAATTTCGATGAGCTTGTGCAAATTGTAGCCTCAGTTTCCTGTTCTTAGCTGAAAGGAGTGGCACCCGGTGTGGTCTTCTGCTGCTGTAGCCCATCTGTAGCCTCAAAGTTGGACGTACTGTGCGGCGTTCAGAGATGCTCTTCTGGCTACCTTGGGTGTAACGGGTGGCTATTTGAGTCACTGTTGCCTTTCTATCAGCTCAAACCAGTCTGGCCATTCTCCTCTGACCTCTGGCATCAACAACGCATTTCCGCCCCCCACAGAACTGCCGCTCACTGGATGTTTTTTCTTTTTCGGACCATTCTCTGTAAACCCTAGAGATGGTTGTGCGTGAAAATCCCAGTAGATCAGCAGTTTCTGAAATCCTCAGACCAGCCCTTCTGGCACCAACAACCATGCCACGTTCAAAGGCACTCAAATCACCTTTCTTCCCCATACTGATGCTCGGTTTGAACTGCAGGAGATTGTCTTGACCATATCTACATGCCGAAATGCACTGAGTTGCCGCCATGTGATTGGCTGATTAGAAATTAAGTGTTAACGAGCAGTTGGACAGGTGTACCTAATAAAGTGGCCGGTGAGTGTATATTACATTACTTATCCTGTATTAAACCCCAGAGCTGCGCTCACTATTCTGCTGGTACAGTCACTGTGCACATACATTACATTACTTATCCTGTATTATACTCCAGAGCTGCGCTCACTATTCTGCTGGTACAGTGACTGTATATACATTACTTATTTTGTATTATACTCCAGAGTTGCGCTAACTATTCTGCTGGTGCAGTCACTGTATATACATTACTTATCCTGTATTATACTCCAGAGCTGCGCTCACTATTCTGCTGGTGCAGTCACTGTGTACATACATTACATTACTTATCCTGTATTATACTCCAGAGCTGCGCTCACTATTCTGCTGGTACAGTCACTGTGTACATACATTACATGACTTATCCTGTATTATACTCCAGAGCTGCGCTCACTATTCTGCTGGTACAGTCACTGTGTACATACATTACTTATCCTGTATTATACTCCAGAGCTGCGCTCACTATTCTGCTGGTGCAATCACTGTTTACATACATTACATTACTTATCCTGTATTATACTCCAGAGCTGCGCTCACTATTCTGCTGGTGCAGTCACTGTGTACATACATTACTTATCCTGTATTATACTCCAGAGCTGCGCTCACTATTCTGCTGGTACAGTCACTGTGTACATACATTACTTATCCTGTATTATACTCCAGAGCTGCACTCACTATTCTGCTGGTGCAGTCACTGTGTACATACATTACATTACTTATCCTGTATTATACTCCAGAGCTGCGCTCACTATTCTGCTGGTACAGTCACTGTGTACATACATTACATTACTTATCCTGTATTATACTCCAGAGCTGCACTCACTATTCTGCTGGTGCAATCACTGTGTACATACATTACATTACTTATCCTGTATTATACTCCAGAGCTGCACTCACTATTCTGCTGGTACAGTCACTGTGTACATACATTACATTACTTATCCTGTATTATACTCCAGAGCTGCGCTCACTATTCTGCTGGTGCAATCACTGTGTACATACATTACATTACTTATCCTGTATTATACTCCAGAGCTGCGCTCACTATTCTGCTGGTGCAGTCACTGTGCACATACATTACTCATCCTGTATTATACTCCAGAGCTGCGCTTACTATTCTGCTGGTGCAGTCACTGTGTACATACATTACATTACTTATCCTGTATTATACTCCAGAGCTGCGCTCACTATTCCCTATAATACAGGGGTAGTCTCTTATATTAGATGACTGTCTCTGACATGTAGAGAACACTCCCGAGCTCCTCAGATTTCTCCATGATGTTAGATACCACTTCTCCACCATTAGCCACAGACCAGGTGTTAGCGCCCCCTGCAGGCTCCGCTGCTCTATATAATTACAATGTAGTGAATGTTGGGCCAGTTATAAGGTGCGGACATTACTTATAAGACATCTTCACTGGCCCGGGGCTACTTACACAGACGCGCTGCCCCCGCCCCGGCGGCCATGTCAGTCATGGACAATATACTATAAATATTCATTACAATCTTCTTTTTTAATAAATAGATTTATACTTTACATGGTGAATCGAGAGTCGCAGGGCCGGTAACAAACCCGCTTCACGTAGTCCTTACAGGCCACCACCTCCTGACGGGGCCTCTTTTTAGAAGCCGTAGCAATAAGATTGCGGACATTTTGGGAACAAGCATTGAAGGGGCTGGTGCTTGCTCTGGGCCTGAGTGACTTCTGCTGCACGAGACCGGGTGTTGTCAGTGTCTTTGTATCTGGAGAAGCCTCCTTGGACAGGGGCCGAGAAGGTCCGGAGGATTTGGTCCCATCTTGGGTGGCATTGGCCGGTACGTGAGTGTCCTGGTGCAGACTCAGCAGGGTCTGGTAGCTGAAGGCCTTCCCGCAGTCCCCGCACGTGTACGGCCGCCTCCACTCGTGTTTCGACCTGTGCAAGAAAAGTTTCAGCATCTTCCTAAAGGTATGGCCACAGCGGTGACACTCGAGCAGCAGGCTGTGGGACATCTTGTGCCTCACTAACGTGCTCTGATGTCTGAAACATTTCTTACACATCTTACACCTATAGAACCTCTCTACATAAAGCCCCTTAAGCAGCTCCTCCGGCGGCTTGTCCTTCCTTTGGCACTTTTGCCCCCGATTCTTTGAGGAGTCCCCATCCAAGGTGGGATTTGAAGTAACGGCACAAGGAGAAGCTTCTCCTTTATCGGTGACGGCCTTGGGTTTAGGTTTGGTGTCCTGGCTGTGGGCTGAGGAGTGGCTGACATCTTGTTCAGGGTCCTTTGAAGGACTCTCGGGCCGGAGGTCTCCATCGTCATCTTTGCAATGAACTTCATTATGTCTCAGAAAGTAGTGCAGCTTGGTGTAGACCTTCTGACACTTCTGACACTTGTAGGCCTCGTTGTCCATGTGCTGTCGCTGGTGGATGTCCAGCGCCGCCTTGTAGCGGAAGTGTTGGTGACACAGAGGACATTCGAGGAGTCTTCCATGAGCTTCCTTAGTGTGTAGCCTCAGCTCCGGGTGACTACTGAACTCCTCCCCGCACTTTGTGCATGGCTTTGGTAGTCGATGTTCTGCTCGGTGGTCCCGCAAGTCCTTATCTCTCTGGAACACCAAGGGGCACTTGGAGCACTTGTACTCAATGACTTTGTGAGTCTTCTGGTGTCTCTTGAGGTGGCTGGGCTTCTTGAAGCTCTTCTCACACGAGGTGCACGGATACGGTTGTCTGCGGTAATGACACTTCTGGTGCGCGATCAGATAACTCTCCAGGCTGTAAGCCTTCCCGCAGTCGGCGCACACAAACTGCTTCTTACTGTTCTTGGCTAAGCTGCAGTAACACCTCAAGACTCCTCGGCACTGCAGACACTTCGGCTCACGGTCTTTTAACCTTTTCCTCTTCCCCAAAGGTTCAGACTCGTCAATCACCAAGTTACTGGTCTCGTAGTCAAAGGCAGAGTCATAGTCTACAAGAGAAACACAAAACTTACATGAAATATACAAGTCTCATAATATATGAACGGCAGAAACATAAAGTATCTAGACTGGAACCGGATAATAACCCTCTGATGGAGCCGTCTGTATACTAGACCTGGTATATACCAGAATAGTGAGCGCAGCTCTGGGGTATAATACAGGATAAGTAATGTAATGTATGTACACAGTGACTGTACCAGCAGAATAGTGAGCGCAGCTCTGGTGTATAATACAGGATAAGTAATGTAATGCATGTACACAGTGACTGCACCAGCAGAATAGTGAGCGCAGCTCTGGAGTATAATACAGGATAAGTAATGTAATGTATGTACACAGTGACTGTACCAGCAGAATAGTGAGTGCAGCTCTGGAGTATAATACAGGATAAGTAATGTAATGTATGTACACAGTGACTGTACCAGCAGAATAGTGAGCGCAGCTCTGGAGTATAATACAGGATAAGTAATGTAATGTATGTACACAGTGACTGTACCAGCAGAATAGTGAGCGCAGCTCTGGAGTATAATACAGGATAAGTAATGTAATGTATGTACACAGTGACTGCACCAGCAGAATAGTGAGCGCAGCTCTGGTGTATAATACAGGATAAGTAATGTAATGTATGTACACAGTGACTGTACCAGCAGAATAGTGAGCGCAGCTCTGGAGTATAATACAGGATAAGTAATGTAATGTATGTACACAGTGACTGCACCAGCAGAATAGTGAGCGCAGCTCTGGAGTATAATACAGGATAAGTAATGTAATGTATGTACACAGTGACTGTACCAGCAGAATAGTGAGTGCAGCTCTGGAGTATAATACAGGATAAGTAATGTAATGTATGTACACAGTGACTGCACCAGCAGAATAGTGAGTGCAGCTCTGGTGTATAATACAGGATAAGTAATGTAATGTATGTACACAGCAGAATAGTGAGCGCAGCTCTGGAGTATAATACAGGATAAGTAATGTAATGTATGTACACAGTGACTGCACCAGCAGAATAGTGAGCGCAGCTCTGGAGTATAATACAGGATAAGTAATGTAATGTATGTACACAGTGACTGCACCAGCAGAATAGTGAGCGCAGCTCTGGAGTATAATACAGGATAAGTAATGTAATGTATGTACACAGTAACTGTACCAGCAGAATAGTGAGCGCAGCTCTGGAGTATAATACAAGATGTAAAAGATTTTGGCAGGTGTGTCAGCTTTACAGTGGAGGAAATAATTGATCACCTGCTGACAAAGACATGAACAGTCCTCAATTTTAAGAGTCGGTTAATTGTATCAGTGAGAGATAGAATATCAAAAATAAAATCCAGAAAATCCCATTGTATAAATGTTATAAATGTATTTGCATCTTGCAGAGAGAAATTAGTATTTGGTCTGTCTGGTAATAGTTGTTTCCTTCTCACCCAGCACAGTCTTCTGGTTTTGTCGGCTATTCCAGCCTTGTGCAGGTCTAAGATCTTGTCCCTGACATCCTTAGAAAGCTCTTAGGTCTTGCCAGAACTCTTATTGGTTACTAGCTTTTACCCGCGACTTCGTCTGCGGTGATTTGAGAATTGGGCGGACACAGACATGTGAAACTGTAAAAGTGCTTTAAAAAGTTTGGTGGGCTAGCAAATGTGATGTGTTGTACTGTGTATGTAGTGATACAGACAATGTGATGTGTTGTATTGTGTATGTCGTGATACAGACAATGTGATGTGTTGTATTGTGTATGTCGTGATACAGACAATGTGATGTGTTGTATTGTGTATGTCGTGATACAGACAATGTGATGTGTTGTATTGTGTATGTCGTGATACAGACAATGTGAAGTGTTGTATTGTGTCAGACAATGTGATGTGTTGTATTGTGTCAGACAATGTGACGTGTTGTATTGTGTATGTCGTGATACAGACAATGTGATGTGTTGTATTGTGTATGTCGTGATACAGACAATGTGATGTGTTGTATTGTGTCAGACAATGTGATGTGTTGTATTGTGTATGTCGTGATACAGACAATGTGATGTGTTGTATTGTGTCAGACAATGTGATGTGTTGTATTGTGTCAGACAATGTGATGTGTTGTATTGTGTCAGACAATGTGACGTGTTGTATTGTGTATGTCGTGATACAGACAATGTGATGTGTTGTATTGTGTATGTCGTGATACAGACAATGTGATGTGTTGTATTGTGTATGTCGTGATACAGACAATGTGATGTGTTGTATTGTGTCAGACAATGTGATGTGTTGTATTGTGTATGTCGTGATACAGGCAATGTGATGTGTTGTATTGTGTCAGACAATGTGATGTGCTGTATTGTGTATGTCGTGATACAGGCAATGTGATGTGTTATATAGTGGAAAGCTATATGTAAATGTGAGTGAGTAGACTGAGGGCGACTCCTGAGGTGACAGTAAGGAGTGTGCAGGCAGGTTGAGGCAGGAAATGCCAGGCAGTGTGTGTGAGTCTATAGCTGGGGCTAGGAGTCCTGCTTTTGTGAGTCTCCTGCTAGGAAGCCATGTTGTTTAGTGGCACCAAAAGTAGCCTGTGACTCAATCCTAAGGGAAAACTATGTTTGTGGAAAATTGCACGCAAATCTGTCCAGGCGTTTTAGCGTGATTGAGGAACAAACATCCAAACTCACAAACATCCAAACACACAAACTTTCACACTTATAATATTAGTAGGATGGAGGAGCAGAAGCTCTGAGCCTCAAAGTCTTAAAGGGATCCTATCATTCACACACTATTTTTTTCCAGGTACCATGTCGGAATAGTATTGTAAGCGGCCATTTTTTCGTGGCCAGTGGGCATGCGCAGTCGGCTTGCCCTAGGTCTAAAAGTAAGACGCCACCGGAAGACGACGCGGTGAAGACCTCGTTGCAGATGAAGATGGAGGCGGTGCTGGAGAGCTCTCTGGCAGCATTGGGGACGCCCCTAGTGCTGCGAGAGAGCTCATTTACATACTGAGAAAAACCGAGATTGTAGGTGAACGGCGGCACGGAGAAGAAAAGGAAAGGTAGGAGACGAATAGCCTTTCTTAAGGCTATTGTGACGTAGTACCTAGAAAAAAAAATAGTGTGTGAATGATAGGATCCCTTTAATGATTTAGAGATGATCTGCAAAGAGGAGCCGACCTCAATCCCTCCTGACATGTCTGACGTGCGCAAACCTCATCATCACCTCCAAACCTGTGACTGCTGTGCGGCCAAGAAGGGATTTACCACCAAGTATTAAGTCTTGTTTGACAGAGGGGTCACACACTTATTTATCTCTGCAAAATGCAAATACATTTCTACATTGGGATTTTCAGAATTTTATTTTTAATATTCTCTCACTGCTAAAATTAACCGACCCTTAAAATTATAGACTGGTCATGTCTTTGGGCAAAATCACAGAATCAGCGAGGGGTCACATACTTATTCCTACACTGTACACGTCCAGCTGCAGCCCCTACAGGTAACATATAACAATGCAGGTGTCTATATACATCTTACATACACAGACCACTGAGATCTTTCTGGACTTTCTATGGTTTCAATGCTGATCAGTCACTTACGAGATAACACATCATCGGGCGCCGACTGCACAGCCTGGATATTCTTCATCTTTGGCAATTCACTTGTGAGCGGAGATGTGGAATTTGTCCTATTGATTTCTGAGAAAAAAAAAAAAAAAAAGAGACAAATATTCTATAGATCTATAGGAACCATAAGGACAAATATGAGCAATAAGACCTACAAATGGGAAAAGCCGGCCATAAACATATGACGTAGTCCTGGAGGCGTCTTATACCTTTTACACCCTCCCCTCCCCCCAAGAAGATCAGATAAGCTCCATCACTGGGGGGTTCTGTCTATTGGGAGGGAGCGGAGGTTCACGGTCTTCTGTTAGGAGACTCGGCAGATGATGGACCTACCTGTACGTGCGGAGAGCCTTGGCGCTTCATGTTTTATGATGTTCGATGCTCCTGGATTCTCCCACTGCTCAATCCGACTAAATATGGCCGGAGGCTCAACGGCAAATCCTGAAATACAGATAGAGGAGGGTCACTTACCTGATACATATAACATCACATATAATATCATGACTGACCCCAGTAATTTTTGGTTAGATATTGAAGGATCATGTTATAAGAGTCTCAGCCAGTCTCTGTGTAGCTCTAGCCGTAATGTGTGCAAGACAACGATACAGTATACAACAGTGCCCACTGCTGGTGGTAAGGGCCTACTGCAGCTCTATCAGTGCACCCTGCAGGAGACGGCACCAGGGAGGTTACACAGTCCCTGCAGACCATGGGGCAGATCTCTGAAGCCACTTAATGTATATAGAGACCCCACAGAAGGAATCTCTCACTTACCCAAGAACAGAAGATTAGTATAATTCTCCTTCATGACATCTTTGTACAGTTCCCGTTGGCCTTGACCCAGGATCCTCCATTCTTCCTCGGAGAAATACACGGCCACATCATCAAATGTCAGGTGCATCTGTAAAGACAAAACACCGGGTGAGACCAGCGAAGGGGCAACAACTAGTCACCGAATTATAGATACAGGACTTATGGTAGTAAAACAGACAAGATAGATGTGAGATCCAGCAGCAGCCCCATGTGTACAGAGCCAGAAGAAAGTCCATGGAGGTCAGTGCACAGGAAAAATCTTATCAAGACAACAAGCGTTACCTGTACATGGCGGCCACTTATCAGTATCTATGGCAAGATTTACCCGCAGTAGAAAATTAATGCTGAGAGTGACAGATTTCTAACCGGTGAATACAGGGAACATAAATGCCTATGGGTAATAATACTGCCCCTATGTACAAGAATATAACTGCTATAATACTACTCCTATGTACAAGAATATAACTACTATAATACTACTCCTATGTACAAGAATATAACTACTATAATACTGCTCCTATGTACAAGAATTTAACTACTATAATACCGCCCCCTATGTATAAGAATATAACTACTATAATACTACTCCTATGTACAAGAATATAACTACTATAATACTACTCCTATGTACAGGAATATAACTACTATAATACTACTCCTATGTACAAGAATATAACTACTATAATACTGCTCCTATGTACAAGAATATAACTACTATAATACTACCTCCTATGTACAAGAATATAACTACTATAATACTACTCATATGTACAAGAATATAACTACTATAATACTGCCCCCATGTACAAGAATATAACTACTATAATACTACTCCTATGTACAAGAATATAACTACTATAATACTACTCCTATGTACAAGAATATAACTACTATAATACTACTCCTATGTACAAGAATATAACTACTATAATACTACTCATATGTACAAGAATATAACTACTATAATACTACTCCTATATACAAGAATATAACTACTATAATACTACTCCTATGTACAAGAATATAACTACTATAAAACTGCTTCTATGTACAAGAATATAACTACTATAATACTACACCTATGTACAAGAATATAACTACTATAATACTACTCCTATGTACAAGAATATAACTACTATAATATTACCTCCTATGTACAAGAATATAACTACTATAATACTACTCCTATGTACAAGAATATAATTACTATAATACTGCTCCTATGTACAAGAATATAACTACTATAATACTACTCCTATGTACAAGAATATAATTACTATAATACTACTCCTATGTACAAGAATATAACTACTATAATACTACTCCTATGTACAAGAATATAACTACTATAATACTGCTCCTATGTACAAAAATATAACTACTATAATACTACCTCCTATGTACAAAAATATAACTACTATAATACTACCTCCTATGTACAAGAATATAACTACTATAATACTGCTCCTATGTACAAAAATATAACTACTATAATACTGCCCCTATGTACAAGAATATAACTACTATAATACTACTCCTATATACAAGAATATAACTACTATAATACTACTCCTATATACAAGAATATAACTACTATAATACTGCTCCTATGTACAAAAATATAACTACTATAATACCGCCCCCTATGTATAAGAATATAACTACTATAATACTACTCCTATGTACAAGAATATAACTACTATAATACTACTCCTATGTACAGGAATATAACTACTATAATACTACTCCTATGTACAAGAATATAACTACTATAATACTGCTCCTATGTACAAGAATATAACTACTATAATACTACCTCCTATGTACAAGAATATAACTACTATAATACTACTCATATGTACAAGAATATAACTACTATAATACTGCCCCTATGTACAAGAATATAACTACTATAATACTACTCCTATGTACAAGAATATAACTACTATAATACTACTCCTATGTACAAGAATATAACTACTATAATACTACTCCTATGTACAAGAATATAACTACTATAATACTACTCATATGTACAAGAATATAACTACTATAATACTACTCCTATGTACAAGAATATAACTACTATAAAACTGCTTCTATGTACAAGAATATAACTACTATAATACTACACCTATGTACAAGAATATAACTACTATAATACTACTCCTATGTACAAGAATATAACTACTATAATATTACCTCCTATGTACAAGAATATAACTACTATAATACTACTCCTATGTACAAGAATATAATTACTATAATACTGCTCCTATGTACAAGAATATAACTACTATAATACTACTCCTATGTACAAGAATATAATTACTATAATACTACTCCTATGTACAAGAATATAACTACTATAATACTACTCCTATGTACAAGAATATAACTACTATAATACTGCTCCTATGTACAAAAATATAACTACTATAATACTACCTCCTATGTACAAGAATATAACTACTATAATACTGCTCCTATGTACAAAAATATAACTACTATAATACTGCCCCTATGTACAAGAATATAACTACTATAATACTACTCCTATATACAAGAATATAACTACTATAATACTACTCCTATATACAAGAATATAACTACTATAATACTGCTCCTATGTACAAAAATATAACTACTATAATACTGCCCCTATGTACAAGAATATAACTACTATAATACTTCTCCTATATACAAGAATATAACTACTATAATACTACTCCTATGTACAAAAATATAACTACTATAATACTGCCCCTATGTACAAGAATATAATTACTATAATACTGCTCCTATGTACAAGA
This sequence comes from Leptodactylus fuscus, assembly GCF_031893055.1. Lineage (NCBI taxonomy): Eukaryota > Metazoa > Chordata > Amphibia > Anura > Leptodactylidae > Leptodactylus > Leptodactylus fuscus. Next base: position 223,069,390 of record NC_134268.1, on the reverse strand, counting down.
ATATAACTACTATAATACTACTCCTATGTACAAGAATATAACTACTATAATACTGCTCCTATGTACAAAAATATAACTACTATAATACTACCTCCTATGTACAAGAATATAACTACTATAATACTTCTCCTATATACAAGAATATAACTACTATAATACTACTCCTATGTACAAGAATATAATTACTATAATACTGCTCCTATGTACAAGAATATAACTACTATAATACTGCTCCTATGTACAAGAATATAACTACTATAATACTACTCCTATATACAAGAATATAACTACTATAATACTACTCCTATGTACAAGAATATAACTACTATAATACTACTCCTATGTACAAGAATATAACTACTATAATACTACCTCCTATGTACAAGAATATAACTACTATAATACTACTCCTATGTACAAGAATATAACTACTATAATACTACCTCCTATGTACAAGAATATAACTACTATAATACTACTCCTATGTACAAGAATATAACTACTATAATACTACTCCTATGTACAAGAATATAACTACTATAATACTGCCCCTATGTACAAGAATATAACTACTATAATACTTCTCCTATATACAAGAATATAACTACTATAATACTACTCCTATGTACAAAAATATAACTACTATAATACTGCCCCTATGTACAAGAATATAATTACTATAATACTGCTCCTATGTACAAGAATATAACTACTATAATACTACTCCTATGTACAAGAATATAACTACTATAATACTGCTCCTATGTACAAAAATATAACTACTATAATACTACCTCCTATGTACAAGAATATAACTACTATAATACTTCTCCTATATACAAGAATATAACTACTATAATACTACTCCTATGTACAAGAATATAATTACTATAATACTGCTCCTATGTACAAGAATATAACTACTATAATACTGCTCCTATGTACAAGAATATAACTACTATAATACTACTCCTATATACAAGAATATAACTACTATAATACTACTCCTATGTACAAGAATATAACTACTATAATACTACTCCTATGTACAAGAATATAACTACTATAATACTACCTCCTATGTACAAGAATATAACTACTATAATACTACTCCTATGTACAAGAATATAACTACTATAATACTACCTCCTATGTACAAGAATATAACTACTATAATACTACTCCTATGTACAAGAATATAACTACTATAATACTACTCCTATGTACAAGAATATAACTACTATAATACTGCCCCTATGTACAAGAATATAACTACTATAATACTACTCCTATGTACAAGAATATAACTACTATAATACTACTCCTATGTACAAGAATATAACTACTATAATACTACTCCTATGTACAAGAATATAACTACTATAATACTGCCCCTATGTACAAGAATATAACTACTATAATACTGCTCCTATGTACAAGAATATAACTACTATAATACTACTCCTATGTACAAGAATATAACTACTATAATACTGCTCCCTAAGTACAAGAATATAACTACTATAATACTGCTCCCTAAGTACAAGAATATAACTACTATAATACTACCTCCTATGTACAAGAATATAACTACCATAATACTACCTCCTATGTACAAGAATATAACTACTATAATACTACTCCTATGTACAAGAATATAACTACTATAATACTACTCCTATGTACAAGAATATAACTACTATAATACTACCTCCTATGTACAAGAATATAACTACTATAATACTACCTCCTATGTACAAGAATATTACTACTATAATACTGCCTCCTATGTACAAGAATATAACTACTATAATACTGCCTCCTATGTACAAGAATATAACTACTATAATACTGCTCCTATGTACAAGAATATAACTACTATAATACTACTCCTATGTACAAGAATATAACTACTATAATACTACCTTCTATGTACAAGAATATAACTACTATAATACTGCCCCCTATATACAAGAATATAACTACTATAATACTACCTCCTATGTACAAGAATATAACTACTATAATACTGGTCCTATGTACAAGAATATAACTACTATAATACTACTCCTATGTACAAGAATATAACTACTATAATACTGCCCCCTATATACAAGAATATAACTACTATAATACTACTCCTATGTACAAGAATATAACTACTATAATACTACCTTCTATGTACAAGAATATAACTACTATAATACTACCTCCTATGTACAAGAATATAACTACTATAATACTACTCCTATGTACAAGAATATAACTACTATAATACTACCTTCTATGTACAAGAATATAACTACTATAATACTACCTCCTATGTACAAGAATATAACTACTATAATACTACTCCTATATACAAGAATATAACTACTATAATACTACCTCCTATGTACAAGAATATAACTACTATAATACTACTCCTATGTACAAGAATATAACTACTATAATACTACTCCTATGTACAAGAATATAACTACTATAATACTACTCCTATGTACAAGAATATAACTACTATTATACTACTCCTATGTACAAGAATATAACTACTATAATACTACTCCTATGTACAAGAATATAACTACTATAATACTACTCATATATACAAGAATATAACTACTATAATACTGCTCCTATGTACAAGAATATAACTACTATAATACTACCTTCTATGTACAAGAATATAACTACTATAATACTGGTCCTATGTACAAGAATATAACTACTATAATACTACCTTCTATGTACAAGAATATAACTACTATAATACTGGTCCTATGTACAAGAATATAACTACTATAATACTACTCCTATGTACAAGAATATAACTACTATAATACTACTCCTATGTACAAGAATATAACTACTATAATACTACACCTATCTACAATAATATAACTACTATAATACTACTACTATGTACAAGAATATAACTACTATAATACTACTCCTATGTACAAGAATATAACTACTATAATACTACTCCTATGTACAAGAATATAACTACTATAATACTACTCCTATGAACAAGAATATAACTACTATAATACTACTCCTATGTACAAGAATATAACTACTATAATACTACCTCCTATGTACAAGAATATAACTACTATAATACTACTCCTATATACAAGAATATAACTACTATAATACTACCTCCTATGTACAAGAATATAACTACTATAATACTGCTCCTATGTACAAGAATATAACTACTATAATACTACTCCTATGTACAAGAATATAACTACTATAATACTGGTCCTATGTACAAGAATATAACTACTATAATACTGCTCCTATGTACAAGAATATAACTACTATAATACTGCCCCTATGTACAAGAATATAACTACTATAATACTGCTCCTATGTACAAGAATATAACTACTATAATACTACTCCTATGTACAAGAATATAACTACTATAATACTGCTCCTATGTACAAGAATATAACTACTATAATACTACCTCCTATGTACAAGAATATAACTACTATAATACTACTCCTATATACAAGAATATAACTACTATAATACTGCCTCCTATGTACAAGAATATAACTACTATAATACTACTCCTATGTACAAGAATATAACTACTATAATACTACTCCTATATACAAGAATATAACTACTATAATACTGCTCCTATGTACAAGAATATAACTACTATAATACTACTCCTATGTACAAGAATATAACTACTATAATACTACTCCTATATACAAGAATATAACTACTATAATACTACTCCTATCTACAAGAATATAACTACTATAATACTGCTCCTATGTACAAGAATATAACTACTATAATACTACTCCTATGTACAAGAATATAACTACTATAATACTACTCCTATATACAAGAATATAACTACTATAATACTGCTCCTATGTACAAGAATATAACTACTATAATACTACTCCTATGTACAAGAATATAACTACTATAATACTACTCCTATATACAAGAATATAACTACTATAATACTGCTCCTATGTACAAGAATATAACTACTATAATACTACTCCTATGTACAAGAATATAACTACTATAATACTACTCCTATATACAAGAATATAACTACTATAATACTACTCCTATCTACAAGAATATAACTACTATAATACTGCTCCTATGTACAAGAATATAACTACTATAATACTACTCCTATATACAAGAATATAACTACTATAATACTGCCTCCTATGTACAAGAATATAACTACTATAATACTACTCCTATGTACAAGAATATAACTACTATAATACTACTCCTATATACAAGAATATAACTACTATAATACTACTCCTATATACAAGAATATAACTACTATAATACTGCTCCTATGTACAAGAATATAACTACTATAATACTACTCCTATATACAAGAATATAACTACTATAATACTGCTCCTATGTACAAGAATATAACTACTATAATACTACTCCTATGTACAAGAATATAACTACTATAATACTACTCCTATATACAAGAATATAACTACTATAATACTACTCCTATCTACAAGAATATAACTACTATAATACTGCTCCTATGTACAAGAATATAACTACTATAATACTACTCCTATACACAAGAATATAACTACTATAATACTGCCTCCTATGTACAAGAATATAACTACTATAATACTACTCCTATGTACAAGAATATAACTACTATAATACTACTCCTATATACAAGAATATAACTACTATAATACTGCTCCTATGTACAAGAATATAACTACTATAATACTACTCCTATGTACAAGAATATAACTACTATAATACTACTCCTATATACAAGAATATAACTACTATAATACTACTCCTATCTACAAGAATATAACTACTATAATACTGCTCCTATGTACAAGAATATAACTACTATAATACTACTCCTATGTACAAGAATATAACTACTATAATACTACTCCTATATACAAGAATATAACTACTATAATACTGCTCCTATGTACAAGAATATAACTACTATAATACTACTCCTATGTACAAGAATATAACTACTATAATACTACTCCTATGTACAAGAATATAACTACTATAATACTGCTCCTATGTACAAGAATATAACTACTATAATACTACTCCTATATACAAGAATATAACTACTATAATACTGCTCCTATGTACAAGAATATAACTACTATAATACTACTCCTATGTACAAGAATATAACTACTATAATACTGCTCCTATGTACAAGAATATAACTACTATAATACTACTCCTATATACAAGAATATAACTACTATAATACTGCTCCTATGTACAAGAATATAACTACTATAATACTGCCCCTGAGGTCTAGAAGTTTGAGGGTTGCGCCAGAAGAAGATGCGAAGAGAGGCCGTTCCTGAAGAAGATGGAGGCGGCGCTGGAGAATTCTCTCGCAGCATTGGGGACGCCCCCAGTGCTGCGAGAGAACTCATTTGCATACCGACCCAAACCGGGATTTCTATCAAACGGCGGGGCGGAGAAAACATATAAAGGTAGGAGAAGAATGGCCTTTCCTTAAGGCTATTCGTACGTGTTAGTCACAAAAAATTGAGTTTTAATGATAGGATCCCTTTAATCTTATGTGCATTATAAGGTCTTGCCTGAGGACAAGAAAACAATATTTGTGGGCTCAGGAAGGAACGTGCGCAGTTACCCTAACGCTCTACAGGGATAGGTGTGGACGCTTACTGAAGGGAAATCTTGATCTTCATGGCACAAAACAAAGAAAATCTGAGTTAGTTGCCAGCCCGAGGGCAATCTGAAGACGTTACATACAAGCCATGTGACTGAAAACCTGAACCTGAGGTAAATCTGTGATCAAGTCCTAGAATATCTAGAAGGTTTGTAGTGCTGGGTCCTGGGGTCACTTCTGACCAGAAGACGACTGCCAGGAGTTAATATGGTAGTTTCCTCCCACACTCCTCATACCTCCTGACAGTGACCCTGTATGGGGTAGTGACTGAATGTCTGTAGAGCGCTGCCGAATAGGGTGGCGGTATAGAAGTAAGGCCCCTTCACATCAAGTTTAACGGATCCATTAATTTAATTAAAAAACTGATGCAAACTAATGTCAACTCATTATCAGACGGGGCTTATGTGCGGCATAATAGAGGCTGAATGGGCCACTGTGGCCCCCTGCAACCTCTATTATTCCCCCCCCCCCTCTATTCAGACCCCTGAGTATAATAATCAGAGCCCCAGGGGAGATGAGGGAACATAATAAACAGTGTTACTCACCTCTCCGGGATCCGATGCTACTCCTAGCAGGCTTCGGGCCTGTATGGTAATGTCCCAGATGTCACGTGGTCTGCCCCCACATTATAACGTTCCCCTCCAAATGTCCCACAGTATTAAGCTCCTCTCCTGGTGCCCCATTGTAAACTAGCAGAAACTAGAGGGGGACATTAAACTGGGGCAGCAGGAGGCAGACATGTGCCCCTCCAGCTACCCTCCACGGTTTAATATCCTCCTCCAGTTGACCCCAGTTTAATGTCACCCCTCTATCTGCCTTCAGTTAAACTTCCCCCCTCTTGCTCACATATGCTGTCTCTTCTCACCTCCTTATCTTCATTCAGTCTCCATTCCCGGCAGTGTAACACTGCACTGTCCTGTGTGGCTCCGCCCACTAATGAGTCTGCTGATAGGCTAGTGAACTAAAGGACCTGTGATGATGTCATCACAGGTCCTTTAGCCGATTTGCAATTTGGCATCTATCTAGATCCTAGTTAGATGCCGAATTGCAAGTCTTTAAAGGACCTTTAAGTTTAATAATGTTTAGGTAAAAAAAAAAAAAAAAAAAAGGTCCAGTGGCCGCCGCCCCCTCTGAAAGTGCCGCCTGGAGCAGCTGCCTCACCTCGCCTCATTAGAGGTGCGGCCCTGCTTACTTCTGCCACCCCCTACATGTGCTTCACCTAATACCATTAGGGGTAGCACATGTGGGGGGCAATCAATCCCTAATGGGTAGCACATATGGGGGGGGGGGGTACCTGTCCCCCTAGTACTACAAGGCAAAGCCCAAATTTTTTTTAATTGAAAAATTCCCCACATATGCTTCACCTAATAAGATCAGGGGCAGCACATGGGGGGGGCAGTCAATCCCTAATGGGCCACTAATAGTGGAGGTCTCCGGACTACGAGTCTTCTTTACAGGCTGTCAAGTCGAAATGAAGTCAGTAACAAACCTGAGGAATCTTCTATAATGTAGACAAATATAACACTCGGCACCTGGGCAGGGGGGAGGCGACGGGTAAAACCGTCACTGAAAAAGACTCGGGGTTATTGGTTGAGAGTAAACTTCATTTTAGTAACTAGTGCCAGGTAGCTGCTGCCAAGGCAAATAAAATCATGGGATGCGTCTGGAGAAGAATAGATGCTCACCACAAGTAGAATGCTTTGCCTCTATGCTGTTATATATATATATATATATATATATATATATATATATTATATATATAGCAGGGAGAAATAAGTATGTGACCCCTCTTGGTGGCAAATCCCTGGTTGGCCGCACAGCAGTCAGAGGTTTGGAGGTGATGATGAGGTTTGTGCACATGTAGGACATGTCAGACGGAATCTCGGTCGGCTCCTCTCTGCAGATCATCCCTAAATCATTAAGATTTTGGGCTGTCACTCGGAGCTTCAGCTCCTCCATAAGTTTTCTATGGGATTGAGGACACTGGTGGGGCCCCTCCATGACCTTCTCCTTAGTTGCCTTGACTGTATATTTTGGGTCATAGTCCTGCTGGAACACCCAGCCATGGCCCATTACTAATGTCCTGACGGGGGGGAAGGAGGTTGTCACTCAGGATGGTACGGTCCATGGCTCCATCCATTCTCCCATTGATGCGGTGAAGTAGTCCTGAGCCCTTAGCACAGAAACCCCCAAAACATAATGTCCCCCCTCCATGCTGGACAGTGGGGTTGGGGTTCTTTGGGTCATTGGCAGCATTTCTCTCCCTTCAAACCCAGGGGGGGTTAAGTTAATGCCAAAGAGCTGAATCTTTGCCTCATGTGACCAATCTGGATGACTGAGGGATCGGGAGAAGGGGTATTCGGTATTCTGTGGGTCAGGACGATCACGGCGATACCAAGTACTTGAGAGGTTTTATTAAAAACTTTTCAAAAATTAAAAACTTTGCAAAATAGAAACATTTCTTTGTGTCGCCATAAAGCCACGTATAGAGCTGTGTGCGGCGTCTTTTTATGCGACACAAGGTGTAGTTGTTATTGATACCAATTGGGGAAGGTCTGATCGCTTGATCACTTTTTGTTCAATTTATTTTATAAGGCAAAGTGTTGAGAAGAAACAGCCATTCGACCATATAGAATTTTTTCTTCGTTGCGGCTGTCACCCTATGGGATAAATGTATATGTTAATAGTTTGGGTGTTTTTGGGTGCGGGGGGGGGGGGGGGGGGGCTAAGCTGTTTAGGTTTACTTTTGCTTATCTTTAGGAGTGGTCTAGGGGGTCTGATGGCACATACAGTGTAGTGCACTATATAGTAAAATCCATTGACTTCTATGCCTATGACAGGAGTAGAACCATATGGCAGTATTATGACCAGTCTGGGAGTCTTCAATAGGCTATTATGGCAACCAATCGCTGCCCCCCGATGTTCCGGAGGGCGATGATCTGTTTAGCTGCCATGGACGCGTTTTGCCGCAGCATCTAAAGCTTCAACTGCTGCGATCAGCGGCGTCACTGATTGTGTGTGTTAGCGGCGGATGATGGCTGTATTATTAATGTACAGGATTTTAAGGGTCAAGGGGATGGGGGGATTTGACAACAAAAACAGGTTATCAAACTTAGGGTTGTTCAGTTTGGGGGGGGGAGAGGTCTTAGGGAGTGGCCCTAATGACAATGTAGACGGACAGATCTTTCTGGTGATGTCTTTACACCCAGACCTGTAGTGGTGTCATGGGGGTGTCCGTTACCTCTAGAGTACAGAAGGTTTTATTACAGTCATATGTGAAGCTTCTTTACATTATGAGCTGTGAGGCTATCAAATTCACTGTCATGTTTTTTCCTCTGACGGGGTGACCGGTGGCCACTTCTTAGGTTAATGGATAGACTTGGTGGGTTTATAAGTCGTACTAGATGGATTTGTGTCTTTATCCAACCTCAGATCTGGGGTATATTTCTCAAGGATCCTGAAGAAACCTCGTGAGCCAGGAATTTTCTTGAAGATGTGGGATGTTACGGACATGTAGTCACTCAGCTCACAGGTCTTGGGAATAAACAAGGATGTTGCCAACAAGACAGACCAAGATGAATATGCCCTGAAGAGGTCTTTGCGAAATACTGAAACACCGCAGGAGCTTTGTAGAGACCAAAGGGTAAGACCAAATATTCACAATGTCCATCTCTGGTGTCCTGCACATCCCTCTCTTTGATCTGTACACCCCGCAGAGGTCGAATTTGGTTAAGAAACAAATGCCCTTAAAGTGGACAAACAACTCTGAAGAGAATGGGGTCGGGTCTCTGTTCTTCATGGTAATCTCGTTCTACTCATGAGAATGGATTCACAGTCTGGAGAAGCATAAAAAGGAAACTAAAAGGAGCAGGGGAAGAATTTATGGATGAATCCCCTGTCGAGATTCTGCTGAAGTTATGCGCACCTTGCCAACAGGTGAGCCCTACACCTTGGATATTCAGGATGAGATTAGGACATGGTCCTATGGATGATTCATTTTTTTTTTTTTAAGTTTTGAAAAACTTTTATTGGATAACACGAAAATACAAATATACAATTCTTTGAAAGGGTTTGTTAGGATTCACAGACAGGGCATGTTCAAGATTTCTTGCTGCTCCTAAGTCCATGAATTTGTCTTCTGGGAAAGGTCGCGTCAGGCTCCAAGGTGTTCTTCCATTCTTCCCCTAGGTATTGGGGTTTCTTGGGACAGGACAACAGCTTCAGAGAAGTCTCCTTACCCGAAGCAGACATAGGCCTTGTATTAGCCAACAACATTTTGGTCCCCTGCCAGTCTTGTCTGAGCCAGAAACACAGGTTCTCCGGAGGCTACGACCAGAGGATTATTGAAAGTTGAGACTAGGTGAGCGAGAAAACAGACAAGAACGTTCCTTTTCTTAAAATCATCCCTGTGACCAGACTCTTATTCAGGTAGCCAGAGAGAAGAGGTCATCCAGTGGTGGAGGAAGCCACATCCCGCCAAACTATTGTGAATACGTCCCTGTCATTCTTTATAAAATACCGTGACCAAGGCCTTCACAAATGTTGGGACATCGGGGTAAAACTTGACAGCGTATATTTCTACTTCACTTAAAGAGCTGAAACAGCTTAAGAAGCGTGGGCCGGTTCCTTTGAGGACTCCTCAGAGCGTAGCTAGGAAAGGTGGTGAGGAGTGACACAGTCGGCTTGTCGTGGTCTCATAATGGTCATCCCCAAGCTAAAATATCTCCCGAGAGAGATGAAATCACATGGGTTACCTTGGCATGGACAGAGCGGGCACAGATCCCAATGCTTGGTCCATTCATCTCCTGATACCTTCCCATACATAATGGCCGCTCCGCAGGTTCCTTCGTCACAATCAACGTCAAGGTTTCTCTTTTGTTGCCCCCTTTCTCTGTAACTTGTTACCCCAACTCATGAGATTGTCAGTCCCTTCAGGAAAGCCGACAATCTGAAACCACCCAGACTACCATCTTGTAGATCAGGCAAGGTCCTCTGTACCACGTTGTCTCCAAGTAACTTTTTGTTAGAAGGAATCTAGCCAAGTTCCAAGACATGAGAAATTCTTCCTTCTTAACCCCACACCAAGATGGCATTTACTGAAGCAAGATCCCCAAGTTGTCATCTCCACAAGTAGTCAAGGTCTGTCAGCAGTAGCAGAGATGGGGTAGTAGCAAACTCCGAAAACTGAGCTCACCGGGAAAGCGGCCGGGTGGAACAAGGAAGCGTAGTCAGGAATGGGGTCATGGGACGAAGCCAAGACCCTACAGGTCCCACACAAACAATAAAACGGGCAGGAGACAAATGCATAAAGTGGGCTGAGCTGGGCTTTGGGCTTTTATTTTTTTCCTGAAAAGTGGTCCAGTGATGGGTGAGGCTTAGAGGAGGAACATGTCCTCCAAAACGTGGCCTATTTACTAGAATTGACACCAGAAACTGGTATAAACCACAGCTCATTTATGTACAATCTCCACTAAGTATAGGCAGGCCGTCATGGTCAGCGTGTCGTGGAGCGTTTCCTTAATGTGACCTGAGCCCATAATACCAAAGCTGAGCACTAAATGGCTCTGCCCCCTACAGGAGGACGAGGTAATAACATGAATGATGCAGCACATCCCATAGCCCGAGGTGATGAAGTCACATTAACATATAGATGGAGACCTCAGCCGGGGGTCTAAGAAGCAGAAAGAATATAAAGATCTGAGACATCTCGCCTTCCTTCTCATCACAGTGGTGGGAACTCTAGAGGAGGATCCTGGGCTACTTGGTCATTAGAGAGGACATTAAAATATATACACAAACAGTTGACTGTTCATTGGACACTGCAAAACCCCGCCCCCAGTAACAGCCAATCCAAACTTTTGCTTTCATGACCCTGAAATATATAAAGTATATGAGCCAAACCACGGACTCCGACTCCCCTCCCTGAACACACAACTACAACTCCTTCATAAATGGCTGGAGGCCATGGCCCGACATGCGCAGTAAGGATCCTCTTATTCATTGAAAACTACCTCCCCCCCCTCCTGTCCTATGTGCAGCGAGCAGGGACTCTGAGCGTTGTCCATTATCATTGTGCTTGGAGTCCGCGTCTCCTGGATGGAGAATTGCAAACTATTTGGCACTTGTGTGCGACTGAGATACGACAAATTTAATTGGCCGCTCAATAAGCCAAACTTTACCAAGAAAGCCGCATGTAAGGCGAGGGCTACACAGTGACAAAAAGTCACAAATTACTAAAAAACCCAATGGATCTCTAAGGTGGCAAACTGCGTCATGAGACTTCAGCCGAAGTGTTGCAGAAAGCCCGTTAGATCTTGGTTGCAGGTCACCACAGACGTCAATGGAAGATGTACGCAACGGCAGCTGGGCAGGCTTTACAGAGACATCACAGCTCTAAAAAAGTCGCACAACCAGAAGTCTGAGCCAAGTTGCACAACTGTTTAGACTGGGGCTACACCGCGACTTTCTTAGAACTGTGACTTGGCCGAAAACCAGTCAACTTGCAGACGTGTCACATGTCGGGTGTAAGAACCTTCTATTGAAGTCTATGGTGGAGAAGTCACACGCAGCTTGCAACCGAAATCCAACAGGCTGAGATTTTTTGCAGCCGACACCAGGAGATACCCAGCAACAAAAGTCACCACGTAGCCTTCCCTTAGTCGCACAACACCCGTCACCACGTAGCCTTAGCTTAAAAACAGTGAAGTCACGGACATGAAATACAGAAAGTTCCAGATTTGAACAGTTTTGTATTTTCCACGACTGTCGCAGTTCCATGATGTCACACCACAACTATACACTCTTTGTGACACTGTAACCCTGAGCCTAATGCAGACGGGGAATCATTGTATTGGATCTAAACGCTAAAATTAGGTAGGTCATTAAGAGGTTAAAATGCACCCATGTTACGTGCCGCCATCCACAGACTAAACATCTGCAATGATTGTATTCAGGAGGGTTTTCCAATTTTAATGTGACCATAAGGCCCCGTTCCCACGGAATAACGTGCCACTCATTTAAACACGTATACACATGTCAGATTGCGGCGCTTCAAAACAGATCCCATTGACTTCAATGGGTGGTGGCTTTCGCGTGTAGCACATTGAAATGAATGGGAGGCTTTATAACTAGAGATGAGCGAGTACTGTTGGGATCAGCCGATCTGAACAGCACACTCGCATAGAAATGAATGGATGTAGCTGGCACGCAGGGGGTTAAGCAGCCGGCCGCCATCAAAGCGGAAGTACCAGGTGCATCCATCCATTTCTATGGAGCGTGCTTTTTGGATCGGCTGATCTGAACAGTACTCACTCATCTCTATTTATAACCCATTGATTTGAATAAGATCGGCACCCGTTGAAGTCAACGGGATCTGTTTTGTTACTCCGTTGGGAACGAGGCCTTAGGGGTTAATATTTTTTGGTGCAACACAAAAGCGGATATTTAGGAGCCTCACAGTAAGGCTGTATTCACACTACAGCGCTACTAAGGGTCTGTTCACACGGCTGAAACCTTTTTCTCCGAATTCTCCGCGTGGCCAGAATGAATGGGCCTAATCAGGAGCGAGTTTCTTCTTTTTCCCGCTAGCTGAAGCGAGGGCCTCCCATTGAGATGAATAGGAGACCTTTTGGCAGCAGGATTTTGAGGCAGATTCCGCATCAAAATCCGTCTGCAAAACGTAACGTACCCCAATACTGGCCACGTCAGATATCACAGGGCAGCATTTATTATTGGGGACTATTCACATGATCGGCAAGATATAGGTTATGTCCGACACTGAAATGGACTGAGGATCTGCGAATACGGGTGTAAGATGGCCGTGAGAAACGTATGTTTGCACCTCGGTCATTGCATCTAGCCTAAGGAGAGCTGAAGTGACCGAATTACCTGGACCGGGAGCGTTCGCGACATCTCTGAGACTCTGACAACTACCTCTGGTTACAGGGCGAGGCCTCGGGCTCTCCTATATAATCAGCCTCAACGAGCGGCCTCTGAGCTGTCAGGTGCTGCCACTGACCCTGCAGGAGGATATAAAGGGGTCATGTGTGCCCGGAGGAGATACTGAGGCCTCAGGCCCACGCCAGGTGCACAGGCTGAGCCCCGATCTGTCCATTATTTATATTGTAGATCTTATAAAATAATGGAGCGGGGCATTGGACGAGCCTTGGCTGTGCATCCGGTCATGTGGTGGGGCCTCACGTTAATTGGGGGCTCTCCGGTACGTCTTAATTTTTTAGCATTAAAAGTGTTAAGGAAATCTGAGCTGACGTAACCCTCGAGTTTAGGAACGTGACATTTGGCAGATTCCACAAGACACGATTTTCCCCGGAGAAACCGTATTTACCCGAGTCTGCCTGCACGTGGGTCACGTCTGGTTCGTGTGATGGGACTCGCTGGTTAGGGCCGAGGGTTCTAATACAGCCAGAGCGGCCATTTGGGATTTCCCTCCAGCCCATTGTTGGTCTCTACCAGGGCCACCATTTTTGGTCCCAGTCCTGCAATTATTTCCCCGTCTTGGTTTTGCTGTGTCTCAGGGGGCCGACGCCGTAGGTAACTGTCCGAAAATTGCCCTTTGCTATCCAGACCGCTGAGGGCGTCGATGTCCGCTGCTCAACTGCAACCCTACTTTCTTGGCCCGTCCTCCATTGTACTGCTAAGTCCTCGGCCGTCCAGGACTTACATACTGATGGGATGTGCTTGGGGCAGGTCATTAATAAGTGATTGGTGGGGGTCAGATAACTGGGACCCCTACTGACCAGCTGCTTAAAGATGCCGCAGTGCGGTCATGTTTACTGGTGAATAGGCAGAGCTACAATACCAAACACCACCACTATACAAAGTATGGCGCTGTGCTTGGTAAGTAGTGGAGAGATTGCAGGACTCACCAGAACGTTGTGATCCCCTCAATCAGCTGATCTGTGCAGGTCCTGGATGTCAGACCCACCAATCATACTGAAGACCTACCTTAAGGACATGTTTGTATCTTGACCTCATACTTCTCACGGCTGAGGGTCTGCTCCAATCTCATCCGGTCAGCACAATCTGTGGGCTATGTGATACATTTTACCTGCACTGATACATTGTAACGGAGTGTGGCTGATCTGTGCGCCTCACAGAGAACTGTCTAGATTGGATGCAACGAAACAAACCCTCAGCTCTGAGCAGTATTTTCAGTATGCCACCTGGATGCGCAGTGTGAATATGACATTACAGATACCAACATCTCTAACGCCGTATTCACACAGCTGTGGATATAACAGAGGGTTGCGTATTCATAGCTCGACCCCTACAGGAGGCTTATGGTGGCCAAAATGGTTGTCAGATGCAATTTTCAGAGGGGGAGGGGGTGAAAAGTGACTTTTTTGAGGTTTATACTTGAATTTGTTTTTAGGCAGGAGGGCCAGGACCTGGGAATTTACATAAGAGAATTAACCCCTAGACCCTGCAGCCCCCTCCCTAATATTTATACCACTCATTGCTGAATGCTGGGGTGGGGGGGCACTTTGTGTGTAAATCAATCACATTCACATTCGGATGAGACCCTTGAAGCAGATTTACCATAAACACTTTATATTCATAGTATTGCTGGGTGTCTGACCGCAGGGTCCTAGAGCCCTCCATGTGACTATAACACAGGCACTACTGGCTATTTGTGAAGGGGCAGTCCTGAGCCCCTCACCGGTCCCAGGAGCTACTCTATTCATCTCCATGAACAACAGGCGGGGGTGGGGTTGGGGGTTGTTGACATCACATCCAAAAAGGTCCAAACTGCAAAAAATATTTTTCCCATGATTAACACTGTAGTGGCAGAAACCCCCCCAAAAAAACTCCATTCTTTCAATGTTTTGCCGACCCCCGCCCAAAAACATCTAATAAAATGGCAATCAAAAGAACGCATATTCCCCTTACGCGGTTCCGTACACACTCAGGGGCGTTCACACTTGCGCCCGGGGTCCGGTTTGTGCATTCTGCTGGGTTTAGTCCACGGCGAAACTGGACAGGGGACGGAAACCCGGCGGTCAGCTCTAAAACCCGTGTGAATGGACCCTAAAGGTGAGCGCCGGTGTCCGCCTGCGGCCTGTCCGCGGGGAAAGCGGTGATTTTTAGCCGGACACAAAGTCCTGCAGGTTTGAATGGCTGACTGCCGGGTTTCCGTCCCCTGAGGACGGCGGAATGGCAAACACTGAACGGGGCGCAAGTGTTGCGAAGCATTAGATACAGAAAATGTTACGGGTCTCAGAGTTTGGCAACTAAAATAATTTGGGAGGGATTTTTTAAATTGCAATTGAAAATTGACCCTAGGAGTCTAAAAAATTGGGGTTTTCGGCAAAATCACCTCGTTTCGGTCAGGATAAGTCAACAGCTATATATAGGTGGGCGCTGAGACCTCCGCTGATCTGCTAGAAGTGAGCCTGCGGCCTCTGTATAGCGCCCTACATTGTAGAGTGGCCATGTGTGGTACTGCAGCTCAGCCGGATTCAGTTGAATGGGACTGAGCTGTGACTGATGAACATGACATCACATGACCTATCATGTCGGACCTCGCTGATCTTCACACGATGGCCGATCGCTTTTGACCCCGATTTGCACCCATGTTGGAGCCGGAGCCCTCCCACACCTGACTCCATAAGACTTACTGAACTGCTAAAAAATAATAAACAGCTGCAATGAAATAAATGAAGGTCCTGGTGTGAATAAGGCCTTAACTACACCCAGTGAACTTTCCCAGGCTCCTGAATGGCAAAAATCCTAAATCCTGCAGCCACAAATCCCCTGATCCTATGTCGCTGCCATGCAGGATCCCAGGAAAGGTAGATAACCAACATGACCACCGGTATCGGACATCACCGAGCTTTCCCAGGCTCCTGAACGGCCTGTCTTACCTGTTACCTCCTGACCTGTTCACTCCTCCTGGACTATCAGGCAGAACTCATTTCTGGAGCTCCCGGCACATAAAGTGCAGACGAGGCCTCTGATTCCCTGACGTGGCCTCCCGATTCCCTGACGTGGCCTCCCAGGATTCCCTGACGTGGCCTCTCAGGATTCCCTGACGTGGCCTCCTGATTCCCTGACGTGGCCTCCCGATTACCCTGACGTGGCCTCCCGATCCTCTGACGTGGCCTCCCGATTCCCTGACGTGGCCTCTCAGGATTCCCTGACGTGGCCTCTCAGGATTCCCTGACGTGGCCTCCTCATTCCCTGACGTGGCCTCTTCATTCCCTGACGTGGCCTCCCGATTACCCTGACGTGGCCTCCTGATCCTCTGACGTGGCCTCCCGATTCCCTGACGTGGCCTCTCAGGATTCCCTGACGTGGCCTCTCAGGATTCCCTGACGTGGCCTCCCGATCCTCTGACGTGGCCTCCGATTACCCTGACGTGGCCTCCCGATCCTCTGACGTGGCCTCCCGATTCCCTGACGTGGCCTCCCAGGATTCCCTGACGTGGCCTCTCAGGATTCCCTGACGTGGCCTCTCAGGATTCCCTGACGTGGCCTCTCAGGATTCCCTGACGTGGCCTCCCGATCCTCTGACGTGGCCTCCCGATTACCCTGACGTGGCCGGCTGCAATGGCTTTATACAGTCCACACCACATACATTGTACTCTATGCAGCCCTGAGAACTACTAATAGAGGAGAATCCCTTTAAATAAGCTCAGGATGTATATGGGGTAATAACACAAGCCACAGGGCGGTGCTAGAGAGCAGGGTCAGTCATGGTGACCACCAGCACATAGATATACACGAATTTCTCCTGTGGACCAATCAGGAGGCTGCTTTCATTTGCACCACTCAGCGGGAAACATGAGAGCCGGCCTGTGATTGGCTGCAGCGGCGCAGACCTGCCCTGTCAGTTATTACCTCAGCAGCTGGTCAGGCGCTCAGCTCTGGCCTCGGCGCTATTTACATTTTCCTCTTGCCGGACACCCCCTCCTGTCAATCACAGCGTCTCCTCCTACGTTATTGGTCAGGGACCACATCGGACTCTCCGCAGTCCCTCTGTCTGCTCTTCCTGGCTGGCACAGGCGGGACTGTCTATTGGACGTCGACGCTGTCACTATTCAATTCAATCAAGCAGTTAGGCTCTCGGCTATTGGCGGCCGTGTCTGTCACTCATCCATCACGTGGTACACCATCTACGTTTCTATTGGTTGTTATTCCTGTCACTCTCAAGCAGCTCTGTTACTGACCAATCAGAGGCTTTGATGATTGGCGCCATCGATTACACTATGCCTAGGGGACGGCCTTTGTCCTGGCGCCTGATTGGCTGGCCTGGTTGTCGTTCTGAGCTCTGATTGGTTTCACGTTCATGGCGCCAAATCCAAGGCGGGCTGGGCGGTGGAAATGGTGGTCAGCTAAGGTTAAGAGGGGAGCTGCGGGCCGAGCCGGTAGAGTCATCGTATGTCCGGCCGTGAGGAGACCCGCGGAGTCCTGAGCACCGGGGAGAGAGTGACGGTACAGGCTGTGTATAGTGTACGGTATAGGGGAGCTCATAGGCCGCACCGGGAGGGACTGGGGTGTGTGGCGGGGAAACGGCCTGAGGTGCTCGGCTGTGACACAGAAGATCCGGGGCGCTGTGATCTCCAATAACAAGACGTTCTCCGTCCAGACAAGTTACTGCAGGGCCCATTGTGTCCTCTATAGGGAGCCATCTGATCTGCAGGTGGGGAGTATGGGGGCGATGTATGAGGCTAGCCTAGGTCTGCTGCAATTGTCTAGCTTTTAATATATGCATTTGTGTGTGTATGTGTGTGTGTGTATATATATATATATATATATATATATATATATGTGTGCTGTATATAGCATATGATGAGCCGCCTGTGCTGTGTATACTGTATATAGTGTATGATAAGCCATGTGTATTATATTGAGCTGTGTATATACTGTATATAGTTAGCATATGATGAGCCACCTTTGCTTTGTGTATATATTGTATATAGTTAGTATATTATGAGCCGTCCCCACCTTCTCTTTGTCTTGCAGATCTTGTGTCCGGCCGCAGAGCTTTGTGTAGCAGCATGGACATGCCCCGCTCGGCCCCAGCTCACGTTAGAGGCACCAACCGCCTGTCTGGGTTACCTGTAGTCAAGGCCTTGTTCTCCTGTGAAGCAGATACCGCCTCGGCCTTGTCTCCAGTCACCAACCTGGCGCTCAACATGAACCAGCTGGCAGGACTCGGGAGGTAACGTGAACCAATATTCTGTAATATGTGGAGTATAATATATATATATATATATATCTATCTCCCATATGGGGCAGCAGTCATGTTACATTGAGATGGGTGCTGAGTTACATCCAGTATACGGCCCAATTCACAGCTGTTTGGGTTTCCACTTGGGGACCCTCCAAACAGAAGCCTATACACACTACAACCTGGGAATCCCTTAGCCTATAATGCGCTCCTTGTGGTTTCCTCCCCTCTGTTGCCATATGAAACATGCGGAGAGAAAAGTCCTGTAAGCAGCGATTACAGATTACCAAACACAGATGTGACCTAGGCCTTGCACATATACCATATATACTCACACATATATATATTCATATGTCATATATAATGATATGGGGGCAGCCCGGTGGCTGTGGTTAGCACTGGAGTCCTGGGCTCAGATCCTGCCAGGAACATCTGCAGGGAGTTTGTATGTTCTCTCCGTGTTTGCGTGGATTTCCTCCCAATCTGCAAAGACATACTGATAGAGGGGGAGGGGGGAATGTACATTGTGATCCCTATATCATATATCCCTATATGGGGCTCACAATCTACCAAAAAAATATATACATACTCACATATTCATTATAGCATACTGTATATACTCAAACATGCCTGTATACAAAAATACAGTACTCGCACAATATATATGACACATACGTTACACAAATGTACACATATTAGACAGATTTTACCAAAACAATATACTCACATTACCATCACTGAAGCATCACAGCAGACTGCTCCCTATCCCCACATGCTACGATGTGGGGGGGGGGAGGAGTTCAGGCAGCAGGGACAGGACTTCATAAGAAAGAAGTGACGGCTGCTGCAGCTCAGTGCAGGATTACAAGCGGCCATTAGCTGATGATGACGCTGCACACGTGTCCTCAGATTTGTACTGTCCCTATATCGGGAGGACACCATGTACAGCATCAGCTAATGGGGGGGCCCATGTGTTGAGGCAAATGCTTTGGTCAGGGGCCTTATTCCATCTGCATTGGCAAAATGAGGACTTTCAGTCAGGGCTCGGGGGCCCAGGGGATTCACCAGTTCTCCATTGGGCCAGTCCAACCCTGAATCTGTCCTTATGAAACTGGTGCAGTAAAGTTCTCCATACAGACCTAAAAGCCCCAGTGCAGGTGTGAATGTAGCCTTAGTCCTCTCCCCCTGACCTGTGCATATATTATAGGCACCTTACACCTGTAGTTTTGCCTCCTGTGACACTTAACCCTTTGTTGCCGGTGTAATCTCCGCTGATGACTTGCCTGACTCCTTTCTTTGTAGTCAATGTGAGACCCCAAAGAGGAAACTCTGCGATCGCTTTTCTCTGCATAGAACAGACTCCTCAGAGTCCATGGATGCTGGTAAGTAATTGTAAACTTACTGTATGACTTGTAGGTGCTGTCGGCTGTTTTAGGCTGCGGAGAGGGTGTTGGGTAGTTCCTCCCTCCCCTGCGGTCACTGCTATGTCCAGTGCTGTAGACCTCACGATTCATAGATGTAGATCCATCGGCTTCTGCTCAGTAACTCTGCTGACCGGGTCACTTCTGAGGTCCTTTAAATCTGGTGTCTGTAGATAAGGGTTTGGTGACTGGTCAGCGGGGGTGAGGGGTATGTCGGCTGTTGTCAGGCTTGACACACAATGCAGTCACCGTGGTTCTGTTATACATCGCTTTCTGCTGAGGCTTCACCTCTGATTCTCTCTGCGCTTCTGATGGCTGAAATTCTGTTTTGTCTTTAGGTCTTGGTCTGGAATCTCCCACTGCGGTTAACTTGAAGGACCTGGATGAGACGTAAGTGCCCCCCTCCCCCCACAGATGTCTTCTAAGGGACCCCACATCTGTTCTAATTGCTTAAAGGGGTTCTTCAAGGAGTGTTTCAGTACTTGCATCCTCTGGTTCTTTTTGGGACAACTCTGGGCTAGTAGACTGTAGGTCACAGGATTGGACTGAGCCCTCACCTCTGAGGAGGCGGAGCCACTTGGGGGTGGGAGGGGGCTGCTGCAGATCACTTGACCTAGGGTCAGAGGCACCTTAGGAACCTCTGGCTTGTGCAGAATTGGAAGTAAATATTCACAATCATGGCAGAACCTCCTAAAAGTGTTGCCTGAGATGTGGAGCGCCTCAGGGTGGTGTAAAATGAAAGGGGAGGGGGACATGCTTATTCCTGGTGCTCTAAGGCCACTGATTGGTCTTGGCAGTCACATGAGCCTCGGGCTCCTCACAGGAGACTAACAGGACACCAGTGCTGGGGACAGGTGAGTGGGGTGAGGGCTGTACTCTGCATGTATTTAGAATTCCAGGTTCTGTCGCCCCCTGCTGATTCCTCCTGGCTCGTTGGACAAGTTTAACCAATTGTTGGTGCAGCATTCAGTGGCTGCTGCCCTTATAGTATTATTTATGAGACCTCACCTGTGGACATTACAGTCTGGGCTGTAAAATGATCACATATCAATACTTAGATATCCACGATAGAAATGACACCTCCCGCTGAGCGGACTCGCTGTGTGAATACTCGTGTACTGCTTCTACTGTGGCTAATGCTAGTTCTCTCTGGTTTCAGGTTTGAGAAGGCGCTGTGTGATTCTGGCCGAGCTGTAAAGTAAGTTCCTTGTCACTGACGTTGCTATTTCATTGCTTTAATTCTACTTACTATAGATAATACAGTACGTACTGGTTATACATTGTAGCGCTGGTCATTCACCAAGCAGAGGCTGCGACACTTATATGGCCAACATTGTATAAGGGTTGGCAAGTATGTAAAGACGTCAGAGGTTCCTTGTATCCAACTTCCTCTGGCCCTGCACTAGGACTGACTCCATTCTGCACATTTGTATTGTCACAATCGCTGTGTATGACCTGCAGGACTTTGCTTTGTATTTAATTTTGCCTCATTTTTTTTAACCAGTTTTTTTCTTTGCAGTGCAAAGTTACCCCTGCGGAGGAGGCGATCCCTGCCGGTGAGTACTTGTTGGCAACCTTTGTCCATTTCGAGTTATAAGCTACTTGGATGACTTTTTGTAAAAGGGGCTTTCTGGGCTGAGATAGCGTTCTGACATTCATAGATTGTGGGCCCTCTACCCCACTGTGCCAGTTGGTCACTGTTAGAATTCTATCCACCTGTATATTTTGTGCATTGTATGTAACCCCCAAATGTAAAGCACCAGGGAATTGATGGTGCTATATAAATAAACAATAATAATCAGAACACCCCCTCCCCCTATAGTCTGTTATCAGTCACTGATGGAACGGTCTGCTTCATGTCCCATTCTGTGGCGGCCAGACCATTTGCTACAGATCAGCTGCAATGACTTGGTTTTGCCACTACACAGAACAGCGCTGTCTGCTTCCTGCCCCATTGTTTGTGTCCATACAACTATCAGTGGAGGTGTTGGGTGTCCCAATGAGCAATCCTTAGAGAAGGTGATCAATATTCTTGGCCTGAAAAAGTTGTGTAATATGTTCTTATAAACCTCTCTTTTTATTTCCAGCAAAAATTTCTTGGTTCCAGTCCTGCCTTCAAACGAAATCTCACAGATTCCCTGGATTGTGAAGTTTTTCATCTTGGTGATGAGAACAAAGAAAATGTAAGTAAGAAAATGCAGGGCTAGGCGTGACACTATGTAATCTGGTGCTTCTTGCCTTGTCTCCTGCGTGTCCAGTAATGGGAGCGGTGTATGTGCTCATTCATTGTAATCTCATTTCAGGAACCCTTCCAATTCAAAATCCCAGCCAGACCCACTTTTAGAAGTTTTACACGCCCGCGATGCTCAGGAGAGGGAAAGGAACTGCTTGTGCAGAGACAGAATTCTTCTCCAGCGTGTGTGGTACGTTACAGGCAAGGCTTCCTTTTGTATCCACCTTATACCATGGCCAGGGATATGGTGATTGATATCTCGTGTCTTCCTAGTTCTCTTCACCTGTAAAGAGCTGTGAATCCAGAGGACATGATCTGGTCCTGGTGAGGAAGTCGTCTTGTACGTCCACCACAACGGAGAGCAGCGACGATGGCTTCCTGGACATGCTGGATGGAGATGACCAGGAGGTAGGATCATGGATGGGGTGATATAAGGTTATGCTATGTGACAATTTGACAGGCATTAGAGACAGTAGGTACAGATAAAACATCATGGTAAAGAGGATTGTAGGAGGGGCATCACAACTTATGTCTTTCAGTCCTCTGTGTGAAATGATCTACATTTTAGCTTTCTGTAGATTACACAGCCTGACCACGGTTGGAATGAAGGATCTCCAATAGCTCCTTCTCACACTTGGGGTGAAGCAGTCGGTCACTGACAGGACTGCCCAGTGCTATCATGTCTCATACATGGGGTGGGATTTGTTCTCCAGCATGGAGCTCACCACGGACAGTGTCCTTCTGTCACCCACCACCTGTACTGGGCCCAGGGGGCTCCCCAGGACAGAGCCGGCCCTTCTGAAAGATCCTCCGCTAGTTCCTTCTCACACTTGGGGTGAAGTAGTCGGTCACTGACAGTACTGCCTAGTGCTATCACATCTCATACATGGGGTGGGATTTATTCTGCAGCATGGCGGTCACTATGGACAGTGTCCTTCTGACACACACGTACGTACTGGGCCCAGGGGGCTCCCCAGGACAGAGCCGGCCCTTCTAACCAGCTGGTTGAGTTTATTCCTATCCCTGGTTGATATGCTACATGGCATGTAGAAGCGGCCTATATGGGTTGCTGCTATTCCATCTGGTGTAAAGGATAGAGATTTCCAACCAAATTTAATGGATACGGTAATGGTGTCAGTTCCACCCCATCCCTTATCCCTTTTGGACCCCAGCCTTAAAGGGGTTGTGCAGAACTTTAGAAATATGGCTGCTTTCTTATTCTCAGGACGTGACATGTCTGGTTACATGGCAATGCTGCAGCTCAGTCTCGTGCTCTTCCTGAGATGAAAGCTGCTATGTCTTCAAAAGCCTGTACAATCCCTTTAAGGATTTGTCTGCTGCCTGAAATATGGCACCGCACCTGTCCACATCACTCATTCACTGAGCTGCAATGCCATATGTAACCTATGGGCAAGTTTTTCTATCTTTTGAATTAAATCCACATTATGATTAAAAAGACTTTATAACTGAGTCGTTCATGATGTTAAGGATGCTGCCCTCTATAAGGTGGCATACAGAGTGCACTGTTCTCCTAATTACATCCTGGAGAATAGATTTGCATATTTTTTTATCATTAGTACTGACAGATCTACAA
Organism: Leptodactylus fuscus; assembly: GCF_031893055.1. Lineage (NCBI taxonomy): Eukaryota > Metazoa > Chordata > Amphibia > Anura > Leptodactylidae > Leptodactylus > Leptodactylus fuscus. The sequence continues at coordinate 223,045,220 of NC_134268.1, read as the reverse complement.
GAAGGAATCTTACCAGAGTTGTCTTTCTCCTTCCAGAACAATGCTGAGGTTCCTTGCGGTGTGGCCAGCCTTTGGACGGCTCCCTTGGTTCTACATCGCCCTGAGTTTGTAAGTAGTTGCTCAATTACTTGTCTCTCTATACATGGGGAGCAATCCTAACCCTTAGTTCACATCTGCATTTGGTAATCCGTTTTGGGAGTCTGCATGGGGACCCCCGAATGGGCTAACAAGCGCATTTGCAAGTGTTCTGCAGTGAAGGCACACAGACCCCATAGACTATAATGGGGTCCGTGTACTTGCCACAAGATCTCCGCATGAGTCATGCAGACAGAAAAATAGATCACGAAGTACTTGTCCCGTGCGGAGATCTCACGGCCAGTACATGGACCCCATTATAGTCTATGGGGATCCGTGTGCTTTCACTGCACAGCACTTGAAAATGCGTTTGGTGTCCGTTCGGGGTGGGGGGTGTCCCCATGTGAACTCCCCAAACAGATTACCGATGCAGTTGTGAACAAGGCCTTAGTCGTGTCCTCTTCCCTCCTCCAGTATTATGAGGCTGGGTCTCCCTCCAACCCTCCTGTGTCCAGAAACTCAACAAAGAGGTCGGAGATTCCACATGGGGATATGCCAGAAAAAATCAAGAGGAGGCGAAGCATGGTAGACTTGTCTGAAGATCAGGAGCCTGAGAAGGTCTGGTCGGAGTTCATAGTGTGTATTGTTATGAATGGCCGCCTGCTGATGCCCAGTACTGACCGACAACCTTCTCTTGCAGGGAACTTGTGTGATGCGATCCAAGTCATTTTCTAAAGAAACAATTGAAAATCTATTTGACAATGACCAAAGAGATCTTATCGGAGACTTCTCAAAGGTAAAGGAGCTAAAGGTTCACACTGGCTGCAAAGGAAATGGGCACTGTATCTCTAACGCCCCCATCTGTCCATAGTAGGTTACTCAGGGGTTTTGTAACTTGCCACTATGGAGACCCAATGTGGAGCTAGACACTTTTTTGTTGTACAAGCATTACATGCCATTCCGTTTGTGCCTGGATATACATTGAAGGGCCTGGGGTGCTGCCCTGCCGCCTTATTCGGGGGTGGACAGACCTTGGTGTTTACACTGATGCATCCTTCAGGCAAGCCATTAAGGGGTTCTCTATGTAAGGCTTCTATTGGGGACAAAACTCAGGGTTTGAGGCTAGTTCTGAGCACTGGTCACATGATTGGAGTCGGCACCTAGGCTGAGTTGCTTCACTTTCTTCATCTCCTTTGTATAATGTTAGCAGACAGATCCATACCACAGGTGATGAGCAGTGAACCTGGAGGAGGGGGCATAGAAGGGGGTGGGGGAGGGGTACTGGTTGTCACATGCTGCTTCTGATCATGTGAACAGGGGCCAGGACCAGCAGAGAACTCCTAAATGTATTACGGAAAATGTCTGACTGGATGCCTACAATACTGTATCGTACTCCATGATGCCTCACTCTTAAAGGCAATGTGTCAGAAATGGGACACACTGGGGTGTTTATCATTATATACCACTAAGCGGACCCTTCCTATGCTGTAGACTATGGCCTGCTAGGAGATGGTTCACTGACTCTTCTGCACAGGTCACAGAGCATGCCCACTACCCTCCCATAGAGGACAGTGGGGCTGACTTATCAAGACCAATGGTTTCCGCATCGGTCCTAATGACCCTGACTTATGCCCAGGCACATCCTCTGGGGGGTTCATGCACCTAAAGAGATCTATGCTATTCCTTGCTGGCATCACCTATCTGAGAATTGGCGTGGTGGTCTAAGACTTTGCTCAGCCCCTGATTTACAATGGCCAGTATTCTGGGCACAACTGATAATTCAGGTCCACATGACTGCAGTAAAGCAAATATCTGACCCATGTTCTTGTCCTAGCTGTGCAGGAAATCTAGAGTCAAATGCATCTTTTCTTCTTCTCTTTAGGCCTTTTTATTTCCCACGGTGAGCGGTAAACACCAGGAGCTGAGATACATCACACCGGAGATGGTGAGTGTGTATATACATGGCGGTGCGCAGTATACATGTCATCACTGTACACCCCGTACTGATCTCCTGCCTCTCTCCTCCAGATGACTGTGATCCTGAATGGTCAGTTTGATTCTCTTATTGAGCGCTGTGTGATCATCGACTGCAGATACCCGTACGAGTATGAAGGGGGGCACATAAGGGTGAGTATTGGCTATGAGGAAGGAACTATCGGTTCCGAAACGTGTCCGTTTTTTAAAAGTTCCTTTTAATTTTGGAGAAGCTCTGTATTCCCCCTGAGGCCTCCATGGTGGTGTGGCTGGCATTCTATTCACACATATAGCGCTGTTACAGACTGCAGTGCCATCGAGGTGAATGCAGTGCCAGCCATGCCCCTGGACCCCAGCAATCACTTATCCCCTATCCACAGGTAAGTTTTGTGGCACAACCTCTTTCATCTTGTCACTAGTTTTTAGCAATCCTACAGTCAGCCGCTAGGTTGTAGAAATGGCCTTCAGTGTGGTCTGTGCAGAGATCAGGCGACGTCCATTAGACTTGTTTGTTTTGCCATCTGCCATACTACTTGCCTATGATGTCCCCCCATTACCTGGACTGATGTCAGGACCTTTGTATTCCTTGACAGGGAGCCATCAATCTGTTCATGGAGCAGGAGGTGGAGGACTATCTCCTGAAGAACCCCTTCCAGGCCCAGGACTCCAAGCGAGTGATTATAATCTTCCACTGCGAGTTCTCCTCCGAGCGGGGACCCAGAATGTGAGTTACTGTGCTTGGCTAGTCCTGAGCTGAGCTGACAGGTGGAGACCAATGTGTCCAATCTACACAATGCTCTGTGAGCTCTAAAGGTGTAAGGCATGTCTTAGCTCACAGAGCATTGCCTAGTCTAAATACAGTGGATCCATAGCCTGCAAACCCTACAAGGCAGTCCTGTGCCCAGCTGAGAAGTCATTGCATCCAGTTCAGACAAGGCTCATAAGCTAAACCCCATCTTCACTATACACAATGACCTGGTTAGGTTTCTCGTAGGATTGTGAGCCGTTAGCAGTGTCGGCTGTTCCTTGTTTGGTCGATGGGTTTTAGGGTAGACGTTAACGTGCCTTATCTCACGGTCTTGTCTCTTCACAGGTGCAAGTTCTTACGTGAGAAGGACCGAGACATAAACGAGTACCCCAGTCTGCACTACCCGGAGCTCTACATCTTGTTAGGAGGCTACAAGGATTTCTTCCAGAAGTTCAAGGTAAACGTCATCTCCTATATTGTAGTAATAGGAGCGGCACTGCCATCCCTGGAACTGCCGCTGTACAGTGGATGAGGCTGCTGCTCCTGTTACTTGAATATTACACATGCTCCTTGTGCAATTCAGCCCTCCAAGACTGTGGGGGGAGGGAAGCAATACATATCGGTCGCTGAATTCAGCGCACTGTCATCTTCTAGCAGCAAATAAAACCACATGTGCCCTGAGGACATGAAGGCTCCTCTTTAAATGAGGAGCAATGACTTCTCTTCAGCTAGCTTAGACTCCATTCACACAACTGTGTATTTGAGGTTGGGCTGAGTCTGCAGCACAATAGTCAGATGACCCCTGGAGTGACTTCAGTGTATTTGTTTCTGTTCTAATGACACTGGTCAGGATAGGACCCGCTGTAGTCTCTGGGACAGACTATAGGACGCCCCTCCGCTGGCATGCTTGGCTATGTGAATGGAGCTTTAATTTCCTGTTTGATCTGTATGGAGGTGGTCATGCATTCAAGACCACAACACAGCCGAGGCTCAATATACCCCACCTTATTCTGTGTGAACATGCCCTTAGTATCAGTATCCAAGACTGCCTGTCCCAGGGTTTTCCACAGACTTTACAATACTGGTCATGCCTTGTTTCCAACACATTACACACTGTACATGTGGTGGATAGTGATCTGAAGTGTACGTACCTCGGAGGAGATCTGAGCCCAGGCCACCGACTTGTTAGTACATCTAGATCCCTGGGGCGAACGGGCTTGGCAGGTTTTGTGCCCATAACACTGCTGGTATTGCCATCCCCACAAACCTGCTGCCATGTTCTAGCAGACACCAATGATGCCTCAGCTCTAACGCTGCCATGTTTCTTCCACAGCCTTTCTGTGATCCACAAGGCTACTGCCCCATGCACCACGAAGACTACAAAGAAGATCTGCGGAAGTGTCGCCTGAAGAGCCGGACATGGGCCGGAGAGAAGAGCAAGAGGGAGCTGTACAGCCGCCTGAAGAAGCTCTGAGGACTCTCCACGTCTCCACTGACCGGATTCCAACTTCGGTAATCCATCTTGACCGAAACCTCCTGGGAAGTGGATTGGAGTTCAGTGTCCCTGGACTGCACAGAACCAGGAATGTTTTACTTGGGACTGCCTGGTGCAGCCATGTAAATCCACAAACTCTGGGCCATTTATCTGCACCTTGCTCTAATGAGCCTGACTCTGACCTGTGACCCCTGGAGTCCTGCCCATCACATGACTTAAGCAGGGTCTCCAGGGTCCCACCCTCTTTTAACTCTGCGATGGTTCTTGATGTGAGATCACTGGCTCGGTCTTGCTGTTTTTTTAAAACTTTTATATATTTTTTTTTTTTTTTAACCCTTTCTCAGTTGTTGAGATTTGCTGGATCAAGGCTTCTCTTTATGGCAGCGATCGGCTTCACTTTCTCTTCCGTGGTCCCTGGTATTAAGATGAGGGGTGAAGCCCAAGTCCTGCTTCTACTTATCATGGAAATTCTGAATCGTGTTGTGACCAGGACAGAACCTTGGGGGTGCTCAGGCCCATCACCTCCGACTGGCACAATTGGTTCTCCCCATCTGTAGGCACGCACCAGTCCTGAGCCCCCTCCTCCCCATCAGTGATCGGCCATAACTACTACTCCATTACTCCCGTGCACCTGTCGGATGATTTTAATGTTTCTTTTTTAATTTTAGGGTTTTCTTAACAGTTCCTTTCTATTCTGCATGCACTTACTGTTTGGGTTCTCTCTGCTTTGGTGATTCTTGTGTGTTTAAAGGGGTCTTCCAACACCAACCTATTGATGGGTCAGGGGGTCGGACTCCAGCGCTCCCACAGAAGAAGGGGAAAGTCTCTCAAAGTAACTGAATCTAATTTTTATTTTTTTTATAGTAAATCTTTGAGGTTAATTTTCCATGTTCTCAAATCCTAAAACCCTTCCTGGCGATGGTCCGTAGAAGTTTTATGGGAGTTAAACATGGAAAATTGTTTAAAAACCGCACCAAAAATTCTTTTAAAGTCATTTCTGGATACTTGTTACTTCTTAACCACTGGGAGACGCTGCGGCCTGTTCCCATTGTCTGACATGTACCATGTGACCGATGAACATCAGCAGATCAGTCCCATGTAAGTGGATGTGCTGAGGTGCAATACCAGACACAGCGTGTACACCATGTATGGCGCTGTGCTTGGCGTTCAGCCATCACTGGACTGCTGTGTCATCCCCACTAATCCCATATAGGATCTCTCTTCAGGTTGAGTCATCAGTATGAAAGTCCCAAAAACCCTTCATCTCACGTTTACGCTAATCAGGAGTCACAATACAACTCCCGACTACTCCAGAGCTGCATGTGCTATTCTGCTTTTTGCTGGAAACTGTCAGTAAGCTGGTCATTAGATGCTGTGATCCTATTGTGTTTCCTCTATCACAAGCAGAGTCACTTCATCCTTGGAGATTTCAGCTCTGAAGCATGCAGCGTTGGAGTTAATGCAGAATAAGTGACCTGTAAATGGGGTTCCCTTGTAATCGGCGGCTTTAGTATGGCTGCCCCATAAATGTATAACTGTAGTCACTGTAATGGCCAAGGCTCCACCCCCTTGCCGATCCTATGACTTGTGTTTGTACCTGTACAGGGGTTTGTTTGGTTCTTCTTGTACCGTCTGGACCCGTCCTGTATTTGCAGCCTGAGCTTGGTGTTTCCAGTTCAGGGCTTCTCCGTGTCTGACCGTAGTCGTCTGACTGTCCCAGTGTTCGGTGTCCTGTAGAGATTCTGCCATTTGTATATTTGTATTTTCTCTTACAGGAGAATAAATGACATAAAACCTCTCCAGTGTCTGCGTCATGTTATCGGGGTACCGGGAATATCCTGATGGGCTTCACCATTCAATGCGATTTACACTAAGCCCATCAGTATTGGGGTGTCTGCGGGGCACTAGTGTAACTCTACTGGTATATTTAGGGACTTGGGAACTTGCTTGCCGCTGTGTTTAATGGATACCTGGTCACTCTCTCTGATGCAACAATGTGCCGGCAGGTGAATGTTGGAGGGGTTAGGAGAAGGCAGAAAATACAGGACCTTGTTCAAGAGACCTCTGCAAGTCCCTCACACCCTGGACTGGTGGATTCTGAGAGCCTGCGCCAATTCCCGGTCCTACCATCTTGGAGGCTGCTGGCTCTGGGCACTATGGTGCAGTCTAGGGTCAGGTTGGTGCAGGTAACAGGACAGATGGCTGCACTCCGGGGAGTCTGTAGTGTCTGCTCCGTGGAGGACAAGGCTCGGACCCGGTGGAGGTGCTGGATGTTCATTAGAGAAGAGACTTTTTCTGAAGTGAGACGAATCCTACCCCAGTGATGCAGGGTCTGCCCTGTATGGTCTGACCCCGGGAGGGAAGACTTGGAGCCATTGATGCTACTACAGCAGGGTGAGGTATGTGCGGGCCCTGAAGGGTTTCCCAGACTCACCTAGATGGAGGTTTAGTCTTGAGGTGGGGAAGAGACCATGAGAGCAAGAAATCGTCTTGTGAATCACATTCATGAAACAGAGGAGCCAAATGTTTGATACGAGTTGGTTGTGGCTGGACTGCGGAGGAGCCATTGCTGATACTTGTAGATGGGGATGCTTGAGGTCTACTGAATATTTACCTCAATGCCTGGAAGTTGTGCCAAGATGTAACGGAGACTCCTCAGATTAGACTGGACCGTTCTTCCATCTGGAACTAAACCCAAGAGCTTTAGGGTGAATAGTCCTAAAATGTGAATAATCCACATCTGTAAGGCTTGAAGTAAGTTTAGGGGAGCCAAGGAGAAAAAGGGTGAAGACTAAAAAAACAACTTGTAATCTGGGGAGACCGCTCCCTGAACCAAGGGTTGGGGTATCAGTCATCCCAAGACATGGCTGTGTCCACCCAGATAGAGATCTGGGTGTAACATGTAAAATCTGCAGTAACATCAGGACCGAGGTGTTACTGGCGAGACTGTCGTAGGTTCCCCCTGTCAGTGCCGGCCTGAGAAATCGCGAAGATAAAACTTTGGGGGAGACCAAAAAAAAGTAGTGCCTGATGAAAGTTTCCTTTGGTGTGAAGACGGGATTTGAGGTAATGTGTCCACTGCATCCTGTTCCTTTTTGGGGCCTGGGCCTCAGCGCAGTGGAAGGTCATGGGTCACTTATCTGTTTGGAGGTTTCTACAAGGGGTGACCTATTATGTGGGGTCTTAATCTCGTCTTTGCTACTCTGTGGTCTATGGCTTCTCTCCAAGCTGGTAGCCATCATCTTCAGCTTGGCAGAGACTCTTATTTAGTAACTCTTGGTTTATGGTGGCACTCTCCTAGATACGATGGTCCTCTGTTGTGTTCCCTCGGGTCTACCCAAACAGGCATTAGGTTTTCCTATTAAGAATATCCTCTTCCTACATTAGGGCGGAGGAGCGGAATAACAGCATCGCTCCTGCCGCTACTGGCTTCATGCAGGAGCATAGCGATGTTGCTGGCATCTGTGCCGGCGTCTACACTCCCCGGCATCCGCCTCTCTATTACAGCGGATGCCGGGTCTGTATTCATATATACAAAGCCAAGCGGCAAGATGCCGCTGGCCCTGCGAGCGCGCTCATAGACCAGTCTAGCCTTCACAATGCGAATACCGACCCGACATCCGCTGTAATAGAGAGAGGCGGATGTCGGGTCTGTATTCGCATTGTGAAGGCTAGACTGGTCTATGAGCGCGCACACAGGGCCAGCGGCATCTCGCCACTTGGCTTTGCATATGTGACCCTGCCCACCAATGACGCAACAAAGCCGGAAGACAAAAGATTTTATAGCAACGAAGACTGGTGAGTATGCGACATGGGACAACCCCTTTAAAGATAAGCCTCTCGGACTAGCTGCCCCCAGGCCCTGAAGCCTTAGTGGGCCCATAAGGTGTCTCCCCAGTATCCTGAGACGAGTACTAGAAGCCATACATTATCGGTTGGGGGCTAGTACAGATTTTACATTGGGGTCCAGGGTCTTCATGTTCCGCCTCTGCAGGTTCCTGCTCCTCTCCGTGCTCCTTCAGGTCATTGGGTCTTCTAGGTGATGCTATACAGGGCTCACTGTGGTCCTTGTTGGGTTTCCCACCCCTGTGAACTACTTTGTAATGTCCTGAGATCTTCCTCAGGCCCCCCCGCTCCTATGGATGAGAATGTTATGGGGGCGCTCTGGGGTCAGGCCGGTTCATCTGCGGCCTCCATGAGATTTCTGACGTATCTGCCATCAGGAATAGACGGCCCCATTGTTTATCTCGGATTATTCCCCTTCTATCCATCTTAACCTTTCTGTTACTGCTGATTCCTGGTACAATTATAGTCTGGGATCAGTGACCCTGACCGGATCAGTAGAGCGGAGCGGGCTGAGGCCTCGGCCTACGTGTGCGACACCCAGGACTACAATGACGCACGATTGTAGAAAACGCCTCCTGCTGCAGTCGGTGTATGGCCGTGCTGGCTCTCACAATTGATGGGCACATGGAAGGGGGCGCTTGATCCTATGGCTGACGTGTGCAATACTGAACGGGCGGTGTCAGATTCTACGTTATACAAAACCATTCCAGCAGATATAGCGGCTGATCCTAATCTGATGCTGGGGGTTGATAGAGCGGTTCTTTCATAGTACATGGCTTGTACATACACTAGTCTGCTACTATATGGCGCTGTAGCTTTGTATATACACTATTCTGCCACTAGATGGCGCTGCTGCCCTGTATCCAGGATCTGCCCTGTCACTCTCCAGACACAAGAGGCCACTTGGCTGGTGTCAGCGCTCACTGCTTGCCATAGGGTTGTCGGCAGTGAGGTGACACCTGGATGTGCCTTGTTGGTAATTTTTAGGGAATATTGAGATTCTTCACTATGACTTCTCCAGGTCCCCCCTATGCATGGTGTTCGGGGTCCCTGGAGTACTGGTGTAGGTTCAGGGTCCAGTGTTACGAAGATCCTCACAGTTCATATAAAGTTCGCACCATCTGATCGATAGGCCCTGGTGTGTGGGCGCCATGGGATGCAGCAGCGGATCGATAACCTCGATCTATCCATGACTGGTGTGTAATACAATATAATGAGCTGTCACCCCGCTGCTTATAACATCATATACTGCGGTTGAGGGGCAGCCGCTCCCCTAAATCATGGATCGGACCCAACAGGGAAGAGAAATAAGTGCGGCTCAATGAGAGAGATTCATCAATGGTGACATAAGATCCATGAAACCAATCTCGCACCTCCTGACACTCCGGTTTAGTAAATCTCCCCCTCCCCGCAGAGCGGAGCCCCTGTGGCTGGGAGCAAGCACAGACTGGCCGGGCGCTGACACACTGCACTGCCTGCAGACAGACGCTGGATCCTATGGGACGTGATTCACCGTCAGACACACTTCTGGAAGGTAAATCTATCTGCAAAGTCATCGCCTGATGAGGTCGGGAGACCAAAATACAACCTGACAGCAGCAGCAGCACTGAGTGAATGAGAGCAGAGGGGGCGGGAGAGCTCCGAGCACGAGGAGCTGAAGTCAAACCCCCAAACATGACCATGAGAACTGCAAGAAAATCTGGAAACCTGATCATCCTGCCCTACACTGCCCAAATAACTGCCCCAGAATCCTTAAAGAGGACCTTTCATCACCGCCATCTTCAGTCCCCTGGAATTTCTTCTCCAGCTCCTGACGTCCCAGAGCAATCTGTGCAAGGACCGCCCACCTGACAAGGAAGAGAATAATTAGCATATTGGGTGCAGAAACTAAGAGCCCTGGATGCTGCGGAATGATGGAGGCGAGAGAGAAAACTCCAACAGCGCTAGAATCAGCGGAGCAGCGACTAGAGAAGGATGCAAAGGAGGAAAGGTTCTCCTGAAATAATAAAGCCCAAATAACAGTGCCACGTAGTCCCCCAATAATACCGCCTTACCATATAGGGATCTACAATAAACACCCCCCTAGACTGCTCACAAATAAGAGCGCGGCTCTTCAATTGAGTGATGTTTGGGGACACACACGCAGGGACTGAGCCCTGACAGCCTCAGAATGACACAAGCAACTATGGGCTACATCCAAATACCCTACACAGCTGGGGGTTACTGCAGAGTCCATGGCGGTCCCCTAGAAATATTAGAGATTGCATTTCATGGCACTATGCAGCTGGGGTTGTCCATGGGGGTCCCTACTTTTCACTGTGCCCCAATGCATTATACACCTGAAGCTCCCCTGCTCTAGAGTCACTGCAGAGTCCATGGCGGTCCCCTTGAGATGCTATTCACTGCAGCCCAATGCACTATAAAGCTTCTCTGGCATTGGCTTATTGCAAAGTCCATGGTTGGTCCCTGGAAATATCAACTTCATCCTAATCCATTGAGCAGCTGAAAGTTTCCTTCTATGGCCTTAACAGTTTCCTAGAAATTCTACCCACTGTATCCAAGTGCACACTCAGCTGAAGCGTCCCTGCTCTGGAGAGTCCATGGTGACTCCTTAGAGATGCAATCCACTGCTTCTCCATACACTATTCTGCTGAGGCTTCATTTTCCTGAGCTTGTTGACATGTCCATGATGGTTTCCTAGAAACACTATCCACAGTTTAGCAATGCTTAAGCTTCTCTGCACCGGGGTTACTGCAGAGCCCATGGCGGTTCCCTAGAAACACTATCCACTGTCCTCCAATTCTCTGGGGTTACTGCACAGTCTATGGCTTCACTGCTGTGGGGGTTTTGTCCTGTCTATGATGGTTCCTTATCATTACTACCCACTGTACTCCAATAATCTGGGGTTACTAATAATCTATGGCTTCACTGCTGTGGGGTTGTTGTCAGGCCCATGGCGGTTCTCTATAATTGCTATCCACTGTCCGCCAGTGCTCTGGGGATACTACATAGTATATGGCTTCACTGCTCTGGGGTTGTCAGGTCCATGGCGGTTCTCTATAATTGCTATCCACTGTCCGCCAGTGCTCTGGGGATACTACACAGTATATGGCTTCACTGCTGTGGGGTTGTTGTCAGGCCCATGGCGGTTCTCTATAATTGCTATCCACTATACGCCAGTGCTCTGGGGATACTACATAGTATATGGCTTCACTGCTCTGGGGTTGTCAGGTCCATGGCGGTTCTCTATAATTGCTATCCACTGTCCGCCAGTGCTCTGGGGATACTACACAGTATATGGCTTCACTGCTGTGGGGTTGTTGTCAGGCCCATGGCGGTTCTCTATAATTGCTATCCACTGTCCGCCAGTGCTCTGGGGATACTACACAGTATATGGCTTCACTGCTCTGGGGTTGTCAGGCCCATGGCGGTTCTCTATAATTGCTATCCACTATACGCCAGTGCTCTGGGGATACTACACAGTATATGGCTTCACTGCTGTGGGGTTGTTGTCAGGCCCATGGCGGTTCTCTATAATTGCTATCCACTATACGCCAGTGCTCTGGGGATACTACACAGTATATGGCTTCACTGCTCTGGGGTTGTCAGGCCCATGGCGGTTCTCTATAATTGCTATCCACTATACGCCAGTGCTCTGGGGATACTACATAGTATATGGCTTCACTGCTCTGGGGTTGTCAGGTCCATGGCGGTTCTCTATAATTGCTATCCACTGTCCGCCAGTGCTCTGGGGATACTACATAGTATATGGCTTCACTGCTCTGGGGTTGTCAGGCCCATGGCGGTTCTCTATAATTGCTATCCACTATACGCCAGTGCTCTGGGGATACTACATAGTATATGGCTTCACTGCTCTGGGGTTGTCAGGCCCATGGCGGTTCTCTATAATTGCTATCCACTATACGCCAGTGCTCTGGGGATACTACATAGTATATGGCTTCACTGCTCTGGGGTTGTCAGGCCCATGGCGGTTCTCTATAATTGCTATCCACTATACGCCAGTGCTCTGGGGATACTACACAGTATATGGCTTCACTGCTCTGGGGTTGTCAGGTCCATGGCGGTTCTCTATAATTGCTATCCACTGTCCGCCAGTGCTCTGGGGATACTACATAGTATATGGCTTCACTGCTCTGGGGTTGTCAGGTCCATGGCGGTTCTCTATAATTGCTATCCACTGTCCGCCAGTGCTCTGGGGATACTACATAGTATATGGCTTCACTGCTCTGGGGTTGTCAGGCCCATGGCGGTTCTCTATAATTGCTATCCACTGTCCGCCAGTGCTCTGGGGATACTACATAGTATATGGCTTCACTGCTCTGGGGTTGTCAGGCCCATGGCGGTTCTCTATAATTGCTATCCACTATACGCCAGTGCTCTGGGGATACTACATAGTATATGGCTTCACTGCTCTGGGGTTGTCAGGTCCATGGCGGTTCTCTATAATTGCTATCCACTGTCCGCCAGTGCTCTGGGGTTACTGATGAGTCTATGGCTTCACATCTCTGTAGTTTTTGTAATAATTGGATATCATGGACCTGATTCATCTGTTAACATACAGTTAAGTGCAAATTGACTCCTGGACTCCTGTGAAGTCCTATCCAGAAGCTGAGGCCTCATGAAGTGGAGTCCTGGCCGATATCCGGTTGTGGAAATTCCCTTGCAGCCGCATGGCAGGAGCGCGGACCAGGACGGATTATGTGGAGGAATCTCGGACATGTCTCATACTCTTTGCTACATTCCTGCTCACAAGTGACCTTTGGGGACAGTGATATTTGGAGACAGCTGCTCCCATGATGTCTCAGTATTGTCCTCACCCCCATTGCCAGGGAGGAATGCGGCCATTGATGCCGCTCGGTCTTCTGGGTCCCGGAAACCTCCAGATAACAGCATGATATTTAGGATTATTACAATCATTTCACCCAATATGGAAAGTTTAGTTCCCATCCCAAGTCCTTGAGTCGTCTTCTAGAGCAGCTGTCGTCTTCTTTATAGATGTTCCTTAATTATATCGCCTTCTGGGAAAGCTGAGTCACAGTCATGTCTGCCATTACAGCTCCCACATGGGTCGTCACCCTTCTTTTCTAGGCTTCTGAATGACGAATATAGCTAGTGATACATCCCTGCTCCAGCCACATTGTAACAGTCACTGTCCACATCACTTCTCTAGTCAGATTCAAAGCTGCGTTTATTATTCTGATTTCCTAGAACGCAGAAGCAGAGCATGATGGGATGAAACCAATGGCTGCACCCAAGGTGACGGCTCAGATACCTGTAACATGTCAATATATCTATGGAGATAAGGTTGTGATCTCCTGGGGTCAGAGATGATGGGAGTGATACATCTATGGAGATAAGATTGTGATCTCCTGGGGTCGGGGATGATGGGAGTGATACATCTATGGAGATAAGGTTGTGATCTCCTGGGGTCAGAGATGATGGGAGTGATACATCTATGGAGATAAGGTTGTGATCTCCTGGGGTCAGAGATGATGGGAGTGATACATGGTATGGAGATAAGATTGTGATCTCCTGGGGTCAGGGATGATGGGAGTGATACATGGTATGGAGATAAGATTGTGATCTCCTGGGATCAGGGATGATGGGAGTGATACATCTATGGGGATAAGATTGTGATCTCCTGGGGTCAGAGATGATGGGAGTGATACATGGTATGGAGATAAGGTTGTGATCCGCTGGGGTCAGGGATGATGGGAGTGATACATGGTATGGAGATAAGATTGTGATCTCCTGGGATCAGGGATGATGGGAGTGATACATCTATGGAGATAAGATTGTGATCCGCTGGGGTCAGGGATGATGGGAGTGATACATGGTATGGAGATAAGATTGTGATCTCCTGGGGTCAGGGATGATGGGAGTGATACATCTATGGAGATAAGATTGTGATCTCCTGGGGTCAGGGATGATGGGAGTGATACATGGTATGGAGATAAGATTGTGATCTCCTGGGGTCAGGGATGATGGGAGTGATACATGGTATGGAGATAAGATTGTGATCTCCTGGGGTCAGGGATGATGGGAGTGATACATGGTATGGAGATAAGATTGTGATCTCCTGGGGTCAGGGATGATGGGAGTGATACATGGTATGGAGATAAGATTGTGATCCGCTGGGGTCAGGGATGATGGGAGTGATACATCTATGGAGATAAGATTGTGATCTCCTGGGGTCAGGGATGATGGGAGTGATACATCTATGGAGATAAGATTGTGATCTCCTGGGGTCGGGGATGATGGGAGTTGTGCTGCGCTGGGTCACATAAGGACATTAGACTGTAAATCCTGAGTCGGGGATTATGGGGAGGATAAACAATTGCAGATTAGATAGTGATCTCCTGGGGTCAGAGATGATGGGAGTTATCCATTGTGCCCTAAGGAGATTAGATTGCACAGATTTGTGGCCGGGGATGATGGGACTGACGCACTGTGGATATACCGTCTCTCTCTATAGGAGGTATATATATATATATAGATGGATATATACTGTCCATCCTCTGTAGGACACATAATAAGCAGATAGAGACATAAGATGGAGATGAATCCCCTGCGGTGGGGTCTTAGCGATGGGCTCTGGCGTCTTTCTCTAAGTCGTCTTTAGGGAGTAGATCCGCTCTGTGTCCGGGGATCAGTCCAGTGTCTCAGGGGTAAAGACTCCGAGCCGGGCCCCAATGTCACCCGAAAATATCACAGACATTTACATGAGACAAAACGGCTACAGCCCAGAACCTATAGGAGCGGAGAACCGCCCCATTACCTGATAGTCCCGATTATTACATCTATAACTGCGGCACCGTATATAGGAACATTGTGTATATAGGGCACTGTATATAGCCACATTCTGTATCCAGGGCACTGTATATAGGTACACTCTGCATCTGGGGCATTGTATATAGGAACATTGTGTATATAGGGCACTGTATATAGCCACATTCTGTATCCAGGGCACTGTATATAGGTACACTCTGCATCTGGGGCATTGTATATAGGCACGCTCTGTATCTAGGGCACTGTATATAGGCACGCTCTATAGCTGGTGTATATGGGTACTTTGCCCTACCCCTGTTGCTGTCAGAGCTTGTTGTAGAGTCTTATATACAGACTGTGTGCAGGGTGATGTCATCACATGTGCAGCGTATGACATCATGCTCCATCCTCGGCTCAGGATATAGGAGTGTTATGAATCATGTTGCACTATTTCCAGCAGCCGGATCTCTCCCCGCTCTCTGGGATACAGCTGCTGATGTGGCAGGATTAGTGATGAAATAGCCTGAAATACCAGATCTGAGCAGTCTGGCCTGAGCGGGAATGTGAGCGTCCATAATAGAGATATTACACAGCGGGGGAGGGGAGAAGACTACACCGAGATCATTGGCCTTATTATATCCAGCGCTATGTCATGTTAGAGAAGTGTATATGGCCACGTGTTCTATACTGCACCATCTGAGGGAGATCGCCTATAGAGGGATGATGTAAGAGCGGCGCTGACCTCTGCCCTGCTGCTTTCTTCCTCTCCCCTCCTCCTCGGACTCTGAACTTACAGAAGACGTCACTTTACTCCTAATAAGATAGATTGCAAAGTTCTCATAGATATATATATATATATATATATATATATATATATATATATATATATATATACTTGCTGGTACCCGCGACTTGGTCTGCGGTGATTGTAGCAGTGGGTATATACAGGCGCGGGTAAGGTTTTCGTACTGTGTATAAGGGATGGGATATGAAATGTAACTTTGTATCTTGTTGTTTCTGTAATTCAGAGAATACGTGAGACTTTTGTGTTGCAGTTACTTTGTATTTGCGCTGCTATATATACGGTGTTGTGAGAAACTTTACATAGTGACTTTGGGACAGAAATATTTGAAGTTAACCCTTTCCCGCCGATGGCATTTTTTGATTTTCGTTTTTGACTCCCCTCCTTCTAAACCCCATAACTTTTTTATTTCTCCGCTCCCAGAGCCATATGAGGTCTTGATCGTTGCGGGACAAATTTTTCTTCATGATGCTACTATTAATTATTCTATATAATGTACTGGGAAGCAGGGAAAATATTCAGAATGGGGTGGATTTCAAGAAAAAATGCATTTCTGCGACTTTCTTACGGGCTTTGGTTTTACGGCGTTCACTGTGCAACCAAAATGACATGTCCCCTGTATTCTGTGTTTCGTTACGATTTCAGAGATACCAAATTTATATGGTGTCATTTACATTTTGATCCCTTAAAAAAAATCCAAAACTGTGTTAAAAAATTATTTTTTGAAAAGTCGCCATATTTCGACAGTCGCAACTTTTTTATACATGTGTGTACGGGGATGTATAGGGCGTCGTTTTTTGCGGGACCGGGTGTACTTTGTAGTTCTACCATTTTCCGGAAATGTTATTGCTTTGATAACTTTTTATTCAAATTTTTATCAGAATGAAAACAGTGAAAAAATGGCGTTTTGGCACTTTTGACCATTTTTCCCGCTACGGCGTTTACCAAACAGGAAAAATATTTGTATAGCTTTGTAGAGCGGGCGATTTCGGACGTGGGGATACCTAACATGTATGTGTTTCACAGTTTTTAACTACTTTTATATGTGTTCTAGGGAAAGGGGGGGTGATTTGAATTTTTAATCCTTTTTATTTTTTTTTTATATTTTTTTTACTTTTTTTAAACTTTTTTTTTGCATTTATTAGACCGCCTAGGGGTATTGACATGGGTGGGCGGTGTCGCGGATTGTCAGAGCGGTGGGGGTCGGCAAACATGGCTGCTCTGGAGCGTTAAAGAGCCTCCTGGAGTATTGGTAAGGTGAGGGGCAAAGTGGTAAAGTATATGTATATGTGATTGTGTGGGGTTAGGGGCGAGGCTGCAGAGGGTAATAGGAATTTTGGGGCTTGCTATGGTCCAAAGTGTGTGAGATTGCAGAGATGGTGGTGTGAGTTTGGGTTTTGTGGGGGTCCTGGCACAAACGTATGTGCGCTATTGTGACGAAAAGTAGCCTATTGTGCAATCGGGTGTATTAACTATGTTTGTGGAAAATTTCAGCCAAATCGGTCGAGCTGTTTTTCCGTGATTGAGGAACAAACATCCAAACACACAAACCCACAAACTTTCACATTTATAATATTAATAGGATAGGATATAATTACTAATCCATGTAAAAATGACCCACAATGGAAGCAAAATAGGAAGACGGAGGAAAGGGAGGAGGCTGCTGTGAGAGGGGAAGGGAGAGCAGCTGCGAGGAGACAACAGCTTGTCAAAAAATGTCGTAAGACCCAACTTTCCATGGAGTCGTATAATAGGAAACTCACCATCATGACCTAAATTCACCTGTAATGTGCACGGAATGACAATAGTCGCTGACTAAGATCAGGTAAATACTTCTGCTTTCATTCATTCCATAACATCGGAGTCATCGCAGACAACACAAAAGTGACACAAAGATGTCTATGGAAGAACATCACAACCTAATTACTGAATATGAAGACAATTCCTGAAATACCTGAGATGTTACTAAGTAACTAAACCAGTCCTGCTTGTCTATAAGATACTGACCTCCGCCTGCGATATATCTGTGGAGACACTATACATATTACATAATGTCCTCAGTCACTAAAGAAACATTACCATAACCTAGATGTATATGGACCCCGGGGGACAGAACAGCACCAACCTATGATCAGTCACTGTGCACACAGAACAGATTAGTCATCCTGTATTATACCCCAGAGCTGCGCTCACTATTCTGCTGGTACAGTCACTGTGTACATACATTACATTACTTATCCTGTATTATACTCCAGAGCTGTGCTCACTATTCTGCTGGTACAGTCACTGTGTACATACATTACATTACTTATCCTGTATTATACCCCAGAGCTGTGCTCACTATTCTGCTGGTGCAGTCACTGTGTACATACATTACATTACTTATCCTGTATTATACCCCAGAGCTGCGCTCACTATTCTGCTGGTACAGTCACTGTGTACATACATTACATTACTTATCCTGTATTATACTCCAGAGCTGCGCTCACTATTCTGCTGGTACAGTCACTGTGTACATACATTACATTACTTATCCTGTATTATACTCCAGAGCTGCGCTCACTATTCTGCTGGTGCAGTCACTGTGTACATACATTACATTACTTATCCTGTATTATACTCCAGAGCTGCGCTCACTATTCTGCTGGTGCAGTCACTGTGTACATACATTACATTACTTATCCTGTATTATACTCCAGAGCTGCGCTCACTATTCTGCTGGTACAGTCACTGTGTACATACATTACATTACTTATCCTGTATTATACTCCAGAGCTGCGCTCACTATTCTGCTGGTGCAGTCACTGTGTACATACATTACATTACTTATCCTGTATTATACTCCAGAGCTGCGCTCACTATTCTGCTGGTGCAGTCACTGTGTACATACATTACATTACTTATCCTGTATTATACTCCAGAGCTGCGCTCACTATTCTGCTGGTGCAGTCACTGTGTACATACATTACATTACTTATCCTGTATTATACTCCAGAGCTGCGCTCACTATTCTGCTGGTGCAGTCACTGTGTACATACATTACATTACTTATCCTGTATTATACTCCAGAGCTGCGCTCACTATTCTGCTGGTACAGTCACTGTGTACATACATTACATTACTTATCCTGTATTATACTCCAGAGCTGCGCTCACTATTCTGCTGGTACAGTCACTGTGTACATACATTACATTACTTATCCTGTATTATACTCCAGAGCTGCGCTCACTATTCTGCTGGTACAGTCACTGTGTACATACATTACATTACTTATCCTGTATTATACTCCAGAGTTGCGCTCACTATTCTGCTGGTACAGTCACTGTGTACATACATTACATTACTTATCCTGTATTATACTCCAGAGCTGCGCTCACTATTCTGCTGGTACAGTCACTGTGTACATACATTACATTACTTATCCTGTATTATACTCCAGAGCTGCGCTCACTATTCTGCTGGTACAGTCACTGTGTACATACATTACATTACTTATCCTGTATTATACTCCAGAGCTGCGCTCACTATTCTGCTGGTACAGTCACTGTGTACATACATTACATTACTTATCCTGTATTATACTCCAGAGCTGCGGTCACTATTCTGCTGGTGCAGTCACTGTGTACATACATTACATTACTTATCCTGTATTATACTCCAGAGCTGCGCTCACTATTCTGCTGGTACAGTCACTGTGTACATACATTACATTACTTATCCTGTATTATACCCCAGAGCTGCGCTCACTATTCTTGCCTCAGCCTGTGATACTAGTTGGGTACAGGCAGTGTGGAGGATTATTTTTGGTCATTCTTCTATTGTTATACATTGGATATCCCCTGTATTGTCCCTCCCTGTATACTGATACCTGGTGATGTCACTCTTGTGCACGGACACTGTATATAACGACATTCATTATTAACCCTCCGCTGACAGTACACAATCACTTCTGGTTTTCCTTCCCGTTCTGCACACTTGTGTCCCTTGTGTTATGTTGCAGCACTAGACCTCTATAAGGAGGGTAGAGTACGAGGTTTTCACTATTAGAATCCTCTGGATAAGTCTCCTCAGGTCTGGGGAGGGGTCACAGGTCACAGCGAACAAGAGAGCGCCGGTAATTACATTGTACAGGAGGTAAGAGAATACGGATGTGAGGGATAGAGTTACCCTGCACAATAGTGAGCGCAGCGGGCGGCTGCAGAGTGTAACCCTATACACAAGCATCAGTGTAACACACCGCTACAATATAATACTATACAGTATGTACAGCCGGTATAAGGTATACATCTCCTGTATATAGTCATATGGAGCATGCCGGTATAACCTGGGTATATCCTATCCTTCCTCCTATATCCTACTATTAATGATTTAATTAAATAATTAATTATTATTAATTAATATTTGGATGTTTGTTCCTCAATCAGGTGAAAATGGCAGAGCGGATTTGCCTGAAATTTGGCACATAGATAGATAGGAACCCCGAATTAAACATGGGCTACTTTTTATCACGTCACTTCATGACTGCTATCCTATCCGTAAACGGCTCAAGGACCTGTGAGGACATTATCAAGGGTCCTTTAATCTAGTCTGAACATAAATTTGTTCATAGCGGTCGTGAAGTGAAGTAATTTACCAGGATAAAAAGTAGCCCATGTTTAATTCGGGGTTCCTATCTATCTATGTGCCAAATTTCAGGCAAATCCGTTCTGCCGTTTTCGCCTGATTGAGGAACAAACATCCAAACTTTCACATTTTGGATAGGATAGGATGAGACTAAAGGACCCTTGATGACGTCATCACAGGTCCTTGAGTGGTTTTCGGATAGGATCACAGTATTGTGTGGGCGGAGCTATATAGGATGAAACTGGATAGTGTGGAAGCAGCAGAAAAGAAGGAGAGGACAGAACATGCAGGCTATTGCCTAAATATAAGCGAATCATCGCCAACAAGGACACGCAGACGAGGCCGCGGGCAGATGCCAGTAATTCTGTATGTACAGCTGGTATATAGTATATTTATTACTCAGGTATTACCACGTGAGCAATAACTCCAGAAATCTCCACCTATGAACCTGGTATTGGACGGCTGTGATCGGGCCGGGGGGAGGGGGTGTCTAGTCACGGGGGGTTGGGCTGTGATCCCTGAATGTGGACAGTGATGAATAACCTGGGGACCCGCCCCTATGTCAAACCCTGTCTGGGGTCAGCCCCTCTGACAGACAGATCCAGGCTGTCGCTGGTGATCTGGTTTATGGTAACAGCCCCGCCCCCTGTCTGTCATGGCAGCACATCACCCATAACCGGGGACCTCCAGCTATCATATGTCTGTATCCAGCTCTGATAGACAATATGGCTCCAAGTCATGGCCGTCAGACCTCCTGTTAGTAATGGCGAAGCCGCCCCCTACGACCTCAGCCTGCGCGTCCTGCAACAATAGCGGTTGTCAGACGCCTCTTGTGCCAGACAATGAGGATAATCATTTCCTTTCCTCCAAATCTGAGGATGAGGCCGAAATCTCTGAGCATTGGGACCGCCCCTGTCTGTCTCACAGGGAGACATTGATAAGAAGCAGCAGCTGGCCATGGACGCCGTCCAGGAGACCTGGAAACAGGAGCGGGCCCCGCCGACACAAGCACTGGATTATAATCATGTGTATGGCAGGACTACAAGGAGGCGCCGACACTGCGCTGACCAGAGAGGGCGCTGCCCTGACCCATCACAGCACTGGCTCACCCCAGACTGCACTCCCAGCATGCACCACAGCCAGACCTGCCAACTTACACAGCACACCAAGAGGGGCAAAATGTGCGGCGCGCCATGTGCACCACAGAAAATGTAGCTGCGGCCATTTTTACATTGACTCCGCCCATTCTCTTCATGCCCCCACACAGTATAATAACCCTACAGTCACCCTAATATTATATACCCCCGTATTGTAATGTTCTCCTCAAACTGCCCACAGTATTAAGTCCATCTCCTCGTGCCCCAATTTAAACTGGGGGCAGATAGAGGGGGGCATTAAATGGGGCAGTTGCCTCTGGTTGTCCCCAGTTTAATGCCCCCCTTTCATCTGCCCCTAGTTTATTTGCCCCCTTCAACAGTCCTCAGTTTAATGTCCCCCTTCATCTGACACCTATTTAATGCCCCCTTTCATCTGCCCCTAGTTTATTTGCCCCCTTCAACAGTCCTCAGTTTAATGTCCCCCTTCGTCTGCCTCCAATTTAATGTCTGCCCTTCATTTGCCCCTAGTTTATTTGCCGCCTTCAACAGTCCTCAGTTTAATGCCCCCCTTTCATCTGCCACTAGTTTATTTGCCCCCTTCAACAGTCCTCAGTTTAATGTCCACCTTCATCTGTCACCAATTTAATGCCCCCCTTCATCTGCCTCCAATTTAATGTCCACCCTTCATCTAGCCCCAGTTTAATTGCCCCCCCAACATCTGCCACCAGTTTAATTGCCCCAACATCTGCCACCAGTTTAATGGCCCCCCCTTTAGTCTAATGCACCCGCCTCCCCATAGTTCAAAATAAAACCTCTGCTCCTCCCCTTTCCTTGCTCTTCCCCTCTGTCTCTCCTGGAGTGTACAGGGAGCTGCGGGCGCGGTGTGAGTGATGTCATCACATCATATCTACAGCTCGCATAGCTGGGGCACGCAGGGGCAGAGGGGTGAGGTGGGCGCTGTGTCTGTTCCTCCTTCACCACTGTATTCAACTCATTTGCGTCCTCTTCCAAAACAGATGAGTTGAATCCAGGACCCTCTGACCGATACTGCGGGACACAATCCACAACGGTCCGCAGAATTTCGGGAGGTGTGATCACAGCAGAGGACGAGGGGTGTTACTTGTTACACATGTTGTCCTGTACAATGAGGGGGCAGTGCGGGTCATCTCTGCTACCTCCATTGAAATGAATGGAGTGGTGCGCGCTGCCTGACCTCCGGTCCACGAAGAACATCTCCTGCCGCTCTGTCCGGCCGCCCCCCCCCCCCCCAACTGAACCCTAGCCTAGAAAAATAAAACTGAGAACGGGAGACAACCATCTGCGCAGGGCGCCTTATATTTGTGGGGTCAGATCTGCTTCTAGATAACAAATATTACCAGAAAGATGGCGGCTAAGGGGACACGGAAAACACTGCAAGTCTCAATACAAAACAGAGACGATACTGTGTGAACATGTCCTTAGGGCGCGGTCACATGTAATGGCTGCAGCACAGGAGGCCGGGACTCTGTAGAAGGTGCAGGCGGTTCTCTATGGTTACCATGTAGCGGTGGTATATACAGTATACGGCTGGGGATCGCGCTCCTCACTGCAGGAATGCCAGTAAACAAGGCTCATAATTAATGGCCATTAATCTCCTGTCAGACCCGTCCTTGGGCCTTGTGCACACCACACGTGACGGTTCACACTTCGTTATCTACAGTTGATGGAGGCGCCATATCTGCACCAGGCGTCAGTCACTGCACCCGCTATACACCTCCGCTATACACCTCCGCTATACACCACCGCTATACACCACCGCTATACACCTCCGCTATACACCTCCGCTATACACCACCGCTATACACCTCCGCTATACACCTCCGCTATACACCACCGCTATACACCTCCGCTATACACCACCGCTATACACCTCCGCTATACACCTCCGCTATACACCACCGCTATACACCTCCGCTATACACCTCCGCTATACACCACCGCTATACACCTCCGCTATACACCACCGCTATACACCTCCGCTATACACCACCGCTATACACCACCGCTATACACCTCCGCTATACACCTCCGCTATACACCACCGCTATACACCTCCGCTATACACCACCGCTATACACCTCCGCTATACACCTCCGCTATACACCACCGCTATACACCTCCGCTATACACCTCCGCTATACACCACCGCTATACACCTCCGCTATACACCACCGCTATACACCTCCGCTATACACCTCCGCTATACACCACCGCTATACACCTCCGCTATACACCACCGCTATACACCTCCGCTATACACCTCCGCTATACACCACCGCTATACACCACCGCTATACACCTCCGCTATACACCACCGCTATACACCTCCGCTATACACCTCCGCTATACACCACCGCTATACACCACCGCTATACACCTCCGCTATACACCTCCGCTATACACCACCGCTATACACCACCGCTATACACCTCCGCTATACACCACCGCTATACACCACCGCTATACACCTCCGCTATACACCTCCGCTATACACCACCGCTATACACCTCCGCTATACACCACCGCTATACACCTCCGCTATACACCTCCGCTATACACCACCGCTATACACCTCCGCTATACACCACCGCTATACACCTCCGCTATACACCACCGCTATACACCACCGCTATACACCACCGCTATACACCTCCGCTATACACCTCCGCTATACACCACCGCTATACACCTCCGCTATACACCACCGCTATACACCTCCGCTATACACCTCCGCTATACACCACCGCTATACACCTCCGCTATACACCTCCGCTATACACCACCGCTATACACCTCCGCTATACACCACCGCTATACACCACCGCTATACACCTCCGCTATACACCTCCGCTATACACCACCGCTATACACCTCCGCTATACACCACCGCTATACACCTCCGCTATACACCTCCGCTATACACCACCGCTATACACCTCCGCTATACACCTCCGCTATACACCACCGCTATACTCCTCCGCTATACACCACCGCTATACACCTCCGCTATACACCACCGCTATACACCACCGCTATACACCTCCGCTATACACCTCCGCTATACACCACCGCTATACACCTCCGCTATACACCTCCGCTATACACCACCGCTATACACCTCCGCTATACACCTCCGCTATACACCACCGCTATACACCACCGCTATACACCTCCGCTATACACCTCCGCTATACACCTCCGCTATACACCACCGCTATACACCTCCGCTATACACCTCCGCTATACACCACCGCTATACACCTCCGCTATACACCACCGCTATACACCTCCGCTATACACCACCGCTATACACCTCCGCTATACACCACCGCTATACACCTCCGCTATACACCTCCGCTATACACCACCGCTATACACCTCCGCTATACACCTCCGCTATACACCACCGCTATACACCACCGCTATACACCTCCGCTATACACCTCCGCTATACACCTCCGCTATACACCACCGCTATACACCTCCGCTATACACCTCCGCTATACACCTCCGCTATACACCTCCGCTATACACCACCGCTATACACCTCCGCTATACACCACCGCTATACACCTCCGCTATACACCTCCGCTATACACCACCGCTATACACCTCCGCTATACACCACCGCTATACACCTCCGCTATACACCACCGCTATACACCACCGCTATACACCTCCGCTATACACCACCGCTATACACCTCCGCTATACACCTCCGCTATACACCACCGCTATACACCTCCGCTATACACCTCCGCTATACACCACCGCTATACACCTCCGCTATACACCTCCGCTATACACCACCGCTATACACCTCCGCTATACACCACCGCTATACACCTCCGCTATACACCACCGCTATACACCACCGCTATACACCTCCGCTATACACCACCGCTATACACCTCCGCTATACACCACCGCTATACACCACCGCTATACACCTCCGCTATACACCTCCGCTATACACCACCGCTATACACCTCCGCTATACACCACCGCTATACACCTCCGCTATACACCTCCGCTATACACCTCCGCTATACACCACCGCTATACACCTCCGCTATACACCACCGCTATACACCTCCGCTATACACCTCCGCTATACACCACCGCTATACACCTCCGCTATACACCACCGCTATACACCTCCGCTATACACCTCCGCTATACACCACCGCTATACACCTCCGCTATACACCACCGCTATACACCTCCGCTATACACCTCCGCTATACACCACCGCTATACACCACCGCTATACACCTCCGCTATACACCACCGCTATACACCTCCGCTATACACCTCCGCTATACACCACCGCTATACACCTCCGCTATACACCACCGCTATACACCTCCGCTATACACCACCGCTATACACCTCCGCTATACACCACCGCTATACACCACCGCTATACACCACCGCTATACACCTCCGCTATACCCCACCGCTATACACCACCGCTATACACCACCGCTATACACCACCGCTATACACCACCGCTATACACCTCCGCTATACACCATCGCTATACACCTCCGCTATACACCTCCGCTATACACCACCGCTATACACCTCCGCTATACACCTCCGCTATACACCACCGCTATACACCACCGCTATACACCTCCGCTATACACCACCGCTATACACCACCGCTATACACCTCCGCTATACACCTCCGCTATACACCACCGCTATACACCTCCGCTATACACCACCGCTATACACCTCCGCTATACACCTCCGCTATACACCACCGCTATACACCTCCGCTATACACCACCGCTATACACCTCCGCTATACACCACCGCTATACACCTCCGCTATACACCACCGCTATACACCTCCGCTATACACCTCCGCTATACACCTCCCAGAGTCAGTGGGACAGGCCTAGGTGTCGGGTGTCGTCCTGGTGTCTGTCCCAACTACAACTCTATGCGCAGTGATGTCACTACAGGGCGCTACCGAGGGAGACTGGACCCGATTCTGGGCAACAGGGGGGGGGAGGGGGGGGGGGGTAAGTATTGGTGTAATTCTTTCTTCGAGTTCACTGAGGGAGTCACATGGAGGGGCCACAAGGCGGACATAATACTGTGGGGGGCCACAAGAGGGTGTGATACTGTATGTGGGGGGCATTATAGTATACGGGGGCACAGGCGAGGATATATGGTTATCATACACCTGGTCAGACCACCGCACCGCCATCTTGTCACACACCGCACAGGGCTCATACTGTATATTACATGTATACAGCGTGTTACATATTATCCTGTGACCCCGCCAGTCCTGGGGGAGGAGGGGAAGGTAAGAAGGGCGATTGCGCCAGGTGGCTCAGTAATGGCGGCATCCTTCTGTATGATCCAGGCACTGTAAGGATTCGCTTATCTTATCTTATTTGCATTGGGTTTTATTCTCGGGGAGATTTTTCACACTTTATAATATTTTTCACATTTCTTTCCTTGTGAAGGGATTTTTATTTTTTAGTGTTTTATCCTGTCAGGTGACATCACACCCCTGGGCTCCAGCTTCTAGGGGCTGTCACCCAGCTTTCTCTGGATCCTGTCAGGTGACATCACACCTCTGGGCTCCAGCTTCTAGGGGCTGTCACCCAGCTTTCTCTGGATCCTGTCAGGTGACATCACACCTCTGGGCTCCAGCTTCTAGGGGGCTGTCACCCAGCTTTCTCTGGATCCTGTCAGGTGACATCACACCTCTGGGCTCCAGCTTCTAGGGGCTGTCACCCAGCTTTCTCTGGATCCTGTCAGGTGACATCACACCTCTGGGCTCCAGCTTCTAGGGGCTGTCACCCAGCTTTCTCTCGATCCTGTCAGGTGACATCACACCTCTGGGCTCCAGCTTCTAGGGGCTGTCACCCAGCTTTCTCTGGATCCTGTCAGGTGACATCACACCTCTGGGCTCCAGCTTCTAGGGGCTGTCACCCAGCTTTCTCTCGATCCTGTCAGGTGACATCACACCTCTGGGCTCCAGCTTCTAGGGGCTGTCACCCAGCTTTCTCTGGATCCTGTCAGGTGACATCACACCTCTGGGCTCCAGCTTCTAGGGGCTGTCACCCAGCTTTCTCTGGATCCTGTCAGGTGACATCACACCTCTGGGCTCCAGCTTCTAGGGGCTGTCACCCAGCTTTCTCTGGATCCTGTCAGGTGACATCACACCTCTGGGCTCAGCTTCTAGGGGCTGTCACCCAGCTTTCTCTGGATCCTGTCAGGTGACATCACACCCCTGGGCTCCAGCTTCTAGGGGCTGTCACCCAGCTTTCTCTGGATCCTGTCAGGTGACATCACACCCCTGGGCTCCAGCTTCTAGGGGCTGTCACCCAGCTTTCTCTGGATCCTGTCAGGTGACATCACACCTCTGGGCTCAGCTTCTAGGGGCTGTCACCCAGCTTTCTCTGCATCCTGTCAGGTGACATCACACCCCTGGGCTCCAGCTTCTAGGGGCTGTCACCCAGCTTTCTCTGGATCCTGTCAGGTGACATCACACCCCTGGGCTCCAGCTTCTAGGGGCTGTCACCCAGCTTTCTCTGGATCCTGTCAGGTGACATCACACCTCTGGGCTCAGCTTCTAGGGGCTGTCACCCAGCTTTCTCTGGATCCTGTCAGGTGACATCACACCCCTGGGCTCCAGCTTCTAGGGGCTGTCACCCAGCTTTCTCTGGATCCTGTCAGGTGACATCACACCTCTGGGCTCCAGCTTCTAGGGGCTGTCACCCAGCTTTCTCTGGATCCTGTCAGGTGACATAACACCTCTGGGCTCCAGCTTCTAGGGGCTGTCACCCAGCTTTCTCTGGATCCTGTCAGGTGACATCACACCCCTGGGCTCCAGCTTCTAGGGGCTGTCACCCAGCTTTCTCTGGATCCTGTCAGGTGACATCACACCCCTGGGCTCCAGCTTCTAGGGGCTGTCACCCAGCTTTCTCTGGATCCTGTCAGGTGACATCACACCCCTGGGCTCCAGCTTCTAGGGGGCTGTCACCCAGCTTTCTCTGGATCCTGTCAGGTGACATCACACCTCCGGGCTCCAGCTTCTAGGGGCTGTCACCCAGCTTTCTCTGGATCCTGTCAGGTGACATCACACCTCCGGGCTCCAGCTTCTAGGGGCTGTCACCCAGCTTTCTCTGGATCCTGTCAGGTGACATCACACCTCCGGGCTCCAGCTTCTAGGGGCTGTCACCCAGCTTTCCCTGGATCCTGTCAGGTGACATCACACCTCCGGGCTCCAGCTTCTAGGGGCTGTCACCCAGCTTTCCCTGGATCCTGTCAGGTGACATCACACCTCCGGGCTCCAGCTTCTAGGGGCTGTCACCCAGCTTTCCCTGGATCCTGTCAGGTGACATCACACCTCTGGGCTCCAGCTTCTAGGGGCTGTCACCCAGCTTTCCCTGGATCCTGTCAGGTGACATCACACCTCTGGGCTCCAGCTTGTAGGGACTGTCACCCAGCTTTCTCTGGATCCTGTCAGGTGACATCACACCTCTGGGCTCCAGCTTCTAGGGGCTGTCACCCAGCTTTCTCTGGATCCTGTCAGGTGACATCACACCCCTGGGCTCCAGCTTCTAGAGGCTGTCACCCAGCTTTCTCTGGATCCTGTCAGGTGACATCACACCTCTGGGCTCCAGCTTCTAGGGGCTGTCACCCAGCTTTCCCAGGATCCTGTCAGGTGACATAACACCCCTGGGCTCCAGCTTCTAGGGGCTGTCACCCAGCTTTCCCAGGATCCTGTCAGGTGACATCACACCTCTGGGCTCCAGCTTCTAGGGGCTGTCACCCAGCTTTCTCTGGATCCTGTCCGGTGACATCACACCTCCGGGCTCCAGCTTCTAGGGGCTGTCACCCAGCTTTCCCTGGATCCTGTCAGGTGACATCACACCTCTGGGCTCCAGCTTGTAGGGACTGTCACCCAGCTTTCTCTGGATCCTGTCAGGTGACATCACACCCCTGGGCTCCAGCTTCTAGGGGGCTGTCACCCAGCTTTCTCTGGATCCTGTCAGGTGACATAACACCTCTGGGCTCCAGCTTCTAGGGGCTGTCACCCAGCTTTCTCTGGATCCTGTCACGTGACATCACACCTCTGGGCTCCAGCTTCTAGGGGCTGTCACCCAGCTTTCTCTGGATCCTGTCAGGTGACATCACACCTCTGGGCTCCAGCTTCTAGGGGCTGTCACCCAGCTTTCTCTGGATCCTGTCAGGTGACATCACACCCCTGGGCTCCAGCTTCTAGGGGCTGTCACCCAGCTTTCTCTGGATCCTGTCAGGTGACATCACACCTCCGGGCTCCAGCTTCTAGGGGCTGTCACCCAGCTTTCTCTGGATCCTGTCAGGTGACATCACACCTCTGGGCTCCAGCTTCTAGGGGCTGTCACCCAGCTTTCTCTGGATCCTGTCAGGTGACATCACACCCCTGGGCTCCAGCTTCTAGGGGCTGTCACCCAGCTTTCTCTGGATCCTGCCAGGTGACATCACACCTCTGGGCTCAGCTTCTAGGGGCTGTCACCCAGCTTTCTCTGGATCCTGTCAGGTGACATCACACCTCTGCGCTCAGCTTCTAGGGGCTGTCACCCAGCTTTCTCTGGATCCTGTCAGGTGACATCACACCTCTGGGCTCCAGCTTCTAGGGGCTGTCACCCAGCTTTCTCTGGATCCTGTCAGGTGACATCACACCCCTGGGCTCCAGCTTCTAGGGGCTGTCACCCAGCTTTCTATGGATCCTGTCAGGTGACATCACACCTCTGGGCTCCAGCTTCTAGGGGCTGTCACCCAGCTTTCTCTGGATCCTGTCAGGTGACATCACACCTCTGGGCTCCAGCTTCTAGGGGCTGTCACCCAGCTTTCTCTGGATCCTGTCAGGTGACATCACACCCCTGGGCTCCAGCTTCTAGGGGCTGTCACCCAGCTTTCTCCGGATCCTGTCAGGTGACATCACACCCCTGGGCTCCAGCTTCTAGGGGCTGTCACCCAGCTTTCTCTGGATCCTGTCAGGTGACATCACACCCCTGGGCTCCAGCTTCTAGGGGCTGTCACCCAGCTTTCTCCGGATCCTGTCAGGTGACATCACACCCCTGGGCTCCAGCTTCTAGGGGCTGTCACCCAGCTTTCTCTCGATCCTGTCAGGTGACATCACACCCCTGGGCTCCAGCTTCTAGGGGCTGTCACCCAGCTTTCTCTCGATCCTGTCAGGTGACATCACACCCCTGGGCTCCAGCTTCTAGGGGCTGTCACCCAGCTTTCTCTGGATCCTGTCAGGTGACATCACACCTCTGGGCTCCAGCTTCTAGGGGCTGTCACCCAGCTTTCTCTGGATCCTGTCAGGTGACATCACACCTCTGGGCTCCAGCTTCTAGGGGCTGTCACCCAGCTTTCTCTGGATCCTGTCAGGTGACATCACACCCCTGGGCTCCAGCTTCTAGGGGCTGTCACCCAGCTTTCTCTGGATCCTGTCAGGTGACATCACACCTCTGGGCTCCAGCTTCTAGGGGCTGTCACCCAGCTTTCCCTGGATCCTGTCAGGTGACATCACACCTCTGGGCTCCAGCTTCTAGGGGCTGTCACCCAGCTTTCTCTGGATCCTGTCAGGTGACATCACACCTCTGGGCTCCAGCTTCTAGGGGCTGTCACCCAGCTTTCTCTGGATCCTGTCAGGTGACATCACACCTCTGGGCTCCAGCTTCTAGGGGCTGTCACCCAGCTTTCTCTGGATCCTGTCAGGTGACATCACACCTCTGGGCTCCAGCTTCTAGGGGCTGTCACCCAGCTTTCTCTCGATCCTGTCAGGTGACATCACACCCCTGGGCTCCAGCTTCTAGGGGGCTGTCACCCAGCTTTCTCTGGATCCTGTCAGGTGACATAACACCTCTGGGCTCCAGCTTCTAGGGGCTGTCACCCAGCTTTCTCTGGATCCTGTCACGTGACATCACACCTCTGGGCTCCAGCTTCTAGGGGCTGTCACCCAGCTTTCTCTGGATCCTGTCAGGTGACATCACACCTCTGGGCTCCAGCTTCTAGGGGCTGTCACCCAGCTTTCTCTGGATCCTGTCAGGTGACATCACACCCCTGGGCTCCAGCTTCTAGGGGCTGTCACCCAGATTTCTCCGGATCCTGTCAGGTGACATCACACCTCTGGGCTCCAGCTTCTAGGGGCTGTCACCCAGCTTTCTCTGGATCCTGTCAGGTGACATCACACCTCTGGGCTCCAGCTTCTAGGGGCTGTCACCCAGCTTTCTCTCGATCCTGTCAGGTGACATCACACCCCTGGGCTCCAGCTTCTAGGGGGCTGTCACCCAGCTTTCTCTGGATCCTGTCAGGTGACATCACACCTCTGGGCTCCAGCTTGTAGGGGCTGTCACCCAGCTTTCTCTGGATCCTGTCAGGTGACATCACACCCCTGGGCTCCAGCTTCTAGGGGCTGTCACCCAGATTTCTCCGGATCCTGTCAGGTGACATCACACCTCTGGGCTCCAGCTTCTAGGGGCTGTCACCCAGCTTTCTCCGGATCCTGTCAGGTGACATCACACCTCTGGGCTCAGCTTCTAGGGGCTGTCACCCAGCTTTCTCTGGATCCTGTCAGGTGACATCACACCCCTGGGCTCCAGCTTCTAGGGGCTGTCACCCAGCTTTCTCTGGATCCTGTCAGGTGACATCGCACCTCTGGGCTCCAGCTTCTAGGGGCTGTCACCCAGCTTTCTCTGGCTGCTGTCAGGTGACATCACACCTCTGGGCTCCAGCTTCTAGGGGCTGTCACCCAGCTTTCCCTGGATCCTGTCAGGTGACATCACACCTCTGGGCTCCAGCTTCTAGAGGCTGTCACCCAGCTTTCTCTGGATCCTGTCAGGTGACATCACACCCCTGGGCTCCAGCTTCTAGGGGCTGTCACCCAGCTTTCTCCGGATCCTGTCAGGTGACATCACACCTCTGGGCTCCAGCTTCTAGAGGCTGTCACCCAGCTTTCCCTGGATCCTGTCAGGTGACATCACACCTCTGGGCTCCAGCTTCTAGGGGCTGTCACCCAGCTTTCCCTGGATCCTGTCAGGTGACATCACACCTCTGGGCTCCAGCTTCTAGAGGCTGTCACCCAGCTTTCTCTGGATCCTGTCAGGTGACATCACACCCCTGGGCTCCAGCTTCTAGGGGCTGTCACCCAGCTTTCTCCGGATCCTGTCAGGTGACATCACACCTCTGGGCTCCAGCTTCTAGAGGCTGTCACCCAGCTTTCCCTGGATCCTGTCAGGTGACATCACACCCCTGGGCTCCAGCTTCTAGGGGCTGTCACCCAGCTTTCCCTGGATCCTGTCAGGTGACATCACACCTCTGGGCTCCAGCTTCTAGGGGCTGTCACCCAGCTTTCTCTGGATCAGATGTAACATGTGACTATTCTCTATCAGCCGGTTGGGGCAGATGCAGTTAGTGAGAGGTGTCGGCTCCCCCAGCACCAGCCGCTCTCTCCCCACCACGGCCGGCTCACTGACAGACACTGCCCGCAGTCGCGCAGAAATCCAGCGGGAAATCCCTACTCGGCAGCCACGCCCTCCCCGCGCCTTGCTATTGGCTGCACATGACGCATCGGCCTGTCAATCAAGACCCCTCCTTGATCCTGATTGGCTGACCGGACTAGACTCGTTTTATCGCCGCAAATTACTGCTATGTGTTAGAAGCGTCAGCCGGGGCGGGGCTGAGTAAAGCCGCCATACGAGTAACGTCGTGAATCCCTGAGCATCTCCGCACTTTGTGACGCGCCATTTATAGGTGTCGCACATTCCCCGCCGCTTCTCCTGTCTCCGGGCGCCTTCATAGCGCCCGCTGATTGGCTGGATCCGCCTGCCTGCCTCTCTAAGTCCCGCCTCTGGGCCAGCTGCGGCATAAGGGAGTATTTCCGATCTTCCTATTGGCTGGTACTTGGACGCTGTGCCGCTCCTCGCCCCGCCCATCGGTCGCATTGTGCAAAGTCATTGGCTGAGAGGACGGGCCAGCGTTTCATCGGCACTTGTGATTGGCTGCCCGTGCGGTCTGTCAGCGGCCTCAGTGAGGGGGAGCGGCCGGTCTCTGGAGGTTTCTGAGGCTCTAACGGTGGCGGCCGAGTGTGGGGTGTGTGAGGAGCCGAGATTTACCGCCGAGACTGCCGGAACTGTCCGCCTGTCCCTGAGCAGGAGAGAAGAGGGCGCCGGTGAGTCCCCGCTGTGTGACGTGCGTGTGTGTCCACCCTGCTGCGCCCGGAGCTTCACTGACTGACTGACTATATCCACCCTGCTCCTTACTGACGGCGTCCTCCCTGCATACTGCTCCTTACTGACTGTATCCCACCTCTATACTGCTCCTCATTGACTCAACCCATCTTCTATACCGGCCTCTACTGACTGTACCCACCCTGCTCCTTACTGACTGCGTCCTCCCTGCATACTGCTCCTTACTGACGGCGTCCTCCCTGCATACTGCTCCTTACTGACTGTATCCATCCTCTATACTGGCCTCTACTGACTGTATACTCCCTGCTCCATACTGACTGTATCCTCCCTGCATACTGCTCCTTACTGACTGTATCCCACCTCTATACTGCTCCTCATTGACTCAACCCATCTTCTATACCGGCCTCTACTGACTGTACCCACCCTGCTCCTTACTGACTGTACCCACCCTGCTCCTTACTGACGGCGTCCTCCCTGCATTCTGCTCCTTACTGACTGTATCCATCCTCTATACTGGCCTCTACTGACTGTATACCCCCTGCTCCATACTGACTGTATCCTCCCTGCATACTGCTCCTTACTGACTGTATCCCACCTCTATACTTCTCATTGACTCAACCCATCTTCTATACCGGCCTCTACTGAGTGTATACACTTTCTATACACCGCCTTACTGACTGTATCCACCCTGCTCCTTACTGACTCTACCCATCTTCTATATTGCTCCTTACTGACTGTCTCCACACTCCCTACTGGTTTGGGGGTCTTCTTACTGACTGTCTCCCCTCTCCTGTCTCCATTGCTCTGCAGGCTCCCTCCATGCCGGGCGGAGGTCTTCTCTGTCGGGGGTGGTGTCTTCCTCTTGTCACCTTGTTAGATGAAATATTGGCCATTGCACTTCTGTTTAGCTTTGGTTGTTTTCTGATGGAGTTGTCTATAGTTCTGTACATTGTATGGACGGTGATATAGTGTACAAGGTGTATATAGGAGGCTGGACAGACGGTAGTATACAGGGGAGGGTGGTGAAATACAGTGATGTATACAGGGCATGTCAGAAAGTGTATATATACATAGAGGGCCTGGATACAGTGTAGTGTATGGACCATATACATAGAGAGCCTGGATACAGTGTAGTGTATGGCCCATATACATAGAGAGCCTGGATACAGTGTAGTGTATGGACCATATACATAGAGAGCCTGGATACAGTGTAGTGTACGGACCATATACATAGAGAGCCTGGATACAGTGTAGTGTACGGACCATATACATAGAGAGCCTGGATACAGTGTAGTGTACGGACCATATACATAGAGAGCCTGGATACAGTGTAGTGTATGGCCCATATACAGAGAGAGCCTGGATACAGTATAGTGTATGGCCCATATACATAGAGAGCCTGGATACAGTGTAGTGTATGGCCCATATACATAGAGAGCCTGGATACAGTGTAGTGTATGGCCCATATACATAGAGAGCCTGGATACAGTGTAGTGTATGGCCCATATACATAGAGAGCCTGGATACAGTGTAGTGTATGGACCATATACATAAGAGAGCCTGGATACAGTATAGTGTATGGACCATATACATAGAGAGCCTGGATACAGTGTAGTGTATGGACCATATACATAGAGAGCCTGGATACAGTGTAGTGTATGGCCCATATACATAGAGAGCCTGGATACAGTGTAGTGTATGGACCATATACATAGAGAGCCTGGATACAGTGTAGTGTATGGCCCATATACATGGAGAGCCTGGATACAGTATAGTGTATGGACCATATACATAAGAGAGCCTGGATACAGTATAGTGTATGGCCCATATACAGAGAGAGCCTGGATACAGTGTAGTGTATGGACCATATACATAGAGAGCCTGGATACAGTGTAGTGTATGGACCATATACAGAGAGAGCCTGGATACAGTGTAGTGTATGGACCATATACATAGAGAGCCTGGATACAGTATAGTGTATGGCCCATATACAGAGAGAGCCTGGATACAGTATAGTGTATGGACCATATACATAGAGAGCCTGGATACAGTGTAGTGTATGGACCATATACAGAGAGAGCCTGGATACAGTGTAGTGTATGGCCCATATACATAGAGAGCCTGGATACAGTGTAGTGTATGGACCATATACAGAGAGAGCCTGGATACAGTGTAGTGTATGGCCCATATACATAGAGAGCCTGGATACAGTGTAGTGTATGGACCATATACAGAGAGAGCCTGGATACAGTGTAGTGTATGGACCATATACAGAGAGAGCCTGGATACAGTGTAGTGTATGGACCATATACAGAGAGAGCCTGGGTACAGTGTAGTATACAGGCCATATTCAAGGAGATAAGTCTGGATGATATGCAGTGTACAGGCTGTATAATAGTAGAGATATTAGTGCCCGATCACCTCCAGGTATATTACTGTATACTGCACAGCGCGGTCAGTTTTCTGTTTATACAAGGCTCTGTGTCCTGTCACCGTTCTGCATAGTTGACAGGTACATTATACATTGTGTATGGCCTGTATCCTATATATATTACACCGCACTGCATGCACATGCCTTCCATGTAAAATACACTGTATCCTAGGGGGCAATGTGGTGGCTCAGTGGTTAGCACTGCAGCCTTGCAGCGCTGGTGTCCTGGTGTTCAAATCCCGCCAAGGGCAAAAAAACCATCTGGATACTGTGCCGTGTACGAGGGCCCGGAGCCTGGATACTGTGCCGTGTACGAGGGCCCGGAGCCTGGATACTGTGCCGTGTACGAGGGCCCGGAGCCTGGATACTGTGCCGTGTACGAGGGCCGGAGCCTGGATACTGTGCCGTGTACGAGGGCCCGGAGCCTGGATACTGTGCCGTGTACGAGGGCCCGGAGCCTGGATACTGTGCCGTGTACGAGGGCCCGGAGCCTGGATACTGTGCCGTGTACGAGGGCCCGGAGCCTGGATACTGTGCCGTGTACGAGGGCCCGGAGCCTGGATACTGTGCCGTGTACGAGGGCCCGGAGCCTGGATACTGTGCCGTGTACGAGGGCCCGGAGCCTGGATACTGTGCCGTGTACGAGGGCCCGGAGCCTGGGTACTGTGCCGTGTACGAGGGCCCGGAGCCTGGGTACTGTGCCGTGTACGAGGGCCCGGAGCCTGGGTACTGTGCCGTGTACGAGGGCCGGAGCCTGGGTACTGTGCCGTGTACGAGGGCCGGAGCCTGGGTACTGTGCCGTGTACGAGGGCCGGAGCCTGGGTACTGTGCCGTGTACGAGGGCCGGAGCCTGGGTACTGTGCCGTGTACGAGGGCCGGAGCCTGGGTACTGTGCCGTGTACGAGGGCCGGAGCCTGGATACTGTGCCGTGTACGAGGGCCGGAGCCTGGATACTGTGCCGTGTACGAGGGCCGGAGCCTGGGTACTGTGCCGTGTAGAGGCCGTGTACAAGGAGCAGTGACAGGATGCAGTGTAATACACAGGCGGTGAGCTGGCGGAGTCAGTCTTATGGCGATGTGTAAACATAGTAATGTCTGCACGCGTTTCGCTGACTGTTTACGTGCAGAGCATCGGGTGAAAGGGCAAAGTACCAGGATGAGATTTGCGGCCTTGTGATGACAGTAATAAAGGAGGGAGTAGTTAGGACAGCGGCGCCTCCTGCTTGTGGAGGACCGGGCCAGTCTCTGGGGCTGAGCAGCTCATTAACCCAAAACACTGACAGCTGCCGCCCGGCCCATGGGAGTCCCGTCTATTGTCCATGGTGAGAGTGTCTGTCTGTGCTGTCTGCAGGGGGCGTTATACTGTATACGGGAAGCTCTACAGGCCATAAATCATTCCTGATGTGACTGCGCCAGTTTCCATACTGAGCTTACATTAAGGAAACCGCTGATCGATAACGCTGACCTGGGCGGGGGTGGCTGACCCTCGAGGGGTTAAACCCATATATATGATTCCTGTTGGGGGATTCTGTTCAGGACCCTTCTGTCATGGTCAGTGTCTCTCTGGGGGCTTGTCCTGTATTACAGCCCAGTGATGTGAACGGCTGCTGTGTAATGTTTTATTTCAGGTGATCACTGGAGGTCTCGGCAGGACCCCACTGCTGCGTGCATGATGTGAATGGCCACAGGACCCCGCTGCAGTGTCCATGATAATGGCCGCAGGACCCCACCGCAGTGTGCATGATGTGAATGGCCGCAGGACCCCGCTGCAGTGTGCATGATGTGAATGGCCACAGGACCCCACTGCCGCGTGCATGATGTGAATGGCCGCAGGACCCCGCTGCAGTGTCCGTGATAATGACCGCAGGACCCCGCCGCAGTGTGCATGATGTGAATGGCCGCAGGACCCCGCTGCAGTGTGCATGATGTGAATGGCCACAGGACCCCACTGCCGCGTGCATGATGTGAATGGCCGCAGGACCCCGCTGCAGTGTCCGTGATAATGGCCGCAGGACCCCACCGCAGTGTGCATGATGTGAATGGCCGCAGGACCCCGCTGCAGTGTGCATGATGTGAATGGCCACAGGACCCCACTGCCGCGTGCATGATGTGAATGGCCGCAGGACCCCGCTGCAGTGTCCGTGATAATGACCGCAGGACCCCGCCGCAGTGTGCATGATGTGAATGGCCGCAGGACCCCGCTGCAGTGTGCATGATGTGAATGGCCACAGGACCCCACTGCCGCGTGCATGATGTGAATGGCCGCAGGACCCCGCTGCCGCGTGCATGATGTGAATGGCCGCAGGACCCCGCTGCAGTGTGCATGATGTGAATGGCCACAGGACCCCGCTGCAGTGTGCATGATGTGAATGGCCGCAGGACCCCGCTGCTGTGCGCATGATGTGAATGGCCGCAGGACCCCGCTGCTGTGCGCATGATGTGAATGGCCGCAGGACCCCGCTGCAGTGTGCATGATGTGAATGGCCGCAGGACCCCGCTGCAGTGTCCATGATAATGGCCGCAGGACCCCGCCGCAGTCTGCTTGTTCTTTGGGACCCTTCTGGAGGCGGCCATACCCCTTAGCCAGCTGTCACCGCCGCTCTCCCCGACTCCTTCTCTTCTTCTGTGTTTGCTCAGCTTGGCTGACATGCCTGTGTTCTCAGAGGGGTGAGGGGTGTAAGCTGCCCCCAGACTGAGGGGCTGAGCCTGTGCACATCTCTCCATTCACTTGTATGCTACTTGTATGCTCCTGTACAAGTGATGGAGACTTGTGTGGCCCCTTTCAGGATTAATCGGGGCCCCGTGGTTGAGATAGAGAAGAGTCCTTCCTCTGGGACTGACATCTATTAGGGACTAATGGCTTATCCTGTGGCTATACTTACATATATACTTGTATATACTGAGGTGGGAAGGGGAATGGTTGGTCTGGGGTCTTAGTGCTCCGATCTCCATGCATAGCGGTACAGCGAGGTGGCTGAGCGCTCCGTCTGTCAGGTCTGTCCTCCATACTCATCTGTCTGCTGTGACGGGCATCATAAGCACCTTATGGGGATTCCTGATCCCGGGCAGTGTAAGGGCACACGAGGACAGTCCTGCCCCATCCCCCCACTGCCCACATGGCCGCCATAGACATCAGCTTTTTATGTGTAGCCATTATTCTAGCTGCCGGACTTTCCTGTAACTGGATGTGTCGCACCATTGTTGGCCGTCCTGCAGTTTTGCACGGTTTGCCGGCATCTCTGTGGCCCTGGGCTTGCATCCATCCAAGGGCAGCATGTGTGTGGAGTTTGCTTGTCGTTGCGCCACTTATTGTGAGTTGTACTGTGCCTGGTGACCACAAAGCGCTTTGGAATATGTTGGTGCTATATAAGACTATGGTGTCTGACTGGTATGGAGTAGGGGGAGGGTCTGCACCTCCTTCTCTGGCCTTGGGTTTGGATCTGTTGTCTGTCTGCTGGCTGTGAAATGGTTAATGGTTGACGTTCCTGCGCTTGGCTCGCACCGTCCTCGTCTCGGCTCCTTCTGCTCCACTTGCTCTTTGCAGTTCTGGCATTCATAGCGAAAAATTCATTACTCTGGTTAGAAAAGAATAGATGAGTAACGTAAATGAGAGGAGGGGGATTATCTGCGCTTCCAAAATATGGAAGTAATGGAGAGCCGGCGCCCCAGACCTTCTCATGTCTGCGGTTACGGGGCAGCAGTAAGAGAGCGCTCAGGTAGATCTGTGAGTGACAGCCACTATGGCCGGGGGAGCGGAGTTGTCAGAGATGGGGTCACTGCATTGTTAGGCAGGTTCTCCATGTTAATACAGTCCCTGTCAGAGCCTTGGCTTTCGGCGCGCTGGTTGTCTCCTTTTAAGCCCTGCAAGAGACAAAGCTGGATTGGGGTCCTTATGAGGGGTCCTTTCCCAGAACCAAAGATCCCTGTGAGCTGACTTTAGGCTGGGGACAGTAGCAGAAAATGCTGGCCCCATCCACTCACTGCAGGAACGTCTTGTAGGATCAGGACACACAACATGTCGCTTACTTCAGCGTCTATGGCCGCCCTGTCAGATATCTGGGGATCCCGGCTGAAGCCATTGGCTGGTTACTGCCACAGGTGGGTCCATTGTACATCGGGCCTCAGCCCCCATACACATCACCAGGTCTGCAGTCCCAGGGGGGATCTGCTGCTCCGTTTCGGGACCACTTTGTGTTGCCTATTGATGTCTGTGCAGTCCTTTAGCTCCAGGTTTTAGTTGTCAGGACCTCGGGAACTGTTCATAACCTCTGTATAGGACAGACTGGTCGCTGGGATGGCGCCTGCAGTGACTGAGGGCGATGACTCGCAGGAGAGATGAGGCGGATTTATTACAAGCTCCAGAGCAGACGTTCATTGTTATACGGCCAGGAGTATAATACAGACATAAGCCTGTAATACAGGGGTGGCACTATTCCAGGGGGCCTGTACTCTGTATTACAGACTCTCTAATGTAGTCAGCGAACCAGCAATATGTCTATATCAACTCTCAGCACATCTGTGGCACTTATGTCTGTAGCTCTGTTCATCCTGATCCACCTGGTGCATGGATAGATCGCTAGGACTATAAATGAAGCTGATGTATTTACCATTGTAAGTGATGTCTCTGCCTATAGTGGTTGTCAGCCTGCTTATGTAACCTATGTAGGAGGTTGGGTCCCGTCCTCAGCCGTGCCCGCTGTACTCAGGGGAAGGGTCCTCATGTACCTGCTGCAGGGCCAGAGTTGATCTGTAGCTTTAAATGTTACGGGCTCTTGTTTGTCCAGAGCTGAAATAATTTCTGGAGTAGCTGGTGCTTTCCGTGCACTACAAAGCGTGTGATCTGGTGAGAGGTGAGCCCGGCCTACGTGGGGTAGGGAACGTCTGTTAGTCTAGGGGCAGCCGATCCCTCTCCGTGTGGTCTGTTAGGGCTGTAACAGGATTGGTGCTGGTGGGGCTCGGGCTCTCCACCTCTGTGTTGGTGGAGGGGGTCGGACTCTCTGCACCCCTGTGTTGGTGGAGGGGGTTGGACTCTCCACCTCTGTGTTGGTGGAGGGGGTCGGACTCTCTCCACCTCTGTGTTGGTGGAGGGGGTCGGACTCTCTCCACCTCTGTGTTGGTGGAGGGGGTCGGACTCTCTCCACCTCTGTGTTGGTGGAGGGGGTCGGACTCTCTCCACCTCTGTGTTGGTGGAGGGGGTCGGACTCTCTCCACCTCTGTGTTGGTGGAGGGGGTCGGACTCTCTCCACCTCTGTGTTGGTGGAGGGGGTCGGACTCTCTCCACCTCTGTGTTGGTGGAGGGGGTCGGACTCTCCGCACCCCTGTGTTGGTGGAGGGGGTCGGACTCTCTCCACCTCTGTGTTGGTGGAGGGGGTCGGACTCTCTCCACCTCTGTGTTGGTGGAGGGGGTCGGACTCTCTCCACCTCTGTGTTGGTGGAGGGGGTCGGACTCTCTCCACCTCTGTGTTGGTGGAGGGGGTCGGACTCTCTCCACCTCTGTGTTGGTGGAGGGGGTCGGACTCTCTCCACCTCTGTGTTGGTGGAGGGGGTCGGACTCTCCGCACCCCTGTGTTGGTGGAGGGGGTCGGACTCTCCGCACCCCTGTGTTGGTGGAGGGGGTCGGACTCTCCGCACCCCTGTGTTGGTGGAGGGGGTCGGACTCTCCACCTCTGTGTTGGTGGAGGGGGTCGGACTCTCTCCACCTCTGTGTTGGTGGAGGGGGTCGGACTCTCCACCTCTGTGTTGGTGGAGGGGGTCGGACTCTCTGCACCTCTGTGTTGGTGGAGGGGGTCGGACTCTCTGCACCTCTGTGTTGGTGGTGGTGGTGGGGGGTCGGACTCTCTGCATCCCTGTGTTGGTGGTGGTGGTGGGGGGTCGGACTCTCCGCACCTCTGTGTTGGTGGAGGGGGTCGGACTCTCTGCACCCCTGTGTTGGTGGTGGTGGGGGGGGGTCGGCCTCTCCACCTCTGTGTTGGTGTTGGTGGTGGGGGGGTCGGACTCTCTGCACATCTGTGTTGGTGGGGGGGGGGGGGGGGTCGGACTCTCCACCTCTGTGTTGGTGTGTGGGGGGGGGGGGTCGGACTCTCTGCACCTCTGTGTTGGTGGAGGGGGTCGGACTCTCTACGCCCCTGTGGTGGTGGTGGTGGGGGGGGGTCGGACTCTCTGCACCTCTGTGTTGGTGGTGGTGGTGGGGGGGGGGGGTCGGACTCTCTGCACCTCTGTGTTGGTGGTGGGGGGGGTCGGACTCTCCACCTCTGTGTTGGTGGTGGTGGTGGGGGGGGGGGGTCGGACTCTCCACCTCTGTGTTGGTGGTGGTGGTGGGGGGGTCGGACTCTCCACCTCTGTGTTGGTGGGGGGGGGGGGGGTCGGACTCTCCACCTCTGTGTTGGTGTGTGTGGGGGGGGGGGGTTGGACTCTCCACCTCTGTGTTGGTGGGGGGGGGGTCGGACTCTCCACCTCTGTGTTGGTGGGGGGGGGGGTCGGACTCTCTGCACCTCTGTGTTGGTGGAGGGGGTCGGACTCTCCACCTCTGTGTTGGTGGGGGGGGGGGGGGTCGGACTCTCTGCACCTCTGTGTTGGTGGAGGGGGTCGGACTCTCTGCACCTCTGTGTTGGTGGAGGGGGTCGGACTCTCCACCTCTGTGTTGGTGGGGGGGGGGGGGGTCGGACTCTCCACCTCTGTGTTGGTGGTGGTGGGGGGGGGTCGGACTCTCCACCTCTGTGTTGGTGGTGGGGGGGGGGGGTCGGACTCTCCACCTCTGTGTTGGTGTGTGTGTGGGGGGGGGGGTCGGACTCTCTGCACCTCTGTGTTGGTGGAGGGGGTCGGACTCTCCACCTCTGTGTTGGTGGTGGTGGTGGTGGGGGGGGGGTCGGACTCTCCACCTCTGTGTTGGTGGTGGTGGTGGGGGGGGGGGGGGTCGGACTCTCCACCTCTGTGTTGGTGGGGGGGGGGTCGGACTCTCCACCTCTGTGTTGGTGGGGGGGGGGGGGGGGTCGGACTCTCCACCTCTGTGTTGGTGGAGGGGGTCGGACTCTCCGCACCTCTGTGTTGGTGGAGGGGGTCGGACTCGCTTCCTATAAGTGGTCAGCTGTTTGGAGGGGCTGCGGCACTTGTGCGTTGCGGCCTCTTTGCTGGTCACGTCCGCCCATCTTACTTGTATTTTCTGTACTTAAAGGTCTTTTCGAGGACTTGCCTACTGATGATTTTCCTTAGTATAGTTCGTTAATGTGATTGTTGGAGGGGGGGGGTCCGCTGCCCAGGACCCCATTAATCAGCTCCCCTTTCCTGATGACATCATAGCCGTTAGTCACATGGTGTGGCAGAAGCTCAGTCTCGTCTAAATGAATGGGGCTGAGCTGTAATACCGAGCACAGTCAGACAGTAGGAGGAGCTCGGCGCTCGTCCCCTTATTATTCGGCCGTATACTGTAACAGGCCCTATGTTTGGGGCTTGTATTCCTCTGTTCTGTCGCGGGGGCTCGGTTTTGGCCTCGGTCTCCTCTTTGTTGGCTGATGACACACGGCTTCCAGCTCCAGGCGTGGCCGGCCTTCTCTTCATTCTGGGATGAGGCAGCTCTTGGCTCGGTGCGGCGGCGGCGGTCAGGAGGAGATGGCTGTGACATGACATCACAGGGTCTGAGCCCGGAGGAGGATGGCGGCATGTCACACCGGCCCGTCCAGCTGGGACATCGCTGTATTCCTTTGTGCTGCGTGGTGACATCAGGTGGAGGCAGCAGCAGACATTGTGCCCTCATGATAACACTTCCTGTCGATCACATTCATACAGTTACATAATATCAGGTGGTGGCGCTATAGGGACGCTTATAGGGAGCAGCCAGCTGTCACAATTGCAGAGCGGTCCTTGCCAGTCCTGCAGGTTGTTACGCTTGCTCATTTTTCTTACTCGTAGAACTGACTGCCCGATATATATCGAGCCCCCTGGTCAGCGCTATTGTCACCATCTTTAGGATAGGACATCAGTGGGGATTCGACCCTCAGGACCCCCTACTGAGGAGTCCACAAAGTTGGGGTGAATGCGGAATACCAAGCACAGCGCTCTACATATCTTAGTGGATGTGCTTGGTATTACAGCTCAGCCCCATTTACATGAATGGGACTGAACTGCCGCTATGCCAATGAACATGACGTCATCGGTACAACGGGATAAGTCATCAATATAGGGCTATCCCCACCTCACCCCTTTGTGGCAGAAATTGGGGATACCTGTAGGAAATAGTTGGGGGGTGGCTGAGGTTACCCATCTGTGAACCCGCAGGAAGGGCCTGTGCGCCCCGCAGTGAGGGCCTGTGCGCCCCGCAGTGAGGGCCTGTGCGCCCCGCAGTGAGGGCCTGTGCGCCCCGCAGGGAGGGCCTGTGCGCCCCGCAGGGAGGGCCTGTGCGCCCCACAGGGAGGGCCTGTGCGCCCCGTCTCACAGCCCTGCCTAATCCCTTGTACAATTTGTCAGTGTTTATAGGGGATTTAATGTCTGCTGTTTTCCACCCCATAAAGCTGAGCGCTGTCACCGGCAGGTATTTACGGCGGCAGCCGCTATTATACAGGGATTTATTTTATTGTCACATAAATGTTCTCTGTCAGA
Organism: Leptodactylus fuscus; assembly: GCF_031893055.1. Lineage (NCBI taxonomy): Eukaryota > Metazoa > Chordata > Amphibia > Anura > Leptodactylidae > Leptodactylus > Leptodactylus fuscus. The sequence continues at coordinate 223,000,498 of NC_134268.1, read as the reverse complement.
GGTGACTCCGTCTCCAGCCATGGCCGGCGCACGTGGACAACTGGCAGCGGCTTCCTAGATGGAAACTTGTGCTGCAGATGGAGGACGTGAAGGTGGTTAATGGGGGACCCTAAATTCCATCCCCCCTCTGTTTAGCAGACCCTGCCACTATGGGAGAGCTGTCTGCCATTGCCATCTATAGGCTACATGGATGTTTGTGGTTTCCTCGTGGCTGTGAATACTCGGGGTCATGAAGGTTTTGGCTATAACTCCACCGGATGTATATTGGGCGCTCCTCTCCGTGGGGCAGACGTCGCAGCGTCCTTGTGTAATGACTTGGCAATGTGAAGTAATTACCTGGGAGTTGCCTGAAAGCCGTCACATGTAGCACTTACCTGGAGATCCGGCCTAAATTATTCACATTACATTATATAATTATACTCGGTGATGATCTACATGTATATAATACGGGCTGTGAGATCATGGGGAGGGGGAGGGGCGCATATAGGCCAGGTCAGTGCGCTCTATAGGATCTGCGCCAATATATGGATATACTGTCACTTGCTGATCATTAGGGGTCGGACTAACGGTAGAATACTAGAATTCAGGAGCTGGGGTCACTGCGGTCAGCCCCCCTCCCTGATAGTCTAGTGCAGGGGTCACTGCGGTCAGCCCCCCTCCCTGATAGTCTAGTGCAGGGGTCACTGCGGTCAGCCCCCCTCCCTGATAGTCTAGTGCAGGGGTCACTGCGGTCAGCCCCCCTCCCTGATAGTCTAGTGCAGGGGTCACTGCGGTCAGCCCCCCTCCCTGATAGTCTAGTGCAGGGGTCACTGCGGTCAGCCCCCCTCCCCCTGATAGTCTAGTGCAGGGGTCACTGCGGTCAGCCCCCCTCCCTGATAGTCTAGTGCAGGGGTCACTGCGGTCAGCCCCCCTCCCTGATAGTCTAGTGCAGGGGTCACTGCGGTCAGCCCCCCTCCCCCTGATAGTCTAGTGCAGGGGTCACTGCGGTCAGCCCCCCTCCCCCTGATAGTCTAGTGCAGGGGTCACTGCGGTCAGCCCCCCTCCCTGATAGTCTAGTGCAGGGGTCACTGCGGTCAGCCCCCCTCCCTGATAGTCTAGTGCAGGGGTCACTGCGGTCAGCCCCCCTCCCCCTGATAGTCTAGTGCAGGGGTCACTGCGGTCAGCCCCCCTCCCCGATAGTCTAGTGCAGGGGTCACTGCGGTCAGCCCCCCTCCCTGATAGTCTAGTGCAGGGGTCACTGCGGTCAGCCCCCCTCCCTGATAGTCTAGTGCAGGGGTCACTGCGGTCAGCCCCCCCCTCCCCCAATAGTCAGTGCTGGGGTCGGCCACCTTCAGCTACTGTGAAACTACAACTCTCAGCATCCTCCATTCACCTCTATGGGACTTCTATGCATTGCAGAGAGGGTGTGCATGCTGGGTCTTGTAGTTACACAGCAGTTAGAGCGCTGGATATGACTGATCCCGGGTCTGTATCATCCCTGTGATCCCAGCGGCCTGGACACCAGACTGTTTACCTCCAGGGATACATGACCTAGTCTGGCGTCCAGGCTGCTGGGATCACAGGGATGACATAGACCACAGGCCAGTGACTGGATCCATTTACCAGTAATTCATCGTCTGGACACTGGACCCCTGTGCACAGGTACTGACTCTATCTGTTGTCTGGGAAAGCTGGGTGCTGTCTAGTAAGAGGTGCGCTGTGGTAGAGTATGTCGTCACCCTTTATTTCTTCCGTTCCTGAAAGGTTTGTGGTTTTCAGCTTGGCCGTAATGAAGCGTGACCGATGTGATAGACGAGCCTGGAGTGTGCGAGTAAATATAACAAGTCGCAGCACGGCCGTCCCCACTGCCCGCCATTACTGGAAAGTCGCTGTGTGAGCCAGCCGTGTCCCCATGTGTCCGTGTACCAAGGCTGCCACATATCCTCACGTGTCCGTGTACCGAGCCTGCAACATATCCCCACGTGTCCGTGTACCGAGCCTGCCGTGTCCCCACGTGCGATAGCAATCAGCACGGCGAGTATTCAGGGACATCCTGGATGTCATCTCATGTCTTAAAGGGATTGTCCACGTTCTAAAACGGATGGCTTTCTTAAGGGGTAGGTCAGCAATATTACATTGGCAGCCATAACCTCTACAAGGGCCACATTGTGTGCTGCGGCCTCTTCATTGTCCAGGCGCGGTCACAAGGCCCTTTCTTGTACTAACAGCTGTGCAGAGTATTACAGCTTTGTTATATTGACTGACATGGGACAAGGCTGCATTTCCGAGCACAGTCACAGCCTAAAGTGTCCCGACCGGATGTGAACAACAAAGACCCTATAGACCTCTATACTGAGTGTCAGGAGCCCCGGAGTAATACTGGTGGCCGATCCTAAACCCCGGCTAGCCCACATAATGTTATGAAGACCTCGCTTACATGTCGTGGGTTTTACTGCCGCAGGTTGTCGGATCCTTTGCAGAGTAAATTTGTAACTACAGATGGATTTATAGCCATGTTATGGTGGAGGCCCCACAGATCTGGCTGTGCTATGGCTGTGGTGTATGTGGGGCTGCATCATGGGTAACCTACTGAACAAGATAAGGCAATGTGGTGCTTTCATTTGACCTGTAAATGGGGAGGGGGGCTTCAGACATTACGTTGGGGTCCCTGAAGTGTCAAGTCCATTCCGGCTCATAGCAAAGTCTGCACAGAACCGTGTCTGCCTCGTGTGAACTCCCTGCACTTTGTAGCCGGAGCGTCCTCTCCATAGCGCCCTGCACTGTATAGCTGTGGATTATATATACTGTATAGCTGTGGGATTATATATAGGGCCGCAGTGTCCCCTCCATGGTGCCCTGCACTGTATAGCTGTGGATTATATATACTGTATAGCTGTGGGATTATATATACTGTATAGCTGGGGGATTATATATACTGTATAGCTGTGGGATTATATATAGGGCTGCAGTGTCCCCTCCATGGCGCCCTGCACTGTATAGCTGTGGATTATATATACTGTATAGCTGGGGGATTATATATACACTCACCGGCCACTTTATTAGGTACACCTTGCTAGTAACGGGTTGGACCCCCTTTTGCCTTCAGAACTGCCTCCATTCTTCGTGGCATAGATACAACAAGGTGCTGGAAGCATTCCTCAGAGATTTTGGTCCATATTGACATGATGACATCACACAGTTGCCGCAGATTTGTCGGCTGCACATCCATGATGCGAATCTCCCGTTCCACCACATCCCAAATATGCTCTATTGGATTGAGATCTGGTGACTGTGGAGGCCATTGGAGTACAGTGAACTCATTGTCATGTTCAAGAAACCAGTCTGAGATGATTCCAGCTTTATGACATGGCATTGCATTATCCTGCTGAAAGTAGCCATCAGATGTTGGGGACATTGTGGTCATAAAGGGATGGACATGGTCAGCAACAATACTCAGGTAGGCTTTGGCGTTGCAACGATGCTCAATTGGTACCAAGGGGCCCAAAGAGTGCCAAGAAAATATTCCCCACACCATGACACCACCACCACCAGCCTGAACCGTTACCGATACAAGGCAGGATGGATCCATGCTTTCATGTTGTTGACGCCAAATTCTGACCCTACCATCCGAATGTCGCAGCAGAAATCGAGACTCATCAGACCAGGCAACGTTTTTCCAATCTTCAATTGTCCAATTTCGATGAGCTTGTGCAAATTGTAGCCTCAGTTTCCTGTTCTTAGCTGAAAGGAGTGGCTCCCGGTGTGGTCTTCTGCTGCTGTAGCCCATCTGTAGCCTCAAAGTTGGACGTACTGTGCGGCGTTCAGAGATGCTCTTCTGGCTACCTTGGTTGTAACGGGTGGCTATTTGAGTCACTGTTGCCTTTCTATCAGCTCGAACCAGTCTGGCCATTCTCCTCTGACCTCTGGCATCAACAACGCATTTCCGCCCCCCACAGAACTGCCGCTCACTGGATGTTTTTTCTTTTTCGGACCATTCTCTGTAAACCCTAGAGATGGTTGTGCGTGAAAATCCCAGTAGATCAGCAGTTTCTGAAATACTCAGACCAGCCCTTCTGGCACCAACAACCATGCCACGTTCAAAGGCACTCAAATCACCTTTCTTCCCCCCCATACTGATGCTCGGTTTGAACTGCAGGAGATTGTCTTGACCATGTCTACATGCCTAAATGCACTGAGTTGCCGCCATGTGATTGGCTGATTAGAAATTAAGTGTTAACGAGCAGTTGGACAGGTGTACCTAATAAAGTGGCCGGTGAGTGTACTGTATAGCTGTGGGATTATATATATAGGGCTGCAGTGTCCCCTCCATGGCGCCCTGCACTGTATAGCTGGGGTATTATATATACTGTATAGCTGGGGTATTATATATACTGTATAGCTGGGGTATTATATATACTGTATAGCTGGGGGATTATATATACTGTATAGCTGGGGGATTATATATACTGTATAGCTGGGGGATTATATATACTGTATAGCTGGGGGATTATATATACTGTATAGCTGGGGGATTATATATACTGTATAGCTGTGGATTATATATACTGTATAGCTGGGGTATTATATATACTGTATAGCTGTGGATTATATATACTGTATAGCTGGGGTATTATATATACTGTATAGCTGGGGTATTATATATACTGTATAGCTGGGGGATTATACAGTATATAGGGCTGCAGTGTCCCCTCCATGGCGCCCTGCACTGTATATCTGTGGATTCTCCTCCCGGCTGTCAGTCTTGGTGTCTGTGCCGCTGTCCTGTAGGGTATATAGCGCCCCCCCCCCCCCATTACTCTGTTGCTCTCTGACATTCCTTACATTTCTGTGCTGTGGGATGGCCGGAGATTGCAGAGCGGGGCGGCAGAGAACCTGCTGTAGATCCAGTGATTACTGGGGCCAGGCTGCGGCCTAGTGATCGCCTGCCAGTGACGGCTACTAGTGCTACGCTGGGCACCTTGTAGGGCTGATGTCACTCGTCCCCAAAGCTTTGTCGCAGTAAGTCCTGGCTCTATGGCGGCTCCTGGGATCGCACTGACACCCTGCTGCTTGTGGTATTTGCATCACGAAAAATCCTAAAATTGTGGAGTTACTGGGATGACTCCGTCCTATCACTATAGGGAGGTGAAGCCTTATATATGTATAGGGCCCTGATCACATGCGCCGGATTATACAGCAAACCACGGCCTCCATTTTCTCGCTTGCTGACGGTGAGCTGAGCCTTCTATGTACCTGCGCTGAAACATTGTACCAAACCATCAAGACAGGAGACACAGGACTGTCTATATACCAGGTCCTCAGTCAGTAGTATAGCTCCAGTATACGGCTCTATTCACACCAGCGTGTGTTAGCCATGGCTGTTATTGGGTAATGGCGCCATACACTTGCCTGTGTAGTAACGTGTATGTTGTAGTGAGTTCTGGGTTGTGTTATGGTGTTACGTTGTGTTCTGTAGTGTTACGTTGTGTTCTGTAGTGTTACGTTGTGTTCTGTAGTGTTACGTTGTGTTCTGTAGTGTTACGTTGTGTTCTGTAGTGTTACGTTGTGTTCTGTAGTGTTACGTTGTGTTCTGTAGTGTTACGTTGTGTTCTGTAGTGTTACGTTGTGTTCTGTAGTGTTACGTTGTGTTCTGTAGTGTTACGTTGTGTTCTGTAGTGTTACGTTGTGTTCTGTAGTGTTACGTTGTGTTCTGTCGTGTTACGTTGTGTTTTGTAGTGTTACATTGTTATGTTGTTGTGTTACATTGTGTTACGTTGTGTTCTGTAGTGTTACGTTGTGTTCTGTAGTGTTACGTTGTGTTCTGTAGTGTTACGTTGTGTTCTGTAGTGTTACGTTGCGTTCTGTCGTGTTACGTTGTGTTTTGTAGTGTTACATTGTTATGTTGTTGTGTTACATTGTGTTGCGTTGTGTTCTGTAGTGTTACATTGTGTTATGTAGTGTTACGTTATGTTGTTGTTACGTTGTGTTCTGTAGTGTTACATTGCGTTATGTTGTAGTGTTACATTGTGTTGCGTTGTGTTACATTGTGTTGCGTTGTGTTCCTGAGGCGGCCGCTCGTTGCCCGGGATGAAGTCATGGATTGTGCAATGCTGAAAGTATTTCCCAGACAAAGCGGTGGAGTTTGGGTTGTGCGGCCTCGGTCCGTGACTCCGGCAGAGCCGCCTTTGTTGTGTCCTTCTCTGTAATGCGACTTCATCAATACGATGGAAACTGTCAGCGCACAAGATGTCACCCACAGCGGCCGAGGCTCGCACAGACATTGCTGTGTATGAACAACTAGGCCATTGTGTGACGGAGCCGCCCTCCTCCTCCTCCTCCTCCTCCTCCTCCTCTGGGCTGCTGCTGGGCCTATAAAGGAGTATACGCTGTATACACTGCAGGAATACAGTGAGGAGTACACAACTGTTACACTGCTGCACCACAACACCCAGCATTGTAGTATTGCAGATAAACTGTACTCTAATATCTGTATCTGGGCTAGGGCGACCCCGGCCCACACCTCATATTAATCTCTGGGATAGGACAACACCCCCCCCCATTTAATATCTGGGATAGGAAAGGCCCCCCCATATTAATATCTGGATGAGGAAAAGTATATTTTTTTTCTTGCCAAAAATTGGGGCCGATCTCATCAGAGGAAAGCCGGAAAAACCTCCCGTGGGAAAGGCCTTCCTGTGATGGAATCGGCTCCTGTCTTTGGCAGGTGTACATCCTCCATCATAGAGGTGTGACTGCCGCCCTTCAGAACTCTGGAAAGTTGGGTGGCTACATGTATGGGAGCGGCTGTATATCTAGTATCCTGCAGGGCTCTATAATCTTGTGAACGACAATAGGATTTCTGTCTGTGTGTGGGGGGTTGAAAAGTACAAATATAAATTAGGGGGCCACACGGTGGCTCAGTGGTTAGCACTGCAGCCTTGTAGCGCTGGGTCCTGGTGTTCAAGTCCCGCCAAGGGCAAAAAACCATCTGCAAGGAGTTTGTATGTTCTCCCCGTGTTTGCATGGATTTCCATCCCATATTCCAAAAAGACATACTGGTAAGGAAAAATGTACATTGTGAGCTCTATGTGGGGCTTACAATCTACATTTAAAAAAAAAAAAAAAAAAAAAAAAAAAGTACAAATATAAATTACCAGTAGGGGGCACTGTATATACTGTCTGTATATAGGTAATAGTCCTGTAGGGGGAGCTGTATATACTGTCTGCATGTAGGTAATAGTCCTGTAGGGGGAGCTGTATATACTGTCTGCATGTAGGTAATAGTCCTGTAGGGGGCGCTGTATATACTGTCTGTATGTAGGTAATAGTCCTGTAGGGGGCGCTGTATATACTATCTGTGTATAGGGAATAGTCCTGTAGGGGGCGCTGTATATACTGTCTGTATATAGGGAATAGTCCTGTAGGGGGCGCTGTATATACTGTCTGTATATAGGGAATAGTCCTGTAGGGGGCGCTGTATATACTGTCTGTATATAGGGAATAGTCCTGTAGGGGGCGCTGTATATACTGTCTGTATGTAGGTAATAGTCCTGTAGGGGGCGCTGTATATACTGTCTGTATATAGGGAATAGTCCTGTAGGGGGCGCTGTATATACTGTCTGTATATAGGGAATAGTCCTGTAGGGGGCGCTGTATATACTGTCTGTATATAGGGAATAGTCCTGTAGGGGGCGCTGTATATACTGTCTGTATGTAGGTAATAGTCCTGTAGGGGGCTCTGTATATACTGTCTGTATATAGGTAATAGTCCTGTAGGGGGCGCTGTATATACTGTCTGTATGTAGGTAATAGTCCTGTAGGGGGCGCTGTATATACTGTCTGTATATAGGTAATAGTCCTGTAGGGGGCGCTGTATATACTGTCTGTATGTAGATAATAGTCCTGTAGGGGGCGCTGTATATACTGTCTGTATATAGGTAATAGTCCTGTAGGGGGCGCTGTATATAGGTAATAGTTCTGTAGGGGGCGCTGTATATACTGTCTGTATATAGGTTATAGTCCTGTAGGGGGCGCTGTATATACTGTCTGTATATAGGTTATAGTCCTGTAGGGGGCGCTGTATATACTGTCTATATAGGTAATAGTTCTGTAGGGGGCGCTGTATATACTGTCTGTATGTAGGTAATAGTCCTGTAGGGGGCGCTGTATATACTGTCTGTATATAGGTAATAGTCCTGTAGGGGGCGCTGTATATACTATCTGTATGTAGGTAATAGTCCTGTAGGGGGCGCTGTATATACTGTCTGTATATAGGGAATAGTCCTGTAGGGGGCACTGTATATACTGTCTGTATATAGGGATTAGTCCTGTAGGGGGCGCTGTATATACTGTCTGTATGTAGGTAATAGTCCTGTAGGGGGCGCTGTATATACTGTCTGTATATAGGGATTAGTCCTGTAGGGGGCGCTGTATATACTGTCTGTATGTAGGTAATAGTCCTGTAGGGGGCGCTGTATATACTGTCTGTATGTAGGTAATAGTCCTGTAGGGGGCGCTGTATATACTGTCTGTATGTAGGTAATAGTCCTGTAGGGGGCGCTGTATATACTGTCTGTATATAGGGAATAGTCCTGTAGGGGGCGCTGTATATACTGTCTGTATATAGGGATTAGTCCTGTAGGGGGCGCTGTATATACTGTCTGTATATAGGGAATAGTCCTGTAGGGGGCGCTGTATATACTGTCTGTATATAGGGAATAGTCCTGTAGGGGGCGCTGTATATACTGTCTGTATGTAGGTAATAGTCCTGTAGGGGGCGCTGTATATACTGTCTGTATATAGGGAATAGTCCTGTAGGGGGCGCTGTATATACTGTCTGTATATAGGGATTAGTCCTGTAGGGGGCGCTGTATATACTGTCTGTATATAGGGAATAGTCCTGTAGGGGGCGCTGTATATACTGTCTGTATATAGGGAATAGTCCTGTAGGGGGCGCTGTATATACTGTCTGTATATAGGTAATAGTCCTGTAGGGGGCGCTGTATATATGTACATCAGTAATCTGTGTCTCTCTTCTTTGCAGGAAGCCTGTAGAGGGTGCACACGAGGACCCCTGCGGAGAAGGTACTACAGATACCAGTATGTGACATGTGCACCGACCCCTGGGATACTTGCTGACTGTTTCCAGTGGTAGACTCACACTATAGGGCTGCCCCGCACTCTTACTGATGTCCCGCACAGCTCGCCGTCTCTGACCTGCCTGCACAGTCGCTTCCTCTGACTCACACTCTGGCTCCCGGCCACCATTCTGCATGACAAACCATTTTAGGAAGCCGGGCTTTCCTTTTTGGAAGTGATTTGTTTCTTATTTAGCAGGAAACGGCCTCGGAGCCGGAGTGTTTATATTAAGGTTACGTGAAGGCCTAAGATGGGGAACGTGTGAAGGCCCCGATATAGACCCCTGTGTGTGTGTGTGTGTATATATATATATATATATATATATATATATATATATATATATATATATATATATATATATACTGTCTGCTCCTACACTACAGCGCCTCTGCGACATTCCAGATCTCTGCTTGATGTCAGTGGATGGTGACGCTCCCGCACTGTCCTAATACTTGTCACAGCTGAGGGTTTGCTCCTGTTGTATCCAGACCGCCCTCCTATTTGGGGTCGCCCCATGTGCTGAGGACTCCGCCCCCTCTTCCAGGCGGTGCGATGTGTATTTGGGAGTTGTTTTCCCCCCTGTTCCTCTCCTCTGTCGCTGTTTCTTTGCACGTGTGTTGTTGTGTCTTTATATCTGTGTTACCTCCATTACTGTGTCCCCTGCAGACTGTATCACTGGTGCACAAGTCCCCGAGGTATAGCTGCAACTCTAATGATCATTCAGGTAATACCAGGTGCACCATTAGAAGACATCCCCCCCCCCATAAACCTATAGGTCCTCAGATTCTCCATAACAATGCCGCCTGCTGCACTCAATGCAGTTGTATCTGCACCATGTGAGTGCACCCTCAGCACTGTGGCATCCTATACTGCCCAGCAAATACCATCCCTATAGTGGCCCCCACATGGTATCTCGCACTGCTGTGGCCCCCAGACCCTTTATAATCCCTAGACACAGTATAATACCCTCCGCCATACAGTATCAGGCTGGGCTCGCCCTACCATTGTTAGTGTCCACTGTCTCTTCTGTCGTAGGATGAAGGCAACGGACATTAAGTGTATCCGAGGACAGACAGCGACACTAATGTGAACAATATGGCGGACGCCATCTGCACAACTGTTGTAAAAGTAAACGGGCAATGTTCCCAGGCGAGGTTCCCCAGTGGCTCATGGACTCCTATAATGCCTCCTTGTGGCCCACAGACAGTATAACACTCCCCAGGGGCCCTGGGATGCTCCTAAAAGGTTCCGCAGTGTGTACTCCCCCATACGCTGTACATTGTCCTCCATAATGACCCAATGCACACATGATAATGCTCCCCAGGGGCCCCAAGTAAGGTAATAATTCTCCCCCCTTGCCTAGTTCCCTTGTAGCCCCTCTCCTCCCACCTCCTTGCTTGCATCGGTGTACCAGGAGCACCTTGCAGCTCTGGAGGTGACTGGAGTATATTACATCATTTTATCCTAATCCCGGGGTGGGGGGTAATTGCTGTGCACCTTAATCCGGATGCCTGATTCTATCCAGTATTGGGTTACGTGGGCAGCAGGCTGCAGCCGTATACATCACATAGTCATCGTATCCCGCTCTGTGCAGCCATCTTCCTGCTTCACTCCACTTGCCATTAGATCTAGGAACTGGGCCCCGCCCCTCCTGAGCCCTCCCGCTGGGCCCTGCCGCTCCTGATCCCTCCCGCCGTGCCCCGCCGCTCCAAAGCCCTCCCGCCGGGCCTTGCCACTCCTAAGCCCTCCCGCCGGGCCCCGCCGCTCCTGATCCCTCCCGCTGGGCCCCGCCCCTCCTGAGCTCTCCCGCTGGGCCCTGCCGCTCCTGAGCTCTCCCGCTGGGCCCTGCCACTCCTGAGCCCTCCCGTTGGGCCCCGCCGCTCCTGAGCTCTCCCGTTGGGCCCCGCCGCTCCTGAGCCTCCCGCACTGCTGCCCTATTCTCTTGTATAGTCTTTGTGCAGTTCCCGTTATCTCTCTATTATCGCTGGCTCTGAAGTGGTTAAATCCTGCAGCGGGCCGTTCCGTCTAGTCACCAGTGTTCCCAATGGCCTGGATGTTGTCACGTTCGGTTCCAGCTCTCCTGACGCCTCTTGCGCCTCGTACATGACGGACTGCAGTTCTGGTTCCTTCCTGAGGACTATGGGGCATCTCTTATCCAGCTCTGTGACGATGGATCAGAACAGAACTCCCCATTGATGTCAGTGTAGCAGGGGGGTGCCACCCCTCCTCCATGCTTTATACTGCAGCTCAGCTTGGTTATGTATAGTTATAAGTTCAGCAGGGGGGTTGTCCAGGATCCAGAGCCATGTGACTTAGCAGCGTATATATGTATTCAGACGGCGCGTGTGTATATATTGTATAGTTGGGGTAATAAGTATTCGTTCCAGTATTTGTAGGTGTGAAGATCCTGTAACTGCTACCTCTTCCCCCCCCCTGTATACCCCGCTGGCTGAGGGTGCAGGTGCTCGCTGCTGCCCTGGTTGTGACCCTAGTAATAAATTGCTGCAGCTGATGTTGTGACTGGAGGAAGCCCGGGTACAATGGCGGTTGGGTCAGTTTACACTCCCAGCCTTTGTTCCATTTCCTCCGCCTGATTGTCGGGGTACCCAGACTCCACATGACAGCGCCCAGCCGGGCTGACCGCTGCTGCCACCTACTGGTCAGTCTCCAGTCTGTTGGAGCTGCTCTCGCTGTGACCAGCAGGTTACGTGGGTGAAGCTTTGGCTTCTATTGCTTATTCTATATACTAAATTTACCTGCAGTTCTGTTCATCCTGAGCAGCCTGCTTCATGAATAGCATACCAGGGTCTGACGCAGCAGACAGGAGGGGCAGAGGTCAGAAGCGCACAAATAAGTGATGCAAAGTGGTGGTTATGGCTGAAATCGGAGAGTAATAGACGTGTCCTCTGCCAATGGGGAGAAGCCAGATAATAGGTCTTAACCCTTCACCTGCTGGTGTCACATTGACTCCTCCCCCTGGTCCGCTCATTAGATCTTTATCCTGTGCCCTTGGTCGCGGCGTACAGGCTGTGTCTGGCCCAATATCCGCATGTTTACCGCTGCTCTTACAAACTCTTCTGCTCCCATAATCCTCTGTAAGGCGATTATAGGAGAGTTATTTTGGGGGCTGCAGGAGGTAAAGTAACGTATGTCCGGCCGCTGATCACTTCCCGCCATCTCTGCGGCTGCAGCTCTATGCTGGGACTTGTAGTGTCACAAGGTTGTCTATTGTACAAGGAATTTGCTGAACCTGTAATAAAGCTGTACAGAGATGTATCTGAGCAGATAGCTCTGATGAAAGCTGACGTATCTCAGCTTATAGTTGTGGGATATGTACAGTATGTTTCTTTCGAAAGGACTCTCTATCCTGGTCAGTAATGGTGTGGGGTGGGGGGGGATATATCACAGCTGTCTGCTTCCATGTATACCTGCACCGCACTGCCGCTGCTCTGGTGCTGGGTATTATGTGCAGGCTGCTCTGGTGCAGGGTATTATTTGCAGGCTGCTCTGGTGCAGGGTATTATTTGCAGGCTGCTCTGGTGCAGGGTATTATTTGCAGGCTGCTCTGGTGCTGGGTATTATTTGCAGGCTGCTCTGGTGCAGGGTATTATTTGCAGGCTGCTCTGGTGCAGGGTATTATTTGCAGGCTGTTCTGGTGCTGGGTATTATTTGCAGGCTGCTCTGGTGCAGGGTATTATTTACAGGCTGCTCTGGTGCAGGGTATTATTTGCAGGCTGTTCTGGTGCTGGGTATTATTTGCAGGCTGTTCTGGTGCTGGGTATTATTTGCAGGCTGCTCTGGTGCTGGGTATTATTTGCAGGCTGCTCTGGTGCAGGGTATTGCAGGCTGCTCTGGTGCAGGGTATTGCAGGCTGCTCTGGTGCAGGGTATTATTTACAGGCTGCTCTGGTGCAGGGTATTTGCAGGCTGTTCTGGTGCAGGGTATTATTTGCAGGCTGTTCTGGTGCAGGGTATTATTTGCAGGCTGCTCTGGTGCTGGGTATTATTTGCAGGCTCTTCTGGTGCTGGGTATTATTTGCAGGCTGCTCTGGTGCAGGGTATTATTTGCAGGCTGCTCTGGTGCAGGGTATTATTTGCAGGCTGTTCTGGTGCAGGGTATTATTTGCAGGCTGTTCTGGTGCTGGGTATTATTTGCAGGCTGCTCTGGTGCTGGGTATTATTTGCAGGCTGCTCTGGTGCAGGGTATTATTTGCAGGCTCTTCTGGTGCTGGGTATTATTTGCAGGCTGCTCTGGTGCTGGGTATTATTTGCAGGCTGCTCTGGTGCTGGGTATTATTTGCAGGCTGCTCTGATGCTGGGTATTATTTGCAGGCTGCTCTGGTGCAGGGTATTATTTGCAGGCTGCTCTGGTGCAGGGTATTATTTGCAGGCTGCTCTGGTGCAGGGTATTATTTGCAGGCTCTTCTGGTGCTGGGTATTATTTGCAGGCTGCTCTGGTGCTGGGTATTATTTGCAGGCTCTTCTGGTGCTGGGTATTATTTGCAGGCTGCTCTGGTGCTGGGTATTATTTGCAGGCTGCTCTGATGCTGGGTATTATTTGCAGGCTGCTCTGGTGCTGGGTATTATTTGCAGGCTGCTCTGGTGCAGGGTATTATTTGCAGGCTGCTCTGGTGCTGGGTATTATTTGCAGGCTGCTCTGGTGCTGGGTATTATTTGCAGGCTGCTCTGGTGCTGGGTATTATTTGCAGGCTGCTCTGATGCTGGGTATTATTTGCAGGCTGCTCTGATGCTGGGTATTATTTGCAGGCTGCTCTGGTGCAGGGTATTATTTGCAGGCTGCTCTGGTGCAGGGTATTATTTGCAGGCTGCTCTGGTGCTGGGTATTATTTGCAGGCTGCTCTGGTGCTGGGTATTATTTGCAGGCTCTTCTGGTGCTGGGTATTATTTGCAGGCTGCTCTGGTGCTGGGTATTATTTGCAGGCTGCTCTGGTGCTGGGTATTATTTGCAGGCTGCTCTGGTGCTGGGTATTATTTGCAGGCTGCTCTGGTGCTGGGTATTATTTGCAGGCTGCTCTGGTGCAGGGTATTATTTGCAGGCTGCTCTGGTGCTGGGTATTATTTGCAGGCTCTTCTGGTGCTGGATATTATTTGCAGGCTGCTCTGGTGCTGGGTATTATTTGCAGGCTGCTCTGGTGCTGGGTATTATTTGCAGGCTCTTCTGGTGCTGGGTATTATTTGCAGGCTGCTCTGGTGCTGGGTATTATTTGCAGGCTGCTCTGGTGCTGGGTATTATTTGCAGGCTGCTCTGGTGCTGGGTATTATTTGCAGGCTGCTCTGGTGCTGGGTATTATTTGCAGGCTGCTCTGGTGCTGGGTATTATTTGCAGGCTGCTCTGGTGCTGGGTATTATTTGCAGGCTGCTCTGGTGCTGGGTATTATTTGCAGGCTGCTCTGGTGCTGGGCATTATTTGCAGGCTGCTCTGGTGCAGGGTATTATTTGCAGGCTGCTCTGGTGCTGGGTATTATTTGTTCCCCGCTCTGGTTCCAGGATTTTGTCCGTCCTTTTTCTATTACTTTTTCTTGTTTGTGTTTCTCTTACTTCACTGTAATCCTCTTTTATCCTCTTTTGTCCTCCCTTTCCTTCCGTCCTCTATAACACTGTAACAACCCCCCAGCTGTGACAAGTTCTAGTCCTGCTCGGCCTCCCCTCACTGACGGCCATCGCAGATCTTGAAGGCTACGTAGTGTGTACCTAGCAGTGCGTATTGTGCGGGGGTAGAGCTGACGTTGTGGCGTTGTACGTATGATGTCATAGTTTGGCCGCACTGCCGCCATATTCTCTCCCTTCGGGTAGAGTTTTGAGGTTACGTTTTTAGCTGTGGGTTATTTGGATGAGCGGATTAGTGTGTGCTCGGCCTGTGCATTACCGGCCGCAGCTGCCGCATCCCTGGGATTTATCGCTATATTTGTGTCAGCGCCGCTTAATCCGGGCCGGGAGGGCGTCAGCGTTTTATGTGTCTATAGGTCTCATCACGACATGCAAATCCCTGAGCTGATCTGTTTATTCTGTTTCTGGAAAAGCTGAGTGGCAAGCAGTGACTGGGGTCAAGGATCAGGGTTGTCACACAGCTTTCCCAAATGACAGTATAGCAAGTGTTCCAAGAGTGTAGGATTCATCACTGTAATAAGCTGAGGGTTTGTTCCAGTGGCGTCCAGCCCTGTATGTGATATCTGCAGTGTGACCTGTATTTTGGTTTCCTTTCTCCGGTTCTTCCCCTTCATCGAACCCTCTTCCTATTTCTCCAGACCCAGCAGTAGAAGATGGCTGACCTGGAACTTGTGGACGCCCTGACGGACGCCCCGCCACAGATCGAGCCAGAAGTCAAGCGGGATTTCATCAGCTCGTTGGAGGCGGAGACTTTTGATGACGTCGTAGGGGAGAAATGCGACAAAACGGACTACATTCCTTTATTAGATGACGACGAAGCCAATGGGGCGGGCGACAAACGCCCAGCTGAAGGTAAGTGGTGATGGGGGTAAGTGAGTCAGAGGGGGGGGGTCTTCAGGGGGTCCAGGCTCTGACGCAGCGCTCTCTCTTGCAGGTGGTCCTCAGTCCGTGTTGGAGAATGGAGAACACGGCACAGGAGACGTCGGGGTGTCAGGTACGAGGCCGCCTTGTCTTGTCTACTCTTCACCTCCCAGATCTCCCCTATGTCTACTGCCGGGGCTCAATCCACAACCCCAGGGCCGCCGCTGACTGCGCGGTATAGAGACGGAGGAGTCTGAACTCTCACCAACACATTATCATGTACCCCATAACCTGTGTGCGGGGGTGCTGGGGGCTCTCTGTGATCGTCCTATACAAGTAGGAATTGTTAAGTCAAAGATTGCTGATCACACCCCCATGTCTTGTTGGGTAGACGTCTTGTAGAGGATTGCTGATCACACCCCCATGTCTTGTTGGGTAGACGTCTTGTAGAGGATTGCTGATCATACCTCCATGTCTTGCTGGGTAGACGTCTTGTAGAGGATTGCTGATCATACCCCCATGTCTTGTTGGGTAGACGTCTTGTAGAGGATTGCTGGTCATACCCCCATGTCTTGTAGAGGATTGCTGATCACACCTCCATGTCTTGTTGGGCAGGCGTCTTGTAGAGGATTGCTGGTTATACCCCCATGTCTTGTTGGGCAGGCGTCTTGTAGAGGATTGCTGGTCATACCCCCATGTCTTGTTGGGCAGACGTCTTGTAGAGGATTGCTGATCATACCCCATGTCTTGTTGGGCAGGCGTCTTGTAGAGGATTGCTGGTTATACCCCCATGTCTTGTTGGGCAGGCGTCTTGTAGAGGATTGCTGATCACACCCCCATGTCTTGTTGGGTAGACGTCTTGTAGAGTATTGCTGGTCATACCTCCGTGTCTTGTTGGGCAGGCGTCTTGTAGAGGATTGCAGATCACACCCCCATGTCTTGTTGGGCAGACGTCTTGTAGAGGATTGCTGGTTATACCCCCATGTCTTGTTGGGCAGGCGTCTTGTAGAGGATTGCTGGTCATACCCCCATGTCTTGTTGGGCAGGCGTCTTGTAGAGGATTGCTGGTTATACCCCCATGTCTTGTTGGGTAGACGTCTTGTAGAGTATTGCTGGTCATACCTCCGTGTCTTGTTGGGCAGGCGTCTTGTAGAGGATTGCAGATCACACCCCCATGTCTTGTTGGGCAGACGTCTTGTAGAGGATTGCTGGTTATACCCCCATGTCTTGTTGGGCAGGCGTCTTGTAGAGGATTGCTGGTCATACCCCCATGTCTTGTTGGGCAGGCGTCTTGTAGAGGATTGCTGGTCATACCCCCATGTCTTGTTGGGTAGATGTCTTGTAGAGGATTGCTGGTCATACCTCCGTGTCTTGTTGGGCAGGCGTCTTGTAGAGGATTGCAGATCACACCCCCATGTCTTGTTGGGCAGACGTCTTGTAGAGGATTGCTGGTTATACCCCCATGTCTTGTTGGGCAGGCGTCTTGTAGAGGATTGCTGGTCATACCCCCATGTCTTGTTGGGCAGGCGTCTTGTAGAGGATTGCTGGTCATACCCCCATGTCTTGTTGGGTAGATGTCTTGTAGAGGATTGCTGATCACACCCCCATGTCTTGTTGGGTAGACGTCTTGTAGAGTATTGCTGGTCATATCTCCGTGTCTTGTTGGGCAGGCGTCTTGTAGAGGATTGCAGATCACACCCCCATGTCTTGTTGGGTAGACGTCTTGTAGAGGATTGCTGATCATCCCCCCCATGTCTTGTTGGGTAGACGTCTTGTAGAGGATTGCTGGTTATACCCCCATGTCTTGTTGGGCAGGCGTCTTGTAGAGAATTGCTGATCACACCCCCATGTCTTGTTGGGTAGACGTCTTGTAGAGTATTGCTGGTCATATCTCCGTGTCTTGTTGGGCAGGCGTCTTGTAGAGGATTGCAGATCACACCCCCATGTCTTGTTGGGTAGACGTCTTGTAGAGGATTGCAGATCACACCCCCATGTCTTGTTGGGTAGACGTCTTGTAGAGGATTGCTGATCATCCCCCCCATGTCTTGTTGGGTAGACGTCTTGTAGAGGATTGCTGGTTATACCCCCATGTCTTGTTGGGCAGGCGTCTTGTAGAGAATTGCAGATCACACCCCCATGTCTTGTTGGGTAGACGTCTTGTAGAGGATTGCGGTTTCTCCCGGGATGACGGCTCTGTATGATCCTGTCAATGTTGACAGACGTCTTATTTCCAGTTGTTTACCTTGGCTTCCTTCTTACCGCCTTGAGGTTCGGGGCACGTGTCTGTGCGGTGTCTATTTCTGCACCTTGTGAATTAGTCACTGATGTCGGCGGCGTCCGTGGGTGATTCACATCAGGAGGGAACCTTTATCTTTTGGCTGTTGATCCCGTATACAGTGATGGGGTTATTGCCTGCTCTTATCTTTCCATTCACATGAGCCATTTCATGTTCTCCGGAGCCGTCCCTGGGTTCTTGTCTGTCGTCATCACAGCGGATTCCCGTTAGGATCAGAGCGACGCGATGTCAGAGACAGAACGGCCATTCAATAAAATCTGATGTTTGTTTAAAGAATTCATAAAAGAAATGACTGACCTAAGTGACCCGGGGAGAAGGTCCCGGCCAGACGTGACGACTTATTTTCCCAATTGCTGTCGGCAGACCCCCATACACATTATGCGTCCAGCTTGTCCTACTGACCTCACCAGGTTCTCCTGACATATATGTAATGTATATGAGCAGCGCCCCCCACCATACGTATGTACACTAGGCTGCCACATGTGCCCTCCGGACACCTATGTCAGCAGGTGAGCCAACCCGATCCTTTTACCATCTGGGTAGATTTGGTAGGCCCGTGTACACATTAGCTGGGTGTCCGGCCCTACTGGCACTTTTAGCTAACAATGGTCCAGTGTGTATACTCTGCTGACATGCTGCTATATACTGTGCTTCTGAGCTGTGGCGCAAAACAGCAGTGTAAAGCATGGGGCAGCAGCGGAGGAGCCCACAATAGTGCTAGTGATGAGTAGCCGCAGCATGTCCGACATAGTCGCTCCTTATTAAAGCTGTCAGCGGTCTGCACTAAATATACAGGTGATCTAGAGAACGGGAAGTTGTGATGTCGTCAGAATTGTAAGTCACATGTCCTTGGGGTGGCAGGTAATCATACCCTGTGTGATTATATATACCATAGGGGGCGCCTCGTGTCCTGTAACATAGTGATATCGTATAGTCATCATTGAGGACACTGTATACTCTCAGGCAGTGTCCTTGTATACAGCTGAGGCTTTATCACTATTGTATCCAGTCCAGACAATGCTCTGTGAGCTAAGAGCCGAACTGCAGGCTGATCTATATAGTAGCTCAAGGCCCAGTGATGTCTGCTGGTGTGTTCAGCTCACAGAGCATTGCTCATTTTCACTTCTGCTTTCTACAGGACGGGACTTTGCTTTCTCTTTTATTCTCCTTTCAGACTATTGTCAGGATTTGGTGTGCCTGGGCCGTGTGCTGCTCCTCTGTGTGTGTCTCGGCCTTGCCCTGCTCCTCTGTGTGTGTGTCTCGGCCTTGCCCTGCTCCTCTGTGTGTGTGTCTCGGCCTTGCCCTGCTCCTCTGTGTGTGTGTGTCTCGGCCTTGCCCTGCTCCTCTGTGTGTGTGCTTCGGCCTTGCCCTGCTCCTCTGTGTGTGTGCCTCGGCCTTGCCCTGCTCCTCTGTGTGTGTGTGTCTCGGCCTTGCCCTGCTCCTCTGTGTGTGTGCCTCGGCCTTGCCCTGCTCCTCTGTGTGTGTGCCTCGGCCTTGCCCTGCTCCTCTGTGTGTGTGCCTCGGCCTTGCCCTGCTCCTCTGTGTGTGTGTCTCGGCCTTGCCCTGCTCCTCTGTGTGTGTGTGTCTCGGCCTTGCCCTGCTCCTCTGTGTGTGTGTGTCTCGGCCTTGCCCTGCTCCTCTGTGTGTGTGTCTCGGCCTTGCCCTGCTCCTCTGTGTGTGTGTCTCGGCCTTGCCCTGCTCCTCTGTGTGTGTGTCTCGGCCTTGCCCTGCTCCTCTGTGTGTGTCTGTCTCGGCCTTGCCCTGCTCCTCTGTGTGTGTGTGTGTGTCTCGGCCTTGCCCTGCTCCTCTGTGTGTGTCTGTCTCGGCCTTGCCCTGCTCCTCTGTGTGTGTGTGTGTGTCTCGGCCTTGCCCTGCTCCTCTGTGTGTGTGTGTGTGTCTCGGCCTTGCCCTGCTCCTCTGTGTGTGTGTGTCTCGGCCTTGCCCTGCTCCTCTGTGTGTGTGTGTGTCTCGGCCTTGCCCTGCTCCTCTGTGTGTGTGTGTGTCTCGGCCTTGCCCTGCTCCTCTGTGTGTGTGTGTGTCTCGGCCTTGCCCTGCTCCTCTGTGTGTGTGTGTGTGTCTCGGCCTTGCCCTGCTCCTCTGTGTGTGTGTGTGTCTCGGCCTTGCCCTGCTCCTCTGTGTGTGTGTGTGTCTCGGCCTTGCCCTGCTCCTCTGTGTGTGTGTGTGTCTCGGCCTTGCCCTGCTCCTCTGTGTGTGTGTCTCGGCCTTGCCCTGCTCCTCTGTGTGTGTGTGCCTCGGCCTTGCCCTGCTCCTCTGTGTGTGTGTGTGTCTCGGCCTTGCCCTGCTCCTCTGTGTGCGCCTCGGCCTTGCCCTGCTCCTCTGTGTGCGCCTCGGCCTTGCCCTGCTCCTCTGTGTGCGCCTCGGCCTTGCCCTGCTCCTCTGTGTGTGTATGCCTCGGCCTTGCCCTGCTCCTCTGTGTGTGCCTCGGCCTTGCCCTGCTCCTCCGGCCTCGCTACATGTAATCTTACACTGATGGTGATGCTTTCTGGATATGTCTTACTAACCTTGTGCTCTGTGCCTCTCTCCTTCCTCCTCCTCCTCTCTATCTCGCCTCCTTCTCCTCCCCGTTTCCTCCCTCTAGACTCCTAGAGCATTGCTCCTCTCACACTGGACTCCGCTTCCTCTACACATTCAGTGCTTTTCCTCCCTTGTCTGGTCACTGGTGGACAGAAGACGTCCCGGCTGTCCGCACCAGGCGTCCTCTCTGCTGAAGGCTGCTCCTCTTCCTCCTCCTCTTCCTCCCTCCAGTGCTTGCTGAGCCTCCCATGTAAGCACATGCCGGACCCCAGGAGCGGCCTCGCTGCCTCCCCTCTTGTGTCTTAGATGGCGGTATGAAGATCGCACCTTCCTGAGTCCTGGCTGCGCTTTAGCCTGCAGTTTCCTTCCTTTCCCTGCCCAGAGGAGAAGACTCTTGTCTGACCTCGGCGGCCCCTCCACAATCTGTAGATACTGGTGCCTTTAGGACTGATAACACCCCGGCCCCCCACCCCTCTGCCGTCTTCCATGTGTCACCGACTAACCTGCAATAAACTCATGTTGTCTCTCACTTGTGGTTTCACTTGCTTCAACTAACGTCTTGCACTTCTTAACACTGTGTCTGCCGCTAATCAGGGTCCGTGTCCTCTCTACAACCTCCTGTCAGTGACAAGACTCCGCCTACCGTGGTGCGAGCTGTCCGCAGAGTATTGTAGAAGGGCCTGGGTGACGCGCACCCCCGCTTCTGTCTTATTCTGCAGCTGAGCCGTGGTTGCTGGGTTTTTTTGCTGGGGCAGGTGGAGAAGGAGCTGCCATATTGTCAGCCTGGACACAGAAGAGAAATGTACAATCCGCACACTGTACTGCAATGTGAATAAAGCCTTAGGCCCCATATACACGACCATAGTGTGTCGCAGTATATTATTGTGATGGCGGACCCGGTCATTACTGCGGCCCATACACATTACATAGGGGAGGGTCAGTCCTGCTGATATACGTGTAATGTGTGCGCTGGGTGATAGACCTAGGCCCCCACCATTGGACTATATGCCATGGCTGCTATGTTAGTGTTGTTCCAGCAGGTGGCGACTCGTGCCTTGCTATAGAACCGAAGCAGCAAAACATTGCCGTATAATACAACTGACTGCCATCTAGTGGACAAAGTAGTGACTGCACCACTGATGGGAATGGCTAAGGTTTTATATTACAGCAGTACCCAGCTTGCCACAGAGCCTACATGGCGTGTCAGTGGGTGTTGTTTCTTTGTCTCTGCAGTGTCAGTCTACACTGTAGTTCTGGCATTCTGTTCATGAACCTGTAAGAACAGGATGAGCAGCGGCTTCATTTCTTCTTCCTGCTACAGCAGTGAATAGCAGGGCCTGTAGTTAATGTATACATGTCATTGACAGTATGGGGTCTGCGGGGGCTCCTGGGGGAGATGAGGGGAGGCGGGGACTGCTGTGTGTGAACATGGCCCAGATACAGGGATGGCGCTATATCTATTAACTTACATAAGAGCCAGGTGGAGAGAAGTCACTGCTGAATTACTGCGGGACACTATGGGGGGGGAGAAGGGTTTACAAATGGTGTGGGGGCACTCTGTATGATGGGGCAGATGCTTGGGGCGGGGCACTCTGTATGATGGGGTGGTTTCACACGGTGGGGGTCACTCTATGATGGGGGGGGGGGGGTTCAGTCCATATCTCCGGTCGGGTTCCTGCAGCTCTTGCATCGCTGAGCTTTATACTATAGGATTGTAGTGGTGTCACTAAGCCCCCCTTATATTCTGACTCTTCCCTCCCAGCATGCTTTGGGGCAGTGCTGCTTCTGGTGCTGGATCATGCAGTGTCTGTGATCCCCGGGACTATGTTGGGTTTGTTTCCACAGTCCACCAGCTTTCTCCAGCTGCTTCTTGGCATTGAGCCGCTGTTGTCGCGCTTTTCCATGGCTGAGCCCGCGCAAACACTACTTGTGAATCCGTCTGCCTCGCTCTGTGTAGCTTGCAGGACATGAAGACCCTGAGAAGTGATGAGGTGGTCCAGGCACCAAGTACAGGGGGTGCACTTACTTTTGGCCCTGTAGTGTGGTGCAGACACTACCTGCAGGGGGTGCACTTACTTTTGGCTCTGTAGTGTGGTGCAGACACTACCTGCAGGGGGTGCACTTACTTTTGGCCCTGACACTACCTGCAGGGGGTGCACTTACTTTTGGCCCTGACACTACCTGCAAGGGGGGTGCACTTACTTTTGGCCCTGACACTACCTGCAAGGGGGGGGTGCACTTACTTTTGGCCCTGACACTACCTGCAGGGGGTGCACTTACTTTTGGCCCTGACACGACCTGCAGGGGGTGCACTTACTTTTGGCCCTGTAGTGTGGCGCAGACACTACCTGCAGGGGGTGCACTTACTTTTGGCCCTGACACTACCTGCAGGGGGGGCACTTACTTTTGGCCCTGACACTACCTGCAAGGGGGGGTGCACTTACTTTTGGCCCTGACACTACCTGCAGGGGGGGGGGGGGGTTGCACTTACTTTTGGCCTTGCAGTGCGTGTCCCCAGGTCCTTCCTGCTCCCTTTGCTTAAACCCTTCTCATCCTGATGAGATTTGGCGGACGAGTCGTCGCCGCCGCGCAGTCCTCGTTGTGATGGTAAGCGCACTATAACCTTACTCTGTGCCATCTGATGCCGCCCCCGACCAGCCTACTGTGCGGGTGTGAGACTCGGGCACCGGATCCTGAAATAGAACAGGAAACATTTAGTCATTACACTGCGGACATGACGGCGAGAGCGCAGTGGGGGAGGGGGTGTCTTAGAATAATATATATTTGACTTGGGCTGAATCGGAATGACAGGAAGCCTTATACTCCATTACTCCAGTCACATACAAAGCTGCATTTACATGTGCAGCAGAGAATTTCTCTTTGTGCAGTTTGTACGTTCAGTAGGGGGCGCTGTAGAGGTGGACACTAGAAGACGGTGGTCCTCCCAGGTGTGGTG
Organism: Leptodactylus fuscus; assembly: GCF_031893055.1. NCBI lineage: Eukaryota > Metazoa > Chordata > Amphibia > Anura > Leptodactylidae > Leptodactylus > Leptodactylus fuscus. Next base: position 222,977,106 of record NC_134268.1, on the reverse strand, counting down.
GATCCAGCAGGAGGCGCTGTCACACTACCACCCCCACCCCCTCTTCTAATTGTGACCCTGACCCACCTGGTTTGGCTCAGGGCCTAATATGCTGCAGCCGAGGTGGCGCCACCTACAGGCTCCTCACCAGGCCAGGGAGAACCGATGTCTGACCTCTCCATTCTGTCACTTTTCCAGGGGTCTGGCCTGTAAGTGGGCACCATCTGGGGGTCTCCACGGGCCACTCCGCCCCATCCCCCGCACCAGTGCTCCAGATGTCATCCTTTTGCACCCAAATACAGACAAGAATGCAGCTTTGGATGTGACTGGAGTATAAGCCTGAGCCCATCATCTTCCTCTTTATAGGGGTCGCCAGCATGGTTTACTCATGTGGAGGGACTTCCACGGCCGGGGACTCCTGACTGACTGCACAGGGGTCCTCCGGCCTTGACCACCATGATGGTGCAGTGGTCGGGCGCGCTTGCATATAACTCTATAGGAGATGTCCCATGTTACTGGCCCTATAGGTAGATACCCAGCTTTCCTAGGTGCAGGAGCGGTCTGCGTAGAGGATTAATCTGCTCTTATTCTTCACGGTTCTGAGCTGGCGGAGCCGTGCCGGACTCCAGGATCGGATGTAGCAGAGCCGGCGCGGTAGACTCTGATTTTCCTCTCCTGCGAGCAGCCGTTAAGCAGAGCAGAGACGTGAAGCCGGGCATATTGTCTAGACACAGCGAGTCCTGGCCGTGCAGCTGTGTGAGCGGGCGGCCGCCTCCCGATCTGCTGCCAGTTGCTTCCAGCGTTTTTTTCCTGATCAGTAACGAAATGTGACAAGGCCCCGCAGCCATGATGAGAGAGAGCGCATCTATTCCGGGAGGCCGGAGACAGCACAAACATGGACGCCGGGGTCACAAAGGCTCTCTATGGTGCTGGTCTGTTGTTGCTGAGGGTGCTCGCTGTGCCCGCTGCCCAGTCTGGAACCCATGACTTTACTTGCTGCTTTTTAGCTATTTAAAGGGGATGTGTGACCAGACTTCTCCTTAAAGGGATCATATCATAGAAACCTTTTTTTTTCTTTTTTGAGTAACATGTTGGAATAGCCTTAAGAGAGGTTATTCGTCTCCTACCTTTCGTTGTCTTCTCTGTGCCGCCATTCGCCTACAATCCCGGTTCTTGTCGGTATGCAAATAAGTTCTTTTGCAGCACTGGGGGGGGCCCCAGCGCTCATATAGCACTAGGGGCGGCCCCAATACTGTGAGAGAACTCTCTCCAGCGCCGCCTCCATCTTCGTCAGCAGTGTCGTCTTCGTCCTCTTCTTCCGGGGCAGGTTTCTGACTTCTAGGCCTTGAGCAGACTGCGCATGATGCCCACAGGCCACCAGAAAATGGCCACTTCCAATACTGTGCAAGCGGCCATTTTATCGTGGCCTGTGGGCATGCACAGTCTGCTCTGCCCGAGGCCTAGAAGTCGGAAACCTGCGCCGGAAGAAGAGGACGAAGGCGACACTGCTGACAAAGATGGAGGCGGCGCTGGAGAGAGTTCTCTCGCAGCATTGGGGCCGCCCCTAGTGCTATTTGAGTGTTGGGGCCCGCCCCCAGTGCTGCAAAACAACTCATTTGCATACCGACAAGAACCGGGATCCTATTCTATGACTTAGAGGAGGATGACTGATGCGGAGGTTTTCTAGATCGATGCAGCGTTTCTTCTAATTGGATATGATTTTTATTGGAAGACCAGCACAGAGTAAGCCCAGTGGACAAGGCCCCTCCCCCCCACTAATAACAAGAACAGGGCTCCCCTGTACCCCATATGGTGCAGCAGTAGTCTGCCAGTGTGTGCTCGCGCCATTATTCTCTGTAGGACTGCCGAAGAGAAGCCAAGGACAGCACTTAGCGATCTGCGGTAGTCCCATGAGGTTGGATGGAGCCTTAACGCACCGGCATGACCTCTACTCCGCTCATCCTGACCCCGTTGAATGCAGCTCTGGGTGTTACTGGAGTAGAAAACATGTTGCAGCTTAAAGGACCCTTTTACCATGTCCAGCTCTCGTTGACTTAAGACAGTTGTAATTTTTTTTCTGTAGCCATCCGCTGTTCCTGAGCAATCTGTGCTGGTCATTTTGGTGTCTGATATGTAACTAGACTCCCTTATGTCCAGTGGGTGGTGTCAGGCAAGGGGGTGGCATTGTGAGCTCTGCCTGACATGGTTTACCTCTAGTCCCGCCCCATCGCCTGCTCCCCCCCAGATACCACCCATGTGACATTAGGGAGTCTAGTTACAGATCAGGCACCAAAACTAACTGCACCGATTGCTCATGAACAGGTGGGGAGTCAATTCCAACTGTGCCGGGATCAGCAAAGAGGTGCAGGAAAGAGCCAGAGGTGGAAGGGTCGCCTAGAAGTGGAAAGTTCCTGAATTTACTCAGAATTTTGTGTCCAGATCCCCCCGCCCCTCCCCGTCCCACTTTCTTCCACTACTTTGCAGCTTTAGAAGTAACCAGTCATCAGTATCGCTTCAGGTACTCGCCACTTTTTTTTGGCCGCTTTTTAAGTTTCCCCTTGTCCGACAGAAATAGCTTCCACTTTAGCCTCCCCCTTGGTAGTTTGGGCAGCGAGGCGTGAAACGCGCGCGGCGTTCATTACCAGACTCAGCAGCTCGGCGGAATGTAAATGGACCCGACCCCGGATAATAGGGAGCGCGAATCGCAAAACTTCTTATATAACCCGCAAAGTGCGCGGCGCTTCTGCTCTCCGACCGAAAGTAGGTCAGAGAGTTAGAGAGCGATGATACGTCTTCACTTCTGATTCGCGGTCTGATTAGAAGGGGGGGCAAAGCCGGGGAAATCTGCGAGGCTGCTGGAACCCAGCTTTATTCCCATTAATCTCCGGGTGACGGCCGCCCTGGGTTTTTGCTTTGTCATCAGGAGAAGGATTAGGAGGGGGATTGCACATAAACCGCTGCCGAATATATTTCCTGGTGCATGAATACAATGTCAGAGCGGCAGTGGAGACTGACACAGGCACGGCCCTGAGTAACGTCCCTTTTTGCTTTTTATCTTTAGATCCGTTCGGATCCGCTTGCGATGAAGACGTCTTGGCAGATCTCCTCCTCCCTCCACAAGTACAGATTTGCCCGGCCTTCCCTGCGCAGCTTCCTGGTACGCTCTCCTGTAGCCGCAGTCTATATATAACCATGGCTCAGCTGCACAGTCAGCCTGACAGCTCATTTATCATCCCCGGCCAAGCTAGAGAGCAGATGCTTGCCATAAATCACTGCCTAGCCGCTCCTCCGAATACTGGGGGAGGGGAAGGGGTCTTACTGGTACCGCTGTGACCCATCAGGCGCAGGAAGTGTTAATCACAGTCCGGCCGCAGCGCATGCTCATCAGTCTTCTCACAAGCACATGTTATTCAGCCATTTATTGGGTTTTCCGTTCCTGGGAAAGCTGGGTGACTCATTTCTACAAGATTGTGTCACAGCATACCTGAGCTGTAAATCTGACCACAGTCCATTGTTTATGGCGCATCCAATCTGGTTGGTCGGCCTTAATAATGGGGATTGTTGTTCCCGGTGGCCGTGCGCGTGTCATCACAACAGTGTCTGAAAATATCCCCAGAATTGTCATAGAAAAGCTGGGTGACAGCGAGGCGACCACAAGCGCAGCACATGGGATAGAAGGAAGATGACACAAGGACTTGAATTACTGGAGATTTCCAGAGATTCAAGACAATCCTTATAGTGCGAGTCACAGCTGTTCTCCAGAAATGTGCGGAGTCTACAGATCTCTGATGTGATCGGCCTAATAATGTGACAGGCCCTGCCCCAGGAATCTGCTGGATGATGGGGGTCGTAGTCACACACAGATCTGCTGCGAAAGACATTTATGGAGCAAGACGCTCCTGCACTGATCCTGAGTTACATCCTGTATTATACCCCAGAGCTGCGCTCACTATTCTGCTGGTGCAGTCACTGTGTACATACATTACATTACTTATCCTGTATTATACTCCAGAGCTGCGCTCACTATTCTGCTGGTGCAGTCACTGTGTACATACATTACATTACTTATCCTGTATTATACTCCAGAGCTGCGCTCACTATTCTGCTGGTACAGTCACTGTGTACATACATTACTTATCCTGTATTATACTCCAGAGCTGCGCTCACTATTCTGCTGCTGCAGTCACTGTGTATATACATTACATTACTTATCCTGTATTATACTCCAGAGCTGCGCTCACTATTCTGCTGGTGCAGTCACTGTGTACATACATTACATTACTTATCCTGTATTATACTCCAGAGCTGCGCTCACTATTCTGCTGGTGCAGTCACTGTGTACATACATTACATTACTTATCCTGTATTATACTGCAGAGCTGCACTCACTATTCTGCTGGTACAGTCACTGTGTACATACATTACTTATCCTGTATTATACTCCAGAGCTGCGCTCACTATTCTGCTGGTACAGTCACTGTGTACATACATTACATTACTTATCCTGTATTATACTCCAGAGCTGCGCTCACTATTCTGCTGGTGCAGTCACTGTGTACATACATTACATTACTTATCCTGTATTATACTCCAGAGCTGCGCTCACTATTCTGCTGGTACAGTCACTGTGTACATACATTACATTACTTATCCTGTATTATACTCCAGAGCTGCGCTCACTATTCTGCTGGTGCAGTCACTGTGTACATACATTACATTACTTATCCTGTATTATACCCCAGAGCTGCGCTCACTATTCTGCTGGTGCAGTCACTGTGTACATACATTACATTACTTATCCTGTATTATACTCCAGAGCTGCGCTCACTATTCTGCTGGTGCAGTCACTGTGTACATACATTACATTACTTATCCTGTATTATACCCCAGAGCTGCGCTCACTATTCTGCTGGTACAGTCACTGTGTACATACATTACATTACTTATCCTGTATTATACTCCAGAGCTGCGCTCACTATTCTGCTGGTGCAGTCACTGTGTACATACATTACATTACTTATCCTGTATTATACCCCAGAGCTGCGCTCACTATTCTGCTGGTGCAGTCACTGTGTACATACATTACATTACTTATCCTGTATTATACTCCAGAGCTGCGCTCACTATTCTGCTGGTGCAGTCACTGTGTACATACATTACATTACTTATCCTGTATTATACTCCAGAGCTGCGCTCACTATTCTGCTGGTGCAGTCACTGTGTACATACATTACATTACTTATCCTGTATTATACCCCAGAGCTGCGCTCACTATTCTGCTGGTGCAGTCACTGTGTACATTACATTACTTATCCTGTATTATACTCCAGAGCTGCGCTCACTATTCTGCTGGTGCAGTCACTGTGTACATACATTACATTACTTATCCTGTATTATACTCCAGAGCTGCGCTCACTATTCTGCTGGTGCAGTCACTGTGTACATTACATTACTTATCCTGTATTATACTCCAGAGCTGCGCTCACTATTCTGCTGGTGCAGTCACTGTGTACATACATTACATTACTTATCCTGTATTATACTGCAGAGCTGCACTCACTATTCTGCTGGTGCAGTCACTGTGTACATACATTACATTACTTATCCTGTATTATACCCCAGAGCTGCGCTCACTATTCTGCTGGTACAGTCACTGTGTAAAACATTACATTACTTATCCTGTATTATACTCCAGAGCTGCGCTCACTATTCTGCTGGTGCAGTCACTGTGTACATACATTACATTACTTATCCTGTGTTATACTCCAGAGCTGCGCTCACTATTCTGCTGGTGCAGTCACTGTGTACATACATTACATTACTTATCCTGTATTATACTCCAGAGCTGCACTCACTATTCTGCTGGTGCAGTCACTGTGTACATACATTACTTATCCTGTATTATACTCCAGAGCTGTGCTCACTATTCTGCTGGTACAGTCACTGTGTACATACATTACATTACTTATCCTGTATTATACTCCAGAGCTGCGCTCACTATTCTGCTGGTGCAGTCACTGTGTACATACATTACATTACTTATCCTGTATTATACCCCAGAGCTGCGCTCACTATTCTGCTGGTGCAGTCACTGTGTACATACATTACATTACTTATCCTGTATTATACTCCAGAGCTGCGCTCACTATTCTGCTGGTGCAGTCACTGTGTACATACATTACATTACTTATCCTGTATTATACTCCAGAGCTGCGCTCACTATTCTGCTGGTGCAGTCACTGTGTACATACATTACATTACTTATCCTGTATTATACCCCAGAGCTGCGCTCACTATTCTGCTGGTGCAGTCACTGTGTACATACATTACATTACTTATCCTGTATTATACTCCAGAGCTGCGCTCACTATTCTGCCGGTGCAGTCACTGTGTACATACATTACATTACTTATCCTGTATTATACCCCAGAGCTGCGCTCACTATTCTGCCGGTGCAGTCACTGTGTACATACATTATATTACTTATCCCGTGTTATACCCCAGAGCTGCGCTCACTATTCTGCCGGTGCAGTCACTGTGTACATACATTACATTACTTATCCCGTGTTATACCCCAGAGCTGCGCTCACTATTCTGCCGGTGCAGTCACTGTGTACATACATTACATTACTTATCCCGTGTTATACCCCAGAGCTGCGCTCACTATTCTGCCGGTGCAGTCACTGTGTACATACATTACATTACTTATCCCGTGTTATACCCCAGAGCTGCGCTCACTATTCTGCCGGTGCAGTCACTGTGTACATACATTACATTACTTATCCCGTGTTATACCCCAGAGCTGCGCTCACTATTCTGCCGGTGCAGTCACTGTGTACATACATTACATTACTTATCCCGTGTTATACCCCAGAGCTGCGCTCACTATTCTGCCGGTGCAGTCACTGTGTACATACATTACATTACTTATCCCGTGTTATACCCCAGAGCTGCGCTCACTATTCTGCTGGTACAGTCACTGTGTACATACATTACATTACTTATCCTGTATTATACTCCAGAGCTGCGCTCACTATTCTGCTGGTGCAGTCACTGTGTACATACATTACATTACTTATCCAGTATTATACTCCAGAGCTGCGCTCACTATTCTGCTGGTGCAGTCACTGTGTACATACATTACATTACTTATCCCGTGTTATACCCCAGAGCTGCGCTCACTATTCTGCTGGTACAGTCACTGTGTACATACATTACATTACTTATCCTGTATTATACTCCAGAGCTGCGCTCACTATTCTGCTGGTACAGTCACTGTGTACATACATTACATTACATTACTTATCCTGTATTATACTCCAGAGCTGCGCTCACTATTCTGCTGGTGCAGTCACTGTGTACATACATTACATTACTTATCCTGTATTATACTCCAGAGCTGCGCTCACTATTCTGCTCGTGCAGTCACTGTGTACATACATTACATTACTTATCCTGTATTATACTCCAGAGCTGCGATCACTATTCTGCTGGTGCAGTCACTGTGTACATACATTACTTATCCTGACCAGCCTTCAGCACATCATAGAGAAAAAATGTGTATACACATACAGTCCACAGCTCACCAACAATAAAGAGAGGCAGTGTATACCTTGAGTGCACGAAAAAATACACCCCCGGCTGGGGCAAATAATGTCCAAAACAAACAACGAAACTTTCAGCACCGAAGGTGTTAAAATAATAACTTAACTTTTATTTAAGAGAGCATGAAAAAATGGGTACCAGATATAGGAGTCCAAGAAAAAAACTCACGTAGTCAATTCCATATATCAATGTGCATGTGTAAACAAAGCAGACAGGCCTACGCGTTTCAGGACATCCTGACTACGTGAGTTTTTTTCTTGGACTCCTATATCTGGTACCCATTTTTTCATGCTCTCTTAAATAAAAGTTAAGTTATTATTTTAACACCTTCGGTGCTGAAAGTTTCGTTGTTTGTTTCAGCACATCATATTTGAGGTGATGTCACTGGTCACCTGTGTGGCAGCCATAGATTTAGCCATCCTAGCAATGTCTCCTCAACCCCCCAATTTCATCACATGGATGTCTCAGACATTCCCTTCATACATTATGTATCTGATCGCTGTCCCCCCTTTGTACACTGTATCTGATCGCTGTATCTGATCGCTTTCCCCCCTTTGTACACTGTATCTGATCGCTGTATCTGATCGCTGTATCTGATCGCTGTATCTGATCGCTGTATCTGATCGCTGTATCTGATCGCTGTATCTGATCGCTGTATCTGATCGCTGTATCTGATCGCTGTATCTGATCGCTGTATCTGATCGCTGTATCTGATCGCTGTATCTGATCGCTGTATCTGATCGCTGTATCTGATCGCTGTATCTGATCGCTGTATCTGATCGCTGTATCTGATCGCTGTATCTGATCGCTGTATCTGATCGCTGTATCTGATCGCTGTATCTGATCGCTGTATCTGATCGCTGTATCTGATCGCTGTATCTGATCGCTGTATCTGATCGCTGTATCTGATCGCTGTATCTGATCGCTGTATCTGATCGCTGTATCTGATCGCTGTATCTGATCGCTGTATCTGATCGCTGTATCTGATCGCTGTATCTGATCGCTGTATCTGATCGCTGTATCTGATCGCTGTATCTGATCGCTGTATCTGATCGCTGTATCTGATCGCTGTATCTGATCGCTGTATCTGATCTCTATCCACACTCTGTACGCTGTGTATCTGATCGCTGTCCCGCTCTCTGATCGCTGTGTATCTGATCGCTGTCCCGCTCTCTGATCGCTGTATCTGATCGCTGTATCTGATCGCTGTATCTGATCGCTGTATCTGATCGCTGTATCTGATCGCTGTATCTGATCGCTGTATCTGATCGCTGTATCTGATCGCTGTATCTGATCGCTGTATCTGATCGCTGTATCTGATCGCTGTATCTGATCGCTGTATCTGATCGCTGTATCTGATCGCTGTATCTGATCGCTGTATCTGATCGCTGTATCTGATCGCTGTATCTGATCGCTGTATCTGATCGCTGTATCTGATCGCTGTATCTGATCGCTGTATCTGATCTCTATCCACACTCTGTACGCTGTGTATCTGATCGCTGTCCCGCTCTCTGATCGCTGTATCTGATCGCTGCCCCCCCTCTGTACACAGTATCTGATCTCTGATCTCATCCTCTGTATCTCCTGTTCCTTGCAGACTCCCCTGCGGCCGCCTTCGATGAGGGATGGCTGACCGATTCTTATTCTAAATCTGGAGAAACCGACACCCCGAGCGCAGAAGCTTCAGAGAAAACAACCGGTAAGATGTGTTGTGGCGGCTGTATATTGTGCACAGTATATATACTGACTATCGTCATATCCTTAGGATACAGATCAGGGGGCCTGACACCTGGTGCCCCCACACATCAGCTGGGCATGGTCAGTGCAGGAAGTGAACAGCTCCTCCCCCTTAGTAGTGGCCATGTGGGGTTACTGCAGCTCTGGTCCCTGACTAGGCCACGGTTTCTGCTGTCGCTGACCGAGGTTCAGACACAGATGTGATATAAAGTGACCGATCCTAAGGACCGCGAGGGCGGAGTTATCCCACAAGTTACAGCTGATTCCTGCGGCCCCCGAAATAGTCCAGAGACCCCTCTAATGAGAGAGGACACAAAGCTCTATCATATTATTTCTCTTACAGCCACTTATGGGGAAACTCCGAGTGATGAGTCTGCAAACCTTCCATTCCAAGTACCTCAGAGCGATCCGACGTCACATATATGGCAACCCACAGCCGAGGAGCAAATCGCACTGGGCTCCCACAATGCACCAGGTGAGAGCAGCACCAGTATACAGAGATTAGTAGTGTATATACACAGTAACATAGTGAGCGCAGCTCTGGAGTATAATACAGGATAAGTAATGTAATGTATGTACACAGTGACTGCACCAGCAGAATAGTGAGCGCAGCTCTGGGGTATAATACAGGATAAGTAATGTAATGTATGTACACAGTGACTGCACCGGCAGAATAGTGAGCGCAGCTCTGGAGTATAATACAGGATAAGTAATGTAATGTATGTACACAGTGACTGTACCAGCAGAATAGTGAGCGCAGCTCTGGAGTATAATACAGGATAAGTAATGTAATGTATGTACACAGTGACTGTACCAGCAGAATAGTGAGCGCAGCTCTGGAGTATAATACAGGATAAGTAATGTAATGTATGTACACAGTGACTGTACCAGCAGAATAGTGAGCGCAGCTCTGGAGTATAATACAGGATAAGTAATGTAATGTATGTACACAGTGACTGTACCAGCAGAATAGTGAGCGCAGCTCTGGAGTATAATACAGGATAAGTAATGTAATGTATGTACACAGTGACTGTACCAGCAGAATAGTGAGCGCAGCTCTGGAGTATAATACAGGATAAGTAATGTAATGTATGTACACAGTGACTGCACCAGCAGAATAGTGAGTGCAGCTCTGGGGTATAATACAGGATAAGTAATGTAATGTATGTACACAGTGACTGCACCAGCAGAATAGTGAGCGCAGCTCTGGGGTATAATACAGGATAAGTAATGTAATGTATGTACACAGTGACTGTACCAGCAGAATAGTGAGCGCAGCTCTGGAGTATAATACAGGATAAGTAATGTAATGTATGTACACAGTGACTGTACCAGCAGAATAGTGAGCGCAGCTCTGGAGTATAATACAGGATAAGTAATGTAATGTATGTACACAGTGACTGTACCAGCAGAATAGTGAGCGCAGCTCTGGAGTATAATACAGGATAAGTAATGTAATGTATGTACACAGTGACTGCACCAGCAGAATAGTGAGTGCAGCTCTGGAGTATAATACAGGATAAGTAATGTAATGTATGTACACAGTGACTGCACCAGCAGAATAGTGAGCGCAGCTCTGGGGTATAATACAGGATAAGTAATGTAATGTATGTACACAGTGACTGTACCGGCAGAATAGTGAGCGCAGCTCTGGAGTATAATACAGGATAAGTAATGTAATGTATGTACACAGTGACTGTACCGGCAGAATAGTGAGCGCAGCTCTGGGGTATAATACAGGATAAGTAATGTAATGTATGTACACAGTGACTGCACCGGCAGAATAGTGAGCGCAGCTCTGGAGTATAATACAGGATAAGTAATGTAATGTATGTACACAGTGACTGTACCGGCAGAATAGTGAGCGCAGCTCTGGAGTATAATACAGGATAAGTAATGTAATGTATGTACACAGTGACTGTACCAGCAGAATAGTGAGCGCAGCTCTGGAGTATAATACAGGATAAGTAATGTAATGTATGTACACAGTGACTGTACCAGCAGAATAGTGAGCGCAGCTCTGGAGTATAATACAGGATAAGTAATGTAATGTATGTACACAGTGACTGTACCAGCAGAATAGTGAGCGCAGCTCTGGAGTATAATACAGGATAAGTAATGTAATGTATGTACACAGTGACTGTACCAGCAGAATAGTGAGCGCAGCTCTGGAGTATAATACAGGATAAGTAATGTAATGTATGTACACAGTGACTGTACCAGCAGAATAGTGAGCGCAGCTCTGGAGTATAATACAGGATAAGTAATGTAATGTATGTACACAGTGACTGCACCAGCAGAATAGTGAGTGCAGCTCTGGAGTATAATACAGGATAAGTAATGTAATGTATGTACACAGTGACTGCACCAGCAGAATAGTGAGCGCAGCTCTGGGGTATAATACAGGATAAGTAATGTAATGTATGTACACAGTGACTGTACCAGCAGAATAGTGAGCGCAGCTCTGGAGTATAATACAGGATAAGTAATGTAATGTATGTACACAGTGACTGTACCAGCAGAATAGTGAGCGCAGCTCTGGAGTATAATACAGGATAAGTAATGTAATGTATGTACACAGTGACTGTACCAGCAGAATAGTGAGCGCAGCTCTGGAGTATAATACAGGATAAGTAATGTAATGTATGTACACAGTGACTGTACTAGCAGAATAGTGAGCGCAGCTCTGGAGTATAATACAGGATAAGTAATGTATGTACACAGTGACTGTACCAGCAGAATAGTGAGCGCAGCTCTGGAGTATAATACAGGATAAGTAATGTATGTACACAGTGACTGTACCAGCAGAATAGTGAGCGCAGCTCTGGAGTATAATACAGGATAAGTAATGTAATGTATGTACACAGTGACTGTACCAGCAGAATAGTGAGCGCAGCTCTGGAGTATAATACAGGATAAGTAATGTAATGTATGTACACAGTGACTGCACCAGCAGAATAGTGAGCGCAGCTCTGGAGTATAATACAGGATAAGTAATGTAATGTATGTACACAGTGACTGCACCAGCAGAATAGTGAGCGCAGCTCTGGAGTATAATACAGAATAAGTAATGTAATGTATGTACACAGTGACTGCACCAGCAGAATAGTGAGCGCAGCTCTGGAGTATAATACAGGATAAGTAATGTATGTACACAGTGACTGTACCAGCAGAATAGTGAGCGCAGCTCTGGAGTATAATACAGGATAAGTAATGTAATGTATGTACACAGTGACTGTACTAGCAGAATAGTGAGCGCAGCTCTGGAGTATAATACAGGATAAGTAATGTATGTACACAGTGACTGTACCAGCAGAATAGTGAGCGCAGCTCTGGAGTATAATACAGGATAAGTAATGTAATGTATGTACACAGTGACTGTACCAGCAGAATAGTGAGCGCAGCTCTGGAGTATAATACAGGATAAGTAATGTAATGTATGTACACAGTGACTGTACCAGCAGAATAGTGAGCGCAGCTCTGGAGTATAATACAGGATAAGTAATGTAATGTATGTACACAGTGACTGCACCAGCAGAATAGTGAGCGCAGCTCTGGAGTATAATACAGGATGTAACTCAGGAGCTTCTTGCTCTATGAATGTATTTAGCAGTAGGTCTGTGGGCTTGGACTATGACCCCCATCATCCTGCAGATTCCTCCATCTATCTAGTAATGTTTGTTCCCCTGTTTTGGGATGATTTGGGGGTGTCGGGTGAGATCCTCACATGCGGTTGCTCTTCTGGGTTATTTTCGGGCTCTTTCCTCCGTCTTCTCGCTTCCATTACTATTATCTGATAGATTTCAGACGTCTTGGAGTAAATTCCACTTTCCTCTTGTTGTGGATTCTGACACTTGAGCTCGGCAATGTGAACTTGACCTAAAGTGACCTTCTTTAAATATCCGTGGCTGTAGTCGGAGGGTCTTCAGTCTGTGCCGGGGGTGTATACGCAGAGGGCCCTATATCCATAGTAGATGTGATCAGGGCGCCCGGCTTCTATTTTGGTCCCTTCTTATATGATGGGGTCTCCTGGATTTTGGCCGGGCTCTCTTCTAGTATAACTTTGCTGCTTTCAGACATAGTGATCGTTCCTCGGCGCCTTGTCATGCGTAGTCTTATAGCCTGCCCCGTGCAGCTGTCCCTCAGCCTCATTCACTTTTAATGTCCGGCCGCCTCCTGTGCCCCCGCAGCCCCTCAGGATTGCTGAGGCGGCGCTGTCTAATGTGCCAGAAGCCGCTCGCTTCTCTGTCAGACGACTAATCTGCTGACTCACACGGCCGGACACAACTTTTCTTTCTCCAAACTTTTCTTCGGCCTCATTGGGATCCTAAATCCTCCTGTGTTTTTTGGATTGTGTGCGGTGAGGCCGGACCCCCGGGGATTGTCACAGCAGCAGCTGGACCCTGACCGGTGTAGGATTTCTGCAGCAGGGCCGCGCTCTCCTACACTGCCTTGCATTTGGTTCTTTTCCATTCTTCATGTGTTGCTGACGGGACGTTCTGAGACTTGTAGTCCCCCTTAGTCTGGGCCCGCGCACGTCTTGGTGATCTTTCCTTTTGTCTATCCATTGCAGACCATGAAGGACACCAGCTAACACCTGAGGAGTCCCTGTTTGATGCCGCAGTTTCCACAGAAAGTCAGCTTCTTCCTGGATTAGGAAGTCAGTACCTGGAACAGCATGATGAAGGTAAGTGGGTCTGCTGGTATATACAGTTGTATACGTGCACCAGTCCTATAAATATAGTGCAGGGTTGCCATGTGAGCAAGTAACCCCATGACCCTTCTAATTCCATAGATGCCTATACATGAGGCAGCGCACGACTACCTGCAGGGGTCCCACACCTACTTCAGGGAGTCCAGGCTGCAAAAGCAAATGGGGTGAGCACGACGATGTACCAGGACTAAGGCCTCGTGCACACGACCATGTGCATTGTTGGACACTGTTAATACACACGACCATGTGCATGAAGCCTCAGTCCCTGTGCATAGTGAGCGTTCCCCTTTAGAGGGGTTTTAGGTCTTCTATATTGGTGACCTATGTTTGGGATAGGTTATTGGTGGGGTCTGACACCTGTATGAAGGGTGTATAGCATTCGGGTGATCACTGTGGCCTCTTCGCCTGAGTTTTGTACCCCTGACAAATTGAATGGGACTGAGCTGTGCCATCTGACAATCAACATGACATGGTTGGCACAGGTCATCGGTCACGTGGTAAATATCAGTCCAAATCTAGGGATTTAAAATCATCCCTTCGAAATGGGTGAAGGGTCCTGGATGTCGGGGGCCCCCCACTCATCACATATTGATAACTTTTGAGGACCTGTCTATAGGATGGTTTATTTCTAGAGAATCCCTTCAAGGGGTTGTCGTGGTATGTGGGGTGTACAGTTGCTCATGTGCGGTGTAGTTGTTAGTGTGACACTCGCTGTGTGCCATGTGGATGTCTCAGCGTGACACGACCCCTCTCTGTACCCAGTGTTGGCAGAGATTGCCTGAACACCCCGTATATGATATACTAGCCTCTGCCTGCGACTTCGTCTGCGGGTTGTTGGCGTCGATGATCCACCTATATTCAGCAAATTGCTGCAGTCGATGATCGGCCTGCTTCGGTGTTTTGGCTGCTCTCAAGCTGTCCTGTTGCTGAACTCGTTCCTCGCCTGTGCCTGTGATTGTTCTGGCATCTCAGCAGCTCGCTGGGAAGCCATATAATGAGCATGTTGTTGGTGCTGATGATCCTTGTCAGCTCCGCTTGAGGAGAACTCTGTGACTTCTGGCTCCTTCATAGCTCTCGTTGTTTGCCACAAATTAGATTTTCTTTTTCCCGCCATGTTTAATATTAGCAAACTGCGGAATTTGGGTTAAAGGTGTTTTCCCCTCCAGTGTGTCAGCACTGCCTGGAGCAGATCAGATAATATGCAGATGCTTGTACACAATGGGCTCAGTGTTATCTTTGTGTTTACATAGAGAGATAACAGATCAGGCTTTATCAGCAAACTCCAATTAGCTGAGAGAGTCCTGCTGGCAGGAGCAGTGTTATAGTATGTGAACATAAATGCATAACAGTAGTGAAGCCATGTCATTTACCGGAATGACCGGTATCTATGGGACAAATCTCATCCAAATCCGCTCAGCTGTTTTTGTGTGATTGAGGAACAAACATCCAAACTGTGACATTTATAATATTAGCAGGAAGGATTATAATGTATTTGTTTTCTGGCCAGTTTGTGATGTGCCTGTTTTCGTGGACATCAGCTGTGCCTCGGCCCTGGCTGTTGTTTGTGACTCCGCTCATTTCCAGCGCTCCGAGCCCTCATTGTCTTTTTGACTAATGACTAGCTGTGGCCTGTAGTGTCACATCTTGTATCTGTACCTGCAGGCGGCCTGGCTATGGTCTGGCGCTCCTCCAAATAGCAGCTGACTGATCACATGGCCCCCTCCCCGGCCCTCCATTATCTGCTTGTATCTTCATTTAAGTTTTCATTACTTGTTTTTTTGTTTTTCTTTTTCAGAAGACTTTCTAAAACCTGATCCCTACCATCAAGACGTAACTTCTACCTCTATCGAGACACCTGACCCGACTACTGAAAATTATGTGCATGAAAACCTCGACAACCCCCCTGAAGATCGTCAGGACGAAGCGGCCTTCATCCTTCAGTCTGCGGAAAGTGAGCAATCTAAAGAAGACGACGTCAGTGCTGAGCAGGTGACTGCTCAGACCAGTGCGGAGCCCCCTCCTCGATCCCCTGCGGAGCCCCATCCTCGATCCCCTGTATCACCCTTTGAATTGATCGAAGAAAATTCCTTTTTCGACCAGTTTCCTGCAGAGACCCGCACAGAACCTGTTGGTGGTTTCCAGGAAGAAGTCAGTGCGGCCTCCCCTGCTTCTTTAGGCCAGGATACGGAGTCTACAGCCTCACCTGTTGAGTTGGTCCAAGCCTCTCCCGTTTCATTGACCAAGGAGGCAGAGGTCCCAGCTTCTCCCATCCACAAAGAGGAGCTTCTATCTTCCCCTGTTGCCTTGCACCAGGACGAGGAGGTTCTAGCTTCCCCTGTTGCTTTGACCCACGAAGCGGAGGTTCCATCTTCCCCTGTTGCCTTGCACCAGGACGAGGAGTTTCTAGCTTCCCCTGTTGTGTTGATGCACGAAGCAGAGGTTCCAGTTTCCCCCTGTGCTTTGGCACCCAAAGCTCCGGCCTCCCCCATTGCAGTATCCGACGAAGCGGAGGTTCCAGCTTCCCCTGTTGCATTGGCCCACGAAGCTCCACCATCCCCTGTTGAATTAACCCACAAAGAGGAGGTTCCTTCATCCCCTGCTGAAGTTCTGGCATCGTGTGAAGCTGAGGTTCCAGAGTCCACCGTTGCCTTGACCCAGGAAGCGGAGACTCCAGAGTCCCCAACTGTGTCGACACCCAAAGCTGAGGTTCTGGAATCGCACAAAGCTGAGGTTGTAGCATCACATGAAGCTGAGGTTCCAGAGTCTCACGAACCTGAGGTTCCAGTATCCCCTGTTGCCTTAGTTCAGGACGTCGGAGCTCCGGCCTCCCCTGCTACGTTACCCCAGGAATTAGAGACCCCCGCTCCCCTTGCTGCTTCAACCCAGGAAGAAACCACTTTGGCCTCACCTGTCAGCCAGGGCCCAGCAGAGACCTTAACCCCAATTGTTACAGAAGGAAACCTGCCCCCTGGAGGACTGCCCGAACAAACTCCTCTTGGAAGAGATGATCTTCAACATCCTGGAGACCAAGGTAAGGGGACAGGTCACTATGTAAACCTATATGGGATGGTCCGAGTGTCTTAGTTTACATTACCATGTCTTACCTTTGGGCTATGGTGTAGTGATATTTTCTTGATAGTTTTTATTCATAGAGCAATCTCCTCACTTTATATATTTTCAGCTTTTTTGGATTTTTTTTGTAATTTTTGTACTCTATATAGAAATTGAGTAGCATTTGCCCCGACGCTCTATCTGTGGGTTACAAGGCTCCCTCTTGTACCTGCTTTGCGTTAGCTCGAAGGATCCCCACAGGGAGCGAATATTCTAGGTACCTGCTTAGTTTAGGGAAATCCTCACCTGTTCCTGTTATATCTACAGCACCCCTAAAGCAACACCCTTCCAAAACAAGTGACAGACGACCGGGCAGAGCAAAAACTGCTCTCGCGCCCATTTCGGGCCCAGCTTTGGAGCCAGGCTCCCCCAGTCCCGATCCGACTCCTACCCAAGCGGGTCATTCCGAATCCTTGGCCTCTAGAGCCAAAGCGTTGCATAAAAAAGCCCACGACATGATGGAGAGCCGAAGGGAAGCCGCAAGAGATGTGGGAGACCCCGAAGGCGTCCAAATGGCCATGAAAAAGAAGAAGAAGAAAACTAAACAGAGGAAAAACTTTGCACCCAAAGAGGTTGAGTTCGGGGAAGAGGATGTATTTAGTAGAAGTGGCGGCGAGGCTTTCTACACCGGGGCAGGGCCGATGGGACACGTGGAGCCTCTTACAAGACAAGACCATCTGTTGGAGAAACCTCAGGGTATAACTAGGAGAGAGACACTAAGTGCTGCCAATGGCACCGAGCCCGCCGCTAATGTCACCGCAGCCGAGAGTGCCCTGGAGAGCGTTGCAGAGAGCCAAGGTGACCCGACCTTGTATTCTCAAGAGAAACCAATACCAGCTCCACAAAACATCGATTCTTCCCCCATCAGACACGCTGAAACCCCACCTGGCGACCAAGCGGATAAAAGCCTCTTCGAAGCAAAGCCTTTCCTCCTGGGAGAAAGCGGGAAACCTGACACTTCTATATTTGGAACGGCTGACACAGATGTCACCAAATGCCCTTATTTACATCCTGAAATCCTGTTCCCAACTTCAGAGAAAACGCTGAAAGCTCCATCCAAGAGAGACGAAGGCTTATGGGAGCCAACACAAAGTGTGAACAAGCCCTTAGACGAGGCTTTCCCCAGTGCCGGAGCTGAAACGGTAAAGTGGGACAAGCCGAAAAAGAGAGATAAAAGAGCCGGCAATTCTAGTCGTGGCGGGCACGTGAAAGACCCAAAGCAGTGGCAGAAGGGTTTAGATAACCTTGACTTAGCACCTCAGACGGGTGCGGTGCCATTGTATCCAGAAAGGGAGGAGAAGCCGTTACCTCTGGTGATACCATTAGATGATCTGCAGAAGTCCAGGGTGCGAGAGCAGAAAGTAAAAAGCAAGAATGCAAACAAAAACTTACCCCTTGACCTCAGCGAGCCCTTGTCTGACTTTGGTCACGGCCTAGACCTGAAAAATGTTCCCAGAGACTTATTGGCATTTGAGGAAAAGCCGGCAGGGTCAGGCAGCCATGTTCTACTGCCCGGCATAGCCCCCGAGGAGACGGACATATTGGCCAGTTCTCTTCCATTACCAGTTGGTGTGGGTGAGGGCTTGCCTAAAGTAGAGACCCCCTGTACACCTCTAACTCTTACAGATACTGTGGTTGGGTTAGTGTTGGGATCTATAGAGCCTACATTAAAATCGGTTCCAGAAAATGACTCTACCTTTGGTGAAGGCATCAAAGATCCCATTTTAGAGAAAAAGACTGAGAAGTTTCTGGATAGCAAAGTGTCTACTCCAGAAACCAAGCCTGAAATAGTCAGTGATGGCAAAGGACTGGTTCCAGAAAGTAAAGCTGACCCAGTCCTGAGCGGCAAAGAGTCACTTCTAGAAAATAAATCTGATGGCATGGGTTTAGTTCCAGAAGGTAAGGCCAGTACAGTCCAGGGCAACAAGGAGGCCATTCCAGAAAGTAAGCCCAGTGTAACCCCACACCGCGATATTCTCGATTTTGTACTGGCCATCACAGAGCCCATTCTAGAAAGTAAGACTGGTGTAACCTTGGATAGCAAGGAACCTGCTCCAGAAAGTGAGCCTGGCACAATCCTAGACAGGAAGGAGCATATTATAGGAACTGAGCACACTATAACCCAGGGAAGCAAAGAGCCTGCCCTCGAAAGTAAGGTAGTCCTGGGCAGCAAGGAGTCTATTCTGGATGATAAACCAGCTGTGATCCTGGCCAGCAAGGAACCTTCTCCTGACAGTAAAGCTGGTGCAGACCTGGGTGGCATTGAGCCCTTTTTGCAAAGTAAGCCGGTTGCAATCCTCGGCAGCAAAGAGCCAGTTCTAGAAAGTGAGTCTGCTCTAGTTCCTAAGCCAGTCCTAGGTAGCAAGGATTTCATTTCAGAAACCGAACCTCTTATGGTTTTAGATAGCAAAGTGTCTCCTCCAGAACTTAAACCTGGAACACTTCGGAAAGATAAAGAGCTTGTTCCAGAAGATAAGTTTGACCTGAAGGAATCTATTCCAGTAGGGAAGCCTGATACAATTGTAAGCCACAAAACTTCTGCTCCTGAAACGGAGCCTTGGTCCATCTGGGACAGCAGTGCACCCATTCTGGAAAGTAAGCCTTCTGCAGATCTAGGTGGCAAAGGCTCTCCAAAAAAGAAGTCAGGTACTGTCAAGGTGAGAAAGGAGCGTACGTCAGACAATAAACATAATATAGTTCAGGACAGTACGCCTTTGGAAATCCTTGACCTGCAAGCTCCTACTCCAGAAAATAAGCCTGATACGGTCTTGGGTGACAAGGAGGTTCTTCTAGAATGTAAACCAGGCAGCAAAGAGCTTGCTCCAGAACAGAAGGGTAGTCTAGTTGTGGACATCAAAGAGCCCCTTCCAGAAGGTAAAGCAGATGCCGTTGGGTTTGATAAAGTCCAGGACCACAAAGTGGATGATGAACCAACCATGCTGGACAGCCAGGTGCTCATTCCAGAAAATAAGCCCGTTCCTGAAAATCTCCCTGAGATGGTCCTGGAGAACAAAGACCTTTTCCCAGAATTGAATTTCTCCAGTTTTCCTCCCGTGCCGAGCTACTCGGAGCCAATGAGCCCAACTGGCCAGCCTCTCTCCCTGCCGAAAAAGGGTCAAGCAGATGAGAAAGCTCCTTCTGAGAAGCAAGTGAAAGGTAAAAGGGGTAAAATCAAATCAAAATCAAATAGCGCAAAAAGTTTGTTTGATACCGGGGAGCAAGGTCTTGAGATATTGACCCCGTCCCTTCAGCCAAGCGACCAACCCTTGGAAGCCAATTTGCCAAGTACTAAGAAAGCCGAACGTGGGTCTTTAAAGCGGCCTCATAGTTCCGAGAAGAAGGAAAGCCCTGTTTTGGTCGATGTTGGACTATTGAGTGGCAGAGAGAGTCTTCCAACGAGTGATCCTTTGGTTCCTCCACCATTGGAAGCAACTCTTAAGGGGCCTCCTCAAGAAACTGAACCAGTGGAGGTAGTTTTTGACTTCCCTCCATGCGATTTGAAGAGTGACCGACCAGAACAGACTCCGATCACTGCTGCAGTAGTGGAAGGGTTGAATGACGATATCTTGATACTTACTGGAGAAACCACTCAAGGTGAAGTAGAACTGAAAACCGATAATGTCATCTTCAAGCCCTGTGCAAATTTGTCTAAGTCCTTAGGAGAAGGCGAAGTGCGCGGAGCTCACGATGGCATCGCTCCAGACAAACCCTTTAACGATTTTCCGGTTTCTCCAGTAGAGGAGATAACTTTTGGCCACTCAAGTGACATCCATGTCCCTGAGAAGCCACACCTTGACATTTCTGGGCCCATAGAGGGTCCTTTCTTAACACCCCCAGGTTTACTTGATTTTAATTCCAATGTTCAAGAAGATTTTGTCAAAGTGACGACCCCCATTTTGGAGGCTTCATGGAAGACCGAAGAACTTGACGTCTCCAAAGATGTCCTAAACGTTCTTGATGTAAAACCTTTACTCATCGAAGAAGAGTGTCCTGCGCAAGAGCAACAAGACGAAGCTAAAACCTTGCCTGCCGCTCCCAAAGCCTCCATTGGAGAAGCTGCCAAAGAGAAGACCAAAACGAAGACCTCACCTCCAGCTCCTGGTCTGAAGAAGGAACGTTCTCCGATAGAGAAGACGACTTCAAAAACTAACAAGGCTGAAGAGAAAACCAAAGCTCCGGAGGTCCTGAAGGGCTACATGAGGCCGACAAAAGCCAGAAGTGCTGCCCCTCCACCATTATCCAGAGCGGTGGGACTTGCCGCGGAGAAACCCAAGCCGCCAAAGGAGACCCGTTTAAGGCCGGAAAAAGGTGTGTTTGATTTTGCATCCCCTGGCATGGAGTGTCCCAACAACGCATGGCTGCGCACCCCACAGCAGCGGCATGAGGTTTGGTGCTTGTGTGGTACACGCTAATATTAACGGTATACGTGTCTGTGCCCCGCTAACCTTACAAGTCTGAGGAGTGGCCTCACATTTCTTCAAGGGCATCGATGCCTCCAATCGATTCCTGGGTTTGTTGCGCAGGTCTTGGGT
Organism: Leptodactylus fuscus; assembly: GCF_031893055.1. Taxonomy (NCBI): domain Eukaryota; kingdom Metazoa; phylum Chordata; class Amphibia; order Anura; family Leptodactylidae; genus Leptodactylus; species Leptodactylus fuscus. The sequence continues at coordinate 222,955,428 of NC_134268.1, read as the reverse complement.
TCTTGTGACCTGAAGAGCCTTATTAAAAAAAACAAAAAAAAATTCTCTATATAGGAACGGAGCTAAAATCTTATTTACACCTGATGCGTTTTACAGCTGGGGGTTTGTTCCATTGTATTCAGTCGTGTCCCGGGACTTCGAAGCCCTTTCTTCATGTCGGCCAACTCGAGCGCTTTTCCTCCTTTCACAGGCGTTGCTGATTCTGACGCGGTTGGAATTTTTTCTCCAGCCCGCCCTGTTTCTTAGTTTTGGGGTCTGATATACTAACTAAACTCCCTAATGTCCCATGGCAGTGTCAGGGGTCAGTCACCGCCTTGTCTGCTCCTGCCTGACTCCACCCACTGGAGATTAGGGAGTCTAGTACAGTTGCCAAAACTCACAGCACCTATTGCTCAGGATCGGTGGGGGTTAGAGAAAAAATTCCAACTGCGCTGGAGTCCGTGGAGGAGGGGGCTACTGGAGCGAGAAAAGAATGGCTGGTGGCGAGAGGTCTCCTATAAAGGGGTCTTCTAGGATTTAGATATTCATTTAGTGAGCACTGGAAGTTCACAGCTCAGGTGGTGCCTGTGCTCGGTGAATGGCAGTACCTGGCACAGCCACTATGTGGTGGGTGGAGCTTTGCCCTTTTTCGGTACATTGTGCTGCTCTAGTCCCCCCACTGATCAGCTATTAAGGACTTATCCCAATTATAGACCATTAATATCTAGATCCCTGGGATGACAACCAGGGGGGGACACTACTCTCTGATGACGTCATCACTGGTTGTGATCCTAGTGACTGCCGTCTCTTCACCACTGACCAAGCACAGCGCCGCACATGATGTAGTGGCTGTGCTTGGTATTGCAGCTTAAGCCCCTTTCATTTGAATGGGACTGAGCCTGCGCACGGCCGTGTGATGTCACTGCCTGAGAAGAGGAGGAGCTTGATAGTAGGGACAACCCCTTTAAGGCCAGGATAAGACCCCTCCCCAATAATTTTTTTTTTTTTTTTTTTTTTTATTTGCGTGGTTTGACTAACTTTGATTAATACTTAATAATTAAGGGGCCCCGATTGTCTAAGGACCAGCCGTCCATATATCGGACCCCCTGTAATCTTGTTACCCTTCGCTGTAACACTGTGGTCAGTGGGGGAGGGGGGGGGGGGATTTGTGGCCGTCTCTGCTGAAATCAGATTTTCTGGCAAGTTGCGGGATGTTGCGAGAGGTCGGGTTTGGCGCCCTGTTGCTCCGTTGACTCCCGGCGTCCTTGGTAGATGATATAAATTGTGATGAAGGAAAGGTTGGTTGTGTCCTGCGGGGGGAGACGCGCGGCCGAGAGATGACACAACGGGGGATCGGAGAGAGTCCGCCAGTAACGTCGGTCACGTTGGCGCAGAATCGCCGCACATGGACAGAAAATGGATCAAAGGATTCATTCACAAAACCTGCCGCGCGTTACCCCGTCATCCAGAAACCTCGCCGTTCCCTCCGCGCTGCCGAGCCCCTCATTATCCTCCTTATGGGACGTTGCCTTGGAAACCAGCGAGCGAGCGAGATCATTCACCGACGAGCTGGAAGGAAAGCGTTAAATCGGCAAAAAATAGCCGGCTAAAAATAGAGCGGGGGGCGAATCGTTCCCTATAGCGTGGAGGGAGCGCGATGGTGTTAACCCCCGCAGTGCTGGTATGTCTGTCCCTACAGATAATCCATATCGTGTCCGATTCATGGCGCGGCTCTTCTGCTACAGTCGTAACGTAGGGAAAGCTGCTGACCTTATTACCCCACTGGTATATGGCCTGACTCTGTCATATATACCTCTGTAATTGTGGTGCATAGCAGTACTGCAGAGGAACATATGGCCGTCATATCTGCTCCCACACAGCTTTCCCATGGTCCTGAACTCAGGTTACATAGCCATATACCCCCAGCTGCCCCAACTATAACCATTTCAGATAATGCCCTGTGATCCCAGCAGCCTGGACTCCAGTCTGATACAATGTATCGGGGTGTGTGTACAATGTATCGGGGTGTGTGTACAATGTATCGGTGTATGTGCAATGTATCGGGGTGTATGTGCAATGTATCGGGGTGTATGTGCAATGTATCGGGGTGTATGTGCAATGTATCGGGGTGTATGTGCAATGTATCGGGGTGTATGTGCAATGTATCGGTGTATGTGCAATGTATCAGGATGTATGTGTAATGTATCGGGGTGTGTGTAATGTATCGGTGTATGTGCAATGTATCGGGGGGGGGGGGTGTAATGTATTGGGGTGTGTGCAATGTATCAGGATGTATGTGCAGTGTATCGGGGTGTGTGTAATCTATCGGGGTGTATGTGCAACGTATCGGGGTGTATGTGCAACGTATCGGGGTGTATGTGCAACGTATCGGGGTGTATGTGCAACGTATCGGGGTGTATGTGCAACGTATCGGGGTGTATGTGCAACGTATCGGGGTGTATGTGCAACGTATCGGGGTGTATGTGCAACGTATCGGGGTGTATGTGCAACGTATCGGGGTGTATGTGCAACGTATCGGGGTGTATGTGCAACGTATCGGGGTGTATGTGCAACGTATCGGGGTGTATGTGCAACGTATCGGGGTGTATGTGCAACGTATCGGGGTGTATGTGCAACGTATCGGGGTGTATGTGCAACGTATCGGGGTGTATGTGCAACGTATGTGCAGTGTATTGGGGTGTGTGCAATGTATCAGGATGTATGTGTAATGTATCGGTGTGTGTGTACAATGTATCGGGGTGTATGTGCAATGTATCGGGGTGTATGTACAATGTATCGGGGGGGGGGGTGTAATGTATCGGGGTGTGTGCAATGTATCGGGGTGTGTGCAATGTATCAGGATGTATGTGTAATGTATCAGGGTGTGTGTACAATGTATCGGGGTGTATGTACAATGTATCGGGGTGTATGTACAATGTATCGGGGGGGGGGGTGTGCAATGTATCAGGATGTATGTGTAATGTATCGGTGTGTGTGCAATGTATCGGTGTATGTGCAATGTATCGGGGGGGGGGTGTGTGTGTAATGTATTGGGGTGTGTGCAATGTATCAGGATGTATGTGTAATGTATCGGTGTGTGTGCAATGTATCGGTGTATGTGCAATGTATCGGGGGGGGGGGGGTGTGTGTAATGTATTGGGGTGTGTGCAATGTATCAGGATGTATGTGCAGTGTATCGGGGTGTGTGTGCAGTGTATCGGGGTGTGTGTGCAATGTATCGGGGTGTATGTGCAATGTATCGGGGTGTATATGCAATGTATCAATGTATGTGCAGTGTATCGGGGTGTGTGCAATGTATCAGGATGTATGTGTAATGTATCGGGGTGTATGTGCAGTGTATTGGTGTATGTGCAATGTATCGGTGTATGTGCAATGTATCGGTGTATGTGTAATGTATCGGGGTGTATGTGCAATGTATCGGTGTATGTGCAATGTATCGGTGTATGTGTAATGTATCGGGGTGTATGTGCAATGTATCGGTGTATGTGCAATGTATCGGTGTATGTGTAATGTATCGGGGTGTATGTGCAATGTATCGGTGTATGTGTATCGGTATGGCGTCCAGGCTGCTGGGATCACAGGGAATCGCCTAGACTCGGTGTAACAATCTGGATGGAGATCAGATCAGATCTTTCAGCCTCTAGCCGAGATCTTGGCACTGGGGTAACACCCGAAGCACATCCAAACTTCTCATCCACTGTCTGATCTCCATGGACCGGATACCTAGAGTGTGTGCGTGTTCTGCACATGTAGCCGTGGCCTCTTTGCTGACATGGGGTGTCCTCCTCCGCAGCCCCATGTGGCATATAGCTACATGTCTTCCTATATAGTCACTAACGCAATGTTACACGGCCCCAAAATAGCAGCATCGGAGGGGCAGTGGCCGGGCAGTCTGTCCCTGCAGGGGACCCGCACAAAGTAGGTCTGCGCAGAGCCTGGGGCCGCACATCAGCAATGTCGCAAGCAGAAATAGATTCATTCTGAAATGTCGATGAGACGGGCGCGGCGTGTTACTGGACGGACTCTCTCCAGGCAGAAGGCGAGCAGACATGATATCTCAGAGCGGTGAGCGCGCCCCTCCAGGTCGCTGACAACTTCACAGCTGTTACAATAGGCGAGTTGTCACTGGACGTCCTGCAGAGGTTTTATCCCTTCATTTATCCCATTTATCTACAGTAAGACTAGGCTGTCCATGTAGCAGGAGGCTCTGGATGAACATTTGGGCTGGGTTTGACCTATCATATCGCACATTGCATGCCGGTGTACTGCCTATGCCTATGGGGCTTTATCCCCCTTCACCGAATATTGTGCGAGTTTTTCTGCAGAATTTGTGGATTCCGCCACTGAAATAATGCAAGAAATAGCCAATGTGTGAACGGTTTCCTAGTATTGGCTCAGCAGGGCCCTGACCACCGCCCATCCCAAAACCAGCCTGGACTGCTTAAAGGGATCTTCCCTAACCTATTGTGAGACTTTGCACAGGCAGGGCCCTTCTTTATTTGCTTCTGTGGTATTACTAGAGATAACCCAGCGCCTGCTGAACCTGCCGCGACATTGACACAGGAATGGGACCCCTGTTCTTGGGGTCCCCGGTGGTGGTTCCAGTAGTTGGACCCCACTAATAAGCAAGTCTCCCTCTATTGTGTATGAAGCCCCTTTGTAGGCGAATGTTGAAGGGGTTACCCAGGACTGCGTGCGGTTTCCGATCACCTGACCCAGTCTGGATCAGCCCAGAACAATGAGGTTCTGCCGAAATGAGACCTCTGGTTTCTGGACTGTTTCCGACTCTGAGGCACGTGATTGGAAGGAGCACCTGACCCCGTGACCTCTGCTGCCCAAACCCCGGGGGTAAGATGCTAAACAGCCCTTATAACTCCTTGGGTTAGTTGTATACTTGTTATGGTGTCTTATGAGGAGCGCAGCTCTTGCAGGTACTGAGCAGATGACAATGGGTCGGTGGGGTCTGCGTCCTCCTATACCAGGCTGGAGGAGGGGGGATCTGTAGGTGGAGATTCATGTTTCTCCTCTGCCGTGTACACAGAAGCAGATGTGATGTCAGCGCGCGAGGCAGGCTCGCTCTCTGCATGTTAGTCTCGCTCACAAGCCAAGGCAAGCGAAGAGGAAAACAATGTCCTCCTCCAACCAGCAGCCCGCTGCGCTCACTGAATACAGCCAGCTGTGCAACGGCCGGAACCCGGACCCCAAAGCCGAGTATGAATGGCAGAGGACGGAGGGGAAGCTGAACGAGATCGGTCTGAATGTGAACGCTGGAGGACAAATGAAAGATGGGCTGGTGAAGAGCGCCGGCTTCACGGACGAGGACAAGCTCTGCTTCTTCGAGACCAAACTAGACAAAAGCCTCCAACTGGGACCCAAGGAGAAGGCGGAATGTGAAGGGCAAAGCAAAAGTAGCCAGAACCCGTTCAGTCCCGAGCAGCTCGCCTTCTTAGAAGATCCCTTCTCTTGCTCCAAACCTGCCGAGGTCGCTTTGCCCGCCGATGGACCGTCCAGGATCTTTGACTGTTTCGATCTGATCCCGGCCATCACCGATCAGGAAAAAGCTGCGACCAAAACCATCTTGATGTCCACCAGTGACAAGGAACAGCAGCTTTTCGGGCAGTCTGAGACGGAGGCGCTTTTCCAGAACCAAAATACGAAGGTTTGGAATCACAATTTTAACCCTGTCCTGCCTGACGGTAGCCTTAACAAAGAGAAGTGTTCTCTACCAGACAACCACCTGAAGAATGGGGGCGCTGTCCCTGCACCCCGTGAGCCACCAAAAACCATGGTGGAGCTGGCTCAGGATGACTTTAAACCCCCCACCCCTGCCAATCACGCTCATGACCTAGATGAAGATGGGTTCAACATGGACACGGAGGATCGGCTCGACAGTCTCGAGGATTGTCCGCTACTAGACAGAGCGTCCTACCAGAGGAAGGCCATCCGGCGCGCAATGTCCGAGTGCTCACACCTGGCCGTCCCTCCGACGGTCAACATTGCCGATAAGTACCCCGAGACTTCGGGAGCCAAGGAAAGCCTTGATCTGTCACCACCCGGCGGCGTGAACCAAAGCCAGAGCACCCTGGCCAAAAAACAAGGGAGCTCCATGAAGAGGTCGATGACTGTAGCCGAAGAGCAGACGCTGGGCTACGACTTCTCTGCCCGGCAGGACACGGTCGGCTTCTCCTCCTCCTCCTCTCCTATGAAGCAGCCACTTGGCTTTATGATGGAGCGGGGTATTGATGGGCCTCCTTCATCCAGTCGGGACCTTCTGTCCTTGGCCACGCCATTGACTAAGCTGGACGATGTCCCGGAAGCTGGCACCGGCGAGAAGAACGAAACCAAGAGAGCGGAATCTCCCATCACATCCAACGTCTCGGAGAAGATGAGACTGAAGATTCCGGAGGAGAAAGTCATGGAGGAAGTCACTGCCAAGATCTCACCGGTATCCCCCAAAGAACAGGAGGTCCAGAAGGGTAAGAAACCGGCCCGCCTAAAATCTCAAACAATCCCCAAAGAATTCAATTCGCTGCATCTTGGTTCTGTCTGTATATCGGGACTAAGAAAACCTGGCCGCTTTTTTCCAGAAACAGCGCCGCCCCTGTGCATAGGTTGTGCCTGGTATTGCAGTTTGGCTGCATTGAAGTGAATAGGACTCATCTGCAATACTACACACGACCTGCTGACAGAGGGGGCACTGTTTTTGCAAGCATGCAACCCTGTTACTCTAATCTTGTGCAACCCCTGAAACTAAAAGGAGAGTGACAACAAATAGGGCGCCCACCCAGCTTTTCCGGGCTCCTGAATGACTTGTCCACCACTATACGAAATCAAATCAAAATAATTTTTCCTATTGGTTGTCACCCATCTTTCCCAGTACAAGATACGGCGGGGTAGTTACATATACACACTATATACATGCTTCCTATCCGGTATATATTGTGTATAGTGACAGATGTGCGCTGCGAGGGATTATGGACGGACAAGCTCGGGGGATGTGTGGCCGCCCCCCTCCGGCTGTAAACAGGATTGTGTGTGTGCGGCCATGATGGGAATGTGCTGGGATGTAGCAGAGCTCAGTGCGCGGCGGGGGGCGATGGATTCGGCTCGTCATACAATTTCTAGATTGTTGAGATGAAGTTGCCTGAAAGAGTTACTGGAGGTTTCCCGGGGTCTGCGGCCTCTGTGTCTGCCCGGTCAGAGGGGGCAATAGTGGTGGTGCCGGGTGTCAGATCACGTGTGTGCATGTTGTCAGACACCTCTTGTGCTCTGCTATATCCTTCTATAGGTGCAGGTAGTGTACGGGGTATATAGGGGATCTGATACTAATCTGCAGTCACCGCTCGGGCCTTGGGTCGTCTTCCAGTTTCCAAGGCCGTGTGGTGACCCCTCGCCATATTCCGCACGGATAAAGCGTTCCGCCTGACCTTACATATAGCTTCCGTTCTGTGTATACAGCTCCTATGCAGACTTATGTCTCCCTGGATACAGACGGCAAACACCCCCCAATGTGTGGTCTGATCCTGCAGATGTGTGTCCCCCTCCCCCTTACAAATCCCATTTTCTGTATAGGTTATGTATAGGGTGCGTGGCCATTGCTGTGCTCTGCAGCGCCCTCCTCAGGTGTAGCTCTATACCTGACCATTCATAGAGGCTTGCCATTCAGGAGTGTGGAAAAGCTGGAAACCGTCTACAACAGGGGTAGGGAACGTCCGGCTCTCCAGCTGTTGCAAAACTACAACTCCCAGCATGCATCCTGGCTCTGCTGTTCTGGGAACTCCCATGGAAGTGAATGGAGCATGCTGGGAGTTGTAGTTTCACAGCAGCTGGAGAGCCGAAGGTTCCCTACCCCTGGTCTACAATATTTCAGGGGTCGGGGGGTTGTATCCTGCAGCTGGTAGAGCTGGGTGTTAACCCCTTGCTTGCTGCAGGGGTGGCTGGTGGGGTGATCCTTTGCTTTACTTGAGATGTTGTCAGTCGTCTCGTTCTGGGGTCTCCTGAAATGTCAGAGCCGTTATATTTTGCGCGCGGTGTTTGCGGCCGCTCCCGTCTGTTCACAGATTATGAGGCCCCCGTATACGGCCTCTGCAGAACTCGCACTTGCTCCATCAGGAGGTTTCAGACCCCGCTGGTCCGGCCTGGAGACCGGCACAGCCTGAGCAACCAGGGTTTAATCACGTCCAAATAATCACCCAGCTTTCCCAGACCCCGAATGGGAACACAAGTTTAGCTACAAGATGGATGTGTGCATTAAGCAGTCTGCAGACTTGCCATTCAGGAGCCTGGGGAAGCGGAGTGACCACTTATATATCAGCACTCTTACCTTTCTAGCAATCTGGATGTATTCCAGCATCTTGCTGCCATTCAGGAGCCTAGAAAATGCTGGGTGCCGACCTACACGGCCTGCGGGGCGGTTATCCAGCCTGCCTGACATCCTGAATGGCAGCTCTCTCTAGATATTGGGGTGCAGAAGCAAGGATGTCAGAATGGCGGCTATAGCGTCACCACCCAGCTTTTCCTCTCTAGTTATAACGTAGGTCAGTCTAGTGTGAGCAGATATTCATACAAATTTTCTATTCAGGAGTCAAGGAAAGCTGAGTTACAACCTCAGCAACCTGCCCGGTTGTGTATGTGGGTGACGTATGTACCAGGTGCTTTACCATTCAGGTGTTTGGCAAAGCTGAGTGGCAGCCATGATGTCTGCCTGCCTAGCCCTCCAGGATGAGACTACAACTCCCAGCGTCTTCTCTGTGGTACCTGCTGGGGGTTGTAGTGTAACAGCTGGAGCGCTGCGGGGGAGGGGTCGGCGTGCGGTCATCCAGGGACACTTATTACTGAAGTGGCCGCCGCGGCGGGGGCTGAATCCGGATTACACCACAGCGGGGATTGTGCAAGAAGAATAAAACGCAGATGATTTGCTTTTTAGCCTCTTATATAAATTGCGGCTTTACTTTTGTCCTGCCCATCCCCCGACACCTCCACCGCGCCAGGGCTGCCCAAATACAGGGCCTGCCCAAATACAAGGCTGCGCAAATACAGGGCGTCCTGCAGAAAAACTACAGTGGAAATGTTATAGTTGTGTTTTCTGCAGCCTGCAGTGTAAAGCATGGGGGGTTATCCTTCTCTAGCCTGTATTACATGGGGGGAGGGGTTATCCTTCTCTAGCCTGTGTTACATGGGGGGAGGGGTTATCTTTCTCTAGCCTGTATTACATAGAGGGAGCGGTTATCCTTCTCTAGCCTGTATTAAATGGGGGGAGGGGTTATCCTTCTCTAGCCTGTATTACATGGGGGGAGGGGTTATCCTTCTCCAGCCTGTATTACATGGGGGGAGGGGTTATCCTTCTCTAGCCTGTATTACATGGGGGGAGGGGTTATCCTTCTCCAGCCTGTATTACATGGGGGGAGGGGTTATCCTTCTCTAGCCTGTATTACATGGGGGGAGGGGTTATCCTTCTCCAGCCTGTATTACATGGAGGGAGGGGTTATCCTTCTCCAGCCTGTATTACATGGGGGGAGGGGTTATCCTTCTCCAGCCTGTATTACATGGGGGGAGGGGTTATCCTTCTCTAGCCTGTATTACATGGGGGGAGGGGTTATCCTTCTCCAGCCTGTATTACATGGGGGGAGGGGTTATCCTTCTCTAGCCTGTATTACATGGGGGGAGGGGTTATCCTTCTCTAGCCTGTATTACATGGGGGGAGGGGTTATCCTTCTCCAGCCTGTATTACATGGGGGGAGGGGTTATCCTTCTCTAGTCTGTATTACATGGGGGGAGGGGTTATCCTTCTCCAGCCTGTATTACATGGAGGGAGGGGTTATCCTTCTCCAGCCTGTATTACATGGGGGGAGGGGTTATCCTTCTCCAGCCTGTATTACATGGGGGGAGGGGTTATCCTTCTCTAGCCTGTATTACATGGGGGGAGGGGTTATCCTTCTCCAGCCTGTATTACATGGGGGGAGGGGTTATCCTTCTCTAGCCTGTATTACATGGGGGGAGGGGTTATCCTTCTCCAGCCTGTATTACATGGAGGGAGGGGTTATCCTTCTCTAGCCTGTATTAAATGGGGGGAGGGGTTATCCTTCTCTAGCCTGTATTACATGGGGGGAGGGGATATCCCTCTTTAGCCTATATTATATGGGGGGAGGGGATATCCTTCTCTAGCCTGTATTACATGGGGGGAGGGGATATCCTTCTTTAGCCTCTATTATATGGGGGGAGGGGATATCCTTCTCTAGCCTGTATTACATGGGGGGAGGGGATATCCTTCTCTAGCCTGTATTACATGGGGGAGGGGATATCCTTCTTTAGCCTATATTATATGCGGGGAGGGGATATCCTTCTCTAGCCTGTATTACATGGGGGGAGGGGGTTGTCCTTCTCTAGCCTGTATTACATGGGGGGAGGGGTTATCCTTCTCTAGCCTGTATTTCATGACGGAGGGGTTATCCTTCTCTAGCCTGTATCACGTGGGGGGGGGGTTATCCTTCTTTAGCCTGTATTACATGGGGGGAGGGGTTATCCTTCTCTAGCCTGTATTACATGGGGGGAGGGGTTATCCTTCTCTAGCGTGTTACATGGGGGGAGGGGTTATCCTTCTCTAGCCTGTATTACATGGAGGGAGGGGTTATCCTTCTCTAGCCTGTATTAAATGGGGGGAGGGGTTATCCTTCTCTAGCCTGTATTACATGGGGGCCGGGGGGGGGGGGGGGGTTATCCTTCTCTAGCCTGTATTACATGGGGGGAGGGGTTATCCTTCTCCAGCCTGTATTACATGGGGGGAGGGGTTATCCTTCTCTAGCCTGTATTACATGGAAGGAGGGGTTATCCTTCTCTTGCCTGTATTAAATGGGGGGAGGGGTTATCCTTCTCTAGCCTGTATTACATGGGGGGCGGGGGGGGGGTTATCCTTCTCTAGCCTGTATTACATGGGGGGCGGGGGGGTTATCCTTCTCTAGCCTGTATTACATGGGGGGAGGGGTTATCCTTCTCCAGCCTGTATTACATGGGGGGAGGGGTTATCCTTCTCTAGCCTGTATTACATGGGGGGAGGGGGTTATCCTTCTCTAGCCTGTATTACATGGGGGGAGGGGTTATCCTTCTCCAGCCTGTATTACATGGAGGGAGGGGTTATCCTTTTCTAGCCTGTATTAAATGGGGGAGGGGTTATCCTCTAGCCTGTATTACATGGGGGGCGGGGGGGTTATCCTTCTCTAGCCTGTATTACATGGGGGGCGGGGGGGGTTATCCTTCTCTAGCCTGTATTACATGGGGGGAGGGGTTATCCTTCTCCAGCCTGTATTACATGGGGGGAGGGGTTATCCTTCTCTAGCCTGTATTACATGGGGGGAGGGGTTATCCTTCTCCAGCCTGTATTACATGGGGGGAGGGGTTATCCTTCTCTAGCCTGTATTACATGGGGGGAGGGGTTATCCTTCTCTAGCCTGTATTACATGGGGGGAGGGGTTATCCTTCTCCAGCCTGTATTACATGGGGGGAGGGGTTATCCTTCTCTAGCCTGTATTACATGGGGGGAGGGGGTTGTCCTTCTCTAGCCTGTATTACATGGGGGGAGGGGTTATCCTTCTCTAGCCTGTATTTCATGAGGGAGGGGTTATCCTTCTCTAGCCTGTATCACGTGGGGGGGGGGGTTATCCTTCTTTAGCCTGTATTACATGGGGGGAGGGGTTATCCTTCTCTAGCCTGTATTACATGGGGGGAGGGGTTATCCTTCTCTAGCCTGTATTACATGGGGGGAGGGGATATCCCTCTTTAGCCTATATTATATGGGGGGAGGGGATATCCTTCTCTAGCCTGTATTACATGGGGGGAGGGGATATCCTTTTCTAGCCTGTATTACATGGGGGGAGGAGATATCCTTCTCTAGCCTGTATTACATGGGGGGAGGGGATATCCTTCTTTAGCCTATATTATATGCGGGGAGGGGATATCCTTCTCTAGCCTGTATTACATGGGGGGAGGGGATATCCTTCTCTAGCCTGTATTACATGGGGGGAGGAGATATCCTTCTCTAGCCTGTATTACATGGGGGGAGGGGATATCCTTCTTTAGCCTATATTATATGCGGGGAGGGGATATCCTTCTCTAGCCTGTATTACATGGGGGGAGGGGGTTGTCCTTCTCTAGCCTGTATTACATGGGGGGAGGGGTTATCCTTCTCTAGCCTGTATTTCATGAGGGAGGGGTTATCCTTCTCTAGCCTGTATCACGTGGGGGGGGGGGGTTATCCTTCTTTAGCCTGTATTACATGGGGGGAGGGGTTATCCTTCTCTAGCCTGTATTACATGGGGGGAGGGGTTATCCTTCTCTAGCCTGTGTTACATGGGGGGAGGGGTTATCCTTCTCTAGCCTGTATTACATGGAGGGAGGGGTTATCCTTCTCTAGCCTGTATTACATGGGGGCCGGGGGGGGGGGGTTTATCCTTCTCTAGCCTGTATTACATGGGGGGAGGGGTTATCCTTCTCCAGCTGGTATTACATGGGGGGAGGGGTTATCCTTCTCTAGCCTGTATTACATGGAAGGAGGGGTTATCCTTCTCTTGCCTGTATTAAATGGGGGGAGGGGTTATCCTTCTCTAGCCTGTATTACATGGGGGGCGGGGGGGTTATCCTTCTCTAGCCTGTATTACATGGGGGGAGGGGTTATCCTTCTCTAGCCTGTATTACATGGGGGGAGGGGTTATCCTTCTCTAGCCTGTATTACATGGGGGGAGGGGGTTATCCTTCTCTAGCCTGTATTACATGGGGGGAGGGGTTATCCTTCTCCAGCCTGTATTACATGGGAGGAGGGGTTATCCTTCTCCAGCCTGTATTACATGGAGGGAGGGGTTATCCTTCTCTAGCCTGTATTAAATGGGGGGAGGGGTTATCCTTCTCTAGCCTGTATTACATGGGGGGAGGGGATATCCTTCTTTAGCCTATATTATATGGGGGGAGGGGATATCCTTCTCTAGCCTGTATTACATGGGGGGAGGGGCTATCCTTCTTTAGCCTATATTATATGGGGGGAGGGGATATCCTTCTCTAGCCTGTATTACATGGGGGGAGGGGTTATCCTTCTCTAGCCTGTATTACATGGGGGGAGGGGATATCCTTCTTTAGCCTATATTATATGGGGGGAGGGGATATCCTTCTCTAGCCTGTATTACATGGGGGGAGGGGATATCCTTCTCTAGCCTGTATTACATGGGGGGAGGGGATATCCTTCTTTAGCCTATATTATATGGGGGGAGGGGATATCCTTCTCTAGCCTGTATTACATGGGGGGAGGGGGTTGTCCTTCTCTAGCCTGTATTACATGGGGGGAGGGGTTATCCTTCTCTAGCCTGTATTTCATGAGGGAGGGGTTATCCTTCTCTAGCCTGTATCATGTGGGGGGGGGGGTTATCCTTCTTTAGCCTGTATTACATGGGGGGAGGGGTTATCCTTCTCTAGCCTGTATTACATGGGGGGAGGGGATATTCTTCTTTAGCCTATATTATATGGGGGGAGGGGATATCCTTCTCTAGCCTGTATTACATGGGGGGAGGGGATATCCTTCTCTAGCCTGTATTACATGGGGGGAGGGGGTTGTCCTTCTCTAGCCTGTATTACATGGAGGGAGGGGTTATCCTTCTCTAGCCTGTATTACATGGGGGGAGGAGATATTCTTCTTTAGCCTATATTATATGGGGGGAGGGGATATCCTTCTCTAGCCTGTATTACATGGGGGGAGGGGATATTCTTCTTTAGCCTATATTATATGGGGGGAGGGGATATCCTTCTCTAGCCTGTATTACATGGGGGGAGGGGATATCCTTCTCTAGCCTGTATTACATGGGGGGAGGGGGTTGTCCTTCTCTAGCCTGTATTACATGGGGGGAGGGGTTATCCTTCTCTAGCCTGTATTACATGGAGGGAGGGGTTATCCTTCTCTAGCCTGTATTACATGGGGGGAGGGGTTATCCTTCTCTAGCCTGTATTACATGGGGGGAGGGGTTATCCTTCTCTAGCCTGTATTACATGGGGGGCGGGGGGGTTATCCTTCTCTAGCCTGTATTACATGGGGGGCGGGGTTGTCCTTCTCCAGCCTGTATTACATGGGGGGGGGGGGGTTGTCCTTCTCTAGCCTGTATTACATGGGGGGCGGGGGGGTTATCCTTCTCTAGCCTGTATTACATGGGGGGCGGGGTTGTCCTTCTCCAGCCTGTATTACATGGGGGGGGGGGGGGTTGTCCTTCTCTAGCCTGTATTATATCTACACTTTAGCAATGAAGACACAAGCTTGATCCACCTGATATACCGCCATGCTTTGCCCTGCAGGTGACTCCTGGTAATGGTGTCATGGCCGTAGCAGTGGCGCAGCAGATGCTCTGTGACGTGCCGCCATATGCAGAGCGGGCACAGACAGGGGAGGTGACATGTTACTGACCCGAGCTGTGGAGGGGAATAAATGGCTTGTGACAGGCGGGAACTCACCGTGTGCACTGCTGCAAACATCAGGGAGCGGGCGCCATTGTGTACGCATATAGCGGGCGGGGGAGGGGTTATGTAATATACTCTGTTATGTAATAGTCTGTCTCAGTATTATCAAGGACACTTGGTGCCGGGTCACAGGGACTCCATGTGCAGAGAGCGAGCAGTAACATAATCACACTGACTGGCGGTATATACAGAGCCCCGAAACTGCACCGACTACTGACTAACTGTGCTGCTCTCATGCGTATCACTTCTTGTTGTGGTTTGCTGTGTGAGATCTCACTGCTATATACACAGTGTGTGATACTAATAGTGTAATGCACGCTTCTGGTGATACACGTATTATCCAACAGGGGGCAGAATGGGAGGGAGTGTCCACTCATCGTATGTAATTTACATAAAACGTTGCATAATGTTTTATACTCCAGAGCTGCGCTCACTATTCTGCTGGTGGGATCACTTTCTACGTACATGATATAGACCGTGTACGGTGACTGCACCTGCAGAATAGTGAGCGCAGCTCTGGGGTATAATACAGGATAAGTAATGTAATGTATGTACACAGTGACTGTACCAGCAGAATAGTGAGTGCAGCTCTGGAGTATAATACAGGATAAGTAATGTAATGTATGTACACAGTGACTGCACCAGCAGAATAGTGAGTGCAGCTCTGGAGTATAATACAGGATAAGTAATGTAATGTATGTACACAGTGACTGCACCAGCAGAATAGTGAGCGCAGCTCTGGAGTATAATACAGGATAAGTAATGTAATGTATGTACACAGTGACTGTACCAGCAGAATAGTGAGCGCAGCTCTGGAGTATAATACAGGATAAGTAATGTAATCTATGTACACAGTGACTGTACCAGCAGAATAGTGAGCGCAGCTCTGGAGTATAATACAGGATAAGTAATGTAATGTATGTACACAGTGACTGTACCAGCAGAATAGTGAGCGCAGCTCTGGAGTATAATACAGGATAAGTGATGTAATGTATGTACACAGTGACTGTACCAGCAGAATAGTGAGCGCAGCTCTGGAGTATAATACAGGATAAGTAATGTAATGTATGTACACAGTGACTGCACCAGCAGAATAGTGAGCGCAGCTCTGGAGTATAATACAGGATAAGTAATGTAATGTATGTACACAGTGACTGTACCAGCAGAATAGTGAGCGCAGCTCTGGAGTATAATACAGGATAAGTAATGTAATGTATGTACACAGTGACTGTACCAGCAGAATAGTGAGCGCAGCTCTGGAGTATAATACAGGATACGTAATGTAATGTATGTACACAGTGACTGTACCAGCAGAATAGTGAGCGCAGCTCTGGAGTATAATACAGGATAAGTAATGTAATGTATGTACACAGTGACTGTACCAGCAGAATAGTGAGCGCAGCTCTGGAGTATAATACAGGATAAGTAATGTAATGTATGTACACAGTGACTGCACCAGCAGAATAGTGAGCGCAGCTCTGGAGTATAATACAGGATAAGTAATGTAATGTATGTACACAGTGACTGTACCAGCAGAATAGTGAGCGCAGCTCTGGAGTATATACAGGATAAGTAATGTAATGTATGTACACAGTGACTGCACCAGCAGAATAGTGAGCGCAGCTCTGGAGTATAATACAGGTTGTAGCTCAGGAGACGTCTCGCTCTGTGACTTGGACAGTTTCGTTGACCCTTCTTCCATCTTTCAGGTAAATCAGAGACTGTCGCTGCTCCAGAGGCCAAATCCGGAAGTGACATTTCGGCTCCACCGACCAAGGAGCTCCCTGCGAGTCCTGAGAAGAAGGTGAAGGTGCGGCAGACATTATGTAGTGTTGTCTGGGATATTAATGGGGCGGCTTTAGGATTGTGTGCATATATTTTGTTTAGACCTTTCTTTATTTTCTGTTCCTGGGAAAGCTGGGTGCAGATACCAGTCCTTGTACAATTCCTCTGCTCTTATAGCCCCTCCCCCCTGTATGGTGTATAGTGTCTCCCCCTACAGGGCCGCTGCTTTATCACTTTGCAGGTTATTTCATTCTCCTTTTCTCTCTCTTCCCTGTACAGGCCGCAGCCGTCCCAAGCAAAGCTGCAGCGCCCCCTAAGGGCAAACCTTTGGCTGCCCCCAGCCCCAGGAAGCCGCTCTCTGCAACACCCACCCAACCTAAAAAGGCCAGCAGCCCTGCTACAGCCGGCACCAATAACAACGCAACTCCAAAGCGCCCCCTGGGGAGCGCCACAAAAACGACAACACCCAAAGAGGCCAAGCCCAAGGTAAGCGGTGAATGTGCGGAATATTCCGGATCTATAGGCGGTGTAGTGTACGCAGGGTCTGGCTGCACTACTGAGGCCGCGGGTCAGCTGATCCTAGAACCCCATTGGAGGCGGGACTTATCAGCTGCCGCCACCCACATCCCTATTAGATGGGGTCAGTTCCCCGTACACGAGTGTCTATATCCGGAGGTTTCCCATCGTGCCCAGGACGCCGCGCGCCGCTCCGCACTTCTATATTTAACTCTCGCTTTGTCACATCCCTGCAGGAGAATTTCTCCAGAGTCGCCCGCACCGCCATCTGCCATTATTAATTAGAATAACAATCGAGCCTCTCACCGCGCCAATTAATTACCCTTCACGCCGGCCGCTCCATCAGCATTCAGGTCAGCGGATGGTGAATCAATAGAAGTTACATAATGGCCGCCGGCATCCTCTCTTTACTGCGCAGCAATGAATCCTGTAGGTGTGAGATGACGGGGGCGTCAGCGCGGCCGGGCACAGTGCGGTCCTCTGGAGACCCCGAAACGGCGAGATCTCTGCAGCCAGTGTAACGACAGTCCGCCATTGTGTGTGTGTAGTGTCCTGGGAATAAAGTTTTTGTTGTTTTTGTCAGAGCCTGGATGCGAAGAGCCCAGTGAAGACCCCGGACAAGAAGCCCCTGAGCTCTGTGACCACCCCCCGCCCCGCTGTCAAGGCGAGCCCCACGACTTCTAGACTCAGCACCTCCGCAGCGACTACAGGAGCCGCCGCGCCCAAACCCAATGTCACCCCGAAACGACCAACTTGTAAGTCACCCCTTTACTCTGAGATGGGCTCAGTACAAGGAATAGGGCCGGGGTAAAGGAAAGCGAGGGCGCCACCTGTGAGCGGTGTGCCAGGCCGGGTACATACGAAATACCAAGGCCGATTAAAGGGATGATCCAGGATCACTAATTGATGACCGATCCTTAGTCCACCCAACCGGGCGGGTGATGAAGCTGCAGCCACTAGGCAATGGCCAGGACACATTGCAGTACACTAATCACCCACCAGGGGGCCGGGATGGGACGTTCTTAGCGACCACATTGTGTATTGTTTATATAGACAGAGGGGTCCCCAGTACAGGAGCGGCCATGACAGGTCTCAGGATTGCGAGTCTGATGGGCACACGAGGGGTAACGGTTACAGATTGGGCGCGGCAGGTTCACTGTAGACATTGTAGCTTGGTGTGAATGTGCCCCAATGTGCGGAGGGAATAAACGTCTTGTGTCCTCTGCTGCAGCTCTGAAGAACGACGTGAAGGCGGCCGAGGCCAAGAAGACGAGCGCTGCAAAATCTCCTAGTGGTAAGTGGCCCCCCCTGCTGGGATATACTGATGTACGCTATATACCCCGGGTGCGGCCAAACTATGGAGAGGTCTCTGTATCAAGCAGGTGCTCCCCCCCCCACCCCTTGTTCTGCTTGATGGGTTTCCTGGGGGTCGGCCCCCAGACACGAACTCCCCCTTAGTTCCATGACTGCGCACCCCTCTCCCCGCACCGCTATGGGGCACCTCTGACCCCTCCTCACCTTCTTTTTCTCTCCTTTTCACTATTGCAGAATTAAGTCGCCCAAAATCTGTTCCCACTGATCCCACCAAGAACAATGGAGCCGCTCCGGCCAGCCCCGGCCCGGCCCCCAGCCGCCCCAAGACCAGCAAACCTGCTGCTCCCAAAACCCTCACCGGTCCCAGCGCTTCCACAGATGCCAAGAAACAGCCTGCCGCCCGCCCGCCACCACTGAGCAAAACCAGCGCACTCCCTGCCAGCAAGCCTTCTAGTGCATCGGGCGCCAGCAAGCCCACCGCCGCCCCCAAACAGCCTCGTCCTGCAACGGCTCCGGATCTGAAGAACGTGCGCTCCAAGATCGGATCCACAGACAATCTGAAGCATCAGCCTGGAGGAGGGAAGGTGAGGAGCGGAGACGTCCGTGTGATGTCACACATTGTGCCCTGTGCCTTCCCCTCTCATGTCATTCGTCACAGCTGCAGAGTTCGTTATGTCCAGTTTTTGTGCCGATTCTGCGATCTCAGAAGTGAATAGTGAGCGAAGGATATGTAAGGGAATAGTGAGCGCAGCTCTGGAGTATAATACAGGATGAGTAATGTAATGTATGTACACAGTGACTGCACCAGCAGAATAGTGAGCGCAGCTCTGGAGTATAATACAGGATAAGTAATGTAATGTATGTACACAGTGACTGTACCAGCAGAATAGTGAGCGCAGCTCTGGAGTATAATACAGGATAAGTAATGTATGTATGTACACAGTGACTGTACCAGCAGAATAGTGAGCGCAGCTCTGGGGTATAATACAGGATAAGTAATGTATGTACACAGTGACTGTACCAGCAGAATAGTGAGCGCAGCTCTGGAGTATAATACAGGATTAGTAATGTATGTACACAGTGACTGCACCAGCAGAATAGTGAGCGCAGCTCTGGAGTATAATACAGGATAAGTAATGTAATGTATGTACACAGTGACTGTACCAGCAGAATAGTGAGCGCAGCTCTGGAGTATAATACAGGATTAGTAATGTATGTACACAGTGACTGCACCAGCAGAATAGTGAGCGCAGCTCTGGAGTATAATACAGGATAAGTAATGTAATGTATGTACACCGTGACTGCACCAGCAGAATAGTGAGCGCAGCTCTGGAGTATAATACAGGATAAGTAATGTAATGTATGTACACAGTGACTGCACCAGCAGAATAGTGAGCGCAGCTCTGGAGTATAATACAGGATGAGTAATGTAATGTATGTACACAGTGACTGCACCAACAGAATAGTGAGCGCAGCTCTGGAGTATAATACAGGATAAGTAATGTAATGTATGTACACAGTGACTGTACCAGCAGAATAGTGAGTGCAGCTCTGGAGTATAATACAGGATAAGTAATGTAATGTATGTACACAGTGACTGCACCAGCAGAATAGTGAGCGCAGCTCTGGAGTATAATACAGGATAAGTAATGTAATGTATGTACACAGTGACTGCACCAGCAGAATAGTGAGCGCAGCTCTGGGGTATAATACAGGATAAGTAATGTATGTACACAGTGACTGTACCAGCAGAATAGTGAGTGCAGCTCTGGAGTATAATACAGGATAAGTAATGTAATGTATGTACACAGTGACTATACCAGCAGAATAGTGAGCACAGCTCTGGAGTATAATACAGGATAAGTAATGTAATGTATGTACACAGTGACTGCACCAGCAGAATAGTGAGCGCAGCTCTGGAGTATAATACAGGATGAGTAATGTAATGTATGTACACAGTGACTGTACCAGCAGAATAGTGAGCGCAGCTCTGGAGTATAATACAGGATTAGTAATGTAATGTATGTACACAGTGACTGCACCAGCAGAATAGTGAGCGCAGCTCTGGGGTATAATACAGGATAAGTAATGTATGTACACAGTGACTGTACCAGCAGAATAGTGAGCGCAGCTCTGGAGTATAATACAGGATTAGTAATGTATGTACACAGTGACTGCACCAGCAGAATAGTGAGCGCAGCTCTGGAGTATAATACAGGATAAGTAATGTAATGTATGTACACAGTGACTGCACCAGCAGAATAGTGAGCGCAGCTCTGGAGTATAATACAGGATAAGTAATGTATGTACACAGTGACTGCACCAGCAGAATAGTGAGCGCAGCACTGGAGTATAATACAGGATAAGTAATGTAATGTATGTACACAGTGACTGCACCAGCAGAATAGTGAGCGCAGCTCTGGAGTATAATACAGGATAAGTAATGTAATGTATGTACACAGTGACTGTACCAGCAGAATAGTGAGCGCAGCTCTGGAGTATAATACAGGATGAGTAATGTAATGTATGTACACAGTGACTGTACCAGCAGAATAGTGAGAGCAGCTCTGGAGTATAATACAGGATAAGTAATGTATGTATGTACACAGTGACTGTACCAGCAGAATAGTGAGCGCAGCTCTGGAGTATAATACAGGATAAGTAATGTATGTACACAGTGACTGCACCAGCAGAATAGTGAGCGCAGCTCTGGGGTATAATACAGGATAAGTAATGTAATGTATGTACACAGTGACTGTACCAGCAGAATAGTGAGCGCAGCTCTGGAGTATAATACAGGATAAGTAATGTAATGTATGTACACAGTGACTGTACCAGCAGAATAGTGAGCGCAGCTCTGGGGTATAATACAGGATAAGTAATGTAATGTATGTACACAGTGACTGCACCAGCAGAATAGTGAGCGCAGCTCTGGGGTATAATACAGGATAAGTAATGTAATGTATGTACACAGTGACTGTACCAGCAGAATAGTGAGCGCAGCTCTGGAGTATAATACAGGATAAGTAATGTAATGTATGTACACAGTGACTGTACCAGCAGAATAGTGAGTGCAGCTCTGGAGTATAATACAGGATAAGTAATGTAATGTACACAGTGACTGTACCAGCAGAATAGTGAGCGCAGCTCTGGAGTATAATACAGGATAAGTAATGTAATGTATGTACACAGTGACTGCACCAGCAGAATAGTGAGCGCAGCTCTGGAGTATAATACAGGATAAGTAATGTAATGTATGTACACAGTGACTGCACCAGCAGAATAGTGAGCGCAGCTCTGGGGTATAAGGGTGTAATGTATTAGGATCTCACCGGATTGATTCTTGTAAACCATTTTACATTTCCCCCCAGCAGGTAAAGGTAGAGAAAAAGCCTCTACCTCTCAGCACAGCCAGAAAACCTGTCCCAGCCCCCGCCGCCACTAAATCCGCCAGCACTAAGCCGGCAGACCCTAAAGAGACAGCGCAAAAGCAAAGCAATGGGAAAGTGAGTGATCATTGAGCCACTGCCGGCTCGCCCCCTCCTCTTCCTCCTCCTCCTCTTCGTCACTTCTCTCACCTTTAGTGCTGTCACTTTCTCCCCTCCTCCGCTCTTACCTGTCGTGTTTCCGCCTCCTCCTCTAGGAGTATAGTTATACTAGTGTGCAGGACGCGGGTGAGTATGGTGCGAGTCTTCTCCTGGCTCGCTGCGCTCAGACCTTGTTCTTGTGTCTTCTGGAGCATTTCCGGATTTCTTCTCCATGATGTGCGGGGTTTAGCGCCTGGTGCAGATAATGGCGCTATAGTAACACCATACCTGGTGCCGTCTACACCGCGCTCATTCCCTCAGAGCCGAGACCCTCGAGTATCTCACAGCTGAGGGTTTGTTGCAGTTTTATTCAGTCTGGACAATGTCTGTGAATAAAATCCATCATGTCCATAAGGGAGTGTTCACACAATGAAGTCTGATGCAGATTTTGTGGTAGATTCTGCTTCACTATCCCCTATCCTCCTGTCCTGAGGGTTTGTTACAATGTGTCAGGATGGATATAATCCGAAGTACTGGCACATAGTGACGGCCCTGCAGCTGTGCGAGTACAACCAGGTTTGGATGGGAGTGTATGGTGACTGGTCACATTGGGATGGTTTGTGCAGGCGGCCATCTTTATTGGCGTCATGTGATGTAGTCGGCGCACCTTCTGCTGATACTGTCACCTATAGGGGGGGGGGGGGTCTGTAACGCAGGATTGTGTCCCTGCCCGTGTCGTAGCTTTGTGTGTGCTCACCTGAGGGGGGCGCTCTCCTCTGCCGCAGCTGCTTACCCCCGGCTCCATGTTTTCTCTCCCTGTCGTCATCCACGTAACCCCGCCCTGTGGTGTCATGTGACTTTCTAACCGTGTCTCTCCACTTCTGTGTCTCGTTTTATTTTTCTCCCCATCCTGTCACGCTCCAGGTCCAGATAGTCTCCAAAAAAGTCAACTACAGCCATGTTCAGTCCAAGTGTGGCTCCAAGGACAATATTAAGCATGTCCCGGGTGGTGGGAATGTAAGTATGGCTGCCGGGCGTCCTGTCGCTTCACTGTCGGGCCTTTAATCTCCATTGTTGTCTATGAACTAACCCTGTCTATGTGCCGGGTGGGGGAGGGGCCCGCCCAATGCTGCTCCCTGATAGGTCGTTATTAAATGGCGATGGCTTGATATGTAAAGGTAGGGTCATGTGATGTCAATGGTGGGGGAGGGGAACACTGATGTCAATGTATTCACAATTTTCTAGTAGTGGTGTCCGGGGAGGGGGCATCGGTAACAATTAGTGGTCGCTTCACCACGACTTCAGGACAGTTGGAATTTCTCCTCTCGCCCCGGCCGTTCCTGAGCAGTCAGTTCTGGTAGTTTTGGTGTCTGATATGTGACTAAAGTGGGTGGTGTCAGGGAGGAGCAGGCAAGGGGGTGTGGCTCAGAGCTCCAATCAGAGGTGGGCGATGTCAGAGCTCACGCCCCCTTGCCCTCTCAGAGTCTAGTTACACATCAGGCACCAAAACTAACAGCACTGACAGCTCAGAAGTGGAGGGGACGAGTGAAATAAATCCAACTGTAACCCAATCGGTGGAGGGGACGCACATTTACCCCCAATCCCTGCCTAATTGTTCATGCCTTCCCTTGGCCCAGGTCTCCCACAATGCAGCGGGGATGGCACAGAATTAGATCCACGTGGCTGCCCATAGGTTGTGGACGGGGCGGCGCTGCAGTACCATTTACATCCTGTGGTCAGAGGTGGTGCTGTTTCTGGAAGAAGGCTGTAGTAGCGCCAATGTAAATGACATGTGCGGGGTGGGAGGGTCTGGGGTCTCCGCGGCAGAACACGCCGCCATGTTCATTGTCATAGATGTGGAGCGTTAGGGGGAGGGGTGAGCAGGGGCTGTGCAGTGCGAGAAGCCGGGGTGACTCTGTGACTACATGATGGCTCCGTCACCTGGAGCGGAGGAGGTCAGGGACAGATATGAAGGGGCGCGTGGTGGCGCTGGTCATGTGATCCGACCCCCTGCCGTGCGCACAGTATGGCGGCCGCGCTCCTCTGTCCCTGGTATTTGATATTGGGCAGATTGTGGGTTTTTCCTTCTTTGCTCACATGGACTAATAATTGATTATCTTGGCAGCCGGGCGGAGCGGAGCAGATGGCGGCCGGCGGCGGCGGTGTCAGGGTAGGCCGTGTGCTTGGCGGGGGGTTCACACATTAATATACTGTATATACATCATGTCCTCTATTTAACCCCTTTGTATCTGGCACAAGCTGACGTCTCCAGTGAGCGGCCACCCCCACCTATGAGGTTGGACCCTCTGGGCAGGATCTATGGGGGGGGGGTCTTCTTGCACATCCAAGTTGGGGGTGGCCGCGACCCTCTCGTTTCCCAACTTTTCTTCTTCCACTTTTGTGTGTTTTTTTTCTCTTCTGCGTCGTCTCAACCCCAAAAACCTAAACCCCCCCCCCCCTATTATCCGCAGGTCACAAACGCAGCCAAACCGTCCGTAGGCAGCAGCCGAGCGCCATCGTCCACCAGCCACAAACCAGGCGCTGCCAACGTGAGTAATGTGCGGCCGCACCGCGGAGGAGGCGTCCTCAGCTCAGAACCGTCAGGGCAAAAGAAAGGAGCAACTGTGTATATAAGGGGGGAGGGGGCACATGGTGGTCACACGGCACAGGCCGGCCCCGATAACCTCCCTCCATTCTTGTACATTTCCTTCCGTTTTGTGTCTTCAGCTCCCATGCAGACTTGTATATTTCTGTGGTAACCAATGGCTGAGGGGGCAGATAGATGGCCATGTGACTGCAGGTATTGTCTGTTACCATGGAGACACAGTTCTGCATCGGACCTGCGCACACAATACGGTTGCAGAAGTGTCACCTGTGCAGATCTTTCCTTAGGCCTTTGCTACAAGGGGGCCGGTGCTGACTGTCAGACATGGTACATGCCGGGGGTGCAGGTACATAGAGAGGTCACTTTGGCTTCTCGTCTCCTGTGGCTGGTGGTGGCGTCTTCCATGTTTAACCCTTCTTTTTCCACTTCCTTTCCATCAGGTGTCTGGTTTTCTAGGTGCAGGGTGAGATAAAGGGGGGCTCCAGCTGTACTGACTCCTTGTACGTGGACGTCTTCTGCAGCGTTACCTGGTCTCAGATCAACGTTGGTTTGCTGTCAATGAATGTGGCCAAGGAGGAAGTGAATCCTCGTCTTCCTCCTTTTTTCTCTTCCTCCTCCTTCTCCTCTTCTTCTTCTTCTTCTCTTTCTCTTCCTCCTCCCTCTTCTTCTTTCTTTCTTTCTTCCTTCCTTTCTTCCTTTCTTCCTTCCTCCCTTCCTCCCTTCCTCCCTTCCTCCCTTTCTCCCTTCCTCCCTGCCTCCCTTCCTCCCTTCCTCCCTTCCTCCCTTCCTCCCTTCCTCCCTTTCTCCCTTTCTCCCTTTCTCCCTTTCTCCCTCCCTCCCTCCCTCCCTCCCTCCCTCTCTCCCTCTCTCCCTCTCTCCCTCTCTCCCTCTCTCCCTCTCTCCCTCTCTCCCTCTCTCCCTCTCTCCCTCTCTCCCTCTCTCCCTCTCTCCTTTCTCCTTCCTCCTTCCTCCCTTCCTCTCCTCTCCCTTCCTCCCTTCCTCCCTTCCTCCCTTCCTCCCTTCCTCCCTTCCTCCCTTCCTCCCTTCCTCCTTCCTCCCTTTCTCCCTTTCTCCTTTCTCCTTCCTCCCTTCCTCCTTCCTCTTCCTTTTCTCCTTTCCTTTCCTTCTCCTCCCTCCTCCTGAGTGTATTTGTTACAATGTATCAGTGATTTGTGCTGCTGTTTTCCATCTCCGCTGATACATTGTAACAAACCTGAATCCTCAGTCACTGACAGCCATCAGAGATCTGTAATGATGAGGAAACTTGCAGAACTTTCTTGTATATTGAGTATATTTGGACAGCCCCTTGTAGAGGTTGGCCTTGTGAGCCCCCCGGGCTGTGGTATTTGGGGGCGCAGCCGCTGCTCTAGGACTAATCTTTGGGTCGCTCTGACTTTCGTCTCCTGTATCTTTCTCTCTCCTCTGGTAGGGATGAGTGTCACGATGTGGGGTTGGGCTCAGGGCAGGCGATGCCTCGGCTGTGCGGGGTCACTGATCTGTCCGTGTCCTCCCTGCAGGTGCAGATCCTCAGCAAGAAGGTGGATGTGTCCAAAGTGTCTTCCAAGTGCGGCTCAAAGCCCAATGCTAAAGGCAAGACAGGTAAAGACGGGTCTGAGGAGTCGGTGGTGAGACCCCCGCAGCGTACTGGGAGGATTAGCTGGAGGCGGCAGTGATGGTGCAGTCCTATGGCCGCGGCCTTCATATAATCCTCCTCCTCTTCCTCTCTCGCAGGTGGTGGGGACGCCAAATCTGAGGCATCAACAAAGACGACAGAAACTACAAAGCAGGAACCTCAAGACAGCATAAAGGTGGGGGGGCAGAGAATGAGGGGGGAGGGGGGCAGAGCCCAGGGGTCAGAGAATGGGTGGGGAGGGCAGAGAATGAGGGGGGGAGGGTGGGCAGAGAATAAGGGGGGGGAGGGTGGGCAGAGCCCAGGGGGCAGAGAATAAGGAGGAGGGGGGGCAGAGAATGAGGGGGGGAGGGGGACAGAGAATAAGGGGGGGGAGGGTGGGCAGAGCCCAGGGGGCAGAGAATAAGGGGGAGGGGGGGCAGAGAATGAGGGGGGGAGGGGGACAGAGAATAAGGGGGGGAGGGTGGGCAGAGCCCAGGGGTCAGAGAATGAGGGGGGGGAGGGGGACAGAGAATAAGGGGGTGAGGGTGGGCAGAGCCCAGGGGTCAGAGAATGGGTGGGGAGGGCAGAGAATAAGGGGGGGGGGGGGCAGAGACTGAGGGGGAGGGGGGTCAGAGAATTGGGGGGGGGGGGTGTAAGTCAGACCCCGGGGTGATGTCTTCTCTGCCTCTTCCTGACGCTGAGCTTTCTCTTTCCCCTCCACACAGGAGAACGGCGGCGATCAGATCACGGCGCAGCCACAGAACGGGGACCTAGTAACACCCACAGACAGCACAGCCGTGGACACGCAGGAAAACGGTGTAGAGGCGGCGCCCCCTATAGACGGCAGCAATCAAAGGGAAATCCAGAGCTTCAATTCTCTCATACCAGAGACAAGTAAGGACGGCTGGTGACCTGTACCCCCACCCCAAGGCCAGGGACCCCCAGAAATCTAGAGGGGTACAGCAAGGATTTAATTGGCCCTCTTTAGGGGAGCCCCTCCCACTCTCGTCTAATATGTTTGTAGCTTCTTCAGTCCGGCCACACATCCCCGTAGAGTTCTGCCGTTTTCTACTAGACTTTGTGTTTCACCATTTCCAAGACCTCTTTTTGTGTTTCACAGCTGAGGGTTTGTCACAGTTGTATTTGGACAATTCCTTGTGCACCCGCCGGCCACGACAGCAAGCAGAGGTCTTAGGAAGGGAAACTCGGCGTCTTAGAGAATCGCAGAACGTTTACTTAATAATGAATAATTCCTCCTGAATGTAGCGCCCCCTAGATCACAGCTCCAGAATATAAGGGGGGGTGAAGGTTCGGGAAGGTTCCTCTAATCCGGCAGTAATGGAGCAGTTGCTGCCGGATTCGAGGCCTCCGCACCGCGCCCGCCGCTCCTCTCCCTCCCCCTCCTCATTTACAACATCTGAGATACAAACCGCTTTTATTTATTTCCAGGCATCTAATGAGACTTTGTGGTGTCGTCTTCCATCTCTCTCATTGTCTGATCTCCTCCCTGTACAACTCCCATCATCTGTCCTCCCCACTTGTTCTCCACCCACCTTCGAAATCGTCACCCTGTTTCCCTGCAGATTGATGTGTCGCCCGACCGACCGCCGGTGAGAGATGGACCACGGAGACTTCGTCTGCAACCTCCCCCTTCCCAAAAAACAAACAAAAACTACCCCGTCTCACATCCTCGACCACGATCTGCAGCACTTTCATCCTCCCCTCCCCCAACTCTTACTATCCATAGCGCATCAGACCAGCAGAGAGGCCTCCTCCTCCTCCTCCTCCACCGCTACAGCCGCCATGGCGTCCGCTGCGACAGGTTCATCTGCTGCTCACCTTCCATCAAGTGACATCTACATCTGCATTGTTGTAGGCCAGGGTCGGCCCTGGTGTCTGGCTGCGGTGATGGGGGGGATGGGCGGCGCCCCCTGTGCTGGGTTAGGGTAGCAGTTTAAGACGGTTTTGCAATGAGTTGGAGGTTTTTAGCAGCCTATGCAGTAGCGCAGCTCTATAAGGAGTCGGGTCATGTCCATCCATCACTCCGCCAGATACCGGGTGGGTGGGGGAGGGGCCGGCCCTGGTCGCATGGGGCTGAGCTGTGACATCATCTTATGTTTATATAATTTAATATTATTAATGTGGCGTATATATATATATATATATATATATATATATATATATACTGTATATGACTCACACGGCACGGCCTCCTCTGTAGCCGCTCCGCCGTGCCGCGCCGCTGTGGGGTTCCTGTCCCCACCACCTCTATGACGCTTGATCTCATTCCCCGCTCCGCCATCGCTAGATTCTTCACATATCCAGAGGTCGCCTTTATTTTTTTGTTCTTTTTAGGTTTCTATTTAATA
This sequence comes from Leptodactylus fuscus, assembly GCF_031893055.1. Taxonomy (NCBI): domain Eukaryota; kingdom Metazoa; phylum Chordata; class Amphibia; order Anura; family Leptodactylidae; genus Leptodactylus; species Leptodactylus fuscus. The sequence goes on along the minus strand of NC_134268.1, from coordinate 222,927,216 downwards.
AATTGTATGAATGACAAGTCGGGGCGGGAGGCAGATGCGGAAGGTTTAGATGGTTAGCGCCCCCGCTGCGTTGGTTTAGGAATGTCACATGACTTGGCTGCGGCCATCTTGTTTTAGAGCCATTTTGGGCAGTGTCGAGGGAATCGGCGATGTCTTACCCGCACAGAAGGAAACCCATAGGGTGTGACCGAAGGTTTATTAAGGATTTTTTTGGGATTTTTTTTTTTTTTTTTTCTTGTGGTTTGAACTAACATTTTCCGTGCTGTGACGACACTAAAGGACTGACGTGTATATAATTTATTCTGGGGGGGCAAGAGAGAGCAGGGGAGGGGGCTCAGGGCGGCCCCGGGGTACCCCGACACCTGGACCTACACAGTTCTTATTGCACTTGTATTTTTATATATAAATATATTAAATTGTTGCATGATTTCTAATAAAATGACATTAAAATGTGACAAAATTGCAGCGGTGTCTGGTTAGTCCTTAACTCCTCGTATCCTTCAGGATGACTCAGAAATGGTCTGTTGTGTGTCCCCCTCCCCCCACCTGTGTCCTGTGCTGCTGTGAGCCCCTGACTGCCGATCCTGCATGCCTCCCCGCTAAGAGGATAGAAGGGGCCCCCATGGTTCATCTTCGTTGTGGGACTTGTCCACTAAAACTGACCCCGGCCCTCGGGTGACTTATTGGATTGGCCACATAGACGTATAGGGGGTACTGGGATTGGGTGGGGGGCGGTCTCGATGCTTGGGGGGTTTATGGTGTGCTCAGGATAACGGCCTGTCTGATGTGTAACGTCTTGTGCCCCCTTCCCCACCCCCGCGTCTCCCTATGCTGCTGCCCCTGACCGCGGACCCCGACACCTCACAACCCCTCTCCTTGACTCTTCACATTTGTCTGAACTTCATGAGATTTTGGGCCTGGTAGAGGATAGTTTGTGCCCCCTGGGATTTGGGAGCTGATTCTCACCCCTCCCCCATATGGGACTTGGATTGCAGCAGTCCCACCATGGGACGAGTCCTCCAGCTGAGCGGATGTGCAGACTGGGAGAAGGCCGAGGAATATCGGGAGACTTGGTACGGGGCGGCTCGAGGGTTTGGTGCGCCCCTTCATGGTGTATGGGATGTGTTGTCTATTCCCTGTGTCCCTTCCCACCCCCCTGCAGTCTGTGGTATCCTCCAGGTTTATCCCCCTCCCCCCATGACCCCCCTGGTGTTCCCCAGTTTCTATCACGGCCATTTATTTCTTATCCTGAAATCTTTGCGCCCTCGGCCTGGGGTTTAGATGACGCTGTGATGTACGAGGCCGCCACGGGCGGGGGGCGCTGTCCTGTAGGGTGACACTGCAATTTTGTTCCATGTTTTTCTTGCTAGAAGCTTCTACTAATAGGATCCTTTAAGGAGCGCCCTCCCCTTTATAACCTCTTGTCAATCCTGTCCAACCATTTATCTGCTTCTGGGAAAGCTGGGTGACCATACAGGACACTGCCCCCCTCTTCATGTGTTGGGCTTAGGAAATGACACCTGTTAGAGACCATTTGGGCAACCACCCAGCTTTCCCAGGTAGCGATGGCTGCATAGAGTTGCTAACAGTAGGGGGCGCTCAAGGACTCTGCTCTAAATCCGTCTTAAGGAACTTGTTCTAGCAATGTATGTTTTCTATAGGTGTCTGCGTCTAGGTGATATTCCTCCAGGACATGGGCGGCCTCCTGGGGGCGCTGTACATATCTGTCATTGTCCAGCTCTGGTGAACGTGTTCACTTTTTAACCATGTGTGAGTTTGCACTTTACTAGTTCCCCTTGTTAGGGCCCGGCCGGGCGATCTGTGCGAGATCTAGGGGCCACGCCATGTGACAGATCGTGCTCACTAAGTGCCAAATGTCCCACGGGCCCCGCAGTGTAAGGGGCCCGGGAGCAGATTTGTAGTCGGATGTCAGGAGATTACTGATGTGTTCTGTAACTTTGCTTGACTTGTGTTGCCTTGTACTCCAATCACAGCCAGAGCTGCGTCCACAGATGAGGCAGAAGGCATGCTGGTACTGAAGGCAGGGACAGGAGCTTTGGTTGTGACTGGAGTAGAACGGGATAAGTAAAATCTCTGCTGATGCTATTTGTCACTTCCTGGAGACAGAAGGGTTAATCTAGTCTGCGCTCCCTCCATGATGATGATGATGCTGGTGGTGTGGAGTGCGCCCCCTGTGGCCAGGACTGTGACGGAATGTGTGACCTGCTGCTGATTCGCCATCATGGCGGCCGCCTCCTGACTGTACCGTCCCCGCCTCGCCCTCTCTATGATAGCAATATCCGCTCACATGGTGGAACCTTCTATTGTACAAGGCTGAAATAAAAGCTTCTAGATGTGAAAACCCCAAAAGTGTCCGACTCGTCTGTTCATTGCACCCCCTAGTGGTGACCGCGACAAATCTGCTGTGTGTGAACAGACCCCACCTGTCTGGACAACAGATCACTCGTACAGTGTAAGGCCCTGTTCACACACAAGACTAGAATGTACAGGTCAGTCCAGTGATGGGAGACCCGAGGGCCTGAACCCCAATAAACCATCGCAAAGTGCCAACACGGCAACAGAACTGTAATACTCTGCGGAGCCACAAGTTACAGTGGTGTGAATGGGGCTGTAGCTGAGGGGGGAGGGGCTCGGCCTCTGATATTATACAATTAATGTTCAGTATTTACATTGCACAGATCTGTTCTATAGTGACCGGCAGTGTTATTACAGCCTGGACTAATATCACGTCTGGTATACAACAGGTACTGTGTGATAGAAATAGTGAGGGACTCCACACAGTATTATATGCTCCGCGGTGGTCACCACACAGTATTATATGCTCACCAGTGGCCCCCACGCAGTATTATATGCTCTACAGTAGCCACCCCCCCCACACACAGTATTATATGCTCCGCGGTGTCCCCCACACAGTATTATATGCTCTACAGTAGCCACACCCCCCACACACAGTATTATATGCTCCATAGTAGCCGCCATACAGTGTTATATGCTCCGCGGTGTCCCCCACACAGTATTATATGCTCCATAGTAGCCGCCATACAGTGTTATATGCTCCGCGGTGTCCCCCACACAGTATTATATGCTCCATAGTAGCCGCCATACAGTATTATATGCTCCGCGGTGTCCCCCACACAGTATTATATGCTCCATGGTGCCCCCCCCCCCCCCACTGTATTATATGCTCCATGGTGCCCCCCCCCCCCTACTCTGACAGTGCCGACGCTCACACACAGATGGGGCAGCCGCTGCCGTCACTCCCAGCCTGAGCCCGAGCAGTGTGGCTGCTTCTGGTCACCCGGGGGCGCCGCCAGCTACACTGGGACAGACACAGATGAGTAAATTGGTTTGTTACACATTTCTCCAGAATCTTTCTGTTTGAGCCTGAGATTTTGGGGTTCACCAGGATGGTGCAAAGACTTAAAGGGGGTTTCTGGAGGAGAAAAAAAAAATTTCAGAATGTGTCTGTTGTGCTATTAATAGGTTAATAAGGACCCTCCCCTCCCCCCCTACCTTTAGCCGTGTTCGGGGTGATTTGTGGGCGCTCCCGGCTCCTGTTCTGCGTTTTCCCACCACTCCCAGGATTCCTTCTGCTCTCGGCTGACTCCCCCTCCAGGTTTCCTCACCCGGCCCCGCTACACCCTCAGCACCGGCCACTCACCCTGATGTCCAGGGGTCGGGGTCTCTACATGAGGCGGGTGTATTATTCTTCTTCTCTGTCCTGCAGTGACTGTGAGCGCCACCCGCAGGTGCTGGATGAGATACCTGAGAATTTGCTTCAGTCTCCGCTGTCCTACACGGGGGAGGGGACGTGTAGAGGCTACAACAAGGTGCTGTGGATCCAGTAGGTGGCGCTGTCTCTGCTGCTGTACCTGAAATGGTCAAGGAGGAGGATGTAACCTGTTATGGGCGGAGCCTGCACAGATGATGAGACAGCGCCACCTACTGGACCCACAACAGGATAGAGATGCAATTGTAACAAACCCTCCGCTGTATGAGCAGGACACCGAGCGCTTCATGAGGAACTCAAATATAATTTATTAGAAAATTCAGAACAGAATATTTTATATACACGAGGAGTCTCGGCCATCAGTCTCTGTGCGTATAATAGACCCCTCCCCCAACCTCTGCTTAAAACGCAGAGCATGTAACGCCGCGTCCCTTCCTGACACGCAGGAGAACCGTCCACAGGAATCGCTCGTACGCGGGGGCCGTGTCCTTGCCTCACTCCTCGGCCGCTGTGGGATCGGTAAAGTCCTGGGCCGTGCTGTTCAGCAGATCCACCAGGATGGTCAGAAGCTGCGAGTATTGCGCCTCCTCCTGGGAGGACAGTGGAGCGAGCTGGTCCTGCAGGTTCCGCTCCACCATCTTGGACAGGGCCAGGCGCAGGTTGCTGAGTAGTCTGATGGTGCGGGGGTCGCTCTCCAGCTTCAGCAGGTTGGAGTCCGAAAGGGAAACCACAATCTGATCGCCGTTATCTGCACGAGATGAAACGTTGTCAGAGACCAAAATGTCTGTACATGGCCACAGTCCTCCAAAAACAGCACCACACCTGCTCACTGGGGGTAGAAGGTACTGCAGCTCAATCTCATTCACTTCAATGCAGCTGAGCTGTAATACAAGGCACAACCTGTGGCCAGGGGTGGCGCTGTATCTCTAGTACTGGACATCCACTATAATGAGGAATCCTGCAGGTAACTTGTTTTCTTCTCCTTCGTTACACCATGCTTTACACTGCTATCTCACCCCAGGTCACATAGAAAGTACCTGCAGGGGTCAGAGCGGCCGATCCAATACCCGCAATGCCAGGAAACCGACACCATCCCCCGACCCATTTACTTTCTTCTCCACTCAGGTCCAAAGCAAAAACTCTCAGTATTTTGTGAAGATTTAAAGGGGATGTCCAGGGGCAGGAGGGGTGGGGGTACACGAGAAGTCCCACTCATGTCTCCCAGCAGAATTGTGCGGCCCCCGCACCACTTTCCCTCCCCTGCCGAGATTCGCTGGGCTGGAACCGTCGAGAATCACATGATCGCTGAGACCAATCAGTGGCCGCGTATCTAAGAAACGTCTCCAGCGCTCGGTCTCAGCGGCCATGTCAGTGTCTTCGGGAGAGGAGGGGGAGGGGGACGGGGGTTACACAGCAGAGCAGGACTTTTTGTTTTACACCCTTCCCCCACTGCCCCTGAGTTTCCTTTAAAGGGATCCTATCACTCAGACACATCAGAATAGCCTTAAGAAAGGCTATTTGTCTCCTACCTTTCGTCGTCTTCTCCGCACCGCCGTTCGCCTACAATCGCGGTTCTTGTCGGTATGCTAATGAGCTCTCTCGCAGCATTGGGGGCGGGCCCCAGCGCTCAGACAGCTTTGGGGGCGTCCCCAATGCTGCGAGAGAGCTCTCTCTTCTTCAGCAGCGTCATCTTCCTCCTATTCTTCCAGCAGCGGGTTGTAACTTCTAAGGCCTCAGGCGGAGCAGTCTGCACATGCCCACAGGCCACGAGAAAATGGCCGCTTGCACAGTATTGGAGGCGGCCATTTTCTTGTGGCCTGTGGGCATGTGCGGACTGCTCCGCCTGAGGCCTTAGAAGTTACGAGCCACCGCTGGAAGAATAGGAGGAAGATGACGCTGCTGAAGAAGAGAGAGCTCTCTCGCAGCATTGGGGACGCCCCCAAAGCTGTCTGAGCGCTGGGACCCGCCCCCAATGCTGCGAGAGAGCTCATTAGCATACCGACAAGAACTGGGATTGTAGGCGAACGGCGGCGCGGAGAAGACGATGAAAGGTAGGAGACAAAGCCTTTCTTAAGGCTATTCCGACGTGGTACTTAGAAAAAAATCATGTCTGAGTGATAGGACCCCTTTAAGTCCTGGACAACCCCTTTAAGCCAAGACCAGTAAGGTTTATTTTAAAGAGGTTTTTACAAGGACAAGGGCTAAGTGTCCAATTGCTGAGAGTCTGCGCCCCCTGCCCCCTCCCCGAGGACCTGTTGGTCACTTATTCCCTCTCCTGTAGATAAGGATCCTTAAAGTCACACCCCCTTTAAAGGTGCATCAACTTAAAGGGGTTGTAATAAGGCTGTGCATGGTCTGGTACTTACCCCTCATGGTGACCGAGCTGTCAGTCATCAGGAGGACGGCCAAGGGGTGCACCATGGAGCTGTCCCGCACAAACACCGCCCCCGTAGACTTCACGGCCTGGAAGTAGGTGAGCCATGGCAGGCTGAAGTTCTTGACGTCCCTGCAAGACAGAGCAGAATGAGAGTCCGTCTACCCGCACTACAAGTCCCAGCATGCAGTGTGCTCGGCGCCCTCCAGCAGGCGCTCACCTGTTCACTGTGCTCTTGTGCAGGAGGACGGGCCCAGATTTTGTCCTGTAGGAGATGCTGTTGGGCCGGAACTTGCCATGGAGAACATGACCCCGTCTGACCTAAGGTGGGAGAAACATGGGCAGATGTAAGGACGTGTCAGAAAGAAGGCAAGGTGGGGGCGCTGTAACGCGTCTACACCCCTCACCTGGATCAGCTTGGGGTACAGTCCGGCCAGTAGGATCCCCTTCACCAGTTCGTCCTGGTTGCTGAGCTGGTTGCACATGGCCGATCTGCTCGAGCACTCCTTGGCGTCGTCCACCAGGGCCGCATCTTCCACATTGGAGGAGAACTGTGTGATGAGGCCTGGTGGGGGGAGGGGACACAGGTCAGGGGTGCGGGGTCACCTAATCTCTACAACTCCCAGCATGCTCCACTCACTTCTATGCTGGGAGTTGTAGTTCCACAACCCCCCAGCTGTCGGACATGGCTCACCTTGGATGAAGCGCAGGGCAGACTTGGAGAGCATATGATCTTCTATGAAGTCGTCTCGTGAGGCGCCGCTCCCCGCACTGACAACCTCTCTCCAGGCTTGGAAGACCTTTATAAATGCCAGGTGGTCGCTGCACGACTGTCCGCTGAACATCGCCTTCACCTGCGCGCAAGGACACAGTAAAACACCACGCAATACCAAGTCTGACCACACGGTGCGCTGTTAGTCACACGCATGTCTAGTAGCCACCTAGTGGTAGATATGATAACTGCAGATGGCGCCACCTCTTGGACAGTCTCACCTTGCTGACCTCTGACCTGTTCATTATCCCACCGTGAAACGGGTCCTTGGTCAGACAGGCCACGATAACCAGCAGCGGGTGGAGGCAGCGGTATATGGAGGCCAGGACGATGGCTTTAGCTAGGCTGGGGTCCGTCGAGATGTTGGCGACGCGTCGGCCTAGTAACGTCAGCGCCTCATTGTCGTCCAGGACCCCTAAAAACATAAAGTTGTCAGGTCATAGGGATACGTCCTGCTCCCTGCTTTATACTGCAGCTCTGCTCTGTATGATTTATATAGCTTAGGTAATATAACCCCCTCCCCCGTCACCCTGTCTCAGGCCCCCCTCCCCCCACCATACTGGCCAGGTCCCTTCTACATACTGATCTCCTGAAGAAGCTGCACGGCGTCCATGATGGCGCGGCGGTCGGGACTTTCCAGGGCTTGGGAGAGGAACTCTACAGCCTAAGAGCAACAGAAAGCCGGATGACATTGAATTCACTTGGCAGCGTCTGGAGGGATCGGGCAGGTGTCTCACCGTCATCTCCGGGGTGTGAATCTTGGCCTGGACCACCAGGTTCTCCAGTGGGGTCCGCAGAATCTCCGCCATCTGGAAGGCGGGCATGGCCTGGTGCTGCTCCCGGGTGAACAGATGGTAGGAGAATCCTGGCTGGCAGCGCCCGGCCCGGCCACGTCGCTGGGTCACGTTGGATTTGGACACCCAAGTCGTCTCCAGACACGAGACCTGCAGGAGACGGCAAAATCTATGAGAACTTAATGTGATGCGAACGCTGGAATTTATCGGAGAGCTGGAAATCACATTGATATTGCTTTACTTGCAATACCAGGGCAGACCACAAGGTGTGCTGTGAGAACAAGCAAAATGAAGATCTCGGAGCCACCTAGTGGTAGAAATCCTTACTGCAGCTAGATCATTTGGCAGGTAACCTGCAGAACGTCCTGCACGGCCGCTGTATCTCAGCCCCTCTGACCCCGCCGCTGTATCTCAGCCCCCCTGACCCCGCCGTACCTTAGTCCTCAGGTCGTATCGCTGCTCTTTGTGCATTCCCGTGTCAACCACATGTACGATGTCATCGATGGTGACCGAGGTTTCTGCGATGTTTGTCGCCAGCACGATCTTACGGATTCCTGGGGGCGGACGCTCAAATATCACCTGCTGGTTCGCCAAAGGGACGTTGGAATGAACTGGAAAAGGAAGTGAAGTGTTATCGTAGGTGGCGCCTACTCCGAGTACACCCCATCCCCTCCCCCATGAGACCACGCTCGGCTCACCCACCTGGCAGGATCAGGTGCTGTCCATTCCTATAGCCCAACTGCTGCTGCAGAACCTCTTGGACGTGGCGAATCTCCTGCCAGCCAGGAAGGAAGCAGAGGATTCCTCCTACAAGGAGACAAGACGCAAGTCAGATGTGGCCGCACCAAGTCCTCCAAAACTGAACTCCCCTTTAAGATAGTCAGAGCCAACAGGAACATGTTCTATAATTGGGATTAGTGACCAGAGTGAAAATTTCACGATATTGTTAAGTATATGGTTGGACAGAAAATAAATACAAGGTAGGTCATTTTTGGTGACATTCCCTTTAAGTACATGTCAATTCCAGACAAAATCTCCCCCACGGTCTGCTTGAAGGTCAGCCTCCCCATGTGGGGTCCCAGGAGAGTTTTGGGGAGGAGAAGCCGATCCTGCCTCAAATTTTGCAGGGAACCCGACACGTGTCAGCCCCATCCGCCCCACCTGTGCCAGCCCCGTCCCCTCCACCTGTGCCAGCCCCGTCCCCTCCACCTGTGCGAGCCCCGTCCCCTCCACCTGTGCCAGCCCCGTCCCCTCCACCTGTGCGAGCCCCGTCCCCTCCACCTGTGCCAGCCCCGTCCCCTCCACCTGTGCGAGCCCCGTCCGCCCCACCTGTGCCAGCCCCGTCCCCTCCACCTGTGCGAGCCCCGTCCGCCCCACCTGTGCCAGCCCCATCCCCTCCACCTGTGCCAGCCCCGTCCCCTCCACCCCTGTCCCCTCCACCTGTGCCAGCCCCGTCCCCTCCACCCCCGTCCCCTCCACCTGTGCGAGCCCCGTCCCCTCCACCTGTGCCAGCCCCGTCCCCTCCACCTGTGCCAGCCCCGTCCCCTCCACCTGTGCCAGCCCCGTCCCCTCCACCTGTGCCAGCCCCGTCCCCTCCACCTGTGCCAGCCCCGTCCCCTCCACCCCCGTCCCCTCCACCTGTGCCACCCCCGTCCCCTCCACCTGTGCCAGTCCCGTCCCCTCCACCTGTGCCAGCCCCGTCCCCTCCACCCCCGTCCCCTCCACCTGTGCGAGCCCTGTCCGCCCCACCTGTACTGATTCAGACACATTATTGAGTTTCGGGGCTCACCTGGGGGGCCGTGCTTGTCGATGTGCAGGATGACGTCACTGATCAGATCCAAGTCCGGGGAACATTCATCGTGAGTCTGAAGACAAAGAAGAGAGAACGCTGGGTCATGTATACATCGTATATACAGGGGTGAAGAATCGCTGATAGTCCGGGGGGGCGGTCTATAGGAAGGGATATATGGGGGGGGGGGGGTTTGGCCGATCCTCTAGCGATCTTCATTCCAATCAGGAACCTTCTGTAACTTTCTCATTTCCGTCACTTCATTCGAAGCTTTACAACTTTTTACCACCATTTGCAACTTAAAGGGGTCATCCGGCATCTAACAGGGGGCTTATTCTTAGGATGTACCATCGGGGGGCAGGGGAGGGGAATTAGACCCTCGGGACCCCGCAGATGGGCGCGATCTCCATATTGTTTACATTACACTCATTGCGTAAGTTTGTGGGGTGAGCAGCGCAGATCTGGTGCCGATAAACCTGCTGCCGGCGTCCAACACACAAGGTCCGGATGAATCCCCCGCCCCTTCTCCCCCCATCCCCCTTCCGTTGCTCGTAGGTGGTCCATGACCGAGTTTGACTCACACAGCTGAGTGTTTGTTACAATTGCATCCGGTCTATGCAACACATCCTGACAGTTTGTTACAATGTGTCAGCGCAGGCAAACGCCTCTGTCTGGCTACAACTGTAACAAACCCTCAGCTGTGACAAGTACAATTGTGAAGCTTCAATGGCCGGCTCACAGGGACGTCGTGCACTGACCTCTGGTTTTTGGTACTTGCTCCTCCCCAGCATGGGTAAGACGTCCTCCAGATAATGCTCCTTCACCGGGTACATAAATCCCGGCACCCTCACAATCGGGCAGTCTCCGAAGTAGCGGGAGAGGCGCTGGTTGTCGCCGGTGGCGCTCATCAGGACGACCTTAATGTCGGGGTTCACGTCTAGCACCTGCTTGAGGAGGATGAGGAGGAAGTCGGTGTTGACGTCCCGCTCGTGCACCTCGTCCACCACCACGTGGCTCACCCCCTCCAGCGCTGGGTTTGTCTGTAGTTTCTTCAGCAGCACCCCGACAGTACAGAAGAGGAGAGCGCCCCCACGTGGCGGCAGATTGCTCTCCAGTCTGACTTGATAGCCCACATGATGGTGCAGGTGCGGCCCCAATTCTTGGCCCACGCGGTGAGCCACGGACACGGCACTGATCCTGCGGGGTTGGGTGATTAACATGTTACAGTGGGCGCCTTGGCCGGTCAGGATGGCGTCCTCCAAGACGTAGCGCGGGATGCGGGTGGTTTTGCCGCACCCTGTGTCGCCTGCGATCACCACGACTTGATGCTGCTTAATGGCAGACAGGATTTGCTCACAATGGCGGTCGGCGGGCAGTTCCTGCAGCGTCATACTGCTGTCCCACCTCTCTTCCAGGGAACGGCTGATATGGGAGGCTTCAGCCGCAGACAGAGGGGTGTACGGCCGGCCCGTGATTGGATCGGAGAAATCAGAGGACACGGGCTTGTCCGACATCTCCACGTCCGGGGTCTCCTCCAGGTCTTCGTAGAAACGCAATCCAGTGTTTTGCTCTGAAGGAAACTGAAAAATGTGGAATTTAGTAAAAAAAAATCACGTCTTATACTCCAATCACATCCAAAGCTGCAGCAGCCGTTATCGTCTCCAATTACTGTAGCCAGATAAACTGTAAGGATTGTGGAAGCAGCTCTGGATGTGACTAGAGCAGAGCCAATGGCAAAGCTAACAGGGACATGGCAGGTAACGGCCCCCGCCCGCCCTGGACCTACCTGCCAGAAATACTCCTCAATCCTCTGCAGCACCCGCTCGGGCACCTGGAACCTCCTCGCCTGTCTCTGCTGCTCCTGAAATCTCTGCACCGAGGACTTGTTGTACATCACATTGGTCAGGGGGCGGTTTTGGGTGTCCACAAGACCCAGATCCTAAAAACAGGGAGATGACTGAGCTCCTCCTCACCAGACTAGTCACATACACTCTACTGTACAGTCATGCAGACATTGTGCTTGCTCTGGGGTTGTCATGTGACCTCCAGTCTTAGCAAGATGAAGAATTGCAGGACAGGAAGTCCATCGAGAGTTAACCCGCTGACCCCAGAGCAAGCACAACAGGCAAATGCAGCCGATCAATTCTGGTTAGCATGCATCAATATCTCCCCAGGGTAAACCATCTATAGGGGGCGCCGTAGAGCTCGGACCTTCAGCTTCTGGCAGGCGAGAGCGGCGGCTTTCCTCTCCGCTTCAATCCAGCGCTGCCCCCTAGCCACGAAGGTCATGGTCTGGGGCCACAGCAGGGTCAGGCGGCAGCTCTTTGTTCTTCCTCCCACGCGCTGATAATGCAAAAAATCCTGAAAGAGAGAAAGCAAAAATCTGCTGGTCTGGGGGCGTCAGAAGATGACAAGTGACCCTACAGAGGCGAGGTCACTACACCCCCGGCGGCACCTCCACCAGAGATACGTCACCTACCTTAGTGTTGGCCGAGGTGGCCACTTGGATGACGGAGGAGAGAAGGTGTTTGGGGTTGGAGAAGACATTCAGAGCCCTCGTAGCTTCAGCATCTTCACTGGCCAAGTCCATAGGGACGACCCTATAGAAATAAAGTGACTGAGCTGATGCAGCGACGACTAGTCAGTGACCGACCTGAGAGTCAGAGGGGGCAGCAGGACTGGAATAAATACCAAACACAAGTGTATAAACCTATACCTGGACTCTCGGCTGCGTGGCCATGAGCTGACAGGCGCCACATCCTCCGAATCCTCAGTCACCACTGCATTACTCCACCGCAACACGCCAAGGTCCTGCACAAAATCAGGCCAGGAGAAACAGGGTTAATCTCATCATGGATTTACATAGGATGCAATCTCAGAGCGGCCACTAGATGGCACAAGCAGAGTCACCTGTAATATCTTACACGCCCGAGCGGCCGCCTGACGTTCAGCATCCACCTTCTTAGCTCCGAAACCCTCCACCTGGATGAGCTGAGGCCACTTAAGACGAAGGGTAACTCTCTAAGAAAAGCAACAAGAAGTCACAAATCAAGATCAACTACTAGGGTCACTGTATACATTATATACCCTGTACTATACTCCAGAGCTGCGCTCACTATTCTGCTGGTATAGTCACTGTGTACATACATTACATTACTTATCCTGTATTATACTCCAGAGCTGCGCTCACTATTCTGCTGGTACAGTCACTGTGTACATACATTACATTACTTATCCTGTATTATACTCCAGAGCTGCACTCACTATTCTGCTGGTACAGTCACTGTGTACATACATTACATTACTTATCCTGTATTATACTCCAGAGGTGCACTCACTATTCTGCTGGTGCAGTCACTGTGTACATACATTACATTACTTATCCTGTATTATACTCCAGAGCTGCGCTCACTATTCTGCTGGTACAGTCACTGTGTACATACATTACATTACTTATCCTGTATTATACTCCAGAGCTGTGCTCACTATTCTGCTGGTACAGTCACTGTGTACATACATTACTTATCCTGTATTATACTCCAGAGCTGCGCTCACTATTCTGCTGGTACAGTCACTGTGTACATACATTACATTACTTATCCTGTATTATACTCCAGAGCTGCGCTCACTATTCTGCTGGTGCAGTCACTGTGTACATACATTACATTACTTATCCTGTATTATACTCCAGAGCTGCGCTCACTATTCTGTTGGTGCAGTCACTGTGTACATACATTACATTACTTATCCTGTATTATACTCCAGAGCTGCACTCACTATTCTGCTGGTACAGTCACTGTGTACATACATTACATTACTTATCCTGTATTATACCCCAGAGCTGCGCTCACTATTCTGTTGGTGCAGTCACTGTGTACATACATTACATTACTTATCCTGTATTATACTCCAGAGCTGCGCTCACTATTCTGCTGGTACAGTCACTGTGTACATACATTACATTACTTATCCTGTATTATACTCCAGAGCTGCGCTCACTATTCTGCTGGTGCAGTCACTGTGTACATACATTACATTACTTATCCTGTATTATACACCAGAGCTGCGCTCCCTATTCTGCTGGTACAGTCACTGTGTACATACATTACATTACTTATCCTGTATTATACTCCAGAGCTGCGCTCACTATTCTGCTGGTGCAGTCACTGTGTACATACATTACATTACTTATCCTGTATTATACTCCAGAGCTGCCCTCGCTATTCTGTTGGTGCAGTCACTGTGTACATAACATTACATTACTCATCCTGTATTATACTCCAGAGCTGCGCTCACTATTCTGCTGGTGCAGTCACTGTGTACATACATTACATTACTTATCCTGTATTATACTCCAGAGCTGCGCTCACTATTCTGCTGGTACAGTCACTGTGTACATACATTACATTACTTATCCTGTATTATACTCCAGAGCTGCGCTCACTATTCTGCTGGTACAGTCACTGTGTACATACATTACATTACTTATCCTGTATTATACTCCAGAGCTGCGCTCACTATTCTGCTGGTACAGTCACTGTGTACATACATTACATTACTTATCCTGTATTATACTCCAGAGCTGCGCTCACTATTCTGCTGGTACAGTCACTGTGTACATACATTACATTACTTATCCTGTATTATACTCCAGAGCTGTGCTCACTATTCTGCTGGTACAGTCACTGTGTACATACATTACATTACTTATCCTGTATTATACCCCAGAGCTGCGCTCACTATTCTGCTGGTACAGTCACTGTGTACATACATTACATTACTTATCCTGTATTATACTCCAGAGCTGCGCTCACTATTCTGCTGGTGCAGTCACTGTGTACATACATTACATTACTTATTCTGCATTATACTCCAGAGCTGTGCTCACTATTCTGCTGGTGTAGTCACTGTGTACATACATTACATTACTTATCCTGTATTATACCCCAGAGCTGCGCTCACTATTCTGCTGGTACAGTCACTGTGTACATACATTACATTACTTATCCTGTATTATACTCCAGAGCTGCGCTCACTATTCTGCTGGTGCAGTCACTGTGTACATACATTACATTACTTATCCTGTATTATACTCCAGAGCTGCGCTCACTATTCTGCTGGTGCAGTCACTGTGTACATACATTACATTACTTATCCTGTATTATACTCCAGAGCTGCGCTCACTATTCTGCTGGTACAGTCACTGTGTACATACATTACATTACTTATCCTGTACTATACTCCAGAGCTGCGCTCACTATTCTGCTGGTACAGTCACTGTGTACATACATTACATTACTTATCCTGTATTATACTCCAGAGCTGCGCTCACTATTCTGCTGGTACAGTCACTGTGCACATACATTACATTACTTATCCTGTATTATACTCCAGAGCTGCGCTCACTATTCTGCTGGTGCAGTCACTGTGTACATACATTACATTACTTATCCTGTATTATACTCCAGAGCTGCGCTCACTATTCTGCTGGTGCAGTCACTGTGTACATACATTACATTACTTATCCTGTATTATACTCCAGAGCTGCGCTCACTATTCTGCTGGTACAGTCACTGTGCACATACATTACATTACTTATCCTGTATTATACTCCAGAGCTGCGCTCACTATTCTGCTGGTACAGTCACTGTGTACATACATTACATTACTTATCCTGTATTATACTCCAGAGCTGCACTCACTATTCTGCTGGTACAGTCACTGTGTACATACATTACATTACTTATCCTGTATTATACTCCAGAGCTGCGCTCCCTACAGATTTGGATGATCCTTGTGAGGACTGTTCCATGTATTGGGGCGGGGGGGTCTCTGTGGTACTTGCCTTGTGTCTGCCGCTGTTGCTGTGGATGTAGCTGAGCTTGTCCTGTATATGTGACGTGCGCAGGTTCTGGCTCAGGACACTGTGTAGTAAGTTCTTTGGTGCTGGGAATTGTCTCAGAAGATCTTTATCTATTGAGGGAAACCACAAATAATTAGGAGACGCGGAGATGACCCGACCACAACAGCTGACACTCTATGAACAAGTCCTGGTTGTGAGGATATAAACAAAGTTGTCGGAGCGGTCACCCATCTGGGCCTACAGGTATAAAGGGCAGAGTGATGCATTGTGGGTAACTACTTGAGGACAGGGTGCAGCGATGACCTCTGACCTGTCCCAGTGTGTTTGGGTTTGAGAGAGGATGACAGGAGGAGTAGTAGGAGGAGGATGACAGGAGGAGTAGTAGTAGGAGGATAACAGAAGGAGTAGTAGTAGGAGGATGACAGGAGGAGTAGTAGGAGGAGGATGACAGGAGTAGTAGGAGGAGGATGACAGGAGGAGTAGTAGGAGGATGACAGGAGGAGGATTAGTAAGAGGATGACAGGAGTAGTAGTAGGAGGATGACAGGAGGAGGAGCAGTAAGAGGATGACAGGAGGAGTAGTAGGAGGATGACAGGAGGAGGAGTAGTAAGAGGATGACAGGAGGAGTAGTAGGAGGAGGATGACAGGAGGAGTAGTAGTAGGAGGATAACAGAAGGAGTAGTAGTAGGAGGATGACAGGAGGAGTAGTAGGAGGAGGATGACAGGAGGAGTAGTAGGAGGATGACAGGAGGAGGATTAGTAAGAGGATGACAGGAGTAGTAGTAGGAGGATGACAGGAGGAGGAGCAGTAAGAGGATGACAGGAGGAGTAGTAGGAGGATGACAGGAGGAGGAGTAGTAAGAGGATGACAGGAGGAGTAGTAGGAGGATGACAGGAGGAGGAGTAGTAAGAGGATGACAGGAGGAGTAGTAGGAGGATGACAGGAGGAAGAGTAGTAAGAGGATGACAGGAGGAGTAGTAGGAGGATGACAGGAGGAGTAGTAGGAGGATGACAGGAGGAGTAGTAGTAGTAAGATTACAGGAGGAGGAGTAGGAGGATGACACGAGGAGTAGTAGTAGGAGGATGACAGGAGGAGTAGTAGTAGTAAGATTACAGGAGGAGTAGTAGGAGTAGGAGGATGACAGGAGGAGTAGTAGGAGTAGGAGGATGACAGGAGGAGTAGTAGTAGGAGGATGACAGGAGGAGTAGTAGTAGTAGGATAACAGAAGGAGTAGTAGTAGTAGAATGACAGGAGGAGTAGTAGGAGGAGGATGACAGGAGGAGTAGTAGGAGGATGACAGGAAGAGTAGTAGTAGTAAGATGACAGGAGGAGTAGTAGGAGGATGACAGGAGTAGTAGTAGTAGTAAGATGACAGGAGTAGTAGTAGGAGGATGATAGGAGGAGTAGTAGTAGTAGAATGACAGGAGGAGTAGTAGGAGGATGACAGGAGTAGTAGTAGTAGTAAGATGACAGGAGTAGTAGTAGGAGGATGATAGGAGGAGTAGTAGTAGTAGAATGACAGGAGGAGTAGTAGGAGGATGACAGGAGTAGTAGTAGTAGTAAGATGACAGGAGTAGTAGTAGGAGGATGACAGGAGGAGTAGTAGTAGTAAGATGACAGGAGGAGTAGTAGGAGGATGACAGGAGTAGTAGTAGTAGTAAGATGACAGGAGTAGTAGTAGGAGGATGATAGGAGGAGTAGTAGTAGTAGAATGACAGGAGGAGTAGTAGTAGGAGGATGACAGGAGGAGTAGTAGTAGGAGGATGACAGGAGGAGTAGGAGGAGGAGGATGACAGGAGGAGTAGTAGGAGGAGGATGACAGGAGGAGTAGTAGGAGGAGGATGACAGGAGGAGGAGTAGGAGGAGGATGACAGGAGGAGTAGTAGGAGGATGACAGGAGGAGTAGTAGGAGGAGGATGACAGGAGGAGTAGTAGGAGGATGACAGGAGGAGTAGTAGGAGGATGACAGGAGGAGTAGTAGGAGGATGACAGGAGGAGTAGTAGGAGGATGACAGGAAGAGTAGTAGTAGGAGGATGACAGGAGGAGTAGTAGGAGGATGACAGGAGGAGTAGTAGTAGTAAGATGACAGGAGTAGTAGTAGGAGGATGATAGGAGGAGTAGTAGTAGTAGAATGACAGGAGGAGTAGTAGTAGGAGGATGACAGGAGGAGTAGGAGGAGGAGGATGACAGGAGGAGTAGTAGGAGGATGACAGGAGGAGTAGTAGGAGGAGGATGACAGGAGGAGTAGTAGGAGGATGACAGGAGGAGTAGTAGGAGGATGACAGGAGGAGTAGTAGGAGGATGACAGGAAGAGTAGTAGTAGGAGGATGACAGGAGGAGTAGTAGGAGGATGACAGGAGGAGTAGTAGTAGTAAGATGACAGGAGTAGTAGTAGGAGGATGATAGGAGGAGTAGTAGTAGTAGAATGACAGGAGGAGTAGTAGTAGGAGGATGACAGGAGGAGTAGGAGGAGGAGGATGACAGGAGGAGTAGTAGGAGGAGGATGACAGGAGGAGTAGTAGGAGGATGACAGGAGGAGTAGTAGGAGGATGACAGGAGGAGTAGTAGGAGGAGGATGACAGGAGGAGTAGTAGGAGGATGACAGGAGGTGTAGTAGTAGGAGGATGACAGGAGGAGTAGTAGGAGGAGGATAACAGGAGGAGTAGTAGTAGTAAGATGACAGGAGGAGGAGTAGGAGGATGACAGGAGGAGTAGTAGGAGGATGACAGGAGGAGTAGTAGGAGGATGACAGGAGGAGTAGTAGTAGTAAGATGACAGGAGGAGTAGTAGGAGGATGACAGGAGGAGTAGTAGTAGTAAGATGACAGGAGGAGTAGTAGGAGGATGACAGGAGGAGTAGTAGTAGGATGACAGGAGGAGTAGTAGGAGGATGACAGGAGGAGTAGTAGTAGTAGTAAGATGACAGGAGGAGTAGTAGGAGGATGACAGGAGGAGTAGTAGTAGTAAGATGACAGGAGAAGTAGTAGGAGGATGACAGGAGGAGTAGTAGTAGTAAGATTACAGGAGGAGTCGTAGGAGTAGGAGGATGACAAGAGGAGTAGTAGTAGGAGGATGACAGGAGGAGTAGTAGGAGGATGACAGGAGGAGTAGTAGTAATAAGATGACAGGAGGAGTAGTAGGAGTAGGATAACAGAAGGAGTAGTAGTAGTAGAATGACAGGAGGAGTAGTAGGAGGAGGATGACAGGAGGAGTAGGAGGAGGATGACAGGAGGAGTAGGAGGAGGATGACAGGAGGAGTAGTAGGAGGATGACAGGAGGAGTAGTAGGAGGAGGATGACAGGAGGAGGAGTAGTAGGAGGATGACAAGAGGAGTAGTAGGAGGAGGATGACAGGAGGCGTAGTAGTAGGAGGATGACAGGAGGCGTAGTAGTAGGAGGATGACAGGAGGAGTAGTAGGAGGATGACAGGAGGAGTAGTAGGAGGATGACAGGAGGAGTAGTAGGAGGAGGATGACAGGAGGAGTAGTAGTAGGAGGATAACAGAAGGAGTAGTAGGAGGAGGATGACAGGAGGAGGAGTAGTAAGAGGATGACAGGAGGAGTAGTAGGAGGATGACAGGAGGAGGAGTAGTAAGAGGATGACAGGAGGAGTAGTAGGAGGATGACAGGAGGAGGAGTAGTAAGAGGATGACAGGAGGAGTAGTAGGAGGATGACAGGAGGAGGAGTAGTAAGAGGATGACAGGAGGAGTAGTAGGAGGATGACAGGAGGAGGAGTAGTAAGAGGATGACAGGAGGAGTAGTAGGAGGATGACAGGAGGAGTAGTAGGAGGATGACAGGAGGAGTAGTAGTAGTAAGATTACAGGAGGAGTAGTAGGAGTAGGAGGATGACAAGAGGAGTAGTAGTAGGAGGATGACAGGAGGAGTAGTAGTAGTAAGATTACAGGAGGAGTAGTAGTAGTAAGATTACAGGAGGAGTAGTAGGAGTAGGAGGATGACAGGAGGAGTAGTAGGAGTAGGAGGATGACAGGAGGAGTAGTAGTAGGAGGATGACAGGAGGAGTAGTAGTAGTAGGATAACAGAAGGAGTAGTAGTAGTAGAATGACAGGAGGAGTAGTAGGAGGAGGATGACAGGAGGAGTAGTAGGAGGATGACAGGAAGAGTAGTAGTAGTAAGATGACAGGAGGAGTAGTAGGAGGATGACAGGAGGAGTAGTAGTAGTAAGATGACAGGAGGAGTAGTAGGAGGATGACAGGAGTAGTAGTAGTAGTAAGATGACAGGAGTAGTAGTAGGAGGATGATAGGAGGAGTAGTAGTAGTAGAATGACAGGAGGAGTAGTAGTAGGAGGATGACAGGAGGAGTAGTAGTAGGAGGATGACAGGAGGAGTAGGAGGAGGAGGATGACAGGAGGAGTAGTAGGAGGAGGATGACAGGAGGAGTAGTAGGAGGATGACAGGAGGAGTAGTAGGAGGATGACAGGAGGAGTAGTAGGAGGAGGATGACAGGAGGAGTAGTAGGAGGATGACAGGAGGAGTAGTAGGAGGATGACAGGAGGAGTAGTAGGAGGATGACAGGAAGAGTAGTAGTAGGAGGATGACAGGAGGAGTAGTAGGAGGATGACAGGAGGAGTAGTAGTAGTAAGATGACAGGAGTAGTAGTAGGAGGATGATAGGAGGAGTAGTAGTAGTAGAATGACAGGAGGAGTAGTAGTAGGAGGATGACAGGAGGAGTAGGAGGAGGAGGATGACAGGAGGAGTAGTAGGAGGAGGATGACAGGAGGAGTAGTAGGAGGATGACAGGAGGAGTAGTAGGAGGATGACAGGAGGAGTAGTAGGAGGAGGATGACAGGAGGAGTAGTAGGAGGATGACAGGAGGAGTAGTAGGAGGATGACAGGAAGAGTAGTAGTAGGAGGATGACAGGAGTAGTAGTAGGAGGATGACAGGAGGAGTAGTAGTAGTAAGATGACAGGAGTAGTAGTAGGAGGATGATAGGAGGAGTAGTAGTAGTAGTAGAATGACAGGAGGAGTAGTAGTAGGAGGATGACAGGAGGAGTAGGAGGAGGAGGATGACAGGAGGAGTAGTAGGAGGATGACAGGAGGAGTAGTAGGAGGAGGATGACAGGAGGAGTAGTAGGAGGATGACAGGAGGTGTAGTAGTAGGAGGATGACAGGAGGAGTAGTAGGAGGAGGATAACAGAAGGAGTAGTAGTAGGAGGATGACAGGAGGAGGAGTAGGAGGATGACAGGAGGAGTAGTAGGAGGATGACAGGAGGAGTAGTAGGAGGATGACAGGAGGAGTAGTAGTAGTAAGATGACAGGAGGAGTAGTAGGAGGATGACAGGAGGAGTAGTAGTAGTAAGATGACAGGAGGAGTAGTAGGAGGATGACAGGAGGAGTAGTAGTAGGATGACAGGAGGAGTAGTAGGAGGATGACAGGAGGAGTAGTAGTAGTAAGATGACAGGAGGAGTAGTAGGAGGATGACAGGAGGAGTAGTAGTAGTAAGATGACAGGAGGAGTAGTAGGAGGATGACAGGAGGAGTAGTAGTAGTAAGATTACAGGAGGAGTAGTAGGAGTAGGAGGATGACAAGAGGAGTAGTAGTAGGAGGATGACAGGAGGAGTAGTAGGAGGATGACAGGAGGAGTAGTAGTAATAAGATGACAGGAGGAGTAGTAGGAGTAGGATAACAGAAGGAGTAGTAGTAGTAGAATGACAGGAGGAGTAGTAGGAGGAGGATGACAGGAGGAGTAGGAGGAGGATGACAGGAGGAGTAGTAGGAGGATGACAGGAGGAGTAGTAGGAGGAGGATGACAGGAGGAGTAGTAGGAGGAGGATAACAGAAGGAGTAGTAGTAGGAGGATGACAGGAGGAGGAGTAGTAGGAGGATGACAAGAGGAGTAGTAGGAGGAGGATGACAGGAGGCGTAGTAGTAGGAGGATGACAGGATGAGTAGTAGGAGGATGACAGGAGTAGTAGTAGGAGGATGACAGGAGGAGTAGTAGGAGGATGACAGGAGGAGTAGTAGGAGGATGACAGGAGGAGTAGTAGGAGGAGGATGACAGGAGGAGTAGTAGTAGGAGGATAACAGAAGGAGTAGTAGGAGGAGGATGACAGGAGGAGGAGTAGGAGGAGGATGACAGGAGGAGGAGTAGTAGGAGGATGACAGGAGGAGTAGTAGGAGGATGACAGGAGGAGTAGTAGGAGGATGACAGGAGGAGTAGTAGGAGGATGACAGGAGTAGTAGTAGGAGGATGACAGGAAGAGTAGTAGTAGGAGGATGACAGGAGGAGTAGTAGGAGGATGACAGGAGGAGTAGTAGTAGTAAGATGACAGGAGTAGTAGTAGGAGGATGATAGGAGGAGTAGTAGTAGTAGAATGACAGGAGGAGTAGTAGTAGGAGGATGACAGGAGGAGTAGGAGGAGGAGGATGACAGGAGGAGTAGTAGGAGGAGGATGACAGGAGGAGTAGTAGGAGGAGGATGACAGGAGGAGTAGTAGGAGGATGACAGGAGGAGTAGTAGGAGGAGGATGACAGGAGGAGTAGTAGGAGGATGACAGGAGGTGTAGTAGTAGGAGGATGACAGGAGGAGTAGTAGGAGGAGGATAACAGAAGGAGTAGTAGTAGGAGGATGACAGGAGGAGGAGTAGGAGGATGACAGGAGGAGTAGTAGGAGGATGACAGGAGGAGTAGTAGGAGGATGACAGGAGGAGTAGTAGTAGTAAGATGACAGGAGGAGTAGTAGGAGGATGACAGGAGGAGTAGTAGTAGTAAGATGACAGGAGGAGTAGTAGGAGGATGACAGGAGGAGTAGTAGTAGGATGACAGGAGGAGTAGTAGGAGGATGACAGGAGGAGTAGTAGTAGTAAGATGACAGGAGGAGTAGTAGGAGGATGACAGGAGGAGTAGTAGTAGTAAGATGACAGGAGGAGTAGTAGTAGTAAGATGACAGGAGGAGTAGTAGGAGGATGACAGGAGGAGTAGTAGTAGTAAGATTACAGGAGGAGTAGTAGGAGTAGGAGGATGACAAGAGGAGTAGTAGTAGGAGGATGACAGGAGGAGTAGTAGGAGGATGACAGGAGGAGTAGTAGTAATAAGATGACAGGAGGAGTAGTAGGAGTAGGATAACAGAAGGAGTAGTAGTAGTAGAATGACAGGAGGAGTAGTAGGAGGAGGATGACAGGAGGAGTAGGAGGAGGATGACAGGAGGAGTAGTAGGAGGATGACAGGAGGAGTAGTAGGAGGAGGATGACAGGAGGAGTAGTAGGAGGAGGATAACAGAAGGAGTAGTAGGAGGAGGATGACAGGAGGAGGAGTAGTAGGAGGATGACAAGAGGAGTAGTAGGAGGAGGATGACAGGAGGCGTAGTAGTAGGAGGATGACAGGAGGAGTAGTAGGAGGATGACAGGAGGAGTAGTAGGAGGATGACAGGAGGAGTAGTAGGAGGATGACAGGAGGAGTAGTAGGAGGATGACAGGAGGAGTAGTAGGAGGATGACAGGAGGAGTAGTAGGAGGAGGATGACAGGAGGAGTAGTAGTAGGAGGATAACAGAAGGAGTAGTAGGAGGAGGATGACAGGAGGAGGAGTAGTAGGAGGATGACAGGAGGAGTAGTAGGAGGATGACAGGAGGAGTAGTAGGAGGATGACAGGAGGAGTAGTAGGAGGATGACAGGAGGAGTAGTAGGAGGATGACAGGAGGAGTAGTAGTGGTAAGATTACAGGAGGAGAAGTAGGAGTAGGAGGATGACAAGAGGAGTAGTAGTAGGATGATGACAGGAGGAGTAGTAGGAGGATGACAGGAGGAGTAGTAGTAATAAGATGACAGGAGGAGTAGTAGGAGTAGGATAACAGAAGGAGTAGTAGTAGTAAGATGACAGGAGGAGTAGTAGGAGGATGACAGGAGGAGTAGTAGTAGTAAGATTACAGGAGGAGTAGTAGGAGTAGGAGGATGACAGGAGTAGTAGTAGTAGGAGGATGACAGGAGGAGTAGTAGGAGTAGGATAACAGAAGGAGTAGTAGTAGTAGAATGACAGGAGGAGTAGTAGGAGGAGGATGACAGGAGGAGTAGTAGGAGGATGACAGGAGGAGTAGTAGTAGTAAGATGACAGGAGGAGTAGTAGTAGTAAGATGACAGGAGGAGTAGTAGGAGGATGACAGGAGGAGTAGTAGTAGTAAGATGACAGGAGGAGTAGTAGGAGGATGATAGGAGGAGTAGTAGTAGAATGACAGGAGGAGTAGTAGTAGGAGGATGACAGGAGGAGTAGTAGGAGGAGGATGACAGGAGGAGTAGTAGGAGGATGAAAGGAGGAGTAGTAGTAGTAAGATGACAGGAGGAGTAGTAGGAGGATGACAGGAGGAGTAGTAGTAGTAAGATGACAGGAGGAGTAGTAGGAGGATGACAGGAGTAGTAGTAGGAGGATGACAGGAGGAGTAGTAGTAGTAGTAGAATGACAGGAGGAGTAGTAGGAGGAGGATGACAGGAGGAGTAGGAGGAGGATGACAGGAGGAGTAGTAGGAGGATGACAGGAGGAGTAGTAGGAGGATGACAGGAGGAGTAGTAGGAGGAGGATGACAGGAGGAGGAGTAGGAGGATGACAGGAGGAGGAGTAGGAGGATGACAGGAGGAGGAGTAGGAGGATGACAGGAGGAGTAGTAGGAGGATGACAGGAGGAGGAGTAGGAGGATGACAGGAGGAGTAGTAGGAGGATGACAGGAGGAGTAGTAGGAGGATGACAGGAGGAGTAGTAGGAGGATGACAGGAGGAGTAGTAGGAGGATGACAGGAGGAGTAGTAGGAGGATGACAGGAGGAGTAGTAGGAGGAGGATGACAGGAGGAGTAGTAGGAGGATGACAGGAGGAGTAGTAGGAGGAGGATGACAGGAGGAGTAGTAGGAGGATGACAGGAGGAGTAGTAGGAGGATGACAGGAGGAGTAGTAGGAGGATGACAGGAGGAGTAGTAGGAGGATGACAGGAGGAGTAGTAGGAGGATGACAGGAGGAGTAGTAGGAGGATGACAGGAGGAGTAGTAGTAGTAAGATTACAGGAGGAGTCGTAGGAGTAGGAGGATGACAAGAGGAGTAGTAGTAGGAGGATGACAGGAGGAGTAGTAGGAGGATGACAGGAGGAGTAGTAGTAATAAGATGACAGGAGGAGTAGTAGGAGTAGGATAACAGAAGGAGTAGTAGTAGTAGAATGACAGGAGGAGTAGTAGGAGGAGGATGACAGGAGGAGTAGGAGGAGGATGACAGGAGGAGTAGTAGGAGGATGACAGGAGGAGTAGTAGGAGGAGGATGACAGGAGGAGGAGTAGTAGGAGGATGACAAGAGGAGTAGTAGGAGGAGGATGACAGGAGGCGTAGTAGTAGGAGGATGACAGGAGGCGTAGTAGTAGGAGGATGACAGGAGGAGTAGTAGGAGGATGACAGGAGGAGTAGTAGGAGGATGACAGGAGGAGTAGTAGGAGGAGGATGACAGGAGGAGTAGTAGTAGGAGGATAACAGAAGGAGTAGTAGGAGGAGGATGACAGGAGGAGGAGTAGTAAGAGGATGACAGGAGGAGTAGTAGGAGGATGACAGGAGGAGGAGTAGTAAGAGGATGACAGGAGGAGTAGTAGGAGGATGACAGGAGGAGGAGTAGTAAGAGGATGACAGGAGGAGTAGTAGGAGGATGACAGGAGGAGGAGTAGTAAGAGGATGACAGGAGGAGTAGTAGGAGGATGACAGGAGGAGGAGTAGTAAGAGGATGACAGGAGGAGTAGTAGGAGGATGACAGGAGGAGTAGTAGGAGGATGACAGGAGGAGTAGTAGTAGTAAGATTACAGGAGGAGTAGTAGGAGTAGGAGGATGACAAGAGGAGTAGTAGTAGGAGGATGACAGGAGGAGTAGTAGTAGTAAGATTACAGGAGGAGTAGTAGTAGTAAGATTACAGGAGGAGTAGTAGGAGTAGGAGGATGACAGGAGGAGTAGTAGGAGTAGGAGGATGACAGGAGGAGTAGTAGTAGGAGGATGACAGGAGGAGTAGTAGTAGTAGGATAACAGAAGGAGTAGTAGTAGTAGAATGACAGGAGGAGTAGTAGGAGGAGGATGACAGGAGGAGTAGTAGGAGGATGACAGGAAGAGTAGTAGTAGTAAGATGACAGGAGGAGTAGTAGGAGGATGACAGGAGGAGTAGTAGTAGTAAGATGACAGGAGGAGTAGTAGGAGGATGACAGGAGTAGTAGTAGTAGTAAGATGACAGGAGTAGTAGTAGGAGGATGATAGGAGGAGTAGTAGTAGTAGAATGACAGGAGGAGTAGTAGTAGGAGGATGACAGGAGGAGTAGTAGTAGGAGGATGACAGGAGGAGTAGGAGGAGGAGGATGACAGGAGGAGTAGTAGGAGGAGGATGACAGGAGGAGTAGTAGGAGGATGACAGGAGGAGTAGTAGGAGGATGACAGGAGGAGTAGTAGGAGGAGGATGACAGGAGGAGTAGTAGGAGGATGACAGGAGGAGTAGTAGGAGGATGACAGGAGGAGTAGTAGGAGGATGACAGGAAGAGTAGTAGTAGGAGGATGACAGGAGGAGTAGTAGGAGGATGACAGGAGGAGTAGTAGTAGTAAGATGACAGGAGTAGTAGTAGGAGGATGATAGGAGGAGTAGTAGTAGTAGAATGACAGGAGGAGTAGTAGTAGGAGGATGACAGGAGGAGTAGGAGGAGGAGGATGACAGGAGGAGTAGTAGGAGGAGGATGACAGGAGGAGTAGTAGGAGGATGACAGGAGGAGTAGTAGGAGGATGACAGGAGGAGTAGTAGGAGGAGGATGACAGGAGGAGTAGTAGGAGGATGACAGGAGGAGTAGTAGGAGGATGACAGGAAGAGTAGTAGTAGGAGGATGACAGGAGTAGTAGTAGGAGGATGACAGGAGGAGTAGTAGTAGTAAGATGACAGGAGTAGTAGTAGGAGGATGATAGGAGGAGTAGTAGTAGTAGTAGAATGACAGGAGGAGTAGTAGTAGGAGGATGACAGGAGGAGTAGGAGGAGGAGGATGACAGGAGGAGTAGTAGGAGGATGACAGGAGGAGTAGTAGGAGGAGGATGACAGGAGGAGTAGTAGGAGGATGACAGGAGGTGTAGTAGTAGGAGGATGACAGGAGGAGTAGTAGGAGGAGGATAACAGAAGGAGTAGTAGTAGGAGGATGACAGGAGGAGGAGTAGGAGGATGACAGGAGGAGTAGTAGGAGGATGACAGGAGGAGTAGTAGGAGGATGACAGGAGGAGTAGTAGTAGTAAGATGACAGGAGGAGTAGTAGGAGGATGACAGGAGGAGTAGTAGTAGTAAGATGACAGGAGGAGTAGTAGGAGGATGACAGGAGGAGTAGTAGTAGGATGACAGGAGGAGTAGTAGGAGGATGACAGGAGGAGTAGTAGTAGTAAGATGACAGGAGGAGTAGTAGGAGGATGACAGGAGGAGTAGTAGTAGTAAGATGACAGGAGGAGTAGTAGGAGGATGACAGGAGGAGTAGTAGTAGTAAGATTACAGGAGGAGTAGTAGGAGTAGGAGGATGACAAGAGGAGTAGTAGTAGGAGGATGACAGGAGGAGTAGTAGGAGGATGACAGGAGGAGTAGTAGTAATAAGATGACAGGAGGAGTAGTAGGAGTAGGATAACAGAAGGAGTAGTAGTAGTAGAATGACAGGAGGAGTAGTAGGAGGAGGATGACAGGAGGAGTAGGAGGAGGATGACAGGAGGAGTAGTAGGAGGATGACAGGAGGAGTAGTAGGAGGAGGATGACAGGAGGAGTAGTAGGAGGAGGATAACAGAAGGAGTAGTAGTAGGAGGATGACAGGAGGAGGAGTAGTAGGAGGATGACAAGAGGAGTAGTAGGAGGAGGATGACAGGAGGCGTAGTAGTAGGAGGATGACAGGATGAGTAGTAGGAGGATGACAGGAGTAGTAGTAGGAGGATGACAGGAGGAGTAGTAGGAGGATGACAGGAGGAGTAGTAGGAGGAGGATGACAGGAGGAGTAGTAGTAGGAGGATAACAGAAGGAGTAGTAGGAGGAGGATGACAGGAGGAGGAGTAGGAGGAGGATGACAGGAGGAGGAGTAGTAGGAGGATGACAGGAGGAGTAGTAGGAGGATGACAGGAGGAGTAGTAGGAGGATGACAGGAGGAGTAGTAGGAGGATGACAGGAGTAGTAGTAGTGGTAAGATTACAGGAGGAGAAGTAGGAGTAGGAGGATGACAAGAGGAGTAGTAGTAGGATGATGACAGGAGGAGTAGTAGGAGGATGACAGGAGGAGTAGTAGTAATAAGATGACAGGAGGAGTAGTAGGAGTAGGATAACAGAAGGAGTAGTAGTAGTAAGATGACAGGAGGAGTAGTAGGAGGATGACAGGAGGAGTAGTAGTAGTAAGATTACAGGAGGAGTAGTAGGAGTAGGAGGATGACAGGAGGAGTAGTAGTAGTAGGATAACAGAAGGAGTAGTAGTAGTAGAATGACAGGAGGAGTAGTAGGAGGAGGATGACAGGAGGAGTAGTAGGAGGATGACAGGAAGAGTAGTAGTAGTAAGATGACAGGAGGAGTAGTAGGAGGATGACAGGAGGAGTAGTAGGAGGATGACAGGAGGAGTAGTAGGAGGATGACAGGAGGAGTAGTAGGAGGAGGATGACAGGAGGAGTAGTAGGAGGATGACAGGAGGAGTAGTAGGAGGATGACAGGAGGAGTAGTAGGAGGATGACAGGAAGAGTAGTAGTAGGAGGATGACAGGAGGAGTAGTAGGAGGATGACAGGAGGAGTAGTAGTAGTAAGATGACAGGAGTAGTAGTAGGAGGATGATAGGAGGAGTAGTAGTAGTAGAATGACAGGAGGAGTAGTAGTAGGAGGATGACAGGAGGAGTAGGAGGAGGAGGATGACAGGAGGAGTAGTAGGAGGAGGATGACAGGAGGAGTAGTAGGAGGATGACAGGAGGAGTAGTAGGAGGATGACAGGAGGAGTAGTAGGAGGAGGATGACAGGAGGAGTAGTAGGAGGATGACAGGAGGAGTAGTAGGAGGATGACAGGAGGAGTAGTAGGAGGATGACAGGAAGAGTAGTAGTAGGAGGATGACAGGAGGAGTAGTAGGAGGATGACAGGAGGAGTAGTAGTAGTAAGATGACAGGAGTAGTAGTAGGAGGATGATAGGAGGAGTAGTAGTAGTAGAATGACAGGAGGAGTAGTAGTAGGAGGATGACAGGAGGAGTAGGAGGAGGAGGATGACAGGAGGAGTAGTAGGAGGAGGATGACAGGAGGAGTAGTAGGAGGAGGATGACAGGAGGAGTAGTAGGAGGATGACAGGAGGAGTAGTAGGAGGAGGATGACAGGAGGAGTAGTAGGAGGATGACAGGAGGTGTAGTAGTAGGAGGATGACAGGAGGAGTAGTAGGAGGAGGATAACAGAAGGAGTAGTAGTAGGAGGATGACAGGAGGAGGAGTAGGAGGATGACAGGAGGAGTAGTAGGAGGATGACAGGAGGAGTAGTAGGAGGATGACAGGAGGAGTAGTAGTAGTAAGATGACAGGAGGAGTAGTAGGAGGATGACAGGAGGAGTAGTAGTAGTAAGATGACAGGAGGAGTAGTAGGAGGATGACAGGAGGAGTAGTAGTAGGATGACAGGAGGAGTAGTAGGAGGATGACAGGAGGAGTAGTAGTAGTAAGATGACAGGAGGAGTAGTAGGAGGATGACAGGAGGAGTAGTAGTAGTAAGATGACAGGAGGAGTAGTAGTAGTAAGATGACAGGAGGAGTAGTAGGAGGATGACAGGAGGAGTAGTAGTAGTAAGATTACAGGAGGAGTAGTAGGAGTAGGAGGATGACAAGAGGAGTAGTAGTAGGAGGATGACAGGAGGAGTAGTAGGAGGATGACAGGAGGAGTAGTAGTAATAAGATGACAGGAGGAGTAGTAGGAGTAGGATAACAGAAGGAGTAGTAGTAGTAGAATGACAGGAGGAGTAGTAGGAGGAGGATGACAGGAGGAGTAGGAGGAGGATGACAGGAGGAGTAGTAGGAGGATGACAGGAGGAGTAGTAGGAGGAGGATGACAGGAGGAGTAGTAGGAGGAGGATAACAGAAGGAGTAGTAGGAGGAGGATGACAGGAGGAGGAGTAGTAGGAGGATGACAAGAGGAGTAGTAGGAGGAGGATGACAGGAGGCGTAGTAGTAGGAGGATGACAGGAGGAGTAGTAGGAGGATGACAGGAGGAGTAGTAGGAGGATGACAGGAGGAGTAGTAGGAGGATGACAGGAGGAGTAGTAGGAGGATGACAGGAGGAGTAGTAGGAGGATGACAGGAGGAGTAGTAGGAGGAGGATGACAGGAGGAGTAGTAGTAGGAGGATAACAGAAGGAGTAGTAGGAGGAGGATGACAGGAGGAGGAGTAGTAGGAGGATGACAGGAGGAGTAGTAGGAGGATGACAGGAGGAGTAGTAGGAGGATGACAGGAGGAGTAGTAGGAGGATGACAGGAGGAGTAGTAGGAGGATGACAGGAGGAGTAGTAGTGGTAAGATTACAGGAGGAGAAGTAGGAGTAGGAGGATGACAAGAGGAGTAGTAGTAGGATGATGACAGGAGGAGTAGTAGGAGGATGACAGGAGGAGTAGTAGTAATAAGATGACAGGAGGAGTAGTAGGAGTAGGATAACAGAAGGAGTAGTAGTAGTAAGATGACAGGAGGAGTAGTAGGAGGATGACAGGAGGAGTAGTAGTAGTAAGATTACAGGAGGAGTAGTAGGAGTAGGAGGATGACAGGAGTAGTAGTAGTAGGAGGATGACAGGAGGAGTAGTAGGAGTAGGATAACAGAAGGAGTAGTAGTAGTAGAATGACAGGAGGAGTAGTAGGAGGAGGATGACAGGAGGAGTAGTAGGAGGATGACAGGAGGAGTAGTAGTAGTAAGATGACAGGAGGAGTAGTAGTAGTAAGATGACAGGAGGAGTAGTAGGAGGATGACAGGAGGAGTAGTAGTAGTAAGATGACAGGAGGAGTAGTAGGAGGATGATAGGAGGAGTAGTAGTAGAATGACAGGAGGAGTAGTAGTAGGAGGATGACAGGAGGAGTAGTAGGAGGAGGATGACAGGAGGAGTAGTAGGAGGATGAAAGGAGGAGTAGTAGTAGTAAGATGACAGGAGGAGTAGTAGGAGGATGACAGGAGGAGTAGTAGTAGTAAGATGACAGGAGGAGTAGTAGGAGGATGACAGGAGTAGTAGTAGGAGGATGACAGGAGGAGTAGTAGTAGTAGTAGAATGACAGGAGGAGTAGTAGGAGGAGGATGACAGGAGGAGTAGGAGGAGGATGACAGGAGGAGTAGTAGGAGGATGACAGGAGGAGTAGTAGGAGGATGACAGGAGGAGTAGTAGGAGGAGGATGACAGGAGGAGGAGTAGGAGGATGACAGGAGGAGGAGTAGGAGGATGACAGGAGGAGGAGTAGGAGGATGACAGGAGGAGTAGTAGGAGGATGACAGGAGGAGGAGTAGGAGGATGACAGGAGGAGTAGTAGGAGGATGACAGGAGGAGTAGTAGGAGGATGACAGGAGGAGTAGTAGGAGGATGACAGGAGGAGTAGTAGGAGGATGACAGGAGGAGTAGTAGGAGGATGACAGGAGGAGTAGTAGGAGGAGGATGACAGGAGGAGTAGTAGGAGGATGACAGGAGGAGTAGT
Organism: Leptodactylus fuscus; assembly: GCF_031893055.1. Taxonomy (NCBI): domain Eukaryota; kingdom Metazoa; phylum Chordata; class Amphibia; order Anura; family Leptodactylidae; genus Leptodactylus; species Leptodactylus fuscus. The sequence goes on along the minus strand of NC_134268.1, from coordinate 222,896,246 downwards.
AGGAGGAGGATGACAGGAGGAGTAGTAGGAGGATGACAGGAGGAGTAGTAGGAGGATGACAGGAGGAGTAGTAGGAGGATGACAGGAGGAGTAGTAGGAGGATGACAGGAGGAGTAGTAGGAGGATGACAGGAGGAGTAGTAGGAGGATGACAGGAGGAGTAGTAGGAGGATGACAGGAGGAGTAGTAGGAGGAGGATGACAGGAGGAGTAGTAGGAGGATGACAGGAGGAGTAGTAGGAGGAGGATGACAGGAGGAGTAGTAGGAGGAGGATGACAGGAGGAGTAGTAGGAGGAGGATGACAGGAGGAGTAGTAGGAGGAGGATGACAGGAGGAGTAGTAGGAGGAGGATGACAGGAGGAGTAGTAGGAGGAGGATGACAGGAGGAGTAGTAGGAGGAGGATGACAGGAGGAGTAGTAGGAGGATGACAGGAGGAGTAGTAGGAGGAGGATGACAGGAGGAGTAGTAGGAGGAGCATGACAGGAGGAGTAGTAGGAGGAGGATGACAGGAGGAGTAGTAGGAGGAGGATGACAGGAGGAGTAGTAGGAGGAGGATGACAGGAGGAGTAGTAGGAGGATGACAGGAGGAGTAGTAGGAGGAGGATGACAGGAGGAGTAGTAGGAGTAGGATGACAGGAGGAGTAGTAGGAGGAGGATGACAGGAGGAGTAGTAGTAGGAGGATGACAGGAGGAGTAGTAGGAGGATGACAGGAGGAGTAGTAGGAGGATGACAGGAGGAGTAGTAGGAGGATGACAGGAGGAGTAGTAGGAGGATGACAGGAGGAGTAGTAGGAGGATGACAGGAGGAGTAGTAGGAGGATGACAGGAGGAGTAGTAGGAGGATGACAGGAGGAGTAGTAGGAGGAGGATGACAGGAGGAGTAGTAGGAGGATGACAGGAGGAGTAGTAGGAGGAGGATGACAGGAGGAGTAGTAGGAGGAGGATGACAGGAGGAGTAGTAGGAGGAGGATGACAGGAGGAGTAGTAGGAGGATGACAGGAGGAGTAGTAGGAGGATGACAGGAGGAGTAGTAGGAGGATGACAGGAGGAGTAGTAGTAGGAGGATGACAGGAGGAGTAGTAGGAGGATGACAGGAGGAGTAGTAGGAGGATGACAGGAGGAGTAGTAGGAGGATGACAGGAGGAGTAGTAGGAGGATGACAGGAGGAGTAGTAGGAGGATGACAGGAGGAGTAGTAGGAGGATGACAGGAGGAGTAGTAGGAGGATGACAGGAGGAGTAGTAGGAGGAGGATGACAGGAGGAGTAGTAGGAGGATGACAGGAGGAGTAGTAGGAGGAGGATGACAGGAGGAGTAGTAGGAGGAGGATGACAGGAGGAGTAGTAGGAGGAGGATGACAGGAGGAGTAGTAGGAGGATGACAGGAGGAGTAGTAGGAGGATGACAGGAGGAGTAGTAGGAGGATGACAGGAGGAGTAGTAGTAGGAGGATGACAGGAGGAGTAGTAGGAGGATGACAGGAGGAGTAGTAGGAGGATGACAGGAGGAGTAGTAGGAGGAGGATGACAGGAGGAGTAGTAGGAGGATGACAGGAGGAGGATGACAGGAGGAGTAGGAGGAGGAGGATGACAGGAGGAGTAGTAGGAGGATGACAGGAGGAGGAGTAGGAGGAGTAGTAGGAGGATGACAGGAGGAGTAGTAGGAGGATGACAGGAGGAGTAGTAGGAGGATGACAGGAGGAGTAGTAGGAGGTCACCAGTAAAAGCGCCAGACAGTAGACGTCAATGCCCAGTGTGAGGGCAGCGGTGCCAGGGCGAACAGAGGGTGACCAGTGACATGCAGGGCACAGCTCACACAGGACACCATGTCAGTGCCGGTACCGCAGGGAGGACGCACTTGTAGGTCACACCCGGCGGTTTCTCTCACCTGCCCCCATGTCCCCCTCAGGCTGCGGCTGATTCTCTTCTTCTGCCCCCCGCGGCCTAGTGCGGTGTCTCCCTGAACACAGAGGCCGGACAGGGCCCCACCGGACCCGGCACAGCAACCGGCTGAGCAGCGGCATGACAACCGAGGGCGCCGCCATCACTAATGAGCACCGAGACTGAATGACAAGGGAGGACAGGAGAGTGAGCGGCAGCGACAGCGGAGGACCAGCGGCCACCAGAGGAACTGCAGCTACAGCCCCTGACAATGCTAAACATGTAGATGTATTATAGGTGTACATGTAGAGGTGGGTGTATTATAGGAGAACATGTAGAGGTGAGTGTATTATAGGAGTACATGTAGAGGTGAGTGTATTATAGGAGTACATGTAGAGGTGAGTGTATTATAGGAGTACATGTAGAGGTGAGTGTATTATAGGTGTACATGTAGAGGTGAGTGTATTACAGGAGTACATGTAGAGGTGAGTGTATTATAGGAGGACATGTAGAGGTGGGTGTATTATAGGAGGACATGTAGAGGTAGGTGTATTATAGGAGTACATGTAGAGGTGGGTGTATTATAGGAGTACATGTAGAGGTGAGTGTATTATAGGAGTACATGTAGAGGTGAGTGTATTATAGGAGGACATGTAGAGGTAGGTGTATTATAGGAGTACATGTAGAGGTGAGTGTATTATAGGAGGACATGTAGGGGTGAGTGTATTATAGGAGTACATGTAGAGGTGAGTGTATTATAGCAGTACATGTAGGGGTGAGTGTATTATAGGAGTACATGTAGAGGTGAGTGTATTATAGGAGAACATGTAGAGGTGAGTGTATTATAGGAGGACATGTAGAGGTGGGTGTATTATAGGAGTACATGTAGAGGTAGGTGTATTATAGGTGTACATGTAGAGGTGGGTGTATTATAGGAGTACATGTAGAGGTGGGTGTATTATAGGAGTACATGTAGAGGTGGGTGTATTATAGGAGTACATGTAGAGGTGAGTGTATTATAGGAGTACATGTAGAGGTGAGTGTATTATAGGAGTACATGTAGAGGTGAGTGTATTATAGGAGGACATGTAGAGGTAGGTGTATTATAGGAGTACATGTAGAGGTGAGTGTATTATAGGAGGACATGTAGGGGTGAGTGTATTATAGGAGTACATGTAGAGGTGAGTGTATTATAGCAGTACATGTAGGGGTGAGTGTATTATAGGAGTACATGTAGAGGTGAGTGTATTATAGCAGTACATGTAGGGGTGAGTGTATTATAGGAGTACATGTAGAGGTGAGTGTATTATAGGAGAACATGTAGAGGTGAGTGTATTATAGGAGGACATGTAGAGGTGGGTGTATTATAGGAGTACATGTAGAGGTAGGTGTATTATAGGAGAACATGTAGGGGTGAGTGTATTATAGGAGTACATGTAGAGGTGGGTGTATTATAGGAGTACATGTAGAGGTGAGTGTATTACAGGAGGACATGTAGAGGTGGGTGTATTATAGGAGTACATGTAGGGGTGAGTGTATTATAGGAGTACGTGTAGAGGTGGGTGTATTATAGGAGTACATGTAGAGGTGAGTGTATTATAGGAGTACGTGTAGAGGTGGGTGTATTATAGGAGTACATGTAGGGGTGAGTGTATTATAGGAGTACGTGTAGAGGTGGGTGTATTATAGGAGTACATGTAGAGGAGAGTGTATTATAGGAGTACATGTAGAGGTGGGTGTATTATAGGAGTACATGTAGGGGTGAGTGTATTATAGGAGTACGTGTAGAGGTGGGTGTATTATAGGAGTACATGTAGAGGTGGGTGTATTATAGGAGTACATGTAGAGGTAGGTGTATTATAGGAGAACATGTAGGGGTGAGTGTATTATAGGAGTACATGTAGAGGTGGGTGTATTATAGGAGAACATGTAGGGGTGAGTGTATTATAGGAGTACACGTAGAGGTGAGTGTATTATAGGAGAACATGTAGAGGTGAGTGTATTACAGGAGTACAGGTAGAGCTGAGTGTATTATAGGTGTACATGTAGAGGTGAGTGTATTATAGGAGAACATGTAGAGGTGAGTGTATTACAGGAGTACTTGTAGGGGTGAGTGTATTATAGGTGTACATGTAGAGGTGAGTGTATTATAGGAGTACATGTAGAGGTGGGTGTATTATAGGAGTACATGTAGAGGTAGGTGTATTATAGGAGAACATGTAGGGGTGAGTGTATTATAGGAGTACATGTAGAGGTGGGTGTATTATAGGAGAACATGTAGGGGTGAGTGTATTATAGGAGTACGTGTAGAGGTGAGTGTATTACAGGAGTACATGTAGGGGTGAGTGTATTATAGGTGTACATGTAGAGGTGAGTGTATTATAGGAGGACATGTACAGTCATGGCCAAAAGTTTTGAGAATGCCACAAATCTTCTCTTGTCACATGATCTGCTCCCTCTGGTTTCTGTGTGTTTGTCAGATGTTTTTATCACATACAGAAATAGAATTGCAATCATATTCTGAGTAATAAAAGCTTATAGTGACAGTTAGAAGGAGTTACTGCAGCGGTGTAATATTTGCAGTGTTGACCCTTCTTCTTCAGGACTCTGCAATTCTCCCTGGCAGCTCTCAATCACCTTCTGGACCAAATCCTGACTGATAGCCGTCCATTCTTGCACAATCAATGCTTGCATTTTGTCAGAATTTGTAGGTTTCTGTTTGTCCACCCGTCTCTTGATGATTGACCACAAGTTCTCAATGGGATTAAGATCTGGAGAGTTTCCAGGCCATGGACCCAAAATCTCTCTGTTTTGTTCCCTGAGCCATTTAGTTCTCCCCTTTGCTTTATGGCAAGGTGCTCCATCATGCTGGAAAAGGCATTGTTGATGGCCAAACTGCTCTTGGACGGTTGGGAGAAGTTGATCTTGGAGGACATTCTGGTCCCATTCTTTATTCATGGCTGTGTTTTTAGGTAAGACTGTGAGAGAGCCGATTCCCTTGGCTGAGAAGCCACCCCACACATGAATGGTTTCAGGATGCTTTACAGTTGGCATGAGACAAGACTGGTGGTAGCGCTCACCTCGTCTTCTCCCAATAAGCTGTTTTCCAGATGTCCCAAACAATCGAAAAGGGGATTCATCAGAGAAAATGACTTTACCCCAGTCCTCAGCAGTCACTCCCTGGACCTTCTGCAGAATATCAGTCTGTCCCTGATGTTTTTTCTGGAGAGAAGTGGCTTCTTTGCTGCCCTCCTTGAGACCAGGCCTTGCTCCAAGAGTCTCCGCCTCACAGTGCGTGCAGATGCACTCACACCTGCCTGCTGCCATTCCTGAGCAAGCTCTGCACTGCTGGTAGCCCGATCCCGCAGCTGAAACACTTTTAAGAGACGGTCCTGGCACTTGCTGGTCTTTCTTGGGCGCCCTGGAGCCTTTTTGCCAACAATGGAACCTCTCTCCTTGAAGTTCTTGATGATGCGATAGATTGTTGACTGAGGTGCAATCTTTCTAGCTGCGATACTCTTCCCTGTTAGGCCATTTTTATGCAGTGCAATGATGACTGCACGTGTTTCTTTAGAGATAACCATGGCTAACAGAAGAGAAACAATGATGCCAAGCACCAGCCTCCTTTTACAGTGTCCAGTGGTGTCATTCTTACTTAATCATGACAGATTGATCTCCAGCCCTGTCCTCATCAACACCCACACCTGTGTTACTGGAGCAATCACTGAAACGATGTTAGCTGGTCCTTTTAAGGCAGGGCTGCAATGATGTTGAAATGTGTTTTGGGGGATAAAGTTCATTTTCTAGACAAATATTGACTTTGCAAGTAATTGCTGTTAAGCTGATCCCTCTATAACATTCTGGAGTATATGCAAATTGCCATTAGGAAAACTGAAGCAGTAGAGTTTGTAACAATTACTATTTGTATCATTCTCAAAACTTTTGGCCATGACTGTAGAGGTGGGTGTATTATAGGAGTACATGTAGAGGGATTAATATAATAATGTACAGAGCACCATGGGATTAATATAATTATTATATTAATTCCATGGTGCTCTGTACATTATTATATTAATCCCATGGTGCTGTACATTAGTATATTAATCCCATGGTGCTTTATATTATTATATTAATCCCATGGTGCTCTGTACATTATTATATTAATCCCATGGTGCTGTACATTAGTATATTAATCCCATGGTGCTGTATATTATTATATTAATTCCATAGTGCTCTGTACATTATTATATTAATCCCATGGTGCTGTACATTAGTATATTAATCCCATGGTGCTGTATATTATTATATTAATCCCATGGTGCTGTACATTATTATATTAATCCCATGGTGCTCTGTACATTAGTATATTAATCCCATGGTGCTCTGTACATTATTATATTATCCCATGGTGCTCTGTACATTATTATATTAATCCCATGGTGCTGTACATTATTATATTAATCCCATTGTGCTCTGTACATTAGTATATTAATCCCATGGTGCTCTGTACATTATTATATTAATCCCATGGTGCTCTGTACATTATTATATTAATCCCATGGTGCTGTACATTATTATAATAATCCCATGGTGCTGTACATTATTATATTAATCCCATGGTGCTGTGCATTATTATATTAATCCCATGGTGCTGTATATTATTATATTAATCCCATGGTGCTGTACATTATTATATTAGTCCCATGATGCTGTACATTATTAAATTAATCCCATGGTGCTGTACATTATTATATTAATCCCATGGTGCTGGACATTATTATATTAATTCCATGGTGCTCTGTACATTATTATATTAATCCCATGGTGCTGTACATTATTATATTAATCCCATGGTGCTGGACATTATTATATTAATCCCATGGTGCTCTGTAAATTATTATATTAATCACATGGTGCTCTGTACATTATTATATTAATCCCATGGTGCTGTACATTATTATATTAATCCCATGGTGCTGTACATTATTATATTAATCCCATGGTGCTCTATACATTATTATATTAATCCCATGGTGCTGTACATTATTATATTAATCCCATAGTGCTCTGTACATTATTATATTAATCCCATGGTGCTCTGTACATTATTATATTAATCCCATGGTGCTCAGTACATTATTATATTAATCCCATGGTGCTCTGTACATTATTATATTAATCCCATGGTGTTGTACATTATTATATTAATCCCATGGTGCTCTGTACATTATAATATTAATCCCATGGTGTTGTACATTATTATATTAATCCCATGGTGCTCAGTACATTATTATATTAATCCCATGGTGCTCTGTACATTATTATATTAATCCCATGGTGTTGTACATTATTATATTAATCCCATGGTGCTCTGTACATTATAATATTAATCCCATGGTGCTCTGTACATTATTATATTAATCCCATGGTGCTGTACATTATAATATTAATCCCATGGTGCTGTACCTTATTATATTAATCCCATGGTCCTCTGTACACTATTATATTAATTCCATGGTGCTCTGTACATTATTATATTAATCCCATGGTGCTGTACATTATTATATTAATCCCATGGTCCTCTGTACATTATTATATTAATCCCATGGTGCTCTGTACATTATTATATTAATCCCATAGTGCTCTGTACATTATTATATTAATCCCATGGTGCTCTGTACATTATTATATTAATCCCATGGTGCTCAGTACATTATTATATTAATCCCATGGTGCTCTGTACATTATTATATTAATCCCATGGTGTTGTACATTATTATATTAATCCCATGGTGCTCTGTACATTATAATATTAATCCCATGGTGCTCTGTACATTATTATATTAATCCCATGTGTTGTACATTATTATATTAATCCCATGGTGCTGTACATTATTATATTAATCTCATGGTGCTCTGTACATTATTATATTAATCCCATGTTGCTCTGTACATTATTATATTAATCCCATGGTGCTGTACATTATTATATTAATCCCATGCTGTTGTACATTATTATATTAATCCCATGGTGCTGTACATTATTATATTAATCCCATGGGGCTCTGTACATTATTATATTAATCTCATGGTGCTCTGTACATTATTATATTAATCCCATGGTGCTGTACATTATTATATTAATCCCATGCTGTTGTACATTATTATATTAATCCCATGGTGCTGTACATTATTATATTAATCCCATGGGGCTCTGTACATTATTATATTAATCCCATGGGGCTCTGTACATTATTATATTAATCCCATGGTGCTCTGTACATTATTATATTAATCTCATGGTGCTCTGTACATTATTATATTAATCCCATGGTGTTCTGTACATTATTATATTAATCCCATGGTGCTCTGTACATTATTATATTAATCCCATGGTGCTGTGTACATTATTATATTAATCCCATGGTGCTGTACATTATTATATTAATCCCATGGGGCTCTGTACATTATTATATTAATCTCATGATGCTCTGCACATTATTATATTAATCCCATGGTGCTCTGTACATTATTATATTAATCCCATGGTGCTCTGTACATTATTATATTAATCCCATGGGGCTCTGTACATTATTATATTAATCCCATGGTGCTCTGTACATTATTATATTAATCCCATGGTGCTCTGTACATTATTATATTAATCCCATGGTGCTGTACATTATTATATTAATCCCATGGTGCTGTGTACATTATTATATTAATCCCATGGTGCTCTGTACATTATTATATTAATCCCATGGTGCTGTGTACATTATTATATTAATCCCATGGTGCTGTACATTATTATATTAATCCCATGGGGCTCTGTACATTATTATATTAATCTCATGATGCTCTGTACATTATTATATTAATCCCATGGTGCTCTGTACATTATTATATTAATCCCATGGTGCTCTGTACATTATTATATTAATCCCATGGGGCTCTGTACATTATTATATTAATCCCATGGTGCTCTGTACATTATTATATTAATCTCATGGTGCTCTGTACATTATTATATTAATCCCATGGTGCTCTGTACATTATTATATTAATCCCATGGGGCTCTGTACATTATTATATTAATCCCATGGTGCTCTGTACATTATTATATTAATCCTATGGTGCTGTACATTATTATATTAATCCCATGGTGCTCTGTACATTATTATATTAATCCCATGGTGCTCTGTACATTATTATATTAATCCCATGGTGTTGTACATTATTATATTAATCCCATGGTGCTCTGTACATTATTATATTAATCCTATGGTGCTCTGTACATTATTATATTAATCGCATGGGGCTGTACATTCTAGGGTTTACATACAGTATACATAACATATAAACAAATACAATACTACTGATGACTGGCACAGGGGGATAGAGGGCCCGGCCTACAAGGACTTACTGTCTATTGTAGACAATGGGGAGATTTATTATTATACCAGATTTTGTCTGTATAAAAATTGCAAAACTTGAATCTGCAACTATTTAACTCCTTCCTGACATCCATCAAAGCTGACCGAGGTGCCATTTTCCCGGCAGCGCGTGGGCGCCGCCATTTTGCCGGTGATCGCCAGCACCAGGAGCCTTGTAAAGTCTAGTGATTTTCTTTTGCAGCCAAACCGCCGTTTTTTCTCTGTTTTGCTTCTGATAAAAATTTGAATAAAAAGTGATCAGACCAAAAGCAATTCCCCAAAATGGTAGAACTAAGCAGTACCCCCGGCCCCGCAAACAGTTACGGCTGTCAGAATATGGCAACTTTTAGAAAAAAATCTGTGCATGTCTGAAAATCCACAACATACATGTAACCCCTGATCATGTGAATGTACCCATAAAGACAGCATGTATGGCTCAGAGAAGGGGCTTATGAAATGAGATATATATATATACTGTATATACACCTGTCATCCAGCTCATGGTCGGCGGCCCTCGGGTACGGTTTGGCGGTCTCCTTGTATTATCACTGGTCTTTAGGACCTTTTAACTGCCAGTTCTTGGTGGTGGAGCGGCCATGGCATGTGACCAGGTGGTGGCAGCACTAACTGTTTCCTGTCACATGCTCTGACCAGCACCTGCTAGTGGTGAGGGGGTGACACTGAGTTACTTCCCCAGACTATTATGAGATTCTCTAAACACCGCTAGGGGGCGCTGGCTGCACATAGACTTACAGCACTTCCCTTGTATACAACAATGCATATGTAGTGAGCTCCCCCTAGTGGTGGCATTTATCATGTCAGATAGGCGGAGCTATATGGAGTTATAGGTACACTTAGTGACATAGGTAACCCCGCCCCCAGTGTATGACCGCTGTATACCTCCCCCTGCAGGTCTGTCTCGGGCTGATATGTAATGAGTATAGATGTGGTCTGATCAGACACTGGGCCTTACCACAGGAGGGCGCTGCCCTATAAACAGGCTCTCAGAGGCTACTTTTGGGTAGTGTACCTGTAGATAACAGATCACTGACTACTATACATGTCTCTATGACGCTAGAAGATATTTTGCCCACCTGACAAACAATAAGAGGAGTAGGCGGGTCGGTTCATTCTGACCATATTGTTAGGAGGTGTTGCGGGCAGAGGTTACGTGAGGGCGCACACATGGCGAACAGCGCGGCCCAGACAGATCACCAGTAGGAAGAACTGTTTGATCCTGACAAGCACGAGCAGCTTCTGCAGTATCTTTGTCCACCATCCAGATGCGGGGGGCGCTGTGTTGTCAGATTTGTCCTCCATTTAAAGAGAAGTTTTCATCGCCTGCAGCTCTTTCCATCACTGATTCCGGTGCAGTTGACATTTTTCCTCTCGCCCCCGCCAGTCCTGAGCAGTCACTGCTGTTAGTTTTGGTGCCTGATATGTGAACTAGACTCCCTAATGTCAAGTGTGTGGTTTCAGTTAGGAGCAGACAAAGGGGCGTGACTCAGATCTCTGATACTGTCTGCCTCTGATTGGAGCTCTGAGTCACGCCCCTTTGCCTGCTCCTGCCTGACCCCACCCACTTGATCTTAGGGAGTCTAGTTACATATCAGGCACCAAAACTAACAGCACTGATAGCTCAGGAACGGCGGGGGCGAGAGAAACAAATCTAGCTGTGCCGGAATGATGGAAGGGGCGGCTAGTAAAGGATGCAGAGCTGGAGGTGGTGCAATATTTGATAGGATGACATTTCTTAATGTCCTAAAGCTGAATATGGTCATGTCGCTAAGGACCGCTGTCCACGAGCACTCATGGCCAATGACTTTAGTGGTAATGGGAACATGGCTGTATGATCAGAGGCAGTGCGAAGCCCCGCTATCTGCACCATGTTCTTACATCAAAGAGCAGCGGGACCGGGGGATTTGGTATAATTGGCGGCCCCGTCTCCCCCGGTCTGGGCCTTCTGCGATGACATCCCCTTTTATCTGGCGGGATCTTTATGATGTGTAATTCCTGCAGATTATTTCTCCAAACATTTCCACAACCTCCGATAAATCTTCTGCCCAGAATAATACGTTCAGACCTCGGGGTTATTGTGGGGACTGGAGGACAATCAAAGGGGATCTGGGAATTTACAGCTCAAATCTCCTGCGGGGGTCGTATCGGATTTCATGGCGGCAGAGAGAGGTCAGCGCAGAGTGCGGCAGCCGCGCCAAAATCTGGGGCTTGTCCTCTGTATAGAGAATGAGGAGTCCTGACAACCCTTCCCCGAGCTGCACCTACAGTATATAGGATATAGTATATAATATAGTATATAGCCAGTCACATGACTCAGAGCAGATCTGCGGATATCATCTACGGCTCAATCATACATATGGCGGGCGCAAGGCCAAGAACTGTAGGGCCAAAAATCACGGGGTAGTTAGTGGTGACCAAGAGGGGGACAAGGAAATGGAGAGGGTAACTACAAAGTCCAATGGATACCCCCTGCTGTGTGTATTATCCTGTACTGTGACATCACTGTGTGTATTATCTCTGTACTGTGACATCACTGTGTGTATTATCTCTGTACTGTGACATCACTGTGTGTATTATCCTGTACTGTGACATCACTGTGTGTATTATCCCTGTACTGTGACATCACTGTGTGTATTATCCTGTACTGTGACATCACTGTGTGTATTATCCTGTACTGTGACATCACTGTGTGTATTATCCTGTACTGTGACATCACTGTGTGTATTATCCTGTACTGTGACATCACTGTGTGTATTATCTCTGTACTGTGACATCACTGTGTGTATTATCTCTGTACTGTGACATCACTGTGTGTATTATCCTGTACTGTGACATCACTGTGTGTATTATCCTGTACTGTGACATCACTGTGTGTATTATCTCTGTACTGTGACATCACTGTGTGTATTCTCCTGTACTGTGACATCACTGTGTGTATTATCCTGTACTGTGACATCACTGTGTGTATTATCCCTGTACTGTGACATCACTGTGTGTATTATCTCTGTACTGTGACATCACTGTCTGTATTATCCCTGTACTGTGACATCACTGTGTGTATTATCCCTGTACTGTGACATCACTGTGTATTATCCTGTACTCTGACATCACTGTGTGTATTATCCCTGTACTGTGACATCACTGTGTTTATTATCTCTGTACTGTGACATCACTGTCTGTATTATCCCTGTACTGTGACATCACTGTCTGTATTATCCCTGTACTGTGACATCACTGTGTGTATTATCTCTGTACTGTGACATCACTGTGTATTATCCCTGTACTGTGACATCACTGTGTGTATTATCTCTGTACTGTGACATCACTGTGTGTATTATCCTGTACTGTGACATCACTGTCTGTATTATCCCTGTACTGTGACATCACTGTGTGTATTATCTCTGTACTGTGACATCACTGTGTATTATCCCTGTACTGTGACATCACTGTGTGTATTATCTCTGTACTGTGACATCACTGTGTGTATTATCCTGTACTGTGACATCACTGTGTGTATTATCCTGTACTGTGACATCACTGTCTGTATTATCTCTGTACTGTGACATCACTGTGTGTATTATCCTGTACTGTGACATCACTGTGTGTATTATCCCTGTACTGTGACATCACTGTGTGTATTATCCTGTACTGTGACATCACTGTGTGTATCATCTCTGTACTGTGACATCACTGTGTGTATCATCCCTGTACTGTGACATCACTGTGTGTATTATCCCTGTACTGTGAAATCACTGTGTGTATTATCCCTGTACTGTGACATCACTGTGTGTATTATCCTGTACTGTGACATCACTGTGTGTATTATCTCTGTACTGTGACATCACTGTGTGTATTATCTCTGTACTGTGACATCACTGTGTGTATTATCTCTGTACTGTGACATCACTGTGTGTATTATCTCTGTACTGTGACATCACTGTGTGTATTATCTCTGTACTGTGACATCACTGTGTGTATTATCTCTATACTGTGACATCACTGTGTGTATTATCTCTGTACTGTGACATCACTGTGTGTATTATCTCTGTACTGTGACATCACTGTGTGTATTATCCTGTACTGTGACATCATTGTGTGTATTATCCTGTACTGTGACATCACTGTGTGTATTATCCTGTACTGTGACATCACTGTGTGTATTATCCTGTACTGTGACATCACTGTGTGTATTATCCCTGTATTGTGACATCACTGTGTGTATTATCCTGTACTGTGACATCACTGTGTGTATTATCTCTGTACTGTGACATCACTGTCTGTATTATCCCTGTACTGTGACATCACTGTCTGTATTATCCCTGTACTGTGACATCACTGTGTGTATTATCCCTGTACTGTGACATCACTGTGTGTATTATCCCTGTACTGTGACATCACTGTGTGTATTATCCCTGTACTGTGACATCACTGTGTGTATTATCCCTGTACTGTGACATCACTGTGTGTATTATCTCTGTACTGTGACATCACTGTGTGTATTATCTCTGTACTGTGACATCACTGTGTGTATTATCCCTGTACTGTGACATCACTGTGTGTATTATCCCTGTACTGTGACATCACTGTGTGTATTACCTCTGTACTGTGACATCACTGTGTGTATTATCCCTGTACTGTGACATCACTGTGTGTATTATCTCTGTACTGTGACATCACTATGTGTATTATCTCTGTACTGTGACATCACTGTGTGTATTATCTCTGTACTGTGACATCACTGTCTGTATTATCTCTGTACTGTGACATCACTGTGTGTATTATCTCTGTACTGTGACATCACTGTGTGTATTATCCCTGTACTGTGACATCACTGTCTGTATTATCTCTGTACTGTGACATCACTGTGTGTATTATCCTGTACTGTGACATCACTGTGTGTATTATCCCTGTACTGTGACATCACTGTCTGTATTATCTCTGTACTGTGACATCACTGTGTGTATTATCCTGTAGTGTGACATCACTGTGTGTATTATCCTGTACTGTGACATCACTGTGTGTATTATCCTGTACTGTGACATCACTGTGTGTATTATCCCTGTACTGTGACATCACTGTGTGTATTATCCTGTACTGTGACATCACTGTGTGTATTATCCCTGTACTGTGACATCACTGTGTGTATTATCCTGTACTGTGACATCACTGTGTGTATTATCCCTGTACTGTGACATCACTGTGTGTATTATCCTGTACTGTGACATCACTGTGTGTATTATCCCTGTACTGTGACATCACTGTGTGTATTATCCTGTACTGTGACATCACTGTGTGTATTATCTCTGTACTGTGACATCACTGTGTGTACATATCTGCATAAGCTCTGCTACATCTGGCTATGTGGATGAAAGGGGTTTTCTTATGTCCGTGTCTGAGCAGCTTCTGTGTTATATACTGTAAATGGCTGAATGGGTTTGGCTCAAATCTGGCACAGTTCTCGCCCCCTTCAGAGCCTGAACCCCACATTCCCCCCTCTTACTCACCCAGACTGTAGACCCCTGTTGCCCACACACAGCCTGCATGTTCTCTTCTCCCCTCACCTTCCATTAGACGCCATTCTCAGCAGCTTCCACACTGTCCCGTTCAATCTGATATAGCCCCGGCCACACAATAGCGTGATCCTATCATAGCCAGCTCAAGGACCTGTGATGACATCATCATCGGTCCTTTAGTCTCATATGAACCATAAATTCATGCGTAGCGTTCGTGAAGGCAGGTCATGTACCGGGCTATAAAGTAACCCCCCCATATACCCCTCTTGCCCTCACACAGTCTGCATATTGTCTTCTCTCTTCACCTTCCATTAGACGCCATTCTCAGCCACTTCCACACTGTCCTGTTCAATCAAAAATAACTCCGCCCACACAATAGCATTATCCTATTGTAGCCGGCTCAAGGACCTATGATGACGTCATCATGGGTCCTTTAGTCTAGTATGAAGCTAAATTCATTCATAGTGGTCGTGTAGTGATGTCATTTACCGGGATTAAAAGTAGCCTATGTTTTAATTGGGGTTCCTATCTATCTATGTGTCAAATTTCATCCAAATCCATTCAGCCGTTTTTGCATGATTGAGGAACAAACATCCAAACCTTCACATCCTATCCTATCTTACCCTATACCATACCCTTTGTGGATTTGGATGTTTGTTCCTTAATCACTCAAAAACAACTGAACAGATTTGCCTGAAATCTGCCACACACATAGATAGGAACCCCGATTAAAACATAGGCTACTTTTTATCCCGGTAAATGATGTCACTACACGACCGCAGTGAAGGAATTTAGGTTCACACAACACTAAAGGACCTGTGATAATGTCATCACAGGTCCTTGAGCTGTTCTCTGATAGGATCAGGCTATGTGGTGGGCAAAGCTACACGCTAATTTGTGGGCGGAGCTATATTGGATGAAGCAGGACAGTGTGAAAGCTGAAGAAAATGGAGTCTCATGGAAGATCAGGAGACAACAGAACATGCAGGCTGTGTCTGGACAAGAGAAGTATATCGGGTGTAGAGTTTCAGTGAGTACTACAGGGAATGTGTTATTCTGCCTCTGATAGGGGAGGGGGGAGAACTGTGCCACATTTCAGCAACATCCGTTCAGCCGTTTGTAACACAGAAGCTGCTCAGACATTCTCACACAAGACAACCCCTGTAATCCAAATTGCCAGATGTAGCAGAGCTGAGACGGCGCGGTAGCAGTTTGTGTGCGTAACTCGAGGGCATGTGCTGTTCGGGCTCTGCTGGGGGGAAGGGCGAACTGTGTCAAAGTTCAGCAGCAGCCGTGTCTAACACAGACGCTGCTAGGACACTCACACAAGACAACCCCTCTGATCCAAATTGCCAGATGTAGCAGAGCTGAGACAGCGCAGTAGCACATCTTGCTCTGCTCTCCATAGGGATGTACATACAGCTGCGTCTGCTGCGCATATGCACAGATGTAGCAGAGTCAAGAAGCGGACGAAGGCGGATCATTGCTAACCACATTTCGCTAAATATAAGCGGCTCATCACCAACAACAATCCGCAGAAGAAAGTCGCGGGCAGAAGCTACTTTACAATATTAGTAGGATAATACTTATAGGGGAAAACCACAAAAATCCAGATCCCAATCACCTCACTAATGGCCAAACTTCTGCACATGCCACAACGTCTTCCATTGGCTTAGGGGCGCAGCTATAGGGGGCGCTGCAGACCCAGGAGCCTCAGGTTATGCCTCTGTATTGACTTAAAGAGGATGTTCAATAGGAAATGATAGGCTGAGTAACACGTGGGCGTTATGAGGAATGATCCCCCTGGTCCACGGGTAGGTCATAAATCTTCATAGAGAGGTGGAGAATCCCTCTAAATATCAGGGCACTGCATGCAACAAGGCAAAGGGTTAGGAAATAACGCCCATAGACATTACACACCGAGCTGTGCCGAGCAAAAATGGCGCAAACTGAGACTTTCATCTTCTTTTTCGTCACAAATCACATTCCAGTAAAAATTACGAGCAAGATTTGGTCACAAAATACTCAGAGCGGTACTGTATAGAACGAAAACTCCTAAAATGTGGGACTTTCATGGTTAATACCTATTCAGTTACGCAGACATTGTTATTAATCGGCACAGCCACCTTTAACCCCTTAGCGACCCTTGACGTAACTGTACGTCATGGGTCGCATGGGGATGTATGGAGCGAGTTCACACGCTGAGCTCGCTCCATACACGGCAGATGCCGGCTGTATCATACAGCCAGGACCTGCCAATAACAGCAGCGGTCGGTGCCCGAGCCGATCGCTGCTGTTAACCCTTTACACACTGCGGTCAAACGTGACCGCAGTGTGTAAACGGCGCCGGCGGCATGGGCGCCGCCATGTTTTGCCGATCGCCGCCCTCCTGAACGTCACAAGAGGGCGGTGATCGGTTGCTATGACAGCCTGTGACTATTGAAGGCTTCCAGGCTTGTCCCTGCACTAGATCTATTACACGATGCCAGAGGCAGCCTCTAATAGAAGTGCTGCGATTCTGCTATTCACTGCAGTACTGTAGTATTGCAGTGAATAGTATGAGCGATCAGACTCCCTAGGTTTCAAGGTACCTAAGGGGTCTGATCATAAATGTAACAGAAGAAAAAAAAAAGTTTTTAAAAGTATTAAAAAAATAAAAAAAATATAAAAGTTCAAATCACCCCCCTTTCCCTAGATTAGCTATAAAAGTAATTAAAGAACATTAAACATAAACATATTAGGTATCCCTGCGCTCCAAAATGCCCGAACTATTAGAATATTAAAACATTTATCCCGTACTGCGAACGGCGTAGCGGCAAAAAAAATAAAAACCGCCAAAAAGCGTTTTTTTCAACACTTTGCCTCCTATAAAAAATTGAATAAAAAGTGATCAAACCATCAGATCTTTCCCCAAATGGTATCGATAGAAACGTCATCTTGTCCCGCATAAAAAGACACCACAACCAGCTCCATACATGGAAATATGAAAAAGTTACAGGTGTTAGAACATGATGACACAAATTTTTTTTTCTATTTTGCAAAGTTTATCATTTTTTTAAAAGTATCAAAACATTTCAAATACTATATAAATTTGGTATCACCGCGTTCGTACTGACACGTAGAACACAGGTAACGTGTCATTTGTACCAAACAGTGAACGCTGTAAAAATTAAACCCATAAGAAAATGGCGCAAATGCATTTTTTCTCCAATTGCACCTCATTCTGAATTTTTTTCCAGCTTCCCAGTACATTGCACAGCATATTGAATGATGCCATTACAAAGTACAATTTGTCCCGCAAACAATAAGCCATCATGTGACTCTGTGAACTGAAAAATGAAAAAGTTATGGCTCTTGAAATGTGAGGAGGGAAAAACGAAAATGCGAAACCAAAAATGGCCGGGTCCTTAAGGGGTTAAACCACGCCCACTTTTTCTTCAAGGGCGTGCTCCACCTGACCATAACAGAGATAAAGTAAGTCACCACCATGTAATAAAGGAACTTGTGGACAAAACTGCAGCCATTATGTGATTTTGGATTTAATTTTATGGCCATTTGGGTTCTGTAGGATCTTCTCTTCACATCACCGACCTGTGACTACCCAGCGTAAGGAATGAAGGCGGGAATTGTGTTCGTTGACCTGATTGGTTGATTTGCGCGTCAATCACGTTGATGGATGGCGGGAACGTGGCCCCGCCCACGACGTCCGGGCGGCCAACCTGAAAGAAACATGTAAGGGATAGAAAAAACAAGCCGTGAGACAAAGGAGTTATCGGCTCAGCCAATCAGAGCGAGGGGCGGGGCGTCGTGTCAGGAGCGGGAGGCGGGAAAAGGAGATTAGCCTGGTGCGCAATAGGGGTAACAGGACGTCGCCTCAGTCAGGGTGGGCCGTACCAAGTAGCACTTGACCGAGGGGTGGATCATCGTTTATATTTTTTTCTCCTACACTTTTCTTCTCTATTCGGTTTTTAGTGTAATAAATATAAAACATAGCCATAGACCATTAACCGACCGGATAACGTTCGAGAGCTGTTCGCTTCATCATTCGTGCCTGCAGATAATGGTAGGTCCCGGGGCGCGGAGTGACAGGCACGGCACAAGATGGCGGCGGGCGGGGTAAGCGCGCAATGGAGGAGGAGGCGGGGGGAGGAGTAAAGGAGCTTTGTTCCCCTGGCTGCCCGGGTGGGGAGGAGGCCTTCGCCGCCGCCGCGCTTCGGGCGTTCGGAAGAGACGCGACTGCGAGTTATCGCTTCGAGTGCCGGGGGTTTGAGGAGTGAGACCCCCCGGCGGCCGGGCCATGAAGAGCCCGGGACCCCCGGAACCGTGACGCGTGTGCCGCCCCCCTCCTCCACCGCCGCCGCCGGAGCTCCCTGTATGGCGGACATGGCCCCGGCGCTGACTGGAGCCGCACAGGAAGCTCCTCACCGGCTGAAGCTGAGCGCCTCGGCCCCCGCCACCGAGCGCGGCCTGCCCGCCTGGAAGCCGGAGCTGAACGGGGCGGGCCGGGCTCAGAGGAGCAGCCTTCTTCTGCTGAACGGGGGCAGCGAGGAGCGGAGCAAGAGCAGGGGGGAGGCCGAGGATAAGCCGGCCACCGGCAGGGAGGACGAGTCGGAGAATGTGTCTGAGGAGAGGCCGGAGCAGGGAGCGGAGCCCGGGGCCCTCAGCAGGCCGGAGCAGGGAGCGGAGCCCGGGGCCCTGTGTGCTCTGAGGGCTGCCCGCATGTCCAGCCGGCAGCAGGAGCTCGGGGCCCGGGCCCGCAGGCTGTGCCGGAGGCTGCAGGTGATCCAGGCCAAGCAGGTGGAGCGGCATGTCAGGCAGCAGCTGGCCGGCCTGGTGGAGCTGCTGGCGGAACGGGGCACTGCGGGACTGCCGGGCTCTCCGCACTCCGAGCTGGACAGGTTGGCGAGCAGCTCCACGGCCAGGCTGCGGGCGGCCCAGGGAGGATTTGACTCGGACGCCACAGAGAGCAGCTCCGGGGGAGAGAGCGACAGCGACCCGGAGGAGGACGAGGAGGAGGAGGCGGCGGCGGCCAGCCCGGAGCGGGGGGAGAGCACCGAGGAGGAGGAGCAGAGGAGGCGGCCGGAGCCGGGGTGAGTGCACGTGTGACCGGCGGTGGTGGAGGAGTGTGTACAGACCTATAGTGTATACAGCAGCTGCACTGAGTGTATATACTGGTACCATGTGCGTATACAGGAGAGACTGCTACTATAGCAGGGACTGAACCTATATACAGGATACACAATGTGTATATACTGGTACCATGTGGGTGTACAGGAGAGACTAACTATAGCATATACTGCAGGGACTGAACCTATAGTGTATATACAGGACACGCAATGTGTATATACTGGTACCATGTGGGTGTACAGGAGAGACTGTGCCTATACTATATACAGGGCACTTAGTGTGTATACCAGCCTATAGTATATACACCAGGGACTAAACCTATAGTGTATGCTGGACACGCAGTGTGCATATACTGGCACCATATGGATATACAGGAGAGAATGCGCCTATAGTATATACAGGACACACAGTGTATATACTGGTACCATGTGTGTATACAGGAGGAGCTGCTTTGTGTGTATACTGACCTGCAATGTGTATAAACTTACCATGTGGGCGTTACAGGAGAGGCTGCAGCAGTAGCATGTATACTGACACCATGTGGATATACAGGAGGGACTGCACCTATAGTATATAGAGGAGATGGAGTGTGTGTGTGTATATACCTGTACCATGTGGATATACAGGAGGGACTGCACCTATAGTTTATAGAGGAGATGGAGTGTGTATATACCTGTACCATGTGGATATACAGGAGGAGCTGCTTATGCAGGTATACAAGACAGGACCATCCAGCTCCATTATATATATATATATATATATATATATATATATATATATATATATATATATATGAGACTCCTGGTACATCAGGCTACTATGTGACCTGTAACAGAAGCTGCATATACACTACAGACTGCTATATCCTATTACCATGTGACTCTAGTGTTGTGCTGGCCCTATATACTGACCCCACACTAGTTAGGGGTTGTGTACATCCTGCTGAGCCCCTATACACAGTACTGACAGCACCCTGATTGCTGGATGTACATTTACACAGTCCCTATTTACAGTGCTGAGACCACTCGGGTTATATATCCTATATAGGGATCACAATGTACATTTATTTTTTTTCCCCCTATCGGTATGTCTTTGTATAATGGGAGGAAAGCCACGCAAACACGGGGAGAACATACAGACTCCTTGCAGATGATGTTCCTGGCGGGATTGAAACCCAGGACTCCATCGCTGCAAGGCTACACTGCTAACCACCGTGCTGCCACTTACTATATATACTATTGACATTATGGATGCTATGAAGCTTCGCACTTACTCCTGCCCCTATATAGTGACCCCATAGTGTCTCCAGGCCCCCTTGTTTGCACCTATTGCTGAGCTCTGCCCTTGTATACAGTCAGTATATAGTGTCGCCATCTATACACACCCATCTGTGTCTCCATGACTTCCTTGTCCTGCAGGCATACCTCGCACGGCCGGCTGTGTCATGAAGTTCCCACAATCCACTTTCCATGACTCGATTCTCTGGCTGACACGGACTTGTAGATATCACGCAGTTATCGGCCCTGAATATTACAGACACTTCCTTTACTGCGTCTCCCCTAGTGCTGCACAATGTGATCTGAGTCCTATAGAGACAACTTCTAGTCCGGATCACCCAGTGCAGTTCCCGGGGCCGCTCTGGCGGGGGTAGTAGTGTAGATCAGGTAGTGAGGCCGAATGCAAGTTACTTTTCTACGTGGTGAAAGTAGCTGAGATGTGTCATGTGACCTGTCATGTGACCAAATATCCCACATAAGAATGGCATTAAGAGAGAGAAACCTACAAGATGGAAGGAGCGAGGGTAAGACGTGCAGCTCCCGGGCGCACACTACAGGGTAACATCACTGGCGGACATATCGTGGTAGTTCTGTCGCATGTCTTCTTCTTTTTCTTGAGGCAGTCGCTGTAAAGTCTCGTCTGACTTGTCTGTCACCCGTCGGGGCCAGTGAGGGATCTGCTGGATCTACTGGCCAACATTCCTCTTGTCAAAGCCACTTTAGTCTCCAGACCAGACTTCACATCGTGCCTTAGGTCTCTCTCACATAACGGGGTTACTCAGCCATGTACTAGCCGTCCACACTCGGCACCATGAGCGTTAAGGGATCTGGTCACGAGACTTGTCTTTAGACCCCGGGTAGTCAGGTGACGTCCCCGTACGATCCATTATACACTTACCTCTATAGGGGCGGCCGATCTGATCTAACCCTGCTCCATCCCATCAGAGCCGACCATCATGTGAACTGTGTGAGAGAGAATAGAACCTGATATTTTTTGGCTGAGTTCAGGTTCCTCCATACACTCCTGTGTGCTGGATCCGTGACATTGGATTTACCCCCAGGTTGTGCGTTCAGCTGTGAAATCTTTCTCCTGGCCGAGCACAGGGCTCTGTTGTGTGACTGCAGACTCATCTTGATGACTTTTCCAGACTGGACGGGTCTTATCGGGTGAGGGGATCCAACATCGGCCCTGCACTGGTCACCTGATCCAGAGACTTCCCTGGTTGGGGCGAGAAGTAGTAAGTTGTGCAGCGCCGCAGCTCCCTGGCGTCACCAATGGGGTTTACATTGAAGTTGAGCTGCTGCGGCCTGTACATAGCAGTGGCTTCCAGTGCCTGGAGACGGCTGGTCAGTGCGGGGTCCAGGGGTTGGACCCTCTGTGGAAAGGTTTTTATAACAATGCCTTTTAGGTTGAGGCCCCACACTGCAGACATGCAGATTTAGGTTTGTTTTTGTTGCAGATTTTGGTGCAGAATGGCTACAAAATGAAGGGAAATGTCTGTAAGTTCTTCTTCCTTCTACTCAATCCACTCCTGGCTTTGGCGCAGCAAAATTTGCAACAAGAAAAGCTGAGTTTCTGCAACGTTTCCTTTCCACATTAGACCTTTATGGAATATCCGTAGGGTCATCTGTTTTGGCAAGCTGAGGTTGTCTGACCCGACGGAGCCCCCCTAGAAGTGAATAGGAGGTGCAGACACCGCGCAGTCACCGCTGCTTCTTCTGTAATCTTGGGTATGGGCGGAGGACCTCTGTTCTCATGGTGGTCCTACGTCTTAAGAAATGGGCAAAGTTGCTTTAAGTGTTAGATGATGTCCAGGTGATCCACATGACTGCGGTAACCAATCCCTGCCCTCCATGTCCCGCTGTACGCGCCAGGGGTCACCACGGAGGGCAGTGATTGGCTGCAGCAGGCGTGTCATTGTGGTGGACACCGGTGACTAATGTCTTGTCTGCCCCTGCTCATGTCCTTTCTCTTCTCTGACATCCATAGAGGGGCGCAGAGCTCGGCCTGGACGTCGCTGATCTTTGTATTTTGGCGTTGCGCTTGCTCTTTGCTCCGGTCACATCACATGCTGGTGTTCAGTTTGCTGGACTGTCAGGAATTCTCTGCCTTTTCCCTGAACTTCTTCAGACTTTATTATTAGTAACTAATCACTTATTAGCGGCTGATTGTGTAGGGGCAGGAGACTGGCGGGGGATTGGGTAGTTTAATATCGACATGCCCACTCCTTGTGAACAGATAATCCGCTGTCAGGCTCCAGAGGAGGCTTAAGGTCCTATTATATGGGCTGGGCATCCATGTTTACCAGGTGCAGGCAGACAATACAGCACATGGGTCGCTCTCACAGGCCAGTGCACAATATATGGGAGGGGGGTGACCTTGTCTCTCCTATACAGTACTGTTATGTTGGCAGTGTGTCCTCAAACATCGGCCTTAGTGATGGGGCCTGTATAGCCATGACCGATCAGTTGTGAAGCCAAGCCTAGCACATGGCCAGCCTCGTGGGCGGCTGGCAGGTCCGGCCTCATCCACATGACCAGGTCTTGGGTATAACTTTTGGTCACACCTAGACCCCTGAGCCTTAGAGGGATCAACAGGAGGACACTGGTGCCATAAATGGTCCATTCTGATTGGTGGGCCTGGTGTAGATCTTGAATTGGGGCCCGATAGCCTCATGTTGCACCTCCTATCAGGTCCTATAAAATATCACAAACCTCGGGCCACAATTATACCCCAATAGTAGTACTAGAAGCCCCTCTGGTGTACCAACGGCCAAGTGCTCGCCACGGTGTGAATGTGCCCTTAATAGAAGGAGGCTATCCGTAGTGTGAACGACGCCTCACTCTGGTCAGAAGTCACATTGGTCGGCTAGTAACGTGTGCATTAAATGTCGTACTTCTCCTATATGATCCTGCGGGTGATGGGCCGCTTATAGATGTGTATATACTAATATCTAGTCTCTCGCAGCCTGCGGTGTGACTAGTGCAGGTGTGCGGCTGAATACACAAGGGACGGGCAGCTCGTATGTTCTTCTGCTCCATTCATTGACTTCATTAATTGCTTGGCAACGTGACAGTAATGTCAGGACACGTAAACACGCCGTGTGAACGGCCGCGTTATGTAATGTCGTCTCCGGGCTTGTTTTTCCAGGGGTGGCCAGTCGCGGCTCCCGGGGTTATAGGAGTAATGTGCACAATGTCTTAGACGCTCCGGGTCTTCAGGGGTTTCTTCACTTTCTTTTGTCACCGCCTATAGGATATATGAGGGCTGTAAACGGCAAATTCTGGAGACCCCAATAGCTAAACGGGTTAATAATCTGCACGTATAGATATCTTGGGGGAGTTCCTACAATATGGCTGAAGTTCTTGGTATATAGATACTACTGCACATACATCTGCAGTACCATCCGTATACACAGAGCGCTGTAGGAGTATATCAGAGGCTTCTTCTGTGCACTATATTTTGGGGCACGGGGTGTAATTGTGTAACCTGCGAGACTTGGTTTGGTCCCAAATCTTGCCGGTGATGTCTGTCCATAACCAGCACTTGGGATGTTATAATAACCCCGACACCTCCTGATGTTCTGGCAGTATTATGTCACTAATACGTTGTGTAACGTTCTTTGTCTCCTTTCTGTGACGTCCTGCATCACTTTATTCTCTCCCTCCTTCTCTGAGATCTGGCCCTGATTCTCACTGGTGTTATAAAACCTAGAAACCTGCTCTTGGTGCCGTAGTAAAGCGGAGAATCTCTCCTTACATATGACACGGAGATGCAGATCTAGCTGTATGGCTCAGATATCACTGGTTGGAGATTCTGGATTGGGATATCTGTGCATTCATTGGTGGCTACCTGTGGCAAGGATTTTGGCTATGGCTCTGAGCATGCCCACTTGGCCTGGCTGTGTGGTGGCTTTCTCCCCCCCCCCCCCCCCCCCGGTCACATCTGACGCCCTCTGACAGGATTTGCTGCTGTTTTGTAGACCAAGTAATTAAATCTGCCTCGCCTAAAGTCAACCCTGACCCCACTGACATGGACTTGGGGTAGAGCCCAATAATAAGTCACAAGGGGGGTACAGGCAGCGCCACCTACTGGACGCCTACCAGGCGGTAGAGCGGCTTCATCTAGGGGGCATTCACAATATCGCCGCTGTCCACCCCAAAGCCTGAGGAAACTGGATAGTGGACAGCGGCAATAGTGTGACTGACCCCTAATCGCTTCATCTTGGTATCTCCCTAGTTTGGAGCGCCGCTCTTGGTTGAATCTCCCCCGGTGGTAGATAACTGGCAGGTTTGGTCTCCAGGTCTATCATTTGCTGAGCTGGCGGCCGATAGATCTGTGCTCTGTCTATGACCTGCTCCCTGTAATGTGACTGCAGCTCCATCCCCCTCCTCGTCCCCCTCTCCCTCTCACCTGTGTCTTCCCTTACCGAGGCTGAAAACGACTTTAGTAATGGCGGAGACAGATGTTTAGGGAAGGTGTAGGCAGGTCATGGAGTGCACATCTTCATGTGTCTTCTAATTGTACACTTTATATGGAGGCTACAGCGCCGCGCTATTACCTGCTATTACCTGGTGCACGGAGTATGGGGCGCTGGAGGAGCCTCAGTAAGTAGGTCAGGAGCCGGCCGGGGCCGACAGATACCGAGGTTATCAAATACTGCCGCCTCTTCATAAAGATGTCTGGACGTCACTATCTACAGGGTGCAGACTCCGCGCACTACACGTCAGTACATGTGACCTATGGCAGAGAGCACATAACATGTCAGCTAAGGGCCCGTCCATGTGATCTCCCCCTCTAAGGCTCCGGCAGTCATGTTTTACGCTAAACAGGAGGCCGCCATTATTGTTTTCAGCAAAACAATGAGGAGACCGATGTAAGTCAGAGGAGCGGTGACGTATATGGGGAATATTCAGTATATACAGTCACTGGCCAAGGCCCTCCGACCCCATGATGTGCTGGGGAACCTGTGATGTGACAATATTACAGGACAAGGTTATGGGGGAGGCCTGGACTATGGAGCAGAGGCACTAGGACCCTGTGGGCACCTCCAGCCTGGAAACACAATGAGATATGGCAGGACATGGAGGTATACAGGTTGTGTATACATGTTCACGCTTGGTATGGCCAGGTATGCATGTGTATTCAATGGGAAGACGGGGGATACAGCGCAGGTATAAACGTTCCCTTCCGACCCCTCTGACACATTGATATTGAGCAGCCCGATCCTTCTCTAACATGCACCACCACATGATCGTCCGCTCCTATGAATCTGAGGGTGCAGGTCCTCCCGCTTGTTCCCTAGGACTCCCTTTCTGTAGCTTCTGAGGACATGGACTCCCCAGTCCTGACTAGACATGTCTTATCCTCCGTGCAGGGAGTTTCCACCATCCCGGGCTCTGCCATGGCTGAAATATTTCAGTGGATTTTTCTTACAAATGGGTTTTTCCCATTTTATTGAAATGAGGATTAAAGAGTAACGTTACAAAAAAACTTAGGATGTGTCTGGATATAATGGCCCCCGGACCCCTGCACCCCTCGTGTCTGCGGCCGGAGAGGAGTCCTGAGGCCCATGACGCCTATACTGCCCCAGCGCTCAACTCAACCCTTCGCCCCTTTGTTATATTTTGGTGGGGGTCTGTGTTTTTCCCTGATGGTACAGGGCGGCTGCTCTCAGCTGTTGGTTTGTTACAGTTGCATCTCGTCTAAGCCATGCTCTAGTCGTCTTGCATCAGTCTGGAGTTATCTTTGTCTTACAGGTTTATGTTGCTGATGCCATTGTAACAGACCCTCAGCTGTACAAGCACCTGGTCACATTCACTCTAAGGCTGAGGCCATCCATGGCACAAAAGCTCCATTTTTGTTTCAGGTTTTGCTGAGTGTTTCATTCGTAGCCCAGTGTGGCTTGGAAAGAAATGTGAAATCTCCTCGAGGTCTCGCTCCTCTATATGTGGCGTCATCTCCTCGGGCCCTGGTCACATCTGCTTGGCCCCCTAGACCAAGCCCATGTTGTGTGAGCGCTCCAGCACCATATTACGGTATATACGCCTCTTACAGCTGCCTTGTTCTCCTTGATGGGGTAGTCTGGTGTCAGAACAACATGGCGGCCTCTTCCCGTATCCTGTCCAGGTTGTCTTTAAGTTCAGCCCTGTTCACTTTAATGGGCTAAGCAGCAAAGTAAGACCGACCCCAGGACGGCTGTGGAGCTTTGTATGGACGTCAGCACCCGCCATGTTCTTCTAACCCCCTTTAATAAACATGTCCTGGGGGGCCATTCTATGGTGTAAACAATATGGCGGACAGCTTCTTCTGTCTGCTATACGCAGGACTCTTTGTTACAAAAGTAAACACCACAGACGATCCAAAGTGACTGCAGACAGAGGGGGGCGCTGTCTGATGGATGAGAGCAATGGACATCAGTAATAGTGTGAACCCAGGAGTGACAGTCGGTCAGGCAATTCTTGTCCAGCCAGTGAAGGTTACGTCAGGGGTCGCCATCAGCAGCCATATTGTGTGGGGTCCTGGGTACAATAACAGCCGGGCACTTCCGTAGCACATCCAGCACACGTACAGTATATTGTCCATACAGTGGAAAATGAAGAGGAATTCCTCCCCGGGTGACCCACAACGTGTTATCGGTGCAGCGAATCGTCCTTCTGTGCGGCGGGATCAGGCAGGGCACTTATTCCTCAGCTCCTTGGTGTGACTTCTGTCTTCTGTCCCCACTTGAAAACACTGAGAGGTGAAACCTGCAGAGTATCGGGGGTGGGGGGGGGTGAAATCTGCCCCAAGATCTGCAGCAATCTGCTCCATGTGAACTAGACCAACACAATTGTCATATAAATGGCCACGTAGCCAGTAAATCCTCTGACCTCAGATGCAATTCTACATCTTCTTGCCTGGAGTTGCAGCTCAGCGGACACCGATGGCAGATTCTCTGTTACCCGTCAGTCTGAGGTTAGTCGCTGCCGCCGCTCTGGTGTCCCATTGCTTTGTGTGTCTCGGGGCGATGCTGCAGGTTTTGCACGTTTCTCTGTGTGTTGGTGAGTACGCCCATCCCAGTCACTTGGCTCTGGTGTTGACCAGTTTGCCCGGACACCCGCACTGTAAGTGTCGCACCATTCCTGCGTCCTTTGTTGTGTGTAGTTTATTTATATCGTATCCTCTGTTCTCGACGCTCTTTCCAGGAAACGGAGGGCTCGGGCTTCACGCTGTAATTTCAGCCTTCACTCAGCCGCCGTATTATCTTCCTGTAGGACAATGCATTGGTCAGAGCGGACATTGGCCGTATTCACACACTGTTCCTCTCGCCTTGTTAGGGCCTGTGTCTTCTGGGATAAGGTCTCGCTCTCAGGCCGCCATTGGAAGTAACAGCAACCAAGTGCCTAAATCTGGCTCCATATACAGCCTGTATGTGAGCGCCTCCTGTAATAACTGGCGCGTAAGCATGTCCTCAAGAAGGTGCAATGGGGGGGATCTTTACTAAATACCTTGTAATGGGTGGATGTCGCCCACTGGAGCTCTTATATGACTGAATTGACTATTTAGGTTGACTTAGTCCGTGTTCACAAAGGTGCATTCAATCTATGCAATATGGAGGGATTGTCAGCTTATTAAACAGATTCTACACTGAACCCCAAGCGTCATGGTCACTAATACCAGGGGTCTCCCACCATGGCTCCTCTGATACTATAAACACTAGTAGGGTTGGGGGTTTACAAGTTTAACTTTGGTTCCCGATCCTGTGCCGCCTGTATCGGCCATTAATATTGGCTCCTAGTTTATATTCGCAGCACAATATGGTGTTAGTAAAGCTCCTTGTATACACTCAGTGGTCGCCCACAACCCTTCTCCTCCTCTCAGGTCTGAGCCTTGTCCTACACCTAATGTAAGTGATGCTTCTCTCATCTGCAGGAGTAACCGGGAATGTTTTCTTTGTAGGTCTGATCAGCGTTCGGAGTGGAGGTGGGCGATGGAGCGGGCGGCTATTATCTGTCGCTGGACTTGGTTACAAGCTCAAGTTTCTGACCTAGAGTTTCGGATACGGCAACAGACGGAGATCTACAAGCAAATCCGATGTACTAAGGTAACCACGAAAGCGACGGCCTTAAGGTGACTCTATAAAGCGCTATGGACTCATTTGTAACCATTGCTGCGGTGAGGTTGTGTGCAGCGCCTTGTCTGTGTCATTCTACAAAAACTGTGCGGCCCTGGCCTTACTAAGGCTGCAACCTAATGGTGCTGAAGCTGCCACTTACTATATGATGGAACCATGGGTCAGACTCTGTCATTTTGATGCAGTTTCTTAATTTTGCAGGTAAATTTCATTCATTTATTGTTACACCTGTAAGATTAAGAAACTGCATCTAAAACGACAACACAATGGCGGCTCTGCGCAGGTTCAGCTGTAACATGTTGTCCTGTATATGCAGCCCTCTGCCTGGTAATATCAGGTACCCGACGGACCCCACTATAGTAAAGGGGGGCCGCACGTGGCCGATCCAGCAGGAGATGTGCATGTAGGCGGACATGCCGTGCCTGGCTCTTACTGCGGACACTTCTGGGATCTACCTGAGCCCTGCACACGTCATATTTGGGCATTTTGCCCATTCGCAGCTACTGCGTGAAATGAAGTCATCCAAGGACACGGCAGGTTTGCCTTAGTTAAGTCCTCCATTAAAGGCGCTGATGGACGTCCTCCTCGGTAACTAGCAGAGCACGACCGCTGTAATGTCCGGGCCCGGTCACAGACGGCTCATGTCCTATGTGGGACTCATGTGCAGCCACTTACCTGGCCGTGTCCTTATAGGATATATAGTCTTCTGCAGGGGATGTGTATACCGGCTCACTTCTTTAAAAGAGATTTCTAACATCAGGAAAAAAAATTCCAAGTTGGTGAATGGCTAAAATATAAATATCCCTAAACGTCTCTCATGGCCCCATGACCCACCCCACCCCCGACAATGCCATTGGTGACCTACAGCCACTGAATGCAATTAGGAAAACCCTTCTAGCTTGTTCTCCGTTACTATATAACAAACGAGTCCCATTAGATCACACCCCCCCACACGCACACCCCTTCCCTTCCTCGCTGTCACATTCCTAGGTGTAAGAGCCGGCACATCGTATCCTAGTCTGGAGTAGGACAGACCATTAATTGGGTTTCCTCACAAAGACCACGCATCCCCAGGACAGCGGCTCAGTGTCTAATCCCGGGGCCCCCAGACACCCCCATGTTGTGCCTGACCCCTGTGGGGCTGATCCAGAAGCCGGTTCCAACCCTCCCATAGAGATTAATAGAGCAGACATGTAGGGGTTATGGTGGTGGTTTTGGCAATGTAGGACCCCCAGCACATGTGTATGGAGTATGTCAGACCCCCAGCAACCCCAGACCCTGATCTCCTATTAGGTGGAATAGAGGAGGCACTTCTCTCCCATTTTGGGCGGGAACAGGCTGAGATCAGGAGGGGATTAACCCTTTGTTCTTCCTGCGGTAGTGCTCAGGTCTCCGGTCTCCTCTCATTACTTATAGCTCCTTTATATACTCCTATATTCCTTTTATAACTTGAGTATTCCTATAATCCTGCCGGACCCCCCCCTCAGATCGGCCCCCGCACAGCTTTGTGTAGCCAATAATTCATCCATCACTTCTAGGCTTAGGGTTCCCTTGAGAAGTCTAATGAATGGTGGCCTCCGATGTCTGAGCGGCGTCTTGTCGCACGGTGATGACACCTGATGAGCCTTTTTATTTCCCTGCCAGCGCTGCTTTACATACAATAGTAAGACTCAGAGACCAATGGCGATGTATGTAATGGGGCCGAGGTGCTAGTAAGGGGATGCAGCCGCCGTCTCTCTTATTACACGGAGCTGCAGCAGCTATATATAGGGCTGCTCGTGTGCCCGGCTTATACAGGGCCATGTCTGCAGCCCTCCTATCTCAGCTCTATGGTCAGTGGTGGAGTCCTGGATGTCAGGTCACACTTATGGGGTCGGCTCACCGATGCCGCTTGTCCACTCTCTCGGGGTAGGTGATAGTTTGCACCCCTGTCTGGAGATGTGGTCGGACACTTCAGCTCCATTTCTGTAGGACTAGCGGACACAAGAATATACTTTATACTATTACTGGCAGTTTCCCCGTTCTGTACCTTTATCCTATGTGTTATATAGGGGATATGTTACATTGGTGGTAGAGCTCTGCTCACCGTGTCCTCTCGGGTAACACATTTGCAGACTGGGCTGGTGGCCATATTGGATGCTTGGGGTTATAGGGTTACTACAGAACAGGTGGGAGCCGCCTTGTCCTCGCCATACACATCTATGGATGGTCTCCTTGTATATGGCACAATACAATACAGATAAATGGCCTTTATTTACTCCCTGGACTATCCGTGGATATGGCAGAGATCTAAATGAGGAGGTCTCAGGAATCTGCACCGCTCCTGAAGAAACCACAAGCTTTACACTTAGTATATTCATCAGCAGGTTCCAGTCTGAAACGTATCCCCTCATTGCAGGGGGATACCAGGGCCACCCTACTGTGCACGGGAGTGAATGGTGCCTGCTGGGTGGATGGGGTGGCTGTGCAGGGTGAGCTTTGTGGGGTCGCTGTGTTCAGTTGACGTTTCTTGGTGAGGTCTGTGGGTGTCAGTCACGGCTGGGGGGGGAGGGGGGGGCTTAGCTATTGGTTAGTGTTATACAGTGCAGGGATTTTTGTGTTCCTCACCCTCCGCTTTCTACAACTCTTTTCCAAAATTTCTTCATACTTGTTTAATGACCATTGCTGAAGGATTTTGGAGCCCTGGCGATGACCCTGATGTATGTCCTGCCCACCCCTCTCTCCAGGGTGGAGATACCGGCTCATAGACCTGCCCCTGTCCCCCCTTCCTTCAGACCACCCCTCCTGTGACCAGGGACTCTGTATGATGTAAATGACCCCTAATGTGCGGCCCGCTAAGTGTCTATTGTGCGGCCATGTTTATGGCTCTTGTACATGCCCCAGTTTGTGACGCTGCCGCTCTTGTGTTTCAGGGAAGTGTTGTGCTCGGGGACTCTCCACAGAGTGAAGACACAACGCCGCACCAGTCGGCAGGACCCTCAGCGGTGCTGAATACTCGAGGCAGCCGGTTGCCTTCATCTTCGTGTTCCCCATCCATCATTAAAGCCCCATCTGGGAACAGTCTATGTGAAGCCTCATCTAGCGCCTCCAACCCCGCTCTGCCGAGTGCAGACAAACAGGTCAGTTTCATGAGATGGATGATGTCGGCCTCGTGGCCACTCTCGTGTTTGCACTTCTAGGCTCTGGTTTAGTTTGCTCAGCTCCATAGTCCTAATGTAAAGCTGGCTGCGCGCCTTATACAGCGGTCGGCTGACCTCTCCTCAATACACACGAGGGTCTGATAATAGGATGGTCAGCGGGTCATGTGGGGGCGGCCATGAAAGCTGGATGATCCATACATGCTGATAGGCTCCCTGTAACAGTGTCATATAGGACTTACCTTTCCAGATTGAGAAGTGGAGCGTCCTGGGGGCAGAAGTCCGCCTCAAATACCTATTTAATATCTACCATGTTGTCGGGCCCTAAAACCACATGAGTGCATGTAAGACCCCTGCGTCATATCTGTGGTGTGCTCTGAGTGTCCGCTCTGTCTGTTCCGTATAATACTATCATTACGCTGGGTGTGAGATACATCGCTGTATATACTATATACATGAGACGCTCAGCAGGGAGGGGGTCACGTGTCGGATGACGGCAGCGTCTGGCCGCAGACTATCTCACCACTCACAGGAACTTGTTGGTTCTTGAGCAGGACGGGAGGACGTTCAGTAATGAAGAGAATGTCGGCTGAATTCCATCCAGAGGCGCAGGGTTTACCCACTGAGGTATCTACAAAGCAAAACCTGACCCTACACCATGTGATGGAAGATACCAGGGCGCCATCTTGTTTCCCTTCATACCCTGGCTACAGAATACATTGTATGAGCCGTATTATATGGTGCCAAAGAAAATGCAACTCTAGACCCTGGTGACGGCTCCGTCTCCTCTATAACCCTGCTGTCACTGCGAGGACATAAACCGGGGCCCCAGTAACGTGTCCAGCCGCAGGAGTCATGGCTTCTCTCACGTGTTCCCCCGAGGAGAGGGAAGGACAGATCAGTGACGGCCCCGGGCTGTGTTCACACCTCACTGTTAATCTTCCTCTCTCCATTGTTCGGCACTTATTTGACTGTGGCAAGTGTCAGTATCCGTCATGGCCGCCCGTACAGATACGCCCTGCAGTAGATTGTGCTGAATGTCTCGCTCTGCTGTTTGTTGCTCTTCTCCTTGGGTGTCTGTAGACTCGTCTGCTGTCTGTGGCTCCCGAGCAGTTCGGTCACACTTGTGCTAGTGATCCCCTGACCGTCACACGGCCGCAGTCTTGGGGTTATGGCTTTATCTCAAAGGTCACTGCAGTAGTTAAAGGGGTTTTCTAAGATTACAAATTGGTCATGGCTTCTCCTATAATCAGTGCCCTCCCTCCAGCTTCCCCTGGTGTCCCTGCTTGTGTCTGACGCCGTGTCCCATTCCCAGCCCTCATTGGGGTTTTTAACATTTACTCCCTGCGCACAAAATACTGGGTACATGACTACAATGGGGTCTGAAGGCTGCGCCCGGATGTCCCGAATATCTGCTCTGTAGACGTGGCCAGCGCTTCATTGACTTCTATGAGGTGGCTGATTTACATCTTCAGCAGCTCCATAGAAGTGACTGTACCAGAGCTGGTGCCGCTGTGCCCGTACCCTACAGATCAGACACCTGGACCCAGAGCGGGTGCCGCTGTGCCCGAACCCTACAGATCAGACACTTAGACCCAGAGCTGGTGCCGCTGTGCCCGTACCCTACAGATCAGACACTTAGACCCAGAGCTGGTGCCGCTGTGCCCGTACCCTACAGATCAGACACTTAGACCCAGAGCTGGTGCCGCTGTGCCCGTACCCTACAGATCAGACACTTAGACCCAGAGCTGGTGCCGCTGTGCCCGTACCCTACAGATCAGACACCTGGACCCAGAGCTGGTGCCGCTGTGCCCGAACCTTACAGATCAGACACTTAGACCCAGAGTGGGTGCCGCTGTGCCCGTACCCTACAGATCAGACACCTGGACCCAGAGCTGGTGCCGCTGTGCCCGTACCCTACAGATCAGACACTTAGACCCAGAGTGGGTGCCGCTGTGCCCGTACCCTACAGATCAGACACCTGGACCCAGAGCTGGTGCCACTGTGCCCGTACCCTACAGATCAGACACTTAGACCCTGAGCTGGTGCCACTGTGCCCGTACCCTACAGATCAGACACCTGGACCCAGAGTGGGTGCCGCTGTGCCCGTACCCTACAGATCAGACACTTAGACCCCGAGTGCAGCAGGAAACATTGGCTCCACCGGCCTATTCACATCTGTGCAGGGGTTTCCTAATCCGCACAACACAAAGTGGTTACCTAAGGAAACCCCCGGACCCCATAGACTGTAATGAGGGAGGTCTGTGTGGTCTCCGCTCGGTGCTGCTTCCAGGACTTTTCTCTCTGCATTTTTCATGCGCAGATCTGAACAGAGCCTGACATAGGTGTGAACATGTCCTAAGCCACAGCGCGGAGGTCTGATGTACAGGCCGGCCATGTCTGGTGTATACAGTTACAGCAGTGTGAGGGATGAAAATGGCTTCTGGGTGGTCAGCCCACTATTAGCATGTACTGGGGATGCATGTATATTGGATAGGGCCAGGGGTGCAGGTCAGGCCTGCTGTACTGCAGCTATTCCCCCAGGTGGCGCCATCAGGCTGATTTTTGCTTTGGTTTTCTGTCAATTTACAGTAGTCAGTGACTGTAGGGATTATAGAGATACAGCGAGGCAAGTCCTCCAGGTATTGTGTATACTGCAACCAGAGCAATGGTGGTGAGCTGGGTGTAGTGAGCGCAGCTCTGGGGTATAATACAGGAGAAGTAATGTAATGTATGTACACAGTGACTGTACCAGCAGAATAGTGAGTGCAGCTCTGGGGTGTATAATACAGGAGAAGTAATGTAATGTATGTACTCAGTGACTGCACCAGCAGAATAGTGAGCGCAGCTCTGGAGTATAATACAGGAAAAGTAATGTAATGTATGTACACAGTGACTGCACCAGCAGAATAGTGAGCGCAGCTCTGGAGTATAATACAGGATAAGTAATGTAATGTATGTACACAGTGACTGCACCAGTAGAATAGTGAGCGCAGCTCTGGAGTATAATACAGGATAAGTAATGTAATGTATGTACACAGTGACTGCACCAGCAGAATAGTGAGCGCAGCTCTGGAGTATAATACAGGATAAGTAATGTAATGTATGTACACAGTGACTGCACCAGCAGAATAGTGAGCGCAGCTCTGGAGTATAATACAGGATAAGTAATGTAATGTATGTACACAGTGACTGCACCAGCAGAATAGTGAGCGCAGCTCTGGAGTATAATACCAGATAAGTAATGTAATGTATGTACACAGTGACTGTACCTGCAGAATAGTGAGCCCAGCTCTGGAGTATAATACCAGATAAGTAATGTAATGTATGTACACAGTGACTGTACCAGCAGAATAGTGAGCGCAGCTCTGGAGTATAATACAGGATAAGTAATGTAATGTATGTACACAGTGACTGCACCAGCAGAATAGTGAGCGCAGCTCTGGAGTATAATACAGGATAAGTAATGTAATGTATGTACACAGTGACTGCACCAGCAGAATAGTGAGCGCAGCTCTGGAGTATAATACAGGATAAGTAATGTAATGTATGTACACAGTGACTGCACCAGCAGAATAGTGAGCGCAGCTCTGGGGTATAATACAGGATAAGTAATGTAATGTATGTACACAGTGACTGCACCAGCAGAATAGTGAGCGCAGCTCTGGAGTATAATACAGGATAAGTAATGTAATGTATGTACACAGTGACTGCACCAGCAGAATAGTGAGCGCAGCTCTGGGGTATAATACAGGATAAGTAATGTAATATACACTCACCGGCCACTTTATTAGGTACACCTGTCCAACTGCTCGTTAACACTTAATTTCTAATCAGCCAATCACATGGCGGCAACTCAGTGCATTTCGGCATGTAGATATGGTCAAGACAATCTCCTGCAGTTCAAACCGAGCATCAGTATGGGGAAGAAAGGTGATTTGAGTGCCTTTGAACGTGGCATGGTTGTTGGTGCCAGAAGGGCTGGTCTGAGTATTTCAGAAACTGCTGATCTACTGGGATTTTCACGCACAACCATCTCTAGGGTTTACAGAGAATGGTCCGAAAAAGAAAAAACATCCAGTGAGCGGCAGTTCTGTGGGGGGCGGAAATGCGTTGTTGATGCCAGAGGTCAGAGGAGAATGGCCAGACTGGTTCGAGCTGATAGAAAGGCAACAGTGACTCAAATAGCCACCCGTTACACCCAAGGTAGCCAGAAGAGCATCTCTGAACGCCGCACAGTACGTCCAACTTTGAGGCTACAGATGGGCTACAGCAGCAGAAGACCACACCGGGGGCCACTCCTTTCAGCTAAGAACAGGAAACTGAGGCTACAATTTGCACAAGCTCATCGAAATTGGACAATTGAAGATTGGAAAAACGTTGCCTGGTCTGATGAGTCTCGATTTCTGCTGCGACATTCGGATGGTAGGGTCAGAATTTGGCGTCAACAACATGAAAGCATGGATCCATCCTGCCTTGTATCGGTAACGGTTCAGGCTGGTGGTGGTGGTGTCATGGTGTGGGGAATATTTTCTTGGCACTCTTTGGGCCCCTTGGTACCAATTGAGCATCGTTGCAACGCCAAAGCCTACCTGAGTATTGTTGCTGACCATGTCCATCCCTTTATGACCACAATGTACCCAACATCTGATGGCTACTTTCAGCAGGATAATGCAATGCCATGTCATAAAGCTGGAATCATCTCAGACTGGTTTCTTGAACATGACAATGAGTTCACTGTACTCCAATGGCCTCCACAGTCACCAGATCTCAATCCAATAGAGGAGCATCTTTGGGATGTGGTGGAACGGGAGATTCGCATCATGGATGTGCAGCCGACAAATCTGCGACTGCAACTGTGTGATGCCATCATGTCAATATGGACCAAAATCTCTGAGGAATGCTTCCAGCACCTTGTTGTATCTATGCCACGAAGAATTGAGGCAGTTCTGAAGGCAAAAGGGGGTCCAACCCGTTACTAGCATGGTGTACCTAATAAAGTGGCCGGTGAGTATGTACACAGTGACTGTACCAGCAGAATAGTGAGCGCAGCTCTGGAGTATAATACAGGATAAATAATGTAATGTATGTACACAGTGACTGCACCAGCAGAATAGTGAGCGCAGCTCTGGAGTATAATACAGGATAAGTAATGTAATGTATGTACACAGTGACTGTACCAGCAGAATAGTGAGCGCAGCTCTGGAGTATAATACAGGATATGTAATGTAATGTATGTACACAGTGACTGTACCAGCAGAATAGTGAGCGCAGCTCTGGAGTATAATACAGGATAAGTAATGTAATGTATGTACACAGTGACTGCACCAGCAGAATAGTGAGCGCAGCTCTGGAGTATAATACAGGATAAGTAATGTAATGTATGTACACAGTGACTGTACCAGCAGAATAGTGAGCGCAGCTCTGGAGTATAATACAGGATATGTAATGTAATGTATGTACACAGTGACTGCACCAGCAGAATAGTGAGCGCAGCTCTGGGGTATAATACAGGATAAGTAATGTAATGTAGGTACACAGTGACTGCACCAGCAGAATAGTGAGCGCAGCTCTGGAGTGTAATACAGGATAAGTAATGTAATGTATGTACACAGTGACTGCACCAGCAGAATAGTGAGCGCAGCTCTGGAGTATAATACAGGATAAGTAATGTAATGTATGTACACAGTGACTGTACCAGCAGAATAGTGAGCGCAGCTCTGGGGTATAATACAGGATAAGTAATGTAATGTAGGTACACAGTGACTGTACCAGCAGAATAGTGAGCGCAGCTCTGGAGTATAATACAGGATAAGTAATGTAATGTATGTACACAGTGACTGCACCAGCAGAATAGTGAGCGCAGCTCTGGAGTATAATACAGGATAAGTAATGTAATGTATGTACACAGTGACTGCACCAGCAGAATAGTGAGCGCAGCTCTGGAGTATAATACAGGATAAATAATGTAATGTATGTACACAGTGACTGCACCAGCAGAATAGTGAGCGCAGCTCTGGAGTATAATACAGGATAAATAATGTAATGTATGTACACAGTGACTGTACCAGCAGAATAGTGAGCGCAGCTCTGGAGTATAATACAGGATAAGTAATGTAATGTATGTGCACAGTGACTGTACCAGCAGAATAGTGAGCGCAGCTCTGGAGTATAATACAGGCTAAGTAATGTAATGTATGTACACAGTGACTGTACCAGCAGAATAGTGAGCGCAGCTCTGGAGTATAATACAGGATAAGTAATGTAATGTATGTGCACAGTGACTGCACCAGCAGAATAGTGAGCACGGCTCTGGAGTATAATCCAGGAGGTTGCTCGGGTATCCATGGGCATTCTCCGTCTTTCTCCTGAATAATCTGGTACACAAGGTTGGACATACTACTTGTTCTAGTTGTGTACATTCTCTGTATAGACCAGCCTCAGTATTTCGCTCTGTGTATTATGTCGTCTTGTTTTCTTTATATGATCAGGATGCAGACGGCTCCCTCTAGTGGCTCCTGCAGGTAATTGGTCTGGTCTGTGCAGGAGTCACGGTCGCTATAAATAACACATGGGTTAAAAGTTATAATTCTGTTTGAGGTTGTTCATGTTCGGTCGTCCCGGGTTCTTCATCTATTTTATTGTAGTATTTTTATCTTTCACCGCTGGACCCGCTCGGGGGGATTTATCATCTCTGGAGTTTCCTCCTCGGGTCTTTAGTTTTCTTCCTGACATAAGATGTTCCTGTATTTGAGGCTCTGACTTCTTAATGGTCTGTTGCCTCTGACAAGGTCTTGTACGTCATTAATGAAATCTGTCAGTAAGGTTGCGCTCCACCCGGATATCCTATAGTGCCAAGTAAGTCACAGAAATGGAGAAAGGTGTGTGCTGGTCCCCTATAATTTTTATTTCTATAGCGCCAACATATTCCGCAGCGCTGTGCAATCTGTAGGGTTCAGATACAGACAGAAAGATGCATTACAAAGAAAGTGATTTCACACACTGGGACTGAGGGCCCTGCTCACAAGAGCTTACAATCTATGAGGTAGAGGGGGTGACACAAGCGGTAGCAGGGGCGGTATTGCTTATACAGGGGTCAGACACTTCTGTAATAGAGGTGACTGTCATTACACAAACATAATACTGTATGAGCCGTCACCAGTCGTGTCCTGTAACATGTGGATGGAGCTCGGACCTATGGAGTTATCCTGAGATGGCCTCATATCATGTGGAGTAATGTGGGGGCGGGGACAGAGGAGGGTTAGATTTTGGGGATTCTAATTATAGTACAGAAGGGTTTACATTAGGACATGTGATCGGCCTGTCTGATAAGATGTGTCTTTAGTTTGCGCTTGAAGCTGTAGAAATTGGGAGTTACTCTGATTGTCCGGGGTAGAGCATTCCAGAGAAGTGGTGCAGCTCGGGAGAAGTCTTGTATACGAGCGGGGGAGGTTCTGATAATAGAGGATGGAAGTGTTAGGTCATTGAGTGAGCGGAGAGCACGGGTTGGGCGGTAGACAGAGATGAGGGAAGAAATGTAGGGAGGTGCGGCATTATGGAGAGCCTTGTGGGGGAGGGGAGAAGGTTATATTGTATTCTGTAATGTATAGGCAGCCGCTGTAGCGACCGGCGCAGCCCGGAGGCCTCGCTGTAGCGACCGGCGCAGCCCGGAGGCCTCGCTGTAGCGACCGGCGCAGCCCGGAGGCCTCGCTGTAGCGACCGGCGCAGCCCGGAGGCCTCGCTGTAGCGACCGGCGCAGCCCGGAGGCCTCGCTCTAGCGAGAATAGATTGTAGAGGGGAGAGTTTAGTGAGGGGAAGACCGATTAGTAAGGAGTTACAGTAGTCAAGGCGAGAATGAATCAGAGAGACAATAAGTGTCTTTAGTGTATCTCTGGTAAGGAAAGGGTGTATTCTGGAGATGTTTTTGAGGTGGAGGTGACATGAACGTGCGAGTGATTCAATATGAGGGGTGAAGGAAAGGTCTGCGTCACACATGACCCCGAGGCAGCGGGCCTACTGCCTAGGAGTTATAGTAAGGCCTGAGACTGCAATGGATATATCAGGGACAGATCTGTTAGATGGTGGAAACAGTAGTAGTTCAGTCTTAGAGAGATTTAGTTTCAAATAGAGCGAGGACATGATATTAGAGACAGCAGAGAGACAGTCACTGGTGTTCTGAATGAGTGCAGGGGTGATGTCCCGGGAAGATGTGTATAATTGGGTGTCATCAGCATAAAGATGGTACCTGAAGCCAAATCTGGCGATGGTTTGTCCAATGGGGGCTGTGTAAACGCGCCATAAACTGGTGAGATCCTCCTAGTAACCTCCTGCCATGTCAGACGTGTTGTCTCTCCTATTAGTCGCTGACAGTTCTTTCCTTCTCTCGCAGTGTTCCCGCCTTACACAGTCTGAAAATGTTGCGTGTCAAAATCCTCCCACCACACCAGTGTGTGAACCCCCCGGACCCCAAAAACCATCTCGTCCAGTCAACGGACTCATAAACTGGTGAGTGGTAGAAGGTCCTTCAGAATGTGATGTAACTGGGGATAGTAGAGCCGGGTTGTCACTTTGTCGCCATGTGGAGAAGACTCTCCCAGAATCCTGTGTAAGGAAGGAGCGCCCCTGCCCGGCATGGTACCCTTAAGGTGTTCTCAGTATACTGCGTCTATACTGCCCCCTGTCTGTGGGCGTAAGACTTGTTCGCCTAGACCTCACCATTGCTCTCCTGCCTCCACTTGGTCTCTCTCTTCCTGGAGTTGTCACTGCTGAGCCCAGTGATTGGCTGCCGTGGTCACATGATACAGCGTGGCACAACTCTGGGGAAAAATAACCAAATCCAGAGACGACCGGTTGTGGATCTTCGCTTAGACTGAGGGGTATACTGTGAATTTTGTGGCAGATTCCACCGCACGTCTCAATAGCAGGCTGAGATCCCAGCAGGATGTTGGAATAAACATGGCGG
This sequence comes from Leptodactylus fuscus, assembly GCF_031893055.1. Lineage (NCBI taxonomy): Eukaryota > Metazoa > Chordata > Amphibia > Anura > Leptodactylidae > Leptodactylus > Leptodactylus fuscus. Next base: position 222,854,786 of record NC_134268.1, on the reverse strand, counting down.
CCCGAGACTCCGCCTAGTCATAACAGAAAACCGCAATGAAATCCGGATACTCCGCCTGGGGCAGGGAATACCTCTCAAGCGCCTCCATGTTCTGACCTCTGAACAGGAGGTTACAGATTTACTGACATGTTCTGATGTAAGGTGCAGTTACTGACCCCCGGCTGTGTTTCTCCTTCGCAGTGTGCGTTCCAGTCTGTCTTGTAATGGTTCCACAGAGGATCTGGATCCTGAAGAAGTGCTGGGGAAAAAACGCCGTGTCGAAGGCCTGCCTGCAGCACCAGCGCTCCCCGATCCCACCTGCGTGGCGGCCAGAACGCGACCCCTGCGCGGGCACAAAAAACGGCGATTGGTCCGGTCCTGTGACGTGTCGTCTCTCAGCAGGAAGGTAATTGACCATGAGGGTAATGCTGCGTCCCTGCCCTCTAGGAGCTTGTACACACTGGGGAACATGTCTGCTGCTCTACAGTAACATGGCTGATAGCGATGAGGACGGGAGCGTAAGGCGCGGCTTGTGTAAGTCACTTTGCTGCAGCATTAACCCCTTCCCGCTGATGGCATTTTTTGATTTTCGTTTTTGACTCCCCTCCTTCTAAACCCCATAACTTTTTTTATTTCTCCGCTCCCAGAGTCATATGAGGTCTTAATTTTTGCGGGACAATTTTTTCTTCATGATGCCACCATTAATTATTCTATATAATGTACTGGGAAGCAGGAAAAAAATTCAGAATGGGGTGGATTTGAAGAAAAAATGCATTTCTGCGACTTTCTTACGGGCTTTGGTTTTACGGCGTTCACTGTGCAGCCAAAATGACATGTCCCCTGTATTCTGTGTTTCGGTACGGTTCCAGGGATACCAAATTTATATGGTTTTATTTACATTTTGACCCCTAAAAAAAATTCCAAAACGGTGTTAAAAAAATTTTTTTCTAAAAGTCGCCATATTCCGACGGCCGTAACTTTTTTATACATAGGTGTATGGGGATGTATAGGGCGTCTTTTTTTGCGGGGCCAGGTGTACTTTTTAGTTCTACCATTTTCGGGAAATGTTATTGCTTTGATCACTTTTTATTCAAATTTTTATCAGAATTAAAACAGTGAAAAAACGGCGGTTTGGCACTTTTGACTATTTTTCCTGCTACGGCGTTTACCGAACAGGAAAAATATTTGTATAGCTTTGTAGAGCGGGCGATTTCGGACGCGGGGATACCTAACATGTATGTGTTTCACAGTTTTTAACTACTTTTATATTTGTTCTAGGGAAAGGGGGGTGATTTGAACTTTTAATACTTTTTATATTTTTTTTAACTTTTTTTTGCATTTATTAGACCCCCTAGGGGTGTTGAACCCCAGGGGGTCTGATCACTAATGCAATGCATTACAATGCTAATGCATTGCAAAAAATCATTATCTCTTTTGCAGGTTGTATACACCAGCCTGCAAAAGAGAGAATTTGCAGACTGGCTGGGAGCCCTTAACAAGGCTCCCGGCTGTCATGGCAACGGGGGGTCGGCCCTGGAGCATGCTCCAGGAGCCGGCGATCCCTGCCAAAATGGCGGCGCCCATGCGCCGCCGGGAAGATGGCGCCTCCGGCGCCTTTGACAGCAGCGCCGGAGGGGTTAATGCCTCCGATCGGTCCAGGGACCGATCGGAGGCATGAGAGCCGGTTGTCTACTGCTTAAAGCAGTAGACACCCGGCGACTATGACGGCCGCCCGGCTCCCGGGCGGTCGCCATAGTTACAGACCCGACACGCGCCGTACTATTACGGCGCATGTCGGGAAGGGGTTAAAGTCCATCCACTAAAGATCGGCAGCGCTCTGACCCCCGGGCCCCAGCCCATGTGACAGCAGATGACGCAGGTTTTAAACTGCATCTCTGCGGGGTCTCGGACCCCCACAGGTATCCGATTGGTGATGACCTATATACACACCTGACGTGACTTGCCATATCACCGGTCTCTTGGATTGATTTGTATATCTGACGCTCGCTGTTTTCTTGTATTTAGCCGCAGAAGCCGCCGTCTACAAAGTGTGGCTGCGAACCTCCGACTACTTGTATTCTATGTGGGTGCAAGACCTACGTGAAGACGCCGCATCCCAGCACCATGAGCGAGCGCCTAGCACTAGTAGAGCCCTGCTACCACCCCATCCTCTCCTTCCCCTATGGTAAGCGGACAGTGGACGGACTGTATCCTCTGCACTGTATGTAACACTACAACCCTACAGATCCTGGCCTGTCACTCACTCGGCTCATGTAACAAACAAGAGATGTCTAAGTGATACTTGTTCTGCTGAATGTTACGCTTTTGCTGGTGTGAATTGTCACCAAGGCTCTGCTCACATCTGCCTCCGGAGCCGCCATTGCAGGTTCTGTCTGCTGTATTGGTATTCCCAACAATAAAGTTATAGAGGACCTTTCATGGTCCGGGGCACAGGGAGCTCTATATACTGCTGGAAGCAGTATATAGAACTGCCTGTGCACCAAACCATGAAAGGTCCTTTATAAGTCACATCTGTGCTGGATTTCCTCGGGGTCCCCTCTGATTATTTGGGGGTCTGTTTGCTATATCGTGTCAGAGGTCACAGTCTCGTGTGCAGGTTTTGTCAGTAACTTTATGCAAACTCTACAACTGACTACCTGACACCTTTTATAGAGCGTCCGACATGGATGTGACCCTTACTCTGTGGTGGAGCCCACCAGCCCCCATTAGATAAGTCCGGGGTGACAGTAAAGTGGGCTTGGTGTATGATATTGGGGGCACTTAATGGTCAGACTCTTTGGGGTACGCTTGTCATAGACTTTACATAGCTGATAACCTATAATGCATTATGACCAGGGTGAGGGGCCGGCGGCCGCCCCTGTGTGTGCAGCCATTACATCTGCTTTCTGTCAGTACTGTCTGCATGTCGCCTGCCTCAGACCCGTTTCCTAACCCGCCGTCCTTTGGCTGTTTTTAGATACCCCCCTTAACTTGCACTTTGAAGCGTTGCTGAAAGAAGACAGGCAGTTCCGGTTCTCTCAAAAACTCAAAGCTCTTAAGTTTTCTCAGCTCAGCAAGAAATCCTCAGAAAAGTTGCGGAGAGACTGTCCTAGCCCCACGCCGGATTTCTCAGGCAGTAAGTGCCGCAGGAGCTGGAAAATTCCTCTCTACCTGCTGGCAACTCTCTATGGATACTTCCGACCCTTTAAGTGTCATTTGTTCCTCCTCTGAGACTTCTCTTTAGGCTCTGGTTATTACCCATAATGCCCTCTGCTATTTGTACATTACCAGGATACTACATAGAATGGTGTGTGGCTGTTTTCTAATCTTCGCCAGTCTTATGTGACTTGCTTGTCGCTCCCCCGTTCACCACTAGGGGGCACCAGTAACGTTCTCCCCTTTTGTGTAATAGGTAGCTATTATGGTAGAAGTGACCAAGAGAGGCTAAATCTACACCGCACCGAAACCTGGCAGAGGAACGTTAGGTTAACCCCGGACTCCGCAGCAGAGAGAATGAGAGCGCAGCTCCGTAGAACGCCTCCAAATCCATCACATTCAGGTGAGACGGCCGCCATCTTGTCATCACTCAACTTGCCGATACATGGTCAGACTATGTATGACCTGGCCCTATCAGAGGGGCCGATGTGAGCGTTACATCCTCTGTGTACACTACATAGAAGCTGTGCTGGATATTGTGATGGCTGCTGCAGTGTACAGCAGAGGGGACGCACTGGGTGTATACGGACGGCCTGTGCTAAGGTCAGGTGATCAATAACCCATAAAAGACCTAAACTAGGCCACATCCTTAAGAAACAGAGGTCCCCTCTCTATGATAGAAGGGACATGTGCTGTAGCGGGTCACAGCGCCACATGTTGTCTAGTGGCTGTGCTTGGTATTACAGCTCATGTGAGCAATGAACAGGACATCACTGGAAGGTGGCGCTCACCCAAACATGGCTGGCATCTTAAGTAGCGAGCTGAGGTTCCAGGTGTCAGACTTTGCTGATCTTATATTGGCTTGTCTGAAGGATTGGTCCTCCATATTGTAGTCCTGGGGGAAGCTTTCAGTGGGGGTGGTCTTCTTTAGAGACCTTTGCAGCAGTTTTGTGCTTGGTATGATCCCGCATGGCCTGTGTGATAGGAGGCAGGTAGGTCGAAATGTGCAGGTACGTCTCCTGACATGTACAATGGTGCCCGCTGAGAGCCGCTGGGTAGTGCCGTGTACGATTACTCTACATATAAAGATCAATCCCTTTATTCCGGGCCGCTGAGCTCTGTCTGGGTGTCGGCCATTCCTTCCCTGTACAGCAGCTCTGTAGGGTCAAGGAGTAAGACGGAGCCGCACAAGGAGCAGATGCTCACAGGACTGTCATATGAGGACGAACATCCCCGGGAAATGTTCCTGCTGGGATCCGTGCCAAGCCTTGAGTCCCTGGTGGGAGACGGTCACATGAGGGGCGGCTTATGTGTGCACTTCTTAGGGAGCCGGTCTGTATCGCAGGGGGCTGATCCTTAAATCTCGGCTCTTCTCCATACAGGTTATTATAATGAATTTTAGTTCTCATTAGTGACTGAGACCCGGCGCTCCTTGTAGACGTCTACACGAGCAGCAATGTCTTATCAGTAAATGCAGCCGCCACTCACTGTCCTGACATGAGGTCTTGGTACAGCGGTGTCTGCTGCAGACCTGTCTGTACGTCTGTCTGATACATAATCTGTCGTCTCAAGCCCTTCATCTAAATGTGTCATGTCTCCTTTTTGGCCGGCAGGGTCTCTGTTTCGAGAGGACAGGCAGTACAAAGGAATGGCGAACTCCAGCATACACATATCCAGCCCTGTTACTCCAAGACCAAGCAATGCGGCCCAGCAGCTTTCATCCCTCACAGATACCCCCTCATCAGCCAACTCAGCAGTAAGTGCGCGCGGAGGGGCCACGAAATAACCCGCTAAGTCTGATGCTGCAGGTCTGTCTGCTGGGACTCCTGGTAGTCACAAAATGGGGGTCCCTGGAGAGTGTCTGTGGTACTGACATGGCCGCAATCTTAACCAGCCACAGAGCAATGTATGGAGCTCGCATTACACGGACTCACTACTGCCCCCATCATGTGGAGATCTCTGGCTCGGTACACATACACACTACTGCCCCCATCATGTGGGGATCTCGGGCTCGGTACACATACACACTACTGCCCCCATCATGTGGGGATCTCGGGCTCAGTACACATACACACTACTGCCCCCATCATGTGGAGATCTCTGGCTCAGTACACATACACACTACTGCCCCCATCATGTGGAGATCTCTGGCTCGGTACACATACACACTACTGCCCCCATCATGTGGAGATCTCTGGCTCAGTACACATACACACTACTGCCCCCATCATGTGGGGATCTCGGGCTCGGTACACATACACACTACTGCCCCCATCATGTGGGGATCTCGGGCTCACTACACATACACACTACTGCCCCCATCATGTGGAGATCTCTGGCTCGGTACACATACACACTACTGCCCCCATCATGTGGGGATCTCGGGCTCAGTACACATACACACTACTGCCCCCATCATGTGGGGATCTCGGGCTCAGTACACATACACACTACTGCCCCCATCATGTGGAGATCTCTGGCTCGGTACACATACACACTACTGCCCCCATCATGTGGAGATCTCTGGCTCGGTACACATACACACTACTGCCCCCATCATGTGGGGATCTCGGGCTCCGTACACATACACACTACTGCCCCCATCATGTGGAGATCTCTGGCTCGGTACACATACACACTACTGCCCCATCATGTGGAGATCTCTGGCTCGGTACACATACACACTACTGCCCCCATCATGTGGGGATCTCGGGCTCCGTACACATACACACTACTGCCCCCATCATGTGGAGATCTCTGGCTCGGTACACATACACACTACTGCCCCCATCATGTGGGGATCTCGGGCTCCGTACACATACACACTACTGCCCCCATCATGTGGGGATCTCGGGCTCAGTACACAGACACACTACTGCTCCCATCATGTGGGGATCTCGGGCTCAGTACACATACACACTACTGCCCCCATCATGTGGGGATCTCGGGCTCAGTACACAGACACACTACACACTACTGCTCCCATCATGTGGGGATCCCAGGGAACCCCATTTTTATGATTGCTGGACAGATTCCTACTGTCCGACACCTAAGCAGCGATGATGGGAAAATATCCTTTTAAGGATAAGATCTCCTGTCCTGATTTTGTTTTTCCCCTTTCTCTGCTTTATAAGATCGGCATTTTCTATTCTGCATTTTGTGCGTTTTGTTTCAGGCTCTCAAGCGGAAAAGGTTTGAGAATTCGTACGACATCGATAACATTGTCATTCCAATGTCTATGGCGGCTGCGGCCCGTGTGGAGAAGATCCAGTATAAGGAGATCCTGACCCCTAGGTACGTGGCCCTGGCGGCGGGGGATGTGACGTTTATAGGGGTGTGCTATTGTAGTGTCGGCTCTGCAAGAACTTCTAGATTTGTTTTTTGAGTGAATATTAACTTATTAATTAATTTTATTTCTTTTTTTATGGCGACCAATTTAAACCCTGTGTCCTCTCCTCAGCTGGCGAGTGCTGGACCCCTCAGAACAGACCACCCTGGAAGAAGATCCACAGGTAAGTGTCTGTATACACCTTACATCATATAACCTTGTGTCCAGATTACAATAGAAGAGAACGCCTCTATAGATATCATCAATGTGTCATCATTGTATCCACTGCTGACAATAGATGATGTCACATCTTGGCTCCTCCCCTTCCCTGCACAGAGCATGCCCAGAATACTCTTCCATAGACCTCAGTGTGTTGTTTCCAGGCTATTGCTGCCTGTGGCCGTGAGACTGCTGTAAAGTAGATCACTGCCGTAAAGTACGTCACTTAACCCCTTCCCGACATGCGCCCTAATAGTACGGCGCATGTCGGGTCTGTAACTATGGCGACCGCCCGGGAGCCGGGCGGCCGCCATAGCCGCCGGGTGTCTACTGCTTTAAGCAGTAGACAACCGGCTCTAATGCCTCCGATCGGTCCCCGGACCGATCGGAGGCATTAACCCCTCCGGCGCCACGGTCAAAGGCACCGGAGGCGCCATTTTCCCATGCGCCGCCATTTTGCCTGGGATCGCCGGCTCCTGGAGCATGCTCCAGAGCCAACGTCACATTGCCATGACAGCCGGGAGCCTTTACAAGGCTCCCAGGCTTGTCTGCAAATTCTCTCTTTTGCAGGCTGGTGTATGCAGCCTGCAAAAGAGAGGATGATTTTTTGCATTGTAATGCATTGCATTAGTGATCAGACCCCCTGGGGTTCAACACCCCTAGAGGGTCTAATAAATGCAAAAAGAAAAGTAAAAAAAAAAAATATAAAAAAGTATTAAAAGTTCAAATCCCCCCCCTTTCCCTAGAACACATATAAAAGTAGTTAAAAACTGTGAAACACATACATGTTAGGTATCCCCGTGTCCGAAATCTCCCGCTCTACAAATCTATAAAAATATTTTTCCTGTTCGGTAAACGCCGTAGCGGGAAAAATAGTCGAAAGTGCCAAACCGCCATTTTTTCACTGTTTTGATTCTGATAAAAATTTGAATAAAAAGTGATCAAAGCAATAACATTTCCTGAAAATGGTAGAACTACAAAGTACACCCGGCCCCGCAAAAAAAGACGCCCTATACATCCCCGTACACGCACGTATAAAAAAGTTACGACTGTCAGAATATGGCGACTTTTAGAAAAAAAAATGTAACAGTTTTGGATTTTTTTTAAGGGGTCAAAATGTAAATAAAACCAAATAAATTTGGTATCCCTGGAATCGTAACGAAACACAGAATACAGGGGACATGTCATTGTGGCTGCACAGTGAACGCCGTAAAACCAAAGCCCGTAAGAAAGTCGCAGAAATGCATTTTTTCTTCAAATCCACCCCATTCAGAATATTTTCCCTGTTTCCCAGTACATTATATAGAATAATTAATGGTGGCATCATGAAGAAAAATTTGTCCCACAAAAATTAAGACCTCATATGACTCTGGGAGCGGAGAAATAAAAAAGTTATGGGGTTTAGAAGGAGGGGAGTCAAAAACGAAAATCAAAAAATGCCATCGGCGGGAAAGGGTTAAAGCTGTTAACAGCGGAGGAGGTCAGGGAAATCCTCGGGTCCTTCTGTTTGAGGGGCACTTTATTGGGCACAGGCGAGAAATGACCAGCACAAGACCCCTCTGATGTCCCTCTGGTATTTGTGGTTTGAGGAGGTTGATTTTTAACCCTACAATGGCTGACCTGCTCTCCGCACTTGTTGGTTACATTGTTGGTTTCCTGTTGGTTACATTGGGCGCTGTTCAGTCTGACGTTGATGCCTCTAATGTTTTGTCCGGTATTAGACTTCCCATCAGTCGTTCTCCCCACCATGGCCTGTATCTGTGGGGCAGAGCCCCCTCCTCCTCTGGCCTCCCCTTACTCACGTTGCCTGTTCTGTGTCTCTGCAGCTTGAGGACTTGTCTGATGATGCCTATCAGATCCGACACAGTGCGAACGAGGATCTGGAACGGTCCCGCTGGGATTCCTGGACTTCAGCTGCACCACAGAGGCGAGGGAGCAGGTACTTAAATATTTCATTGCATCAAGCACAGCCCATAAGCGGATACGACCGCTCGCTCTGCAGGTCACCTTCACTGTAGCCAGCGGCCTGTCACTTCCAGGCCTGTCATGGGTGACACTGCACAAACCCTGGTGTGTCCATTGCATTGTGCATTACAGGAGCAGAACGTCGCTGAGGTCCCTGTGACCCGGGAGCTCGGAGCAGCCCCATTATCCCTCATAAATCGGGGTGCGGCCTGTCTGCTAGTACAGAGGAGACTTAGGAAGTCTTTGATGGCCGTCGTCCCCACACACTGGCTTATTGGTCAGCTAGTTATGAGGGCTCAGCTTTAGTCAGTCCTGCACTCCCCTGTTGCAGACTACAGGAGGCCGCACGTCTCTTATAGTCCATGGGGAGAGGCCGAACGTTCCTGCTCACTGTGGACATTTACTACAGGGTGGAGGCAGTCCTACTTAAAGGGATTTTCTGGGATTTTTTTTCATTGGCCTTAGGATAGGTCAACTCCAGATCTGTGTTGCGTCCGATAGGGGGTCCCATTCAAGTTGAATGTGCAGATCTGCGATACCAAGCGCTGGATCAATGTATAGGCTTTGTGCACTATATGGCCGTACAGGGAGGTTAGTTCTGTAGGTTTCCAGGGCCCTCAGTTGTCCATCTTGGAGACGCTTTATAACAATGGTTCCTCAATCTTTCTTATGGATGGCATTTTACTGAAATTTTATATATCTTTATTAGATCCTCCAACAAATCTGATGGTCGCTGGACACCCCAACCCTCATCCAATAGCCAAGGGTCTTTCAATCAGCCGGCCTCTCCGGACATTGGATTCCACAGCCTTAATGATGTCCCGCTATCCCTGTCATCTGCTGCACCAGACACGCCAGAGCCTTACAGCAATGTCCAATGCCTCTCTATCCACAGCCGCACCCGGGGCCTCTCCTGGAGTGAAGACACCAGATCTTCCACCCCTGAGGTCCCAGATGAAGAAGAACAGGTTCGTTTTTGTTTTAACCCATTACTGACTACAACTTGTCCTGCAAAAAAAACAACAAATCCTCAAATAGTCACAATCAAAAAAATAAACTTATGGCTTTAAAGACCAAACCGGATTAGCGATCACTTATCGACAGGTTAGCTCAGCAGTGTGTGATCTGTGCGGGTCCCAGACACAGGCCCCGCACAGATCAGATGTTGCAGCAGCTGCTAGTGGATGGGGAGGGTCTGCAATACCGGTTGTTCCAGGGAACGTCAGCGCCCCTCCACATCCACTAGTGGCTTTCAGGACCCAGAGGCTGTTACAAGAGCTGATCTGTGCAGGGTCTGGGTGATGGACCCAAACAGATCACATGCCTTGGGGGTAGTTTGGGTGGAGGCTACGGGAGAGTCGGGGAGATGCTGGGGAGGGAGAGACGGGGGGGCCCTGCGAGGTTGGGGTCGCCACAGGGGTGCTGCGGTGGTAGGGGGCACAGCCCATGCAAGACAGAGGGAGGACAGGGGTGCCAGGGCGGGAAGGGGCATCAGCCCAGGAATCGAAGGGGAGGGTGGGGTAATGGGGGCCGGGGGCGCGCAGGGGTAGGCACGTGTGCGCACTGCGAATCAGAAGCGACAGCGATTACATATAAGCGGCTCAGCGTCACCGCCAATCCGCAGACGAAGTTGCGGTTAGATGCTAGTTCACCATATATAGGTAGTAACGCTCTTTTCTTCTTTCTGCAGACTGTTGCACCGTGGGAGCCTCGCTCATTTCCGCTCACAGACCGAGACTCTCACACTCTCCAGACCCTGCCGGTATCCGCACCGAGCAGAGGCAGGATCAAGCCAGACGTCCTATGTAACGCAGGGAGCAAGTCTGTCCCCCAGACTGAGAGCATAGACTCTGGCATGGCAACAGAAAACCTCGCTCCCGCCTCCAAAGATCCCCCTTTACCCAATAGCATTTCAGTAGTTCGGTTTCGTGCCCACAGCGGTGAAAAAATTGCAAGCCTGGAATATTTTCCTGCCAGGCCGGTGAACAAGAGATGAAAGCGCCGCCTCTTGACAAGATGAGTACGACCAGAGAATGCAAACCCCATATACTTTATTTCAGTACCAAGTGCTTGGCTGACTTGCAGGCCCGAGCAGAGACGTAGGAGCCACCAGTAATGGTCAGGGGGTCCTGGGCTCAGCAGCACGCTGAAGTAAAAGGCCTATGATGAGGTTACAGCGCAACGGCGACCGGCCCAACCTCAAGTACTGGACCGCGGGAAAGTCTCCAGATGTGGATGACGCCAATTTCCTGCGGCTTCCTGAGGTGCGCGAGGCAGTGTAGGTACAAGGAGCAGGCTGACATAGGCAGAGGAAAGGGGGAGGTCACGGGGGGGGCGAGGATCAGGTTTATACCCTTGGCTGCCATAAGGAGGCGCTTCAGCTATTGGAGGCCCCTCCGGCGGTCAGATGCCCCTCCGGTGTTGGGGTCCATCACTAGATGTTAGTTCTATTCTTCATCACTGTGTAACGTTACAGCAGGAGACGCAGCTTCTCCCCGTGTCCGGCGCCACATTCACAAAACACAGCACCGAGAGCGATGACAAGAAGAGAAAGCTGCGACGCGACCGGACCGAGGTTCCTCTCCCTCCGACCTATCCCTGGGAACAAAATGGTGTAATTATTGAATGAGTGGGAAGAATTGACTCCTGTCCGAGGATAGCCGGGTGTATATGGATATATGGAGGTAGATTAAAGTAATAATAAATTCTAAATCCTATTACTCCACGTTGTCCTGTGGTCTTACTAAAGTTTTGATTTTGTTATAAGAAGGAATTCTCTCTGATGTGTGGCTATGTGAGGAGAAATTCTATATATATCTACTGTAAGGGGGACGACTAAGTACAAAGGAGAGACTATTGGGAGCGCAATCTGCTCTGAGTATCGCCACACTGAAGTCCAGATTAATAAAGTTGTCTTTTCCTTCCCATAAGCCGGGCTCAGAGAAGCTCACCCCGCAGACAGCTTGTGTGTTCTGTTTAATGGTAACAATACGGCAGTATATAACACATGGCAGAGACAAGGAAGGTTGGATCTGCATAATTAGCATAACGTGATTGGTGGAGAAGTTGTAACAGTAGCCCTGAGGCATGTCTATTGGATAAGAAACTGGAGAGAGGTCACCCCCCCCCCCCCCCCCCGAGGGCTGAGGTGGGGGGTTGTGAGTTTACTAAACAAAGGTGAGTTATAAAAGACCACCGCATGGACTCCAAATCCAAAATGGTGGTTGTGGGCACATGTCAAATACAAAATGGAGGTTACACAAGCTGACGTCCTCCATATAACCCATACTCGGGGGACATTAGGAGCTGCTGCTCACATCCTGAGGACTCTCCTGGAGACTTCACCTCATTCCCCATAAATAGGTTATAGCAGTTACAGACCAAGGAACCTTCACGGACAGGTCTGTGTGCGCCCAACCCCCATTACAGGCTGCAAACCGACTGTCAGGGGTTTCTTTACAAACCAGGATATAAACTTTATATTCACATGGATGCGAAGGCAGAGCGGTGATATTTAGGATATTCCCATAACCCATCCACCTAATCCCTTACATCAATTGGCAGTGTAGCAAGAGTACATGTTCTTATAGTGAGGTCAGACACCCCTCGGTATGTGTTCGCCGTCTTTCGGACCCCTCTCATTTCCTCGTCCTGTCTTCCATCATGTTCTTCTTTTAGTGGGGTCAGACTCCCCTTGGTACGTGCTCACTGGACTGCGCCATGTCTGTGATGTTATTACATTAGTGGTCTTTACTGAGCCTTGGAGAACCCCAGAGAGATTACAGGAAGACTCCCCAATCCTCCACATATAATACTGAGGGTTGTAGTACATGGGGGGAGGGGGATTATTCTATAGATGGGGGGAGGGGTTTTGATTCTGCTTTGAGCACTTGGAACCCCCTTTATAATCTCCACATGCTCTCTGTCTCCACCAGCTGGCCTGAGGGGGTGCCGTTACCCCTATGTGATGCCTTACTCTATGACAGGAGGAATAGCAGTCACTGATTGGTCAGATGGCTTGTCAGTCACAGCAGTCGCACCAATCACCACTTACATTTCCCTTTCCTAGCGTTGATTGGTGTAAATCCAGTGACTGACAGTCTTTCTAACCAATCAGTGCTTGTAGTTACTAAGGGGCGTGACAATGGTGGAGCAGGAGTCCTGAGACTGACAGGTCTACTAACCAATCAGCACCTGCCTTTGTCTTATAGTACAGGGAAGCGCTGATTGGGCACAGCACCACTGACTGACTAGTCTACTAACCAATCAGAGCCTGAGATTCCCATATAGGTAAGAGACAAGCATTGATTGGTAGAGTGGTAATGACTGACGTGTACTAACCAATCAGTGATAGAGGAGGAGAAACCTCCTGTGACTGACAGGTCGTCTAACCAATCAGTGATAGAGGAGGAGAAACCTTCTGTGACTGACAGGTCATCTAACCAATCAGCGTCGTCCTTTACTGACAGGAAAATACTGACTGTATCATGCGGTTTCTGTGGTTACTACCAGAGCTGCTGTGTGTGTATACAGCCCAGTGATGTCCCCGGAGGGATCAGGTGAGGTGAACGCAGACTCCACCTACTGTATACACAGGCTCCACCTACTGTATACACAGACTACAGCTACTGTATACACAGACTACAGCTACAGGGCGAGGAAGAGGCAGCAGTCTCCATAGCACCATCAGACTCCACTCATCTTTCTGAGGTCTTTTGGAAAGTGAAAGCTGCCAAATGATTGGTTGCTTTGGAGACTTCACTACTGTTAGTAAATGTCCAATCCCTGAAGTGGCCCCAGATGATGGAGGGAGCCCTGCTGCTCCGGGACGCTGCCACGCCTGTCTGTGGCCCCGTGGGCTGCCTGTGAGGGTTCCCTTTATATAAGCCACACCCCATGGAAAGGCCACATAGCAGGAAGATACCCTTGTAGATACCAGGAGCCCCCAGAGACCCCCAGAAATCACTCAAAACACAGCCAAAGGTATATGGGTGCATTTATTAACCCGTTAGTGCTATTAACAGACATTTAAAAGAAAAAAAACAATTTTGCCCTGAAAAGACTTCCCCATACATCAAAACAGAAGCGCAACGGACGGGGTATTCCTACCCCTGCCTGCAATCAGGACAGGTGGAACTTTTGCTTAACCCCTTAGCGACCTTTGACATACTATTACCTCATGGGCGCTAGGTACTTAGCGCACCATGAGGTAATAGTACGTCATGGTAATTCCGCCCGCTCACTAGCTGAGCAGGCAGAAGCGGGTGATAGTTGTTACTGACAGCTATCACCCTTTTCCTTAACCTCCGATCGATGCTTTTATCGATCGGAGATTTTAACCCTTTGATTGCGGTGGTCAAACATGACCACCGCAAACAAAGGGTTTCGCGGTGTTTTCCAACCCCCCGCGGCGAGATCGGGGGGTTCCGGTATCTGTAATATGCAGCCTGGGGTCTGGTTAGGGACCCCAGCCTATCCGGAGCCCCCACTTACCTGTTCATCTTGCCGGCGTCTTCTGGAAGTGAGTCTGTGCCGTCCGCACAGCTCACTTCCTGTTTGCAGAGTGAGACGTGCAGCCTGTGTCTCACTCTGTATGAAAGAGGATTAGTGATGAAATCATCACTAATCCAAGTGTCCCATAGGGACACATGAAAAAGTAAAAAAAAAAAAGTGGAAAAAAAAAGTGTTTTAAAACAATTAATAAAGTTATAAAGCCCCAAAAATCCCTTTTTTCTATAGAAAATGAATTATATATATATATATATATATATATATATATATATAAAAAAAAAAAAAATAATAAAAACAACACATATTTGGTATCGCAGCGTCCATAATCTGTACAATAAAACTGTAACAATATTTAATGTACACGGTGAATGACGGAAAAAAAAAAAAAAAAAACGGAAAAAACCCACCGGAAGTAGTGATTTTTCGCCATCTCACCTTACAAAATGTGCTATAAAAAGTGATCAAAAAGTCAAATGCACCCCACAATAGTACCAATAAAAAGCACACATTGTCCCACAAAAAATAAGCCCCCAACCAACACTGTCAACCAAAAAATAAAAATGTTACGCCTCTCAGAAGATGGCGATGCAAAAATCACTGATTTATGTCCCCAAATGTGTTTTTGTTCTGCAGAATTAGTATTGCATAAAAAAATAATATAAATGAGATATCGCCGTAACTGTAGCGACCCGCAGAATGAAGGACACATGTTACATATACTGTACACTGCACACTGTAACCGTACCGACCCGCAGAATAAAGGTCACATGTTACATATACTGTACACTGCACGCCGTAACCGTACCGACCCGCAGAATAAAGGTCACATGTTACCTATACTGTACACTGCACGCCGTAACCGTACCGACCCGCAGAATAAAGGTCACATGTTACTTATACTGTACACTGCACGCCGTAACCGTACCGACCCGCAGAATAAAGGGAACGTTACTTATACTGTACACTGCACACCGTAACCGTACCGACCCGCAGAATAAAGGTAACATGTTACTTATACTGTATACTGCACGCCGTAACCGTACCGACCCGCAGAATAAAAGGTAACATGTTACTTATACTGTAAACTGCACGCCGTAACCGTACCGACCTGCAGAATAACGGTCACATGTTACTTATACTGTAAACTGCACGCCGTAACCATACCGACCCGCAGAATAAAGGTAACGTTACTTATACTGTACACTGCACGCCGTAACCGTACCGACCTGCAGAATAACGGTCACATGTTACTTATACTGTAAACTGCACGCCGTAACCGTACCGACCCGCAGAATAAAGGTAACATGTTACCTATACTGTACACTGCACGCTGTAACCGTACCGACCCGCAGAATAAAGGTCACATGTTACCTATACTGTACACTGCACGCTGTAACCGTACCGACCCGCAGAATAAAGGTCACATGTTACTTATACTGTACACTGCACGCCGTAACCGTACCGACCCGCAGAATAAAGGGAACGTTACTTATACTGTACACTGCACACCGTAACCGTACCGACCCGCAGAATAAAGGTAACATGTTACTTATACTGTATACTGCACGCCGTAACCGTACCGACCCGCAGAATAAAGGTAACATGTTACTTATACTGTATGCTGCACGCCATAACCGTACCGACCTGCAGAATAACGGTCACATGTTACTTACACTGTACACTGCACGCTGTAACCGTACTGACCCGCAGAATAAAGGTAACGTTACTTATACTGTACACTGCACGCCGTAACCATACCGACCTGCAGAATAACGGTCACATGTTACTTATACTGTAAACTGCACGCCGTAACCGTACCGACCCGCAGAATAAAGGTAACATGTTACTTATACTGTACACTGCACGCCGTAACCGTACCGACCTGCAGAATAACGGTCACATGTTACTTATACTGTAAACTGCACGCCGTAACCGTACCAACCCGCAGAATAAAGGTCACATGTTACTTATACTGTATACTGCACGCCGCAACCGTACCGACCCGCAGAATAAAGGTCACATGTTACTTATACTGTATGCTGCACGCTGTAACCGTACCGACCCGCAGAATAAAGGTCACATGTTACTTATACTGTACACTGCACGCCGTAACCGTACCGACCTGCAGAATAAAGGGAACATGTTACTTATACTGTACACTGCACGCCGTAACCGTACCGACCCGCAGAATAAAGGGAACATGTTACTTATACTGTACACTGCACGCCGTAACCGTACCTACCTGCAGAATAACGGTCACATGTTACTTATACTGTACACTGCACGCTGTAACCGTACCGACCCACAGAGTAAAGGTAACGTTACTTATACTGTACACTGCACGCCGTAACCGTACCGACCCGTAGAATAACGGTCACATGTTACTTATACTGTACACTGCACGCCGTAACCGTACTGACCCGCAGAATAAAGGTCACATGTTACTTATACTGTACACTGCATGCCGTAACCGTACCGACCCACAGAATAAAGATAATATGTTACTTATACTGTACGCTGCATGGCGAAAAATTTAAAAGGTAAAACGCAATACCGGAATTGATTTTTTTTTTTTAAATCCAGAAAAAAAGAGTTAATAAAATGTATTCAGTAAGTTGTAGGCACCCCAAGATGGTGTCATTACAAAATACATCGCATCCCGCAAACAACAAGCCCTTATATGGCCACGTCACCTGAAAAATAAAGAAAATATAACATCTAGCAATGTGAGGACAAAAGCCCGCAAAAATCGCCGAATTATTAGAACACAACTGGCTGCGTCAGGTAGAGAATAGTAGAGCTGTGCGAGCGGATATCAGCGGACACCCCAGATTTACAGCTTATGAGCGAAAAGACACCAGAAGTGACCCCCAAAGTGACCCCCAGAGTGACTCCCCCAAACATAGGAGCTACTGGGACATAGTAAGGAATTTGGTGTTCCCAATGTTCTCCGCACCGCTTATATATTCCCTCTTCGCCATCCACAGTGCAGTCATGTCCGGGATACTAATACTCACTACACCCCCTGATAAATTTTTTGAGGGGTGCAGTTTTCAAACTGGGGTCACTCCTTTGGGGAATCCACTTTTCCGGTACCTTACAGGCTCTACAAACATGACATGGCGTCCAGATACCAAACATCTGAATCTGTACTCCAAAAGCCGCATCGCGCTCCTTCCCTTCTGCGCCCTGCTGTGTGCCCAAACTGCAGTTTATGCCACATGTATGACACTGGTGTACCCGGGATAATGTACGTAATGTCATATGTGGTATAAACTGATATTAGGGCACATGTATGACACTGGTGTACCCGGGATAACATATGTAATGTGATATGTGGGTATAAACTGATATTGGGGCACAGCCAGATACAGAAGGAAAGAAGGGTTATTTGGTTTTTGGAGCAGACTTAGACGGTTTGGTTTTTGGATGCCATGACCCTTTTGCAGAGACCCTAAAATTGCCCCTACAGAATGGGGTCACTTCTTGGGGAATTCCAGTTTACTGGCACCTCCAGGGCTCTGCAAAAACAACATGGCGCCCAGAAAATCCCTCTAAATCTGTACCCCAAAAGCTAAAAAGCGCAGTGCTCCTTCCCTTCTGAGCCCTGCTGTGTGCCCAAGCAGCAGTTTATACCCACATATATAATTTTTTGCCCCTCAGGATGGCCCATTTAATAGTTTTAGGAGTGCAGGTCTCTGACAACACAAAGTAGGTGCAAAGTATAGGGCACCAAAATGGCATATTTCTTTAAAAATTTCAATTTTCAATTTTTGGGAAGCATTTTTAGTCTCAAAATCATAATACCCCTTGATACATTCCTTGATAGGTGTAGTTTCTAAAATGGGGTCACATTTGAGGGGTTTCCATTGTATTGATACTTTAGGGGCTCAGCAAATGCGACATGGCACCTGAAAACTATTCCAGCAACATCTGCCCACCAAAAACCAAATAGCGCTCTTTCCATTCTGAGCCCCCCCATGTCCCCATACAGCAGATTATGGCCACATATGGGGTATTGCCGTGTTCAGGAGAAATTGTGTAACAAACTGGGGGGGGATTTTAATTCTTTAACTACTTGTAAAAATTTTAAATATGGCGCTAAATGGACGATTAATTGGAAAAAAAAAGTAATTTTTCATTTTTACGTCCCAATGTTAATAAGATCTGTGAAACAGCTGTGAGGCCAAAATGCTCACTCTACCCCTAGATAAATTCTATGAGGGGTGTAGTTTCCAAAATGGGGTCACTTTTAGGGGGTTTCCATGGTATTGGTACTCTAGGGGCTCAGCAAATTCAAAATGACACCTGAAAAATATTCCAGCAAAATCTGCCCTCCAAAAGCCAAATGGCGCTCTTTCCATTCTGAGCCCCCCCATGTCCCCATACAGCAGATTATGGCCACATATGGGGTATTGCCGTGTTCAGGAGAAATTGTGTAACAAACTGGGGGGGAAGTCTTTTTCTCCTTTAACCCCTTGTGAAAATGAACACTTTGCGAAGAAAGTGACATTTTAGTCATTTTTCATTTACACATTCCAATGTTAACAAAATCTGTGAAACAGCTGTAAGGTCAAAATGCTGACTATACCCCTTGATGAATTCTGTGAGGGGTGTAGTTTCTAAAATGGGGTCACTTTTGGGGGGTTTCCATTGTTTTGGTACTCTAGGGGCTCTGCAAATGAGACATGGCGCATTAAAACTATTCCAGTAAAATCTGCTGTTCAAACACCGTGCGTTGCTCCTTCCCTTCCGTGCGCTGCCGTATGCCCAAAAATCAGTTTACACCCACATGTGGGGTATTTCTGTGCACGGGAGAAATTGCACAATAAACTGTTAATGTAAGTGCAGTTGGGAGGGGGAAGGTTCCCCTCCCGTTTTAGCAGTTCATAATCAATATCACGCGGTTTTGTTTAAGTGGGTGTTGGAATGCTCCCCCAGTTAGGTTAGGGGGTGGAGCCTCCGGATCTCCTCCCCGTGGGGGGAGGTATTTAGACCCACTCTGTCCAGAGCCTGATGCTGTTCAGGCTTCTGGCTTTAGCGGCAGATTGTTACAAGTGTGTGTGAAGGAACTTGTGATATTGCTGAAGGTAGTGGAGTCAGCTGAGAGTCCCTAGTAAGGGGGTGCGGTAAGACGTAATAACTGATGTTATCTTCTTTTAGATGTCTTCTTCAACTTCGGCCTCGGAAGGACGAAGAAGAAAATCTGCGTCTAGGCGCAGACGCTTACCTTGCAAGGATTGCAGGACCCCCTTGCCGGACGACTATGAGTTTTCCCGGTGTCGTCAGTGCCGAGGATCCCAGCCGGTGGACTCCCAGATTGGCGAGGCAATGTCATGGGTCAAAGATTTTGTAAGGGACTCTATGCGGGAGATGAAGGAGTCTATCTCCCACCTGACCAAACGACCTCGCCTGGAGCCTCCCTCTAACCCCTTCCCATTGGAAGAAGAGTTCCACGTTCTAGATGAGATTTCCTCAGATGAAGATTCGGATATCGCAGGGCCTTCTTTCACACTGGAAAAGATGCCAAAATTGATGAAGTTGGTCCGACCGGATAGGGGTGAGGAGGGGGACCAAAGAGGTCCAAGGTCTTTCAACGTAGAACCCGCTGTCTGGATGTATGAATGTATGGAAACAGAATGGAAGAAGCCAGAAAGATCTTTTCAGATCTCTAAGAAATTCCATGCACTCTTCCCAGTGGAAGACTCTGAATTTGATCGTTGGGGCCCTCTCCCAAGAGTCGATATGGCCGTCTCCAAATTATGAAGGCGCACGGTGGTGCCATCAGAAGATTGCTCAAATCTCCAGGATGCGATGGATAGGCGCGCGAATTTATACTGCGGCATCTGCACAAGCCTCTGTGGGGATTTCAACAGGGGAAGTCGTTCAGTTCCTGCGAGGTAATATATCTATTCTGCGTAGAGATATCGATGCAAGCGTTCCCCGTGATGATCTTCTGGCGTTCTTAATCCTCCACATCCGTGGCAGTGGATTTTTTGGCAGAAGCAGCGTTGTATCAAGTGAAAATTGCGGCGAAGGCCATGGCATTAGCTACGGCTGCAAGACGCCCTCTGTGGTTTAAGCCCTGGAGGGCAGATAATACGTCCAAGTACAAATTGTGCGCACTTCCATTTGAGCCGGGCAGGCTCTTTGGGAAAGAGTTGGATACCATTATGGAGGGGTTAGCGGATCGTAAGGGGAAGAGTCTTCCCAGAGCTCTAGAGGGAGGTCTGGTCCGTCATACAGAGGGAGAGGATTTTCCAGAGCATACGGATCAAGAGGTTCCTGTCAAAGGCGCCCTGGAGCTCAGGGCAGAGAAACAAGTCGACGCATCACCCGGGAGCCTCAGAAGAAGAAAACTACCTTCTGACGCCTACTCCCCCTACCCCCTCCCCCTGTATCTGCTCCGCTTTTGCCAGTGGGTGGTCGGCTTTCCCACATCTCGGCGGCGTGGAGCCGTCACATTCAGGACCCATGGGTCTTCCAGCTCGTGTATTCGGGCTTCAAAATAAAGTTCACGTCTCACCCACCCGACAAGTTTGTGAAAACCCGCGTCTTATTTGGTCAAAGCAGGTCCTTCTGGAGAACGCCGTTCAGGAATACCTGGACAAAGGCGCTCTAGAGCCAGTGCCTCTGGCAGAGCAATCGACCGGAGTATACTCTTCAGTGTTTTTGGTACCCAAAACATCGGGAGGCTGGAGAATGGTGGTCGACTTAAGATCTCTCAACCAGTATGTCCTCAAGACCCATTTCCGGATGGAAACTATCAGGTCAGTGATACCTTTTCTGCACCGAGGAGACAGGTTTGTCACCCTAGATTTAAGGGACGCGTATTTACACATCCCGATTTTTCCGCCACACAGAAGGTTCTTGAGGATTGGGGTTGTGCTGAACGGTACTCTGTGTCATCCACAGTTCACAGCTCTTTCATTCGGAATATCCTCGGCACCCCACACCTTTACAAAGGTCGTGGCCCCGGTCGTTGTAGCTCTTCAGGTCCAAGGTATATTCATCGTACCGTACCTAGACGATTGGCTGTTAAAGGCCCACTCAACCGAGGTTCTTGCGGCCCACCTAAGGATCACTATCACCTTTCTAGAAGAGTTAGGCTGGCTGATCAATTGGCAAAAGTCAGCGGTTGTCCCCAACACCAGAATCCAGTTCTTAGGGTTCATTGTGGACTCTCAGAGGATGGAGATATCTCTTCCTCACAATCGGAACGAGAAGATTTGTCAGGCGGTGCAACATCTGGCGGTTACGTGGGAGGTTCAGGTAAGAACCGCAATGAAGGTCCTAGGTTTGATGTCAGCAGCTGCGGATGCAGTTCCATGGGCACTATGGCATATGCGACCACTACAGAGCGAGATCCTCAAGGTATGGAGCCGCAGCCCCTCAGGGCTGAAGAAGCCTATCCAGTTGTCCATCAGTACCCGTAGATCACTGCGATGGTGGTCCCTATTGAAGAGTGGGATCTCCACTTCCAGCCCGACTGGACCCTGTTGACGACAGATGCCTCCCTTCATGGCTGGGGAGCGCATCTGGGGGAGACCCTGGCACAAGGGACATGGAGCCGCCTGGGGACTGCTCAGTCATCAAATTGGCGCGAGTTAGGTGCAGTTTACCGAGTCCTGCTATACTTCGCCCAGGATCTACGTGGCAAGGCGGTCAGAGTCAGGACGGACAACGTTACGATGGTCCTCTATTTGAACAAGCAGGGAGGGACGAGGTCTCCTCCCTCCTCAAGCTAACAGATCGGGGTGTAGTGCCCTTATGCGTCACGGCGCAGGCTTCTGGTCACATGACGTCCCTGATGTCATTGAAGATAGCCGATAGCAGGGAGCGCAGGGTAGGTAAGTAACAGTGTTTTTGTTTGTATTCCCCTCTCGGTCTCCGATTATTATACTCTGGGGTCTGAAAAGACCCCAGAGTATAATAATTGTTAATGGGTGTCCACAATGGAGCATAATACTGAGTGATGGGGCCACTATGGGGCATTATACTGGATGATGGGGCCACTATGGGGCATAATCCTGGGTGATGGGGCCACTATGGGGCATAATACTGGGTGATGGGGCATAATACTGGGTGATGGGGCCACTATGGGGCATAATACTGAGTGATGGGGCATAATACTGGGTGATGGGGCATAATACTGGGTGATGGGGCCACTATGGGGCATAATACTGGGTGATGGGGCCACTATGGGGCATAATAGTGCGCGCAGGAATGCGGGGGGGAAGGAGGTTGGTCGGGGTCTTCGGTGGGGGAGGGGGCATGTCAAAGGTTCACCATGGGGCCCCGCCATTCCTAGTTATGCCACTGAATGGCACCTAATGATGATGTAAGCGAGGTGGGCACTGCTGCTCCATTATCCTCAATGGGAGGGTTTTCTATTACTAGACATCCACATTGCATACTTACTATTACTAAGAGAGAAACCTTACAGTGAAAGTAATGGAGTGGCCGCCTGTCTTACATCATTAGATGGGATCCGGTGCTTTGCCTAAAAACTAAATACAACAAAGCTCTAAATAAATTATAGTAAATTTTTTTCAATTTTTTTATTGAGATTAAAAACATACATCTATATACTTAACAAGTGCTGTGACTGAATAGTAAGAAAATAAATTGCAATAAACCCATTATAATGACACACTTTATTAAAAAACTGTTATAAACCACAGCGAGTCACAAAGCGAGTCACATAGCGAGTAACAAAGAGAGTCACATGATGCAAAGAAAAATGGTTGGTTATAATAAAAAGAACATAAAAATATTTTATATAACCAGATTGTTATATGGGGTCTGAGTATATTTAGTTTTGCCCTTGTATAAATGCAGCAGTCCTTGAGTAGGCCTTACCCACCGCCATTGGTGGCTCCTCCTATAGGGCTCTCTGAGCTCTGCAGATATTGTCTTGTTAGCAGCGGCCCTTACACTTTCATACACGTGACGTCACATTATTACTCTTTTATCCTTTTCTATCGGCCACTTAGTTTTTGCCGTATCCTAAAATGGTTATACCATGAAAAAGATGTAACCTCTCTCCTATAAATTGGTGATTGGTGGGGGCCTGACCCCTGAGACCACTCCGATCCTGAGCATGTGGGGTGTTTTATAACCATAGAAAAGCTCACAGCTGACGATGTTTCCCCACCGATCAGCAATTTGTCCTATGGATAGAGGATACATTTTTTTCGTAGCATAACCCCTTCAGGATAAAACAATTTTTGCATCGTCATAACATACAGAAAACTATCCTGCACAGCTTTCATTCTGTTTTCTGCTCCTGGGCAGCGAAAGCTGCGCTGTGATTGGGAAAGAAAGACCCCTTTTTGTAGCCTATACAGAGGACCGCTCACCACTTCCACCAACTCTTACTCTTTCCTTCTTTTAACAGCCACCCAATGGAGTTTTTTCTCTAGACCCCACCATTCCTGAGACAACATTTCTATTAGTATCAGCACAATTACGCTCTCTGCTGTCACGTGGGTGGTCCCTGTCTTCCTGCTCCAGCCTAGGACCGCCCGTCTGACAGTAGAGAGCATAGTCTAGCTGAAACTAACAGCATTGATTGATCAGGATTGGTGGGGCTAGAGACAAAATTCAAACTGATTCTGGGAGTTTAACCCCTTAGATGCCATAGTCAATAGCACCCGCATCCAATGGGTCTTGGAGGAAGGAGGCTCCGTCTTAGAGGCGTCAGAACCCCTGCAATCTTGACCCATGCCTTTACGCCTAATGAGGGCCCCCCCAGGGCTGTCTATGGAAATTCTTATTAGGCCTTTCAGAATGCCTGGCCCAAAATGACAGCTATTATAACGCATTTCACATAGATAGTACAATGCCTAGCAAATAGAAGATCGCAAATTACAGTCACTTAGTGGGATCAAAATAATATAATAAAGCTTAAAAGAAAACATAGTAAAAAAAAACAAAACAAAAACACATTAACACATTAATCCCCGTCTCAAAGTGTTTCACAAATAAAAACAAACAAACCATAACCCGCATATTGGGTATTACAATATGACATAACAAAGACAATGGTAAAATTGCTGGGGTTTTTTCTATTGCTTATCAGAAAGAGTTAATAAAAGTGAAATCAATGAGTGCCATTATACACAACCGCTGGTCCCGCAAAAAAACCGTGCCCTCATACATTGTAAAAATACAAAGAAGCCGTACAGCTCAGCATGTGACAATGGGAAAAAAATCAAAAAAAGGTTTGGTGTATAAGGCCTAAAACAGGCCAGTCACTAAAGGGTTAAGCGATGCCTATCAGCAGTAGTCTGTAGACTGGGCTGTGGGTTATGTAAGTGTGTAGTGGCGTGATGGCCCATTTAACCGTTTAAAGAGGGGCTTTCATGTCCTCGGACACGTGGTTTTATATACCGCTAAAAAGCCGACTGCGCTGAATTCGGCACACTGTCAGCTATTCCATTATGTGCCCCGGGGCTGGAGATATCGGTGCCGTTACACAGCTCGGCTGTGAGGAACACCCCTCCTGACATTACTGTCCATAGCTCTGCACTGTCAGAGGGGGGCGCTCCTTACCGGCCAGCCATGACGCTAAACTGTGAGGAATGTCCCCCCAGTACTAGTCTATGGAGGAGTACTGTCAGGAGGAGGGGGACGTTCCTCACAACCCAGCTAGACTGTCGCGAACGCCCCTTCTGACAGTGAAGAGATATCAGTAACGGCACCAATATCTCTAGTCCTGGGGCACAGAACAGGAAGGCCAACAATGTGCTGAATTCAGCGGTATATAAGACCACACGTGCCCGAGGACATGAAAGGTCCTCATCTTAATCCATATGTCAGCGGCAAAAAGTCATATTCCCGGAAGTGGTTTCAGCGCTCACCATCACATCTTCCATCTTATTACATATTAAAGGTTTTCTTGAGACTCTCTTTGGCCATCTCCTTGGTCAGCTCCTTCCATTCCTTCGGGTAGTCGGCTGGTTTTGCATTATACACGTTGGCAAATTGCTCATTGAATTCTTTAAGAACAAATTTCCAGTAATCCGAGGCTTCGATGGTGGGATCAGGCTGAATTCTCCAGTCAGGATAAATATCTTTGTATTTCTTGAAGGAATAAGGTTTTCCATTTGTATCTTTATTCTTAAATGTATAGTTTCCGCTGACACAGGTGGTACATATATCATGACAAAGAATCGATGACTTCTCAAACATGTATGTTCCTAATCCTTGGGGTCGATGGACGGAGGCAAAATGTTGTTTGTGGTCTTCCCCTCCGGCTTCACAAGGGACCCTGCAGAATGGACACTGCTTCCCGCATCCAAAAACCTTCTTAAACAATTCATCCTGAGGTTTCACCGCTACTCTGGGAAGGATTCCATCTCTACCTAGAGCTTCTAATTCCGATCGGATTTCTTCTTTTGTGTCTGTCAGAAAGTCGTTCAGATTTTTTATAAATTCCTTTGTGTTTGCCGAATTTCTGAAAATAATTGCTTTTAGTTTTTCATGGGGAAAAACCAGATCGCTGCTCAAATTCTTCTGGAAATTAGCAAGAAAATGTTCCACATCCGTTGACTGATCCCACATCTCAGGATTGTTGAGCAGATCTCGGATCTTCTCTGTGATACCCGACAGGATTTTGCTTTCTATGGTGCTGAAGTTTTTGTATTCCCCTTTAATGTATTTCAATATCCAGTTTTTTACAAAACCTTTATAGTCTGTTGAATATTCCACATATTTCCCACAATCACTTCCCTCCAGAAGATCTAGAAGAACAGAGTACTGGAAGAAAGTCCGAGAGGTGTATGTTGCGGATCCTTCAGACCTTATGATGTCATCGACGAGTTCAATGCCTAGATTTCGAAGGATGTGATCAATGATCGCTGGTTTTAGACACGTATGGCAAACGCGTTTAGCGAGATTCTGGCTTTCATTCTTCTCTTGGACTACATTCATGAAGGTATTGAAGTATTCACATTTCAAGGTCTCCAGCTGTAAATAAGAGTCATTCTTCTTTACGAAGTTATTGTGCATCTCCTGGAAATCGGTGACCACATGTCCTAGTATTTTTAATTTGATTTCTAGCTCCAGTTCAGCCGGGACGTTGCCTTCCTTGGTAAGACTGTCGTCAATCATGTTCAGCAGGTGTTTACAGTAGGTGTCATCATAGTCGCCATCTTTCTTGGCTTGTTTTTCAGAATATTTACAGCATTTCTCTAGAATAGATTGAAGATTGTGCTCATACTTTGGACTTCCTTTAAACCTTCTGTAGGCGCTTCTAAATAAATGGAAAACTTGCTGTTTTATTCCTTCAGTAGTCATCTTTTCCTCAGGTTTTGGCAAAACCTCGATTTGATTTAGTTTTTCGTTGACGGCCGATCCCTTGTCTCTCATGGTCTTGGAGAGCTCCTGTAGAATCTGTTTCTCAATGTTCCGTCTTTTGAGAGGTTTTATGCCTAACTCTTTGACTATATTTTGCCACGTCGTCTCAAACACTTCCTTCAGCTTTTCATTGTTGAGCTGATGTTTTTTCTTCCTACATTCTTCCATAAAGCTGGACACCCTGTGTTCGATCACCTCGATATACCGCATCCGTACTCTCTCTATTTTGTGTTGCTGTTTTTGGATTTGCATGACGTTGAGATATTTTTCCTGTGATGACATTCGAAGGTTTTTTCCAAGCATCTTTGTGCTGTTTATAAAGTCTTCTTTATATCTTATTAAATGAACACGATCTTTGTCTTGCTGGAAATAATCTTCCACCCAGGCGATGAGCTTTTTCTGCTCGACTGAAATGATGTTTTCTAGCTCAATACAACATTCTTTGCCTTTGTCTTCCAAAGTGTCTTCAGACTGGTTTTTGATCATCGTTTCAGTGTTGATGAACCATTCGTGGATCAGTTTGCTGAATTTCCACTCTAATTCAGAGAATTTAATGGACAGTTTGTTGTAGGCACTGGCCACTAAGCTATTTCGGAAACTGAAGATAAAGTTTTCGTGTTTGACTGCGTTCCATAAATCTTTTATCCACTTAATAAATTGAGGAATAGTCTGTGCCTTATTTGGGTTTTGTGTAATCATTTTTAGTAAATTTAGCTTCAATTCAGCAATGTGTTCACTGTATCCAGCACTGACTGGAGCCATTGGTGGAACGCCCTGCCACAGACCCGGGATATACCAGTGGTGCTGTTCTGAATCATATTCCATAACATCAGAGAATACTTTATACTGAGGCTTCTTCTCCATGGTTGCCACAGTTCTGGTCATTTCGTTTAGTTGTTCCAGCAGCTTATTCCGGTCTCTCATGTTCATTTCCGGAGCAGACACATCGCTGACGTTTTGATGAACGAACTGGCAAATAGGCTTCTTCCCAATTTCTTTCATTCTGAGAAATGAATGTATCACTATCTGCAAAATGTCTTTCATTTCTGTTATATTTTCCATGGCCATATTAATGACAGTGATGTCACTCAAGCCAATGACTAGAGTCGCCAGCTCGTTGTCATGTTCATAACTGCCCTCCAGAGAATCCAGCTCGGGAGCTTTCAACCCTTCAGTGTCAATAACCAGAAGAAATTCACAGCCAAGCTGCTCTCGAATGTTCTCCTTCACTTTAATAAGTGTCATGAAGGCGCCTCGCGTGCATCGTCCACTGGCCACAGGGTATTGTAGACCAAACATGGTGTTGAGAAGGGTGGACTTCCCTGTGCTCTGCACCCCCAGGACCGTTATTACTCTTATTCTGCATTTGTTATATGTCTTGGCGTTCACTTTATTGAGAACATCTGTTACCCACTGCATCGGGATCCTGGACGCATCTCCATCTATCAACTCCAATGGATAGCCATCAAGCAGAAGATTGGCTACGGTTTCGGGGAGATGGTTGAATGCAATATGTGTGGCATGTTGAGTTGTCCCTATAAAATGCCAAACCTCATAGAACTGAGACACCTCTCTCAGGAAATGCTCGATTCCTAATGAACTGTCTGATATCTTCTGATCGATCTCCGTCAGCTCTTTCAAGTCTCTGGCCTGAGAATATTTCTCTTTATATATTTCCTGTAAAGACTTTAGAGTTTTCCTCGCTGATAAGTCCAAATAATATTTTAACCAACTTAAAAAATAAAACTTTTTGGATTGATTTTTGGTTCCAATCCCTTCCACAAATTGAAGAATTCCTTTCGGCACGTGACACTGCCACTGTTTCCTTCTTATGTCATCGCATTGTCTTCTCAGCTCAGATTTGTATTTCTCCCCGTTTCTATTGCGTTGCTGTTTCATCTGGCAGAGTTCTTTCTCCAGTCTTGCCAAGTCTTTCAGAAGCTGCGCCTGCAGTTTCATCGTTTTTCCTTTGTAGTTGACGACATCACAAATCTCTTCAGTGATCATTTTGGCTTTGTTTCTCGCAGCCTGACATTCTTTGGCGCTCTCGTCCACACCAATCCCTTGATCTGTTGCTGCCTGGGCCATGTCTTCAACACTAAGGAAATGACTATTTTCCTTCTCCAACTTCAGCAGAGCTGAACGAATCTTCTTAACAGTTGTCGCCTCATTTGTGTTTCTTGTGATCACCAAGACGGTGTCCTTTGTTGTTCCGGTCATGGACATCACTGATCCGAGCATCTCTCTCAATTCTTCTTGGCTCTTTTGCTCTTCGGGGGCAATAATGAAGAGATAGGTGGTGTTGGAGTTTTTATATTTCAGCAATGATTCACATTGAGCCGCACTGATAGATGCAGCAAATACCACTACCACGGAAGATATCTGTGCCAGAAAGCCAAATGGCTTAACATTACTCTCCAATTCCCCGCGAAGGTTTGTAAAAGCAACAGGTTCAGCGAAGACGCCTTTACCAGCAGGAAAATACCAAGACATCTCTACCAGTCCCATGGATATGGTTTTATCCAGATTTCCACCTTCCATATCTCTATGGACAAACATCTCTTGACAATGTTGTGTTGAACTCAGAATTTGGTTTAGAATCTTAGACTTGGAGAGTCTGCATTTTCCCAATCTTACAAAAGAAAATACTGGCATGGAAATTTTCACCAAATGTTCCTCTTGAAATCCCCGACTCTCTGCCAGGGATTGAGGTCTCCATTTCTTCACGATTCCTCTCATTGTCCACAGCATCAAGGTGCAGTCGGGACCATCAATGGCCGGCAGCAGCAGGGGGACAGAAAACTGGCACATGGACATTTTCGATACCATCTCTTGTTGGAGGAAATGGTCAGAGCAATGGAAGATGGCGCACTGTAAGTCTAATGGGTGGATACCGCCTGACAAGTCACTGTCCACATCCAGAGGAAAGCTGCTATTCTTGCTTGTCTCCACTCTATTCCCTATTGAACTGATATTCCTGGCCTGCTCATGCAAGGCCATCAGTTTTCTTAGAAAATACCAAGCTGCATTTTGCAAAGAACTGCCTGGTAAGAAGGATTCCGCACCAATGTCGAGGACATCTTGTAATGTAAGCTTGGACGTCTGGTAGCTCTGAAATTCAATATTGTTCAGAAAATCCTGGAAGCAAGGCTTTTTGTCTGCAAAATAATCAGAAATAATGCGTCATTTCCTTCAATTCTGCAAAGAATTAATATCAAAGACCAAACATCCCTGTACGGTATTATTAGGACTGACATCTTGCAAAACCAACCTTCACACGTGCAAGAAAATCAGAATCAGCAAAGGGACAAATGGATTTAATAATATTTGAAATGACTTTTTCATATGTATTTACTTGGAAATACGGATTGTGCCCTCTGACCCGGCACTGGCACCTGACAGTGGCCTGATGTGGTCTCCAGATATGTTCTTCTAACACCTCATATATAGGAGACCTTACCTTCAATCCTGCCTCATACCTTATGCAAATGAGAGAGTTGGAGTCGAGCAGGTGGTGAGGATGACACAAGAAGTCAAACTCTCTGAAGAAGGTCCATGAGGTCAGTGAATGTCCTTGTAAGTCCAGGACAGGGCAATGTTAACAACTACGGTGCAGGAGATTTCCTCCTAGCTTGTTATGACCTTGGCTGACCTCAGTGCGTCAATGAAAATGGACCGGATTTGGCTGCGGAGGGTTTGACTTTTTACGACTGCCTCTTTATCTCCTTGACTTCAGACCTGGCAGAGATTTTGGAGGTGGTCGGCGCCTTGTACATAAATATCTTACCTTTGTCATTATTGACTTCCTTTGGTTCTTCTGATCTTCTCTTCATCTCTTCCTCAGGAATATTTTCCTCCTCTGATAATAAAAAACCGTATCAATCTATAAATTATACAGAACTCCTCCAAAAAAAGCAGTTGCGCAATGTTTTTCATTGCGTTTTTGCTGGATTTTTCTCAGCGTTTTCTTCCCTTATTAACCCCTTCCCACCGACGGCATTTTTCGATTTTCATTTTTGACTCCCCTTCCCCTTCCAAACCCCATAACTTTTTTATTTCTCCGCTCTCAGGGCCATACGAGGTCTTAATCTTTGCGGGACAAATTTTTCTTCATGATGCCACCATTAATTATTCTGTACAATGTGCTGGGAAGCTGAAAAATAATCCAGAATGGGGGGGATTTGAAGAAATAGTGCATTTGTGCGATTTTCTTACAGGATTCGTTTTGACCTGTCCCCTGTATTTTATGTTTTGGTACGGTTCCAAATTTCTATGGTTTTATTTACATTTTAACCCCTTAACATAAATCCAAAATTGGGCCAAATTTTTTTTTTCTAAAAGTCGCCATCTTCTGACAGCCGTAACTTTTTTATACTTCCGTGTACGGGGATGTATAGGGCGTCTTTTTTTGCGGGGCGGGGTGTACTTTTCAGTTCTACCATTTTGGGGAATCGCTTTTGCTTTGATCATTTTTTATTCAAATTTTTATCAGAGGCAAAACAGAGAAAAAAATGGCGGTTTGGCACTTTTGACTTTTTTTCCCGCTACGGCGTTTACCATACAAGAAAAATATTTTTATAGATTTGTAGAGCCGGGGGTTTTCGGACACAGGGAGACCTAATCTGTAGGGGTGTCACAGTATTTAACTACGTTTATATGTGTTCTAGGGAAAGGGGTGGTGATTTGAATTTTTAATACTTTTTAATTTTTTAAATATTTTTTTTACTTTTTTTTTAAAAAAAAAAATAAATTTTTTTTTGCATTTATTAGACCCCCTAGGGACCACTAATGCATTGCAAAAAAATAATCATTTCTTTTGCAGGCTACATAGAGTAACCTGCAAAAGAAAGTCATTGCAGACAGGCCGGGGAGACTTTACAAGGCTCCCGGCTGTCATGCCAACATGATGTCTGCCCTGGAGCTTGTTCCAGGTGCTGGCGATCACTGGCAAAATGGCGGCGTCCACGCACCTTCTGACCAAGGCACCAGAAGGGTAAATGCCCATGATCAGTGCGGACACTGACTGTGGGCATTAGCGCATGGTGTCTGCTGTATGATACAGCAGAGTGAAAATAGATTTTGCTGCACACACTGTTTTGTGATCAAATGAATATATAGATTTATTTTACAATATAGTTAACGCCTTTTGACACAATGCAAAATATTGGCATAGAAAGACAGGCTAGATCAATTGGATATGACGTTTCGGTCCTTAGACCTTCATCAGACGCGATCTAGTGTGGTAGCAGGATCAGTATAAGTGTCAAGGCATGAGACACTCATGCAATGCATTGTGTCAAACGCGTTAACTATATTGTAAAATAAATCTCTATATTCCTTTGATCACAAAACAGTGTGTGCAGCAAAATCTATTTTCACTAGTATATTTGGGTCGAAGGACCTTTTTTCGCTAGCACCACATATAATTTTAGAGTGTGCGGTACCATTGACTTTTTTGCTGTATGATACAGCAGACACCAGGCGGCTATGGCAGCTGCCCGCCATAGTTAAACACCCAGCATCCGACGTACTAGTACGGCAGAGGTCAGGAAAACGTTAGCATTTCTGCAGGTAACATTGACGTGCTGCGTATTTCTACATCATGCTCTTTTGAAGAGCAGCTTTTCCGCAGTGTTTTTTTCTACAGTGTTTCTGCAACGTGAGGCCTCAGCCCTAATCTCCTGCCTCGCTATGTTAAAATTAAAACTGAGAAAATTATAATATTGTCTTCTCTGTGCGTCCCAGGAGGGTTTTGTTTTTTTTCTGTGACTGGTTGTATATTATGATAGCACCATTTAAAGGGATCCTATCATTCAATCACTTTTTTTTCTAACTAACATGTTGGAGTAGCCTTAAGAAAGGCTATTCGTCTCCTACCTTTCATTGTCTTCTGCGCGCTGCCGTTTGCCTAAAATCTCGGTATGTAAATGAGTTCTTTCACAGCACTGAGGGTGGGCCTCAGCGCTCAAACCTCACTGGGGGCGGCCCCAATCCTGCCAGAAAACTCTTCAGCACCGCCTCCATCTTCTTCTGCAGAGAGGTCTTCACAGCGTCTTCTTCTGGTGGCGGCTTGTAACTTCACGGCCTCGGGCCTAAGGCAAGCTGACTACACATGCTCGCGGCCACAAGAAAAATGGCTGCTTACATAGAATTATAAGCAGCCATTTTCTTGTGGCCGGTGGGCATGCGCAGTCGGCTTTCCCTAGACCCGAGGCCTAGAAGTTACAAGCCGCCACTGGAAGAAGACGCTGTGAAGACCTCTCTGCAGAAGAAGATGGAGGCGGTGCTGGAGAGTTTTCTGGCAGGATTGGGGCCACCCCCAGTGCTGTTTGAGCGCTGAGGCCCACCCCCAGTGCTGCGAAAGAACTCATTTACATACCGAGAAAAACTGGGATTTTAGGCAAACGGCGGCACGCAGAAGACAACGAAAGATAGGAGACGAATAGCCTTTCTTAAGGCTACTCTGACGTGTTAGTTAGAAGAAAAAGTGATTGAATGATAGGATCCCTTTAATGTTCTGTGAATCTGGGAAAAAATTCCGAACGGAGTGGGATTGGGGGAAAAATACAATTGTGCCCTTTTCTCACAGGTTTTATTTGGCGTTTAATGTGTAGTAAAAGGGCGCATTACCTAGATTCTTTTTTTCCCCCCTTCCTATCAGTATGTCTTCGGAGTGTGGGAGGAATCCCACGCAAACACGAGGAGAACAAACTCCTTGCAGATGTTGTCCTTGGCAGGATTCGAACCCAGGACTCCAGCACTGCAAGGCTATAGTGTGAAGCCACCGTGCTGCCTGTTTTTTTTTTTTATTTTCTTTTAACATTACCTATATTCTTATACATATACAGTTCTGTTGCAACAAAGAGACCAAACACAACAATACCAAATTAGTAAAGGGCACAATGAATCCGAGTACAAACTTCTCCGAAAGATGAAATACAAAGAAGAGAAAGTTGAAGGGAAGACCTGAAGATGACCTGAGAAGGCATTAGGTGGATTTCTGGTCTTACCCTGACTTAGTTGTAAACACTGGAGGAAATCTCTGCAGGTCTTCTCATCTTTCTGAAGAATGACATTCACTAAGAAATGCGCCTTCTCCTCCATCTTGGCTGTATTTTCCACCATGACATGTTCTTCCCGCGTGATAATGTCTTTGGACTCACATTCATCCAGAAAGCCAATGAAGTTCTTCTGGAGAGCGGCCGTAATCTCCTTTCTGGATCTTCGAATATAATCCACAGCCTGGTCTGAAGAGCCTTGCACCCTTGAAGATCTGCAAATGAAATGGAAGGAAATATTTGTAGATCTTAATTTAGAAATATTATCGTCTCATTCACTAACCTAATGGTGGATGGAATCGTCTTGTAGACAACTACATGTATCCAGATTGAGAAGAAACACAAAAGAAGATGTGAAGAGCAAAGCTAAAGTCACAGGAGGCGCTGTTGTGCCTTGTGTGCAGGTAAAGCAGTTATAGACTCGATATTCCAGTAGCAAATTTTGTCACACATTTCTGCAAAATTTGTGGAGGAGTGTAGAAGAAGAAGAAGTGGGACCTGACAAATTTGCTAGAAATTCTGCCCCAAATCTATCCAAGCTCAAGT
Source organism: Leptodactylus fuscus (assembly GCF_031893055.1). Lineage (NCBI taxonomy): Eukaryota > Metazoa > Chordata > Amphibia > Anura > Leptodactylidae > Leptodactylus > Leptodactylus fuscus. The sequence continues at coordinate 222,820,661 of NC_134268.1, read as the reverse complement.
GGCATGCGTACAGCCAGAGATGTGCCCAATGTATTAATGGCTATGGCGCCTCATAGTAAATGGGGTTCATACTTTGTATTAATACCAATACAGTCCTATGAAAAAGTTTGGGCACCCCTATTAATCTTAATCATTTTTAGTTCTAAATATTTTGGTGTTTGCAGCAGCCATTTCAGTTTGATCTATCTAATAACTGATGGACACAGTAATATTTCAGGATTGAAATGAGGTTTATTGTACTAACAGAAAATGCGCAATATGCATTAAACCAAAATTTGACCGGTGCAAAAGTATGGGCACCTCAACAGAAAAGTGACATTAATATTTAGTACATCCTCCTTTTGCAAAGATAACAGCCTCTAGTCGCTTCCTGTAGCTTTTAATCAGTTCCTGGATCCTGGATGAAGGGATTTTGGACCATTTCTTTCTACAAAACAATTCAAGTTCAGTTCAGTTTGATGGTCGCCGAACATGGACAGCCCGCTCTCAAATGATCTGAAAACAAAGATTGTTCAACATAGTTGTTCAGGGGAAGGATACAAAACGTTGTCTCAGAGATTTAACCTGTCAGTTTCCACTGTGAGGAACATAGTAAGGAAATGGAAGAGCACAGGGACAGTTCTTGTTAAGCCCAGAAGTGGCAGGCCAAGAAAAATATCAGAAAGGCAGAGAAGAAGAATGGTGAGAACAGTCAAGGACAATCCACAGACCACCTCCAAAGAGCTGCAGCATCATCTTGCTGCAGATGGTGTCACTGTGCATCGGTCAACTATACAGCGCACTTTGCACAAATAGAAGCTGTATGGGAGAGTGATGAGAAAGAAGCCGTTTCTGCACGTACGCCACAAATAGAGTTGCCTGAGGTATGAAAAAGCACATTTGGACAAGGCAGCTTCATTTTGGAAACAAAAATTGAGTTGTTTGGTTATAAAAAAAAGGCGTTATGCATGGCGTCCAAAAAGAAACAGCATTCCAAGAAAAACACATGCTACCCACTGTAAAATTTGGTGGAGGTTCCATCATGCTTTGGGGCTGTGTGGCCAATGCCGGCATCGGGAATCTTGTTAAAGTTGAGGGTCGCATGGATTCCACTCAGTATCAGCAGATTCTTGAGAATAATGTTCAAGAATCAGTGACGAAGTTGAAGTTACGCCGGGGATGGATATTTCAGCAAGACAATGATCCAAAACACCGCTCCAAATCCTCAGGCATTCATGCAGAGGAACAATTACAATGTTCTGGAATGGCCATCCCAGTCCCCAGACCTGAATATCATTGAACATCTGTGGGATGATTTGAAGCGGGCTGTCCATGCTCGGCGACCATCTAACTTAACTGAACTTGAATTGTTTGTCCAAAATACCTTCATCCAGGATCCAGGAACTGATTAAAAGCTACAGGAAGCGACTAGAGGCTGTTATCTCTGCAAAAGGAGGATCTACTAAATATTAATGTCACTTTTCTGTTGAGGTGCCCATACTTTTGCACCGGTCAAATTTTGGTTTAATGCATATTGCGCATTTTCTGTTAGTACAATAAACCTCATTTCAATCCTGAAATATTACTGTGTCCATCAGTTATTAGATATATCAAACTGAAACGGCTGCTGCAAACACCAAAATATTTAGAACTAAAAATGATTAAGATTAATAGGGGTGCCCAAACTTTTTCATAGGACTGTATATCAATCATCAGTTTAGTACATTCTAACCTAAGTAATACGTAATAATCTTCCTACCAGCAACCACCACTAGGATGCGCTCACTGTATAATATGTAGCTATGACGTTGGCTGTTTAGTGATATTCAGTTACGCAATAATCTCCCCTTAGTGATCTGTCTATAGAGGAGATGAGAGAGACAATGCACGCAGCACCAACAGGAGCAGTGAAACCACTGGAACGAAAAAGAAAGTTTCTATCTCACCCTGAGTGCTTTATTCACATCGATCTAGGTCACTGCTTTTCTATAATGTCCTATATGATCCTGCCTATGTTTGTCAGAAAGTGAAGGAGTTATGGAGAAGAACCTTCTGTCTGTGTGCACCTAGTCTTCATCTACCAGCTCAGGGAGAATTAGGCCAGGGCCCCAATTCTGGCTAATCCCATCCAAACATGGCAGAAAAAGATCCGGAGTGGAAATGCTGAGATTTCAAAAACCATCACGTGTGACAGCATGTTATACCTATGGAGACGCTGGCATGGCCATGTCCACATGCTGTGCAACTGATATAGGCAAGGTTTGTGGGAATCTTAGGCATATTATATAGATTAAGAACGCTGTTCAAGGTTGGAATGAAGGAATGAAAGGTATAAGTGGAGAGATTGTAAGATTACCCTGCTTGTCTCTCATGGGCGCCTTGTTTATCTTCCTTGTCCTGAGGCGGGGTGATAAGATTGTCTTCACTAGAAGGTTCTTCTGGTGTTCTCTCATCTTCTTTAGATGTCTTGTTTTTGCTACTTATATTTTGTACCATTTCATCCTGAGATGGTAGGCTGATGGAGACTTCCATTCTGTCATCTTCGTCATGGATGGATTCATTCCCTGGTCTAGTTCTTTCTTCTGGTTGATTTGTAAGGACATTGTGACCGGTGTTGGTATCGGTGGGCTTGTAGTTTGGCTTATGTAGCATGAAATAAGATTTGTTTCCGAACATTATTTTATCTTCATGACTCAATGTAAGAACTGTCTGGACCCTTGAGCTGTTCACATAGGTCTCTGCGTTTTCCTTTGGGGTAAGGGAAACCTCATTTTTTAAGATGTTAATCACACAATGCTCCAGCTCAATTCCAGGACCGGTGACGTGAATGTCTTGAGAATCACCAGCACCAATCTTATTTTTTTCTCCTAAATGATATAGAAGCAGTTCATTCTGGTCACTATTCCCGGCAGATACGTGTACGAGATAACATTTCCTATCATCAGGGCTGATTCCATTCTGCTCTACAGTCATTCCAAGTTTCGGGATCTGTTTTTGCCGTTCCAGGGCAGAGGTTTCTGTCGTCTTCAGCTTTTCTTCCCAGGAGACTTTTAGATCTCTCAGAAGTTTTTCAGATTCTTCTAATTTTTCCTCCAGTTCTTGTTTGCCTTTGGCTTCAGCTTGTTGAAGTTGCTCTCTCAGCCCATTTACTTCTTCGTTCAGCTCCGTTATAGCCTTAGATTTGTTGTCTTCATTCACCAGGGCTTTGTTGACTATGTGTTTGGCAGTGTCAACAGATTTCAAGGTGGAAAGAGTCTCCCGATAGTTAACAGAGGCCGGGCTTATCGTGGCCAACATGACAGTCTTGCTATTTCCTCCAAGATTGTTTTTTAGCAGCCAGGTGAGCTTCGAGTCCTTGTAATTCACATAAGTACTCTGCCTGTTACCCTCGGATAATTCAGCCAATGAATTTATGACCAGACCAAGACATGTCAGCGACTTATTGATGTTATTGCTTTCTTTCAGTAGTTCTCCAGGAGCTCCAGACATGGAAGTGCATTCGCTTCCTGCCAAGTCCACCAGGTTGACCTTGCTGAGAAGCTCTTTCAATAGACCATCTTGACCCTGAAGAGTTTGCGTGACGGTCAGAGTGAATATTGCGTGCGATCGGCTGCTGTGTTCATTCATTTTTGTATTTCCAATTATCCGGCATTTATTTCCTTCTCGTATCAGTGATTTTGTGTCTTCGGTGTCGCTGACAACATGATGAGACAAGCCTTCTACATAAGGGCCAAAGGTTTTGTGTTCGCGAACATTAAGTGCCGTAAAGTCACTTGTGGGATACAAAAGATCTCGCACTTTCTCGTTGTAGATTTCTAAGTATGAAGCTTCAACTCGGAGACGATGATTTTGGTCTCTGCTGAATAAAGCAGAACATAGCCTTGGCACCAGTCCGGGTTGATCATCTGTCCCCATCATAGAAAATGTTTTTCCTGATCCCGTTTGACCATAAGCCACAATGCAAGAGTTGAATCCAGCGAAGATACTGTCAAGGACGTCTTCTCCAAGTGTCTTAAAAATATCCTGCTGGCTTGTATACGCGGCCGGACCTTCATCATCTGCAGACCAGAAGCAGTGATCGAAGGCAAACACTTTTTGTGCCGCACCGTTCCCTTCATTTCCGGGGCTTGTGGATTTCAGGACCGTTTGCTTTCCTTCCATGTGTATTACACATTCTGCTTTTAGATCGATTTCTCTCTGATTCATGGGCCGCACCCTCACGGCCACTTTCACTTTGCTATCCTCCATTATGTATGGTTGGAACTTCCCATAATTTGACAGAAATAACAAGTGATATTGATTTCTCTTACATCATTTATTCTGAAATCTGTAAAAGAAAAAAAAGCCGATAAATGTCATGTAACAAAGGAACCAACGTGCTGCGCTTCAGGAAATGCAGGGGCCGACCATAAACCACATTGGGTGGGGGTGTCTGCTGATATGGCGTTTTAGGATACGAGTCTAAAATTTGATTCCAGTAATGGTTTGTGGGAGGAGCATAGAAGTGGACCAATAGGGAAGCGGCTCTGGAGATATGAGATACAAGGTCCTGCACTATTAGTGAATCTGTTACCGACAGTGTCTGCACTAGTATGGCGGATGTCACCATATTAAACACTACAGGAACTGGGCGGGCGCCATAGCATTGTTTGTATTCTGGGATACTGTAAAAATAGCTGACCTGTAGGAGCCCGAACAGTCGGACCCCTGGCGATCTAAGTGACTGGCCTTAAAAGTGGATAGCCCTTTATTCAGTGATTCACTAAGTGAAAGCACTTTTTCGGCCCCAGCCCAGAGCATATACCGTATACTCAGACACTGCAGGAGAGGGGTGAGCAGTGCAGGAGGCAGAGGCTGCTCCCATATACCGTATACTCAGACACCTACTGCAGGAGAGCGGTCACCAGTGCAGAGTCCACTCTCATATACCGTATACTCAGACACTGCAGGAGAGGGGTGAGCAGTGCAGGGGCCGCTCCCATATACCGTATACTCAGACACTGCAGGAGAGGGGTGAGCAGTGCAGGAGGCAGAGGTCTCTCCCATATACCGTATACTCAGACACCTACTGCAGGAGAGGGGTGAGCAGTGCAGGGGCCGCTCCCATATACCGTATACTCAGACACTGCAGGAGAGGGGTGAGCAGTGCAGGAGGCAGAGGTCTCTCCCATATACCGTATACTCAGACACCTACTGCAGGAGAGGGGTGAGCAGTGCAGGGGCCGCTCCCATATACCGTATACTCAGACACTGCAGGAGAGGGGTGAGCAGTGCAGGGGCCGCTCCCATATACCGTATACTCAGACACCTACTGCAGGAGAGGGGTGAGCAGTGCAGGAGGCAGAGGTCTCTCCCATATACCATATACTCAGACACCTACTGCAGGAGAGCGGTCACCAGTGCAGAGTCCACTCTCATATACCGTATACTCAGACACTGCAGGAGAGGGGTGAGCAGTGCAGGGGCCGCTCCCATATACCGTATACTCAGACACCTACTTCAGGAGAGGGGTCACCAGTGCAGAGGCCGCAGCAGTTTACACTTACCTTATACTCTGGGACCTGGGGCAGGAAAGCGGTGACCATTGCTGGAGACAGAGGCAGGTCTCATGTACCGCACACCCGAGGACCTTGAGATGTAACTTGCGCAGTGTGGGAATTTATACGAGAGATAGCACAATAAGGGAGGAGACTTCATAGCAGCTTCTAATAAACGAAACTTAACATAAAACTTACCAGAACTTTCACTTTTATTTCCTGAGGTCTTGAGAGACATTGCTGCTGCTGCCAGATTAAAGACACAGTTCGCACAAAAGAGAATAACACAATATACCGACAACAGGATTGTGTCATATATCTATACTAGCAGGAGGACCCGGTGTATGTTTATATGGTACTAGCAGGAGGACTCGGCTTCGCACGGGTAGATTTCATTTTTTGCTTGTGTAGTGGCCCTATAAGAATTGCCCAGTTTTGCACTCGTGTATTTTGCATGTTGTTTGTGTGAGTGTTTCTGCCTGCGACTTCGTCTGCGTATTGTTGGCGTCGATGATCCGCCTATATTGAGCAAATTGCTGCTGTCGATGGTTAGCCTGCTCCGGCGTTTCGGCAGCTCTTAAGCTGTCCTGTCACTGAACTTGTTCCTCGCACCGTGCCTGTGATTATTCCGGCACCTCAGCAGCTCGCTGGGACGCCATATAATGAGTGTGTTGTTGGTGTCGATGATCCCCCTCAGCTCCACTTGAGGAGAACTCTGTGACTTCTGGCTCCTTCATAGCTCTCGTTGTTCTAGAATTTTGCAACAAATTAGGTTTTCTTTTTCCTGACATGTTTAAAATGAGCAAACTGCCAATTAAAGGTGTTTTCCCATCCAGTGTGTCAGCACGGCCTGGAGCAGATCAGATAATATGCAGATGCTTGTACACAATGGACTGAGGGTTAGCTGAGTGTTACATAGAGAGATAACAGACCTGGCTGAGATAAGCGGCTGCAGGAGCAGTGTAATATAGTATGTGATGATAAATTCACAACAGTAGTGAAGCCATGTCATTTACCGGGATACAAAGTAGCCGATGTGTTACTCCAGGTTACAGAGTATCTATGGGACAAATCTCATCCAAATCCATTCAGCCATTTTTGTGTGATCGAGTAACACAGCGGATGGTGAAGAGAAAATATATGAGCTGTGTGGAGGACATTGGGAACACCAAATTCCCTACTATGTCCCAGTAGCTCCTATAATTGAAGGGGGAGGGGGGTGTCACTCCGGGGTCTCTTCTGGTTTATTTTCCCTCATTTGCTCGCACAGCGTATACATTCTCTTTCTGCCCAGTCAGTTGTGTCGAATGATTTGGAGATTTGGGGGAATTTTGTCTTCACATTGTACAAGCTATATATATTTTGTTTTCCTGGTGATGTCGCCTTATGAGGCTTCTTGTTTGTGAGGTATTTTGTAATGACACCATTTTTGGTCGATTTAAAAAAAAAAAACAAAAAAAAAAAAAACAACGATTACGGCGATTCCTCATTTATATTATTTTTTATCTGTTACTAATTCTGCAGAACAAAAACCCATTTGCAGACCCATATTTGGGTCCAGGAGAGGTATTAGTGTAGGGTCCTACCTTAATGAGGTCGCCTTGTCGGGGCAGGTACAGGGGCTTCCTACTGTTTGATCAAATATGTACAACGAAGCACCTCAAATTTATTTCTATATTTAGTTCATAGTATTTTTATAGTTTTTTCTTTGTTCCTTATAGCCTTATATATTTTTTGTTTTTATGGATACTCCATAAGTGATCTCCAGATCCCAAAGTATGCTTCCCATCCCTCCGCTGGAGCCTGGACCTTGTACATCGGCAGGAGAAACTTGTGGCGCCATTACCTTTTGACTGTGAGGGCCCCACAGGGGATGGTGGGGAAAGAGATTGCCCCCTTTCCCTGCAGAAAACAGCCCCTAGCAGCCATAGAAGAGAACAGGGGAATCTGGAGAGGACCCAAACCAGGGCCATCCTCTACACTACCCCATAAGTTATCCATCCCAAGTGCCCGACAGCACCTAGGCAGGTAGGTCTCACTTCAGGGACAGGTTGAGAAGCCGAACCTGAAATTTGTGAAAAGGAAAAGACAACTTTATTAATTTGGACTTCAGTACAGTAATACTTAGAGCGGATTGCGCTCACAGAAAATGGCGCCCAACATGGGGCCAGAGGTCAATTACTTCGCATCCAGAAAAAAACACACGGAAAGGACACGGAAAAGTTGGAAAATGGTTCAAAAAAAGCAGCTGCCAAGGTAAGAAGATATATTCTTACAATTTCCACTTTCCGCTTCTCTTTGTCTTATGTGGCCTCTCTGGCTGCCGGGTGAGTTGTAAGAAATGTAAATCCTCTGGTCTTTTTAAGAACCCTGTTTATGAAGTATCCGCATTTCAGGAATCTGCAGCCCATTCTGTTTGTTTGTGTGTTGGACTCTGTGGAAAGTTGTTAAGAAAAGATTAGCCAGGAAAGATCAGGCCACCGCTTTCTGCTAAGTTCTAGAGGAGAGTCTAGCAGCCCAGGGCTACTGTATGGTGTCCTTGTAAGTAGTTAACACTTTTGGGGTGCCAAAAGATATCCTAGAGGATTTATGGTGAGATGTTACTGTAATTAAGCGCTTAGGATGCCTGAGAGTTATTTTTTTGGAGGTTCTACTACAAGTAGTGTGTCGTTAAGCGTAGGAGGCCCGAGAGGTACCGGTTGTACCCTTTGAGGTTCGACACAGAAGATTAGGCAAATCATGGAGGGTTTGCCTGGGCGGTGTAAGGCTGATCCTAGGAATAGGAAGGTTGTCAAGCTATAGAGATTGAGAGCAAATGAGGGTGCTGATGTATTGAAGGGGGGCACTATTGGGCAAGTGAAAGCACCAAAACAGCAAGATAGGTGATAATAGGATGTGAAAAGATGGATACGCGCATGTGAAAGTGGGATGGAGAAAAGCAAGTTAGTTATTGATTGAAGGTTTGAGAGGAAGTGTTTGGACAGCCCCCCTTCCCCTCTTCAACAAAGTGCACTGTAAAATAATAGAAGGCCTAAGCTAGAGTTTAGTGTGCATGTGTATAGCAGAAAATCCATTATTTCAGTGAATTAGAAGCAACTCACATGTCTATTTTGTAATGTCTTTTTGTTTATAATGCGCATTTTAACCACTTCCAGACCGCCCATAGACTTTATACGTCCGGTTAGTGGTTGCCTTGTTCTGACAGGACGTGCCGATACGAGATCGTGCAGCTGCTGATACTGGGAGCCGGCTATAACTTCAGCCAGAACTCCCAGAGAGAAGACGGAGAAGGTTTATTACCTTCCTTGCCTTCTCAATCGCTGTGTATACAGCGCTCAATGAGAATACACATCCCTAAAGTGTCTGGGTTAATAGTGCACCACAAATGCATCAGAGTTGATATAAAAGTGACAACAAATGCTACTACCCCCAGCACTGGGATGTTACTGAGACCCCCAATATAAAGGGTAGAGACCCAGAGTGTAAATTGCTGTAACAGTGGTAATATACCAGTAGTCATGGCTGCAAAACGGAAGGGCTGGAGCGCCAACACACCACGGCTAGACACCTCAACGCGTTTCACCGGAGAAGCGGCTTCCTCAGGAGGTATAGGAGTCAGGAGGAGTAAGTACTGCGACAGGGAAGTCCAGGACGTTGTCAGCACTTTTCTCCAGGGATTGCAGTGTGGTGTGCAAGATGGTGCCAATTTTGATTTTATATCTTTGCAGCATTGTATTCACTATTGTCTATTTATACATTTATTCTGTCATTTTTGTTGCTTTCTCGCTAATGTATGGATTATGATAATCGGCTACTTATGGGCCTGAGCAGCCTTTGTCTTGTGTCCTGTGGCATCTTTTCATCTGCCAGTGTTTTATCCTTATATGTACATTTTTGCACAATAACAGATTGATGTATTGTATCATACTATTGTCATTGATATTCCTTGGGGTGTTTCTGAGTTAGCTGTTTGATGGCACCTTTGTGGTTAATCCCCTGGTTTGTTGCAATGTTCCATGTATGACCTTGTTATGACTAACCATGGTATATAGTGTCCCAGGTCCAGACTGAGCACATTACAATGGCTGGACGACTCAGACTACAGTGTGCCGTATTTATGCCACACTCCATCCCTCTACCCTGTTACCAATAGATTCAAGGGGGGAAGTAAGGACAACAGTAAAACAACCTGACGCACACGTATCTTCTGATGAACTGTATTTACCTGATGCAACAAGAAACTGTAGGGTTTGGACATGTGAATGAGAAATCTATTGCTAATTTTGATTTTGAGATTTTTTTGTAGATGGCTCTCGATTTGGGAAGGATGGTAAGTTCTACACCAGATACGCCATGGTCACTGAAAACAAGCAGAACCATTACCCCCCCCCACAGGCCTTGGCTCAAGAAGCGGAACTGGAAGCAGCCACTGAAACAGTGTAAAACAGCTGAGGGTCGGCCCGCTATGCCTCTGATATAGAATACAACTATGGTCTGATCTGGAGAGCAAGAGCTTTCCTTACGTTTATTGGTAAGTCCATAAAGGATTCCCCGGCTGTTCAGGAACTGATGAAGGCCTTACTTCTACCCGAACAGGGGGATATAGTCAAAGGTCAGGGCAAACACCAAGGCTGATACAAAAGAAAGTAGAGGTGATGCAAAGGCAGATGCTGCCGCCAAAACTAGCAGCAGTAAAGTCTAGGGACGGGCCTCAGCACTGGTGGTCACCATACCTGAGGAAGTATCTCAGCTCTCTTTTCAGGTTCTAAAAACATTGCAGGACCAAACTGGTCCAGAAGAAAAGAAGACTTTGGAGCAGCAAGGTGAACAAAGCCTGATAGCTAGCGCTAAGAGAGTATGTTTACCAAGAGCATTGTTCCCAATGATGGCGCAGGCAGCTCATTCTCAAGTGCACCATTTAAAGACAGCCATGTGTGACCTGGTGAACAAACGATGGGCAGCTCCAGGTTTTAGCACAACTGCAGCCAGATATGTGCAAGCCTTCATGACATGTGCTAGGCATAATATAGGCCAAAAAGAAAGGTTCCTCAAGAACACACCCCAGAGCCCTTGTACCCGTTTCAGAGATTACAGGTTGACTATATACAGTTACCAAAGGTGGGAAGGTATGAGTACGTGCTTGTGTGTGGTGATCTCTTTTTAGGATGGCTTGAGGCATATACAGTACAGAAAGCCACCGCAAAAGCAACTGCAGATAAACTGTTGAAGTAGTGTGTAGGTATGGGGTTCCCCGAGATCATCGAGAGTGATAGTGGAGCTCACTTCACTGTACAGGTTTCTTCTAGATCCAAACCAAGTACTGGGAACACATTCCCTAAAGCCAGGAGACTGGGTGGTGGTAAAAAGATACGGGAGAGGTTCGCCATCATTATTAAGGAAATACCACCTGACGTTCATAGACTGAGTAATGCTGGATTATCATGAGACTATAAGTCACAGTCCTGGTACCCTATGGCCCGCAATGTGACTTACATTAGTAAAGGAGTCACAGGGCGTCTCAACGGCCTTTAGTTGGGGTCAAAGTCGCTGTAGTCCCACCCTTACTAGGATAACTGCTCCAGAAGTCTGGCTCTATTTGTGCCAAAAAAAATATACAAGTGGCGTGGCATAGGTCATAATGATAACCTATCCATAGGGTTAATCATCAATATGTGATCTGTGGAGTCCGACACCCAGACCCTGCACAGATCAGCTATCTTGGTAGGCTCCAGAAGCTGCTGCAATGGATTGGAAGCACTTGAAGCACCGATCCTAGACAAGTAAGAATGGAACTGAAAATCCTTGGTGTCATCGCTATACAGTGGACAGAGCTGCAATCCCCTGGTGCCACATCTATACAGTGGAAAGAGCTGCAAATCCCCTGGTGACACCACTATACACTGGATAGAGCTGCAAATCCCCTGGTGCCACCGCTATACAATGGACAGAGATGCAATCCCCTGATGCCACCGCTATACAGTGGACAAAGCTGCAATTCTCTGGTGTCACCGCTATACAGTGGACAAAGCTGGAAATTCCCTGGTGCCACCACTATACAATGGGCAGAGATGCAATCCCCTGATGCCACCGCTATACAGTGGACAAAGCTGCAATTCTCTGGTGTCACCGCTATACAGTGGACAGAGCTGCAATCCCCTGGTGCCACCACTTTAGAGTGGACAAAGCTGCAATTCCCTGGTGCCACCGCTATACAGTGGAGAGAACTGCAAATCCTAGAGGCTGCCAGAAAAGCTGATAGATAGGTTATCAGTATGAAACATGTATTAGGAGCTGAAAAACTCTTTAACGCTAGGTTCACACAAGCGTTTGGGTTTACGCTCTTTGGGTCTGCTTGGTTACCCAAAAAATGGAAACCCAATCCGCGGTATACCGCGGACATTATAGACCATAGTGACATCTGCCAGGCTTCTGCCCGAAAAATGCGCAGAGAAAAGTCCTTTTCTTTCCACATTTTTCAAGCTGAATGGGGAACAGAATCCCTGAATGAAGACCGAGCGCAGGTGTGAACTTAGCCTAAGCTGTATAAATATAAGACATACCCTGTTTCCCCGAAAATAAGACGGTGTCTTATATTAATTTTTGCTCCCAAAGATGCGCCATGTCTTATTTTCAGGGGGTGTCTTATTTTTTTCAAAGAAGAGTTCACATATATTGCTAAATATAAAAATTAACATTTATTAAATACTGTACAGTATAAAAATATTTTTATAGATTTGTAGAGCAGGCGATTTTGGACACAGGGATACCTAACATGTACGGTATGTGTTTCACAGTATTCACATACTTTTATATGTGTTCTAGGGAAATGGGTTGTTTTGAATTATATATACAGTGTATATATATATATATATATATATATATATTTGCATTTATTAACCCCCTGTAATACATTACAGACAGGCAACCTGCCTTCAAAAGGAATGACGATTTTTTGCAATGCAATTGCAAAGGTCTGATCACTAAGGGCTAGTTCACACGTGGGCAAAGGGGCGGATTTTGACAGCGGATTTCGCTTCAAAATCCGCCCCTTTACAATGGTGGTGTATGTAGACCGCCGGGCTTTTTTTTCCGCTAGCGGCGGGCTGCCGCTAGCGGAGAAAAGAAGCAACCTGCCCTATCTTCAGGCGGAAGCTGCGCGGGCTCAGCCCCGCGGCTTCCGCCCCCGGCAGCTCCCTCCTATGTCGGCTCATTCATTTGAGCCAACAGCGGAGGGGAAAGCCGCGACCGCGATGGTCGCAGCAGGCGGGTTTTGACAAGAGAGAGACGCGGCTCGCTGCGTCTCTCTCAGTGTCAAAACCCGCGCGGGCAGTTCACGTGTGAACTGACCCTAATGCAATGCATTGCATTAGTGATCAGACCTTTGCAATTGCATTGCATTGCAGCCTGCAAAAGAAAAGCACTGCAGACAGGCCGGGGAGACTTTACAAGGCTCCCGGCTGTCATGCCAACGTGACGTCGGCCCTGGAGCATGCTCCAGGTGCTGGCGATCACCGGCGCCAGAAGGGTTAATGCCCACAGTCGGTGTGGGCACCGACCAGAGGCATTAGCGCTGGATGTCTGCTGACACCAGCAGACACCAGGTAGCCTATCGTTCAATCCTGCCTAGGAACTATGTTTGTAGAAAATTTGAGCCAAATCGGTTGAGCGGTTTTTGCGTGATTGAGGAACAAACATCCAAACACACATACTTCTATAATATTATAGTAGGAAATCTGCCCCCCTGTGTTCTCCTAAATTTACCCCCCCCCCCCCCTTCCCTTTGTTTTCATCCCTCCCCTGTTACTCCCTGGAATGGGGGGGCAGATTGCTAAACAATGAGGAGTTATACCTGACTACGTCTTCTAGGAACTATGGGAAGAATATGCAAATCCGCCTTCCATGATGTAATTAGGAAGACAGTTGCTGCCTCATTGTTGCAAACCAATAGAGGGCGCTCACTGGAATGTGCAAGCCTGTCTTAAGACAGGATTCCAGTGAAATAACCCAATAATGGCTGCTCCCTTTAGCCTCATGCCCGACCTTCCAAGAGGCCTTTGTTTAGCAATGACGCTGGGATTATTACCAGGTTATAGTCTCTCAATCGAGGACAGCTGTTTCGATCTGGTTGGATCTCATCAGCCCGATGTAGAGAGGACTATAACCTGGTAGAGGTGAGAGGCTTAGACAGGGTTCGGGGGATATTGTCACTCCTTAGGGAGAGACCACCATATAGGTGTGTGGAGACTTGTTAAGCCTCGATTGAGAGACTATAACCTGGTAATAATCCCAGCGTCATTGCTAAACAAAGGCCTCTTGGAAGGTCGGGCATGAGGCTAAAGGGAGCAGCCATTATTGGGTTATTTCACTGGAATCCTGTCTTAAGACAGGCTTGCACATTCCAGTGAGCGCCCTCTATTGGTTTGCAACAATGAGGCAGCAACTGTCTTCCTAATTACATCATGGAAGGCGGATTTGCATATTCTTCCCATAGTTCCTTGCAAAGTGGAGTGCTAAAGGCTTAACAAGTCTCCACACACCTATATGGTGGTCTCTCCCTAAGGAGTGACAATATCCCCCGAACTACGTCTTCTAGGGCAGAGAACACGCTACATGTATGACAGACTGCTGGGTACGTGATGTATGTGCGCCATATTGTGCACAGCTATGACAGAATCCTGATGGATGTTTGGTGTGTGATCCGCTCAGTGTGAACTGTGTGTAATGAGCAGAAATCTGACAATTGCCGAGTAGGTCAGGAAATGAATGTGAAGAGAAAGCTGTGAGGAAAGGAATGTGAAAGTCAGTGCAGAGTTTAAGTTTTGTTTCTTCCGATTGATAACAAGTCTCCTTTATATAAAGTCACTGGCAGCAGAAATTACCTTACGTATCCTGAAAGTCCCTGTGACTGGTACATGAGAGCAGCCACTAGTCACCGCTCTCCTGCACTGGTCACCGCTCTCCTGCACTGGTCACCACTCTCCTGCACTGGTCATCGCTCTCCAGCACTGGTCACCGCTCTCCTGCACTGGTCACCGCTCTCCTGCACTGGTCACCACTCTCCTGAACTGGTCACCGCTCTCCTGCACTGGTGACCGCTCTCCTGAACTGGTCACCGCTCTCCTGCACTGGTCACCGCTCTCCTGAACTGGTCACCGCTCTCCTGAACTGGTCACCGCTCTCCTGCACTGGTCACCGCTCTCCTGCACTGGTCACCGCTCTCCTGAACTGGTCACCGCTCTCCTGAACTGGTCACCGCTCTCCTGCACTGGTCACCGCTCTCCTGAACTGGTCACCGCTCTCCTGCACTGGTCACCGCTCTCCTGAACTGGTCACCGCTCTCCTGCACTGGTCACCGCTCTCCTGCACTGGTCACCGCTCTCCTGCACTGGTCACCGCTCTCCTGAACTGGTCACCGCTCTCCTGAACTGGTCACCGCTCTCCTGCACTGGTCACCGCTCTCCTGAACTGGTCACCGCTCTCCTGAACTGGTCACCGCTCTCCTGAACTGGTCACCGCTCTCCTGCACTGGTCACCGCTCTCCTGAACTGGTCACCGCTCTCCTGAACTGGTCACCGCTCTCCTGAACTGGTCACCGCTCTCCTGCACTGGTCACCGCTCTCCTGCACTGGTCACCGCTCTCCTGCACTGGTCACCGCTCTCCTGAACTGGTCACCGCTCTCCTGCACTGGTCACCGCTCTCCTGAACTGGTCACCGCTCTCCTGAACTGGTCACCGCTCTCCTGAACTGGTCACCGCTCTCCTGCACTGGTCACCGCTCTCCTGAACTGGTCACCGCTCTCCTGCACTGGTCACCGCTCTCCTGAACTGGTCACCGCTCTCCTGAACTGGTCACCGCTCTCCTGAACTGGTCACCGCTCTCCTGCACTGGTCACCGCTCTCCTGAACTGGTCACCGCTCTCCTGAACTGGTCACCGCTCTCCTGCACTGGTCACCGCTCTCCTGCACTGGTCACTGCTCTCCTGAACTGGTCACCGCTCTCCTGCACTGGTCACCGCTCTCCTGAACTGGTCACCGCTCTCCTGAACTGGTCACCGCTCTCCTGAACTGGTCACCGCTCTCCTGCACTGGTCACCGCTCTCCTGCACTGGTCACCGCTCTCCTTCACTGGTCACCGCTCTCCTGCACTGGTCACCGCTCTCCTGCACTGGTCACCGCTCTCCTGCACTGGTCACCGCTCTCCTTCACTGGTCACCGCTCTCCTGCACTGGTCACCGCTCTCCTGCACTGGTCACCGCTCTCCTGAACTGGTCACCGCTCTCCTTCACTGGTCACCGCTCTCCTGCACTGGTCACCGCTCTCCTGAACTGGTCACCGCTCTCCTGAACTGGTCACCGCTCTCCTGAACTGGTCACCACTCTCCTGCACTGGTCACCGCTCTCCAGCACTGGTCACCGCTCTCCTGCACTGGTCACCGCTCTCCTGCACTGGTCACCGCTCTCCTGAACTGGTCACCGCTCTCCTTCACTGGTCACCGCTCTCCTGCACTGGTCACCGCTCTCCTGAACTGGTCACCGCTCTCCTGAACTGGTCACCGCTCTCCTGAACTGGTCACCACTCTCCTGCACTGGTCACCGCTCTCCAGCACTGGTCACCGCTCTCCTGCACTGGTCACCGCTCTCCTGAACTAGTCACCATTCTCCTGCACTGGTCACTGCTGTCCTGAACTGGTCACCACTCTCCTGCGCTGGTCACTGCTCTCCTGTACTGGTCATCACTCTCCTTCATCAATCTCCAGCAGTAGGTCCCTGAGTAAAAGGTAAGTGACAACTGCACAGTCACATATCTGGAATTATGTGACCAATATGGATTCTGGTCTTTAATGGCGGGTAGTGAGGATTTTTATACATTGTGGATATGGTTATACATTGTAGGTGATGCTATACATTGTGAGTGTACCTTTTAGCACAGAACTATTGGATAAGATACAGACAAGATAAGAGTTTTTAGTAAAGAAGGAGGATGAGCTCAGGGCAGTGCCGAGAGGAGTGTAAGATGGAGACAATCCAAACAATTTGGACACAGACAGTAAAGTGTACATTCGTTGTCACAGTCGTAGTATAGTAGCGGTAACGCACCGTAGTTTTGGTCCAGGTTGGCGACCCCTGTGTTCAGGCATGTTCCCTAGGTTTTTCTGCAGCTAGTTTGGCTGCCCTCATGTTACCTCTGCTGTCTCTTGTATCAGCCATGGTGTCTGTCCTCACCTACCTGTCTGGGTAGCAGCAGGGTCTCCATCACCCCCTGAACAGCCTGGACATCCTTTATGGACTTCCCATTAGACGTAAGGAAAGCTCTTGCTCTTCAGACTGGGCCATAGTCGTGTGCAGGCTCACCGTCAGCCATCGTACACTGTCTCAGTGACAGCTCTCATTCAGCTTCTTTGGCTGAGAAATGCAGGATAATGCTTCTACTTGTTTTACCTCGTGGTCAGTGACCGCGGCATATCCGGGGCAGTATTTGCCATCCTTCCCAAATCGAGAGCCATCTACAAAGAACTGAAAATCAAGGTTAGCAATAGGTTCATCATTTACATGACCAAACCCTACAGTTTCTTGTTGTTTACAATCCTGTTCTTCTATATGGTCATCATGAAATACTTATGTGTATAAGTTATCTGAGGAGGGAGGGGGAGGGGATAAGCTGTGACATCATCTGTTTTTAGGATTGATGTAATGGTGGATAACTATGGGTGTTATCTGGAGGAGGAGAGGAGTGAACGTTTAATGTGATCCTATCTGTCCTGTAGTTGTGACAGTAACCTATCTATCTGCAGGGCTGGGGTGATATGCTGGTTCTGGGGACAGTAACCTATCTGTCTGCAGGGCTGGGGTGATATGCTGGTTCTGGTGACAGTAACCTATCTATCTGCAGGGCTGGGGTGATATGCTGGGTCTGGTGACAGTAACCTATCTATCTGCAGGGCTGGGGTGATATGCTGGTTCTGGTGACAGTAGCCTATCTATCTGCAGGGCTGGGGCGATATGCTGGGTCTGGTGACAGTAACCTATCTATCTGCAGGGTTGGGGTGATATCCTGGGGTCTGGTGACAGTAACCTATCTATCTGCAGGGCTGGGGTGACATGCTGGTTCTGGTGACAGTAACCTATCTATCTGCAGGGCTGGGGTGATATGCTGGGTCTGGTGACAGTAACCTATCTATCTGCAGGGCTGGGGTGATATGCTGGTTCTGGTGACAGTAACCTATCTATCTGCAGGGCTGGGGTGATATGCTGGGTCTGGTGACAGTAACCTATCTATCTGCAGGGCTGGGGTGATATGCTGGTCCTGGTGGCAGTAACCTATCTATCTGCAGGGTTGGGGTGATATGCTGGTTCTGGTGACAGTAACCTATCTATCTGCAGGGCTGGGGTGATATGCTGGGGTCTGGTAACAGTAACCTATCTATCTACAGGGCTGGGGTGATATGCTGGGTTTGGTGACAGTAACCTATCTATCTGCAGGACTGGGGTGATATGCTGGGGTCTGGTGACAGTAACCTATCTATCTGCAAGGCTGGGGTGATATGCTGGTTCTGGTGACAGTAACCTATCTATCTGCGGGGCTGGGGTGATATGTTGGTTCTGGTGACAGTAACCTATCTATCTGCAGGGCTGGGGTGATATGCTGGGTCTGGTGACAGTAACCTATCTATCTGCAGGGCTGGGGTGATATGCTGGGGTCTGGTGACAGTAACCTATCTATCTGCAGGGCTGGGGTGATATGCTGGTTCTGGTGACAGTGACCTATCTATCTGCAGGGCTGGGGTGATATGCTGGTTCTGGTGACAGTAACCTATCTATCTGCAGGACTGGGGTGATATGCTGGTTCTGGTGACGGTAACCTATCTATCTGCAGGGCTGGGGTGATATGCTGGTTCTGGTGACAGTAACCTATCTATCTGCAGGGCTGGGGTGATATGCTGGGGTCTAGTGACAGTAACCTATCTATCTGCAGGGCTGGGGTGATATGCTGGGTCTGGTGACAGTAACCTATCTATCTGCAGGGCTGGGGTGATATGCTGGTTCTGGTGACAGTAACCTATCTATCTGCAGGACTGGGGTGATATGCTGGGTCTGGTGACAGTAACCTATCTATCTGCAGGACTGGGGTGATATACTGGGTCTGGTGACAGTAGCCTATCTATCTGCAGGACTGGGGTGATATGCTGGGTCTGGTGACAGTAACCTATCTATCTGCAGGACTGGGGTGATATACTGGGTCTGGTGACAGTAGCCTATCTATCTGCAGGGCTGGGGTGATATGCTGGTTCTGGTGACAGTAACCTATCTATCTGCAGGGCTGGGGTGATATGCTGGTTCTGGTGACAGTAACCTATCTATCTGCAGGACTGGGGTGATATGCTGGTTCTGGTGACAGTAACCTATCTATCTGCAGGGTTGGGGTGATATGCTGGTTCTGGTGACAGTAACCTATCTATCTGCAGGGCTGGGGTGATATCCTGGGGTCTGGTGACAGTAACCTATCTATCTGCAGGGCTGGGGCGATATGCTGGTTCTGGTGACAGTAGCCTATCTATCTGCAGGGCTGGGGTGATATGCTGGGTCTGGTGACAGTAACCTATCTATCTGCAGGGCTGGGGTGATATGCTGGGTCTGGTGACAGTAACCTATCTATCTGCAGGACTGGGGTGATATGCTGGGTCTGGTGACAGTAGCCTATCTATCTGCAGGGCTGGGGTGATATGCTGGGTCTGGTGACAGTAACCTATCTATCTGCAGGGCTGGGGTGATATGCTGGTTCTGGTGACAGTAACCTATCTATCTGCGGGGCTGGGGTGATATGTTGGTTCTGGTGACTAACCTATCTATCTGCAGGGCTGGGGTGATATGCTGGGTCTGGTGACAGTAACCTATCTATCTGCAGGGCTGGGGTGATATGCTGGTTCTGGTGACAGTGACCTATCTATCTGCAGGGCTGGGGTGATATGCTGGTTCTGGTGACAGTAACCTATCTATCTGCAGGACTGGGGTGATATGCTGGTTCTGGTGACAGTAACCTATCTATCTGCAGGGCTGGGGTGATATGCTGGTTCTGGTGACAGTAACCTATCTATCTGCAGGACTGGGGTGATATGCTGGGTCTGGTGACAGTAACCTATCTATCTGCAGGACTGGGGTGATATACTGGGTCTGGTGACAGTAGCCTATCTATCTGCAGGACTGGGGTGATATGCTGGGTCTGGTGACAGTAACCTATCTATCTGCAGGACTGGGGTGATATACTGGGTCTGGTGACAGTAGCCTATCTATCTGCAGGGCTGGGGTGATATGCTGGTTCTGGTGACAGTAACCTATCTATCTGCAGGGCTGGGGTGATATGCTGGTTCTGGTGACAGTAACCTATCTATCTGTACGGCTGGGTGATATGCTTGTTCTGGTGACAGTAACCTATCTATCTGCAGGACTGGGGTGATATGCTGGTTCTGGTGACAGTAACCTATCTATCTGCGGGGCTGGGGTGATATGTTGGTTCTGGTGACTAACCTATCTATCTGCAGGGCTGGGGTGATATGCTGGGTCTGGTGACAGTAACCTATCTATCTGCAGGGCTGGGGTGATATGCTGGGGTCTGGTGACAGTAACCTATCTATCTGCAGGGCTGGGGTGATATGCTGGTTCTGGTGACAGTGACCTATCTATCTGCAGGGCTGGGGTGATATGCTGGTTCTGGTGACAGTAACCTATCTATCTGCAGGACTGGGGTGATATGCTGGTTCTGGTGACAGTAACCTATCTATCTGCAGGGCTGGGGTGATATGCTGGTTCTGGTGACAGTAACCTATCTATCTGCAGGACTGGGGTGATATGCTGGGTCTGGTGACAGTAACCTATCTATCTGCAGGACTGGGGTGATATACTGGGTCTGGTGACAGTAGCCTATCTATCTGCAGGACTGGGGTGATATGCTGGGTCTGGTGACAGTAACCTATCTATCTGCAGGACTGGGGTGATATGCTGGTTCTGGTGACAGTAGCCTATCTATCTGCAGGGCTGGGGCGATATGCTGGGTCTGGTGACAGTAACCTATCTATCTGCAGGGTTGGGGTGATATCCTGGGGTCTGGTGACAGTAACCTATCTATCTGCAGGGCTGGGGTGACATGCTGGTTCTGGTGACAGTAACCTATCTATCTGCAGGGCTGGGGTGATATGCTGGGTCTGGTGACAGTAACCTATCTATCTGCAGGGCTGGGGTGATATGCTGGTTCTGGTGACAGTAACCTATCTATCTGCAGGGCTGGGGTGATATGCTGGGTCTGGTGACAGTAACCTATCTATCTGCGGGGCTGGGGTGATATGCTGGGTCTGGTGACAGTAACCTATCTATCTGCAGGGCTGGGGTGATATGCTGGTCCTGGTGGCAGTAACTTATCTATCTGCAGGGTTGGGGTGATATGCTGGTTCTGGTGACAGTAACCTATCTATCTGCAGGGCTGGGGTGATATGCTGGGGTCTGGTAACAGTAACCTATCTATCTACAGGGCTGGGGTGATATGCTGGGTTTGGTGACAGTAACCTATCTATCTGCAGGACTGGGGTGATATGCTGGGGTCTGGTGACAGTAACCTATCTATCTGCAAGGCTGGGGTGATATGCTGGTTCTGGTGACAGTAACCTATCTATCTGCGGGGCTGGGGTGATATGTTGGTTCTGGTGACAGTAACCTATCTATCTGCAGGGCTGGGGTGATATGCTGGGTCTGGTGACAGTAACCTATCTATCTGCAGGGCTGGGGTGATATGCTGGGGTCTGGTGACAGTAACCTATCTATCTGCAGGGCTGGGGTGATATGCTGGTTCTGGTGACAGTGACCTATCTATCTGCAGGGCTGGGGTGATATGCTGGTTCTGGTGACAGTAACCTATCTATCTGCAGGACTGGGGTGATATGCTGGTTCTGGTGACGGTAACCTATCTATCTGCAGGGCTGGGGTGATATGCTGGTTCTGGTGACAGTAACCTATCTATCTGCAGGGCTGGGGTGATATGCTGGGGTCTAGTGACAGTAACCTATCTATCTGCAGGGCTGGGGTGATATGCTGGGTCTGGTGACAGTAACCTATCTATCTGCAGGGCTGGGGTGATATGCTGGTTCTGGTGACAGTAACCTATCTATCTGCAGGACTGGGGTGATATGCTGGGTCTGGTGACAGTAACCTATCTATCTGCAGGACTGGGGTGATATACTGGGTCTGGTGACAGTAGCCTATCTATCTGCAGGACTGGGGTGATATGCTGGGTCTGGTGACAGTAACCTATCTATCTGCAGGACTGGGGTGATATACTGGGTCTGGTGACAGTAGCCTATCTATCTGCAGGGCTGGGGTGATATGCTGGTTCTGGTGACAGTAACCTATCTATCTGCAGGGCTGGGGTGATATGCTGGTTCTGGTGACAGTAACCTATCTATCTGCAGGACTGGGGTGATATGCTGGTTCTGGTGACAGTAACCTATCTATCTGCAGGGTTGGGGTGATATGCTGGTTCTGGTGACAGTAACCTATCTATCTGCAGGGCTGGGGTGATATCCTGGGGTCTGGTGACAGTAACCTATCTATCTGCAGGGCTGGGGCGATATGCTGGTTCTGGTGACAGTAGCCTATCTATCTGCAGGGCTGGGGTGATATGCTGGGTCTGGTGACAGTAACCTATCTATCTGCAGGGCTGGGGTGATATGCTGGGTCTGGTGACAGTAACCTATCTATCTGCAGGACTGGGGTGATATGCTGGGTCTGGTGACAGTAGCCTATCTATCTGCAGGGCTGGGGTGATATGCTGGGTCTGGTGACAGTAACCTATCTATCTGCAGGGCTGGGGTGATATGCTGGTTCTGGTGACAGTAACCTATCTATCTGCGGGGCTGGGGTGATATGTTGGTTCTGGTGACTAACCTATCTATCTGCAGGGCTGGGGTGATATGCTGGGTCTGGTGACAGTAACCTATCTATCTGCAGGGCTGGGGTGATATGCTGGTTCTGGTGACAGTGACCTATCTATCTGCAGGGCTGGGGTGATATGCTGGTTCTGGTGACAGTAACCTATCTATCTGCAGGACTGGGGTGATATGCTGGTTCTGGTGACAGTAACCTATCTATCTGCAGGGCTGGGGTGATATGCTGGTTCTGGTGACAGTAACCTATCTATCTGCAGGACTGGGGTGATATGCTGGGTCTGGTGACAGTAACCTATCTATCTGCAGGACTGGGGTGATATACTGGGTCTGGTGACAGTAGCCTATCTATCTGCAGGACTGGGGTGATATGCTGGGTCTGGTGACAGTAACCTATCTATCTGCAGGACTGGGGTGATATACTGGGTCTGGTGACAGTAGCCTATCTATCTGCAGGGCTGGGGTGATATGCTGGTTCTGGTGACAGTAACCTATCTATCTGCAGGGCTGGGGTGATATGCTGGTTCTGGTGACAGTAACCTATCTATCTGTAGGGCTGGGTGATATGCTTGTTCTGGTGACAGTAACCTATCTATCTGCAGGACTGGGGTGATATGCTGGTTCTGGTGACAGTAACCTATCTATCTGCGGGGCTGGGGTGATATGTTGGTTCTGGTGACTAACCTATCTATCTGCAGGGCTGGGGTGATATGCTGGGTCTGGTGACAGTAACCTATCTATCTGCAGGGCTGGGGTGATATGCTGGGGTCTGGTGACAGTAACCTATCTATCTGCAGGGCTGGGGTGATATGCTGGTTCTGGTGACAGTGACCTATCTATCTGCAGGGCTGGGGTGATATGCTGGTTCTGGTGACAGTAACCTATCTATCTGCAGGACTGGGGTGATATGCTGGTTCTGGTGACAGTAACCTATCTATCTGCAGGGCTGGGGTGATATGCTGGTTCTGGTGACAGTAACCTATCTATCTGCAGGACTGGGGTGATATGCTGGGTCTGGTGACAGTAACCTATCTATCTGCAGGACTGGGGTGATATACTGGGTCTGGTGACAGTAGCCTATCTATCTGCAGGACTGGGGTGATATGCTGGGTCTGGTGACAGTAACCTATCTATCTGCAGGACTGGGGTGATATGCTGGTTCTGGTGACAGTAACCTATCTATCTGCGGGGCTGGGGTGATATGTTGGTTCTGGTGACAGTAACCTATCTATCTGCAGGGCTGGGGTGATATGCTGGGTCTGGTGACAGTAACCTATCTATCTGCAGGGCTGGGGTGATATGCTGGGGTCTGGTGACAGTAACCTATCTATCTGCAGGGCTGGGGTGATATGCTGGTTCTGGTGACAGTGACCTATCTATCTGCAGGGCTGGGGTGATATGCTGGTTCTGGTGACAGTAACCTATCTATCTGCAGGACTGGGGTGATATGCTGGTTCTGGTGACGGTAACCTATCTATCTGCAGGGCTGGGGTGATATGCTGGTTCTGGTGACAGTAACCTATCTATCTGCAGGGCTGGGGTGATATGCTGGGGTCTAGTGACAGTAACCTATCTATCTGCAGGGCTGGGGTGATATGCTGGGTCTGGTGACAGTAACCTATCTATCTGCAGGGCTGGGGTGATATGCTGGTTCTGGTGACAGTAACCTATCTATCTGCAGGACTGGGGTGATATGCTGGGTCTGGTGACAGTAACCTATCTATCTGCAGGACTGGGGTGATATACTGGGTCTGGTGACAGTAGCCTATCTATCTGCAGGACTGGGGTGATATTCTGGGTCTGGTGACAGTAACCTATCTATCTGCAGGACTGGGGTGATATACTGGGTCTGGTGACAGTAGCCTATCTATCTGCAGGGCTGGAGTGATATGCTGGTTCTGGTGACAGTAACCTATCTATCTGCAGGGCTGGGGTGATATGCTGGTTCTGGTGACAGTAACCTATCTATCTGCAGGACTGGGGTGATATGCTGGTTCTGGTGACAGTAACCTATCTATCTGCAGGGTTGGGGTGATATGCTGGTTCTGGTGACAGTAACCTATCTATCTGCAGGGCTGGGGTGATATCCTGGGGTCTGGTGACAGTAACCTATCTATCTGCAGGGCTGGGGCGATATGCTGGTTCTGGTGACAGTAGCCTATCTATCTGCAGGGCTGGGGTGATATGCTGGGTCTGGTGACAGTAACCTATCTATCTGCAGGGCTGGGGTGATATGCTGGGTCTGGTGACAGTAACCTATCTATCTGCAGGACTGGGGTGATATGCTGGGTCTGGTGACAGTAGCCTATCTATCTGCAGGGCTGGGGTGATATGCTGGGTCTGGTGACAGTAACCTATCTATCTGCAGGGCTGGGGTGATATGCTGGTTCTGGTGACAGTAACCTATCTATCTGCGGGGCTGGGGTGATATGTTGGTTCTGGTGACTAACCTATCTATCTGCAGGGCTGGGGTGATATGCTGGGTCTGGTGACAGTAACCTATCTATCTGCAGGGCTGGGGTGATATGCTGGTTCTGGTGACAGTGACCTATCTATCTGCAGGGCTGGGGTGATATGCTGGTTCTGGTGACAGTAACCTATCTATCTGCAGGACTGGGGTGATATGCTGGTTCTGGTGACAGTAACCTATCTATCTGCAGGGCTGGGGTGATATGCTGGTTCTGGTGACAGTAACCTATCTATCTGCAGGACTGGGGTGATATGCTGGGTCTGGTGACAGTAACCTATCTATCTGCAGGACTGGGGTGATATACTGGGTCTGGTGACAGTAGCCTATCTATCTGCAGGACTGGGGTGATATGCTGGGTCTGGTGACAGTAACCTATCTATCTGCAGGACTGGGGTGATATACTGGGTCTGGTGACAGTAGCCTATCTATCTGCAGGACTGGGGTGATATGCTGGGTCTGGTGACAGTAACCTATCTATCTGCAGGACTGGGGTGATATACTGGGTCTGGTGACAGTAGCCTATCTATCTGCAGGACTGGGGTGATATGCTGGGTCTGGTGACAGTAACCTATCTATCTGCAGGACTGGGGTGATATACTGGGTCTGGTGACAGTAGCCTATCTATCTGCAGGGCTGGGGTGATATGCTGGTTCTGGTGACAGTAACCTATCTATCTGCAGGGCTGGGGTGATATGCTGGTTCTGGTGACAGTAACCTATCTATCTGTAGGGCTGGGTGATATGCTTGTTCTGGTGACAGTAACCTATCTATCTGCAGGACTGGGGTGATATGCTGGTTCTGGTGACAGTAACCTATCTATCTGCGGGGCTGGGGTGATATGTTGGTTCTGGTGACTAACCTATCTATCTGCAGGGCTGGGGTGATATGCTGGGTCTGGTGACAGTAACCTATCTATCTGCAGGGCTGGGGTGATATGCTGGGGTCTGGTGACAGTAACCTATCTATCTGCAGGGCTGGGGTGATATGCTGGGTCTGGTGACAGTAACCTATCTATCTGCAGGGCTGGGGTGATATGCTGGTTCTGGTGACAGTAACCTATCTATCTGCAGGACTGGGGTGATATGCTGGGTCTGGTGACAGTAACCTATCTATCTGCAGGACTGGGGTGATATACTGGGTCTGGTGACAGTAGCCTATCTATCTGCAGGACTGGGGTGATATGCTGGGTCTGGTGACAGTAACCTATCTATCTGCAGGACTGGGGTGATATACTGGGTCTGGTGACAGTAGCCTATCTATCTGCAGGGCTGGGGTGATATGCTGGTTCTGGTGACAGTAACCTATCTATCTGCAGGGCTGGGGTGATATGCTGGTTCTGGTGACAGTAACCTATCTATCTGCAGGACTGGGGTGATATGCTGGTTCTGGTGACAGTAACCTATCTATCTGCAGGGTTGGGGTGATATGCTGGTTCTGGTGACAGTAACCTATCTATCTGCAGGGCTGGGGTGATATCCTGGGGTCTGGTGACAGTAACCTATGTATCTGCAGGGCTGGGGCGATATGCTGGTTCTGGTGACAGTAGCCTATCTATCTGCAGGGCTGGGGTGATATGCTGGGTCTGGTGACAGTAACCTATCTATCTGCAGGGCTGGGGTGATATGCTGGGTCTGGTGACAGTAACCTATCTATCTGCAGGACTGGGGTGATATGCTGGGTCTGGTGACAGTAGCCTATCTATCTGCAGGGCTGGGGTGATATGCTGGGTCTGGTGACAGTAACCTATCTATCTGCAGGGCTGGGGTGATATGCTGGTTCTGGTGACAGTAACCTATCTATCTGCGGGGCTGGGGTGATATGTTGGTTCTGGTGACTAACCTATCTATCTGCAGGGCTGGGGTGATATGCTGGGTCTGGTGACAGTAACCTATCTATCTGCAGGGCTGGGGTGATATGCTGGTTCTGGTGACAGTGACCTATCTATCTGCAGGGCTGGGGTGATATGCTGGTTCTGGTGACAGTAACCTATCTATCTGCAGGACTGGGGTGATATGCTGGTTCTGGTGACAGTAACCTATCTATCTGCAGGGCTGGGGTGATATGCTGGTTCTGGTGACAGTAACCTATCTATCTGCAGGACTGGGGTGATATGCTGGGTCTGGTGACAGTAACCTATCTATCTGCAGGACTGGGGTGATATACTGGGTCTGGTGACAGTAGCCTATCTATCTGCAGGACTGGGGTGATATGCTGGGTCTGGTGACAGTAACCTATCTATCTGCAGGACTGGGGTGATATACTGGGTCTGGTGACAGTAGCCTATCTATCTGCAGGGCTGGGGTGATATGCTGGTTCTGGTGACAGTAACCTATCTATCTGCAGGGCTGGGGTGATATGCTGGTTCTGGTGACAGTAACCTATCTATCTGTAGGGCTGGGTGATATGCTTGTTCTGGTGACAGTAACCTATCTATCTGCAGGACTGGGGTGATATGCTGGTTCTGGTGACAGTAACCTATCTATCTGCGGGGCTGGGGTGATATGTTGGTTCTGGTGACTAACCTATCTATCTGCAGGGCTGGGGTGATATGCTGGGTCTGGTGACAGTAACCTATCTATCTGCAGGGCTGGGGTGATATGCTGGGGTCTGGTGACAGTAACCTATCTATCTGCAGGGCTGGGGTGATATGCTGGTTCTGGTGACAGTGACCTATCTATCTGCAGGGCTGGGGTGATATGCTGGTTCTGGTGACAGTAACCTATCTATCTGCAGGACTGGGGTGATATGCTGGTTCTGGTGACAGTAACCTATCTATCTGCAGGGCTGGGGTGATATGCTGGTTCTGGTGACAGTAACCTATCTATCTGCAGGACTGGGGTGATATGCTGGGTCTGGTGACAGTAACCTATCTATCTGCAGGACTGGGGTGATATACTGGGTCTGGTGACAGTAGCCTATCTATCTGCAGGACTGGGGTGATATGCTGGGTCTGGTGACAGTAACCTATCTATCTGCAGGACTGGGGTGATATGCTGGTTCTGGTGACAGTAACCTATCTATCTGCGGGGCTGGGGTGATATGTTGGTTCTGGTGACAGTAACCTATCTATCTGCAGGGCTGGGGTGATATGCTGGGTCTGGTGACAGTAACCTATCTATCTGCAGGGCTGGGGTGATATGCTGGGGTCTGGTGACAGTAACCTATCTATCTGCAGGGCTGGGGTGATATGCTGGTTCTGGTGACAGTGACCTATCTATCTGCAGGGCTGGGGTGATATGCTGGTTCTGGTGACAGTAACCTATCTATCTGCAGGACTGGGGTGATATGCTGGTTCTGGTGACGGTAACCTATCTATCTGCAGGGCTGGGGTGATATGCTGGTTCTGGTGACAGTAACCTATCTATCTGCAGGGCTGGGGTGATATGCTGGGGTCTAGTGACAGTAACCTATCTATCTGCAGGGCTGGGGTGATATGCTGGGTCTGGTGACAGTAACCTATCTATCTGCAGGGCTGGGGTGATATGCTGGTTCTGGTGACAGTAACCTATCTATCTGCAGGACTGGGGTGATATGCTGGGTCTGGTGACAGTAACCTATCTATCTGCAGGACTGGGGTGATATACTGGGTCTGGTGACAGTAGCCTATCTATCTGCAGGACTGGGGTGATATGCTGGGTCTGGTGACAGTAACCTATCTATCTGCAGGACTGGGGTGATATACTGGGTCTGGTGACAGTAGCCTATCTATCTGCAGGGCTGGAGTGATATGCTGGTTCTGGTGACAGTAACCTATCTATCTGCAGGGCTGGGGTGATATGCTGGTTCTGGTGACAGTAACCTATCTATCTGCAGGACTGGGGTGATATGCTGGTTCTGGTGACAGTAACCTATCTATCTGCAGGGTTGGGGTGATATGCTGGTTCTGGTGACAGTAACCTATCTATCTGCAGGGCTGGGGTGATATCCTGGGGTCTGGTGACAGTAACCTATCTATCTGCAGGGCTGGGGCGATATGCTGGTTCTGGTGACAGTAGCCTATCTATCTGCAGGGCTGGGGTGATATGCTGGGTCTGGTGACAGTAACCTATCTATCTGCAGGGCTGGGGTGATATGCTGGGTCTGGTGACAGTAACCTATCTATCTGCAGGACTGGGGTGATATGCTGGGTCTGGTGACAGTAGCCTATCTATCTGCAGGGCTGGGGTGATATGCTGGGTCTGGTGACAGTAACCTATCTATCTGCAGGGCTGGGGTGATATGCTGGTTCTGGTGACAGTAACCTATCTATCTGCGGGGCTGGGGTGATATGTTGGTTCTGGTGACTAACCTATCTATCTGCAGGGCTGGGGTGATATGCTGGGTCTGGTGACAGTAACCTATCTATCTGCAGGGCTGGGGTGATATGCTGGTTCTGGTGACAGTGACCTATCTATCTGCAGGGCTGGGGTGATATGCTGGTTCTGGTGACAGTAACCTATCTATCTGCAGGACTGGGGTGATATGCTGGTTCTGGTGACAGTAACCTATCTATCTGCAGGGCTGGGGTGATATGCTGGTTCTGGTGACAGTAACCTATCTATCTGCAGGACTGGGGTGATATGCTGGGTCTGGTGACAGTAACCTATCTATCTGCAGGACTGGGGTGATATACTGGGTCTGGTGACAGTAGCCTATCTATCTGCAGGACTGGGGTGATATGCTGGGTCTGGTGACAGTAACCTATCTATCTGCAGGACTGGGGTGATATACTGGGTCTGGTGACAGTAGCCTATCTATCTGCAGGACTGGGGTGATATGCTGGGTCTGGTGACAGTAACCTATCTATCTGCAGGACTGGGGTGATATACTGGGTCTGGTGACAGTAGCCTATCTATCTGCAGGACTGGGGTGATATGCTGGGTCTGGTGACAGTAACCTATCTATCTGCAGGACTGGGGTGATATACTGGGTCTGGTGACAGTAGCCTATCTATCTGCAGGGCTGGGGTGATATGCTGGTTCTGGTGACAGTAACCTATCTATCTGCAGGGCTGGGGTGATATGCTGGTTCTGGTGACAGTAACCTATCTATCTGTAGGGCTGGGTGATATGCTTGTTCTGGTGACAGTAACCTATCTATCTGCAGGACTGGGGTGATATGCTGGTTCTGGTGACAGTAACCTATCTATCTGCGGGGCTGGGGTGATATGTTGGTTCTGGTGACTAACCTATCTATCTGCAGGGCTGGGGTGATATGCTGGGTCTGGTGACAGTAACCTATCTATCTGCAGGGCTGGGGTGATATGCTGGGGTCTGGTGACAGTAACCTATCTATCTGCAGGGCTGGGGTGATATGCTGGTTCTGGTGACAGTGACCTATCTATCTGCAGGGCTGGGGTGATATGCTGGTTCTGGTGACAGTAACCTATCTATCTGCAGGACTGGGGTGATATGCTGGTTCTGGTGACAGTAACCTATCTATCTGCAGGGCTGGGGTGATATGCTGGTTCTGGTGACAGTAACCTATCTATCTGCAGGACTGGGGTGATATGCTGGGTCTGGTGACAGTAACCTATCTATCTGCAGGACTGGGGTGATATACTGGGTCTGGTGACAGTAGCCTATCTATCTGCAGGACTGGGGTGATATGCTGGGTCTGGTGACAGTAACCTATCTATCTGCAGGACTGGGGTGATATACTGGGTCTGGTGACAGTAGCCTATCTATCTGCAGGGCTGGGGTGATATGCTGGTTCTGGTGACAGTAACCTATCTATCTGCAGGGCTGGGGTGATATGCTGGTTCTGGTGACAGTAACCTATCTATCTGCAGGGCTGGGGTGATATGCTTGTTCTGGTGACAGTAACCTATCTATCTGCAGGACTGGGGTGATATGCTGGTTCTGGTGACAGTAACCTATCTATCTGCAGGGTTGGGGTGATATGCTGGTTCTGGTGACAGTAACCTATCTATCTGCAGGGCTGGGGTGATATCCTGGGGTCTGGTGACAGTAACCTATCTATCTGCAGGGCTGGGGCGATATGCTGGTTCTGGTGACAGTAGCCTATCTATCTGCAGGGCTGGGGTGATATGCTGGGTCTGGTGACAGTAACCTATCTATCTGCAGGGCTGGGGTGATATGCTGGGTCTGGTGACAGTAACCTATCTATCTGATATGCTGGTTCTGGTGACAGTAACCTATCTATCTGCAGGGCTGGGGTGATATGCTGGTTCTGGTGACAGTATAACCTATCTATCTGATATGCTGGTTCTGGTGACACACTCCCTTTAAGACTTACAGTTATGGTGTGTGAAATCTTTAGAAAGTCTGACCACTTATTACATTGTAGATATGTTACTAAGAGTGAATGTATTTGCAGGTGACATATTCGCACCATGGATACCACCAGAGAAGCTTCATGGATCATCAATCATCTGAAATGGAAGCTGGTAGAAATATTTGAGGGTGATGTGGACGATTTTCTGGATGAGCTGGACTCGCTGGACCTTGTATCTCTGGAGGAATATTTTGATTTCTGTTTCAAAGATTCTCAGACGGAGAAAGCCACTGAGTTGATAAATCTGATCCTCCAGAAAGGAGAGCCGGCCTGCGAGAGATTCCTCAGCCACCTCGAGAACATGATTCTCAGGTTCCCCGCTTTGTCTGCTTTGGCTCGGTCACTTCTGGAAGGTGAGCAGACGACTACTTTAGTAAATCTCTGAGGTTTCTTTTGAATTCTGTACAAATCTCACAGATAAAACTTGCTGCCATTTTATAATGGATGGTGTTTGTTTAATGATAAAAGGAAGCATGGCTTCAAGGGGAGAAGGTCTCCGCACACTATGACCTCCATGTAGCCATATATACCGCCATTCACACTACATGCACAAGGCTTCCTTCAATAGTTGCCGGTGTACAAATTCTGCTACAGGTTACCGTATATACTCGAGTATATGCCGACCCGAATATAAGCCGAGGCCCCCAATTTTACCACAAAAATCTGGGAAAATTTATTGACTCGAGTATAAGCCTGGGGGGAGGGGAATCCACCATTGCAGATAATACGTCTGGTCATGTGCATTACAGCTTAGTAACTCCATGGGGATCATAGTAATAGCAGGTAACCCCATCATGTCCCTCACATTAACCCCCTGTGTGCCTCACATAAGAGTTACTGATATGTGGGACATATGGAGGTCATAATTAGGTATATTCATCATTAAGGTCTTTTATTAGTCCCCCCATGTGTCTCACCTATTAGTAACCCTTATATGGGGCACACAGGGGTTAATAGGAGGGACATGATGGGGTAACTGCTATTAATGGGAGGCGCATGGAGTTACTAATAACCCCAAATGCCTGACATTACTAGGAATAGTGACCCCTGCAGGTCCCTGTGTGTTACTGTCACGTTCCTGTAGCTTCCTCCCCTCCATACCACAGACATCTTCTATAAGACACAATGAATCCTGCACATAATGGCCTCTGACCTTTGATGACATCACAGTCACGTGACAAGCCAATCACAGAGCAGTAGCACTTGTTAGGGGCACAAGACCCCTGAGTTATGTTGTCTGTACTTAGATATCAGGCCTGGAGAAGTCACTCACACACACACACACACACACACACACACACACACACACACACATAGCTGATAGTGTATTAAGTGAGTTCTGATTTTAATGGTAGGAAAAGGTAGTTTAAATGCAATACAGACAAGAGCAGTTTGGACTATTCTAATGACATGATTGGTGGTAGAGTTATAACATAAGCTGTGACACATGACTATTGGATAAGGCCTAATGTAATCTGCATCTCATTATTACTTTCCAAACTGGGATGACCTTTCTCATAAAATAAAGAAGAATTTAAAATATTTATGTGTAAAACAACATCTTACACTAATTCTAGATGTATACAGTATATCAGGGTCAGAGAGATAATGATCACATGCTGGTCAGACCACTCCAGCCTTGGGGCTAACGATCAATAGGCTATAGAACCTGTTTCTACACACCCTAAGTGACCTATTCCGAGGCCCTAAACACAAACCGCTTTGATCTAACTGGCCCCTTGTGTAACAGACTGCTCATCTCTGAAACAAAGAGAGAGATCGAGAGAGAGAGAGCCAGATAGAGCAGTCTCGGCCCCCACCTGTGTTCATACATAATTTTTCAAGAGATATTGTTGGCCCCCCACACACTAAAGGACCTCCCCCTTCGTTTAATTTATGCAGGTCCTTGCACGCCTCTGACTGGAGTATTAGCAGTTCATATCCCAAATCTTCTGATGTTACATTTCTCTTTCCACAGACAAATCTAAGAATTTTCAGGAATTATTGCAGAAGCTGAACCTTCAAAAACATCTGAGCTCAAAACTGACCTTGGGAGACGTTCTTAGCATCGGAACAGATAATCGTGTCATTGATCAACCCCAGACTATGGAAGACATCCCTTGGCATTTCTTGACCAAAATTATAGGACTGAACAGAACGGCACGAAACATTCAACTCCAGACGCTAAAGACGCCATCTAAAGAAGAGTCAGATGATGACAGTGAACCAATTTTTTCTGTGAATGAAGTAGAAGAAGATCCTTCACCCTCCGTCCACCCACTCGATGTTCTCTGCGTTCTCCTTCATTGTTCTGACCCATTTTTACGGCAAGAAATCTTGACTAAAATGTCCATGTGCCAGTTTGCGGTTCCTCTTCTGCTTCCCGCTGGTGATGGTTCACGCTGCACCTTCATGCTTTGGGCAATGAGAGATATTATGAAGAAATGGAGACCTCGGTCTCTAGCAGACAGCAAAGGGTTCAGAGAAGACAACGTGGTGAATATTGAAATGCCGATCTTCTCTTTTGTCAGACTGGGGCCAAATAAATTATCTAAATCTAAAGTACTAAACCAGGTCCTGAACCCGGCTCAGCAACACCATGACTTCTTCATACATGACAACATCGAAGGAGGAAACATTGAGCGGAAGATATCTGATGGGGTAGTGGAGATGTCCTGGTACTTCCCTTGTGGGAAATCGGATGTTTTCTCAGAGCCTATTGCCGTGGCCAACCTACGTGGAGACCTGGAGTCCAACTGGGAACAGTTCACATTTCTCACCAGAATCTCATCGGCCACTTTTATATTTATGGAGAGTTTGTGCAAGAGACAATTCAGGTTGTTATCGTCCTGCAGTCCATCTGACACCAAGTTTTACTTCATTGTCACTCCAGGCCCTGGAAAAGATGTCAACTCCGAGACGCAGAATCTTTTAAAAAATTTTATGGCAAATTTAAAAGTTTGCAAAAAGCAAATTTTAGTAAAGAGAAGCAAATCAAATGATGCAGACTATGTGAAGAACATCCAGAAGAACATTGAGCAGTTCTTAGTGGAACATCAAGGCAAATCTTCCCTAGAAAACCTAAAAACACAAAGATTTGGACTTCATATTGATGTGGATGAAGACTTGCCGGAATGTCAAAAAGCAAGAGCATGCGCTGTAAACATTACTGTGGCCATCGAAGATGTGGAAGACTATAAGAAGAAGGCGCTAAGCCTACAGGGAGATCTATGGAGGAAAGTGTCTAAGATAGAGAAAGAACTTTGTAGGATGACAAACCTAGAAGGGAAGGACGTGCAGCAATATCAGGCGGAACTCGTGGAGAAACGCATCTCTCTACACAAGGAACAAAATGAACGCAATCTGTCTGAGGGTATAATGTTATTCATTAATGCAATCACACACCTATCTCACACGGAGCGCCAATATTTCCTGAAATGGATGAAACTGGAGCTGGAGTCCATATCTAGAAGTAACGTGTCTACACTTCAAGCCGAATACAAGGAACAATGTAGTAATAATGCCAATAATTTAGAGGAACTTAAACAAATAGACCAAAAAATCTCAGATAGTTCTTTGGGAATTGAACATTTCCTCCGTGAGTTGGGGCAGTTTTATGAGGCTGAATGCTCCATGAGAAAAGAAGGATTACTTCCGGAAAACAGAATACAGTTTTCTGGATTGCCGGAGATTGCTTCTGACCTTCTGATGGACGGGTTTCCTTTGGAGCTGATCGATGGAGATGCCTCCAACATCCCCTTACAGTGGATAAAAGATGTCCTGACTGAGCTGGATAAGAAGACCGGAGGACAATGTAAGATGAGGGTGATAACTGTGCTGGGAGTGCAGAGTACGGGGAAGTCCACCCTTCTGAACACCATGTTTGGTCTACAGTTCCCTGTGGCCAGTGGTCGATGCACTCGAGGAGCCTTCATGACTCTTATTAAAGTAATGGAGAACTTCCAGGAAGAGCTTGGTTGTGAATTTATTCTGGTGATTGACACTGAAGGGTTGAAAGCTCCTGAATTGGCTTCTCTTGATGACAGTTATGAACACGACAATGAGTTGGCTACCTTGGTGGTTGGGTTGAGTGACATCACCATAGTCAACATGGCTATGGAGAATACGACAGAGATGAAAGATATTTTACAGATGGTGGTCCATGCATTTCTTAGAATGAAAGAGATTGGGAAGAAACCCAATTGCCAGTTTGTCCATCAGAATGTGAGTGATGTGTCCGCCCATGACAAGAATATGAGAGACAGGAGGAAGTTTCTAGAACAACTAAATGAAATGACAAAAGTTGCTGCAACAATGGAGAAGAAAATTGGAATTACATGTTTCGGTGATGTCATGGACTATGATCTTGAGAGGCACAATTGGTATATTCCCGGTTTATGGCACGGGGTTCCTCCGATGGCTCCGGTAAACTTTGGCTACAGTGAAAATGTTCATAAGTTGAAGCAGGACTTGTTTGCCTTCATGAAAACCCAAAATGCTCCCTGCAACATCCAGGACTTTATCATATGGGTGGAAAGTTTGTGGAATGCCGTAAAACATGAGAAATTCATCTTTAGTTTTCGAAACAGTCTGGTGGCAGAAGCTTACGGCAAACTGGCTACACGGTTCTCTCTATGGGAATGGGAATTCCAAAAACATGTTTACAAATGGATCAGTACCACAGAAAATCACATAAGGAATCAGATGGCAGACTGTTTGGATAAGGAAGCCTATGAACAGTATGTGTGCGATCTTCACCAGCTGCTGCTTGAGGGGGAAAATAAGATGATGGAACAAGTTGAAAACTACTTTGACAATAAGACGGAAAATGTCCACCTTGTAGAGCGATATCGAGAAGATTTTAGAATAAGCGTCAAATCGTTAAAAAAGGAGCTTGAAAGAAAAGCCATCAGCAAATACGAGAGAGCCGTCTCTCTCCAGAAAGGAAGGTTTGAGGTTCAGAGTATCCAGAGCGAGTATCAGCAGATAATAGAAGAGAAAATCACGGAAATTGTGGAAACGCGAAGAAACGAGAAACTGACCGATGAAGATATCGAAAGGGAATTTGAGAACATGTGGAAGAAGATGACGTCAAGTATGGGGATCAAGGGAATTAAGCGGAGAGATGTAAGTAATAATATGTTACAACATCTGAGAAGTGACCTGAAAAACAAAGCATCTGCGATAAACGAGAGTCTAGTACATGTAATAGCGCTATCAACGTATGAGCAATGGAGGATGGACCCAAAGTACATCGATCACTCCTGGTGGAAAAAAGTGAAAAATAAATTTTGGGCTGATAATGAAACTTATATCCAAGTAGAAGAACTTGCCAAGTCGCTGATAGAGATGTGTGATACCTATGTCACCGAGAAGAAGAATAGCGATGAGGACTATGATGACACTTACTGTCAGGAACTACTGCAGATGATCAATAAAAAGCTTACAGATAAGAGTGCTAAAAAACTTCACTTCTCATCAGAGTTTGAGCTAGATATCAAGCTCATCATCTTTGGGAAAGCAGCTGGACAATTCCAGGAGATGCACGATAGGTTTGTCCAGAAGAATGACCCCATCAATTGTCTTCATGAACTACGACCTCAATATTTCATGATATTTCTCAATATATATAAAGAGAAGGACGAAAGTCAGAGCAGAGCCAAACAATTCTGCGAGAAGTGTCTGAAACCAGCCATCACCGAGTACCTGTTTAGTCAACTCGGAGAAAGAATAGTGGACGACGTCTTACATAGTCCTGACAATAAGATATTCAGCTCTAGAACCTTTTTCCAGTATACTATGCTGGAGAATTTGCTGATGGACATGTCTGGCCAGAAATACGTAGAATATCTTAAATCATACAAGACGTTTTCAAAGGGTTGGATCATAAATTACATCTTCAAAAGATATCACAATCCAGAGAGTTTGGAGGAAATGAATGAAAACATTCTGAGATCCATCTGTGAGAAGGTCCAGAATGTTCTCCAGGATGAAACATGTCTAACCAGCACAACTATCTCACAACTTCTCAAAAATCTCTGCGATGACTTACAACAAGACTTGGTGATTCCACAGAATGAAGTAAAAGTTATTGTATTTGGTAACACATTGGATGTGGAGCAGTTCTCTTTAGATGTTCAGACCTTCCTTGAAGACACCGAGAAGGAAATCTTATCAGAGTTGAGGTCTATGAGTTTGGAGTCTGTACTTTCCAGAGTCACATTGAAGCCTCAGGATGTGTTGCTTCAGAAAGTGATTGGGTGTGGACATCAGTGTCCATTCTGTAAAGTCCCCTGTGAGGCTGGAGGTGGTGACCACAAGGAGCATTTTGCATCTGTCCATAGACCCCGAGGACTTGGACGCTATAGGTACTACAGAAATGAAAAGCTGGTCCCAGAGATATGTAGCACTGCTGTTGTCTCTGGAGCTACATTTCGGAATTCAGACACAGAATTGGAATGGCACCCATACAAAGAGTATCGCACCATCTATCCAGACTGGTCCATCCAACCTGACCCCAGCATCGAGTCTTCCGATTACTGGAAATACATTTTTGCCCAGTTTAATAAAATGTTTGCTGATGAGTTTCGTGCCAAACCGGCTGATCTGCCAGCCATCTGGAAGAAGATAACCAAGGAACAGGCTCTGCTCAGCCTAAAGAAGCTATTCAATGTCTCCTAACCTGAGACCTGACGAGATCGCCACAACCTGTCACATTGTACGACATTGGGTTCTGATGAGTTATAGGATTATGATGAAGTTGTATCTGCTCATTTATCATCTTATTATAGAAGACGTCTTGGAGTCATTCCCGATTCTTTATTGGCTAGAAGTGTCTGTGTTACAGGGAATAAGAAAACCTCACAAGTGCTTTATGTTACATGGACCCCTCTGTATGCAAATAGTCTGTACCTGGCCCGGTACGGCACCCACATGGCCCCTCGTGTACTGTATATTCCATCACCCGATCTATAGGATGAAATGGTCACGTGGCCACTATAGGGAGGATGTGGGCAAGTGTGGCCTGAGCTATGGCTACCAAGTTCACATGTGGAATCAGTCAGGTAGATGAGTATGGAAAGAATTTTTAATAATAATGAAATATAAAGTTATTTTACCTCCTCGTGAATGTTGGAAAATTCTAGTTTTTGGTACAAATGTCTTTTTGCTAAGCTCAGATTGAGATACAATAGAAAGGAGCCTCATAGATCTCCCACCTGTTATCTGGACACAGTGTATGGGCTGATCTCGTGTAACCATTGTCTGGTCTTTTATATGTCTGGTAGTAGTTTTAAGGGTTAAGTAGATTCTGTAAGACGTATCAGACCTGTTATATGGCCAGTATGGGATGTGTCTGAACCTTATCAGACCTGTTATATGGCCAGTATGGGATGTGTCTGGACCTTATCAGACCTATTATATGGCCGGTATGGGATGTGTCTGGACCTTATCAGACCTATTATATGGCCGGTTTGGGATGTGTCTGGACCTTATCAGACCTATTATATGGCCGGTTTGGGATGTGTCTGGACCTTATCAGACCTATTATATGGCCAGTATGGGATGTGTCTGGACCTTATCAGACCTATTATATGGCCAGTATGGGATGTGTCTGGACCTTATCAGACCTATTATATGGCCGGTATGGGATGTGTCTGGACCTTATCAGACCTATTATATGGCCGGTATGGGATGTGTCTGGACCTTATCAGACCTATTATATGGCCGGTATGGGATGTGTCTGGACACCGTGGTCAATGTCACTTCATTATATACAAAACCTGCTTTATCTGAGAGATTATTGGCCGAGGCCTCCGGAGCTTCCAGTCTTAAGAGACGAGCCGTAGAGTTACATTATTAGCCATGTATTACTTTCCATTCATTACATTGTATCCACATAACTATACGGAATATAATAAATCATTTCCATACCTCTGCTGCCGTCTCTGTGCTTCATCCCATTGTCCTTCCATACACCTGGTGTGCTCGGCCATCTTTGGCAGTCCTATAGATTGTAATAGCGCGAGAGGTCACCTCTTCAACCACTGCTTTGAGGAACCTCTTCTCACCTACAACTTCATCCCGATCCTGTGAATAAGGGGGCACATTGTAAACTTGGCACAACCCCTTCAAGGTAGTGTGTAAAACACTAAGCAATGACAAATATTTCACACCCCGTGGAGAAAAATAATAGTCCAATAATAGTTTTTTGGAAAGAGACAACTTTGTCATATTCTATTACACGTCCGCAGCAATACAATACACCGATATAGTGCCTAAATAGTACCGCAAAATTTAAAAATAAAAAGTTAAATAATATAAATAAATCAAAAAATATAAAACCCACAAAGTATAAAAATAATTCCCCTTTGTCGAGAATTTATATAAAAACTAGCAGGAGGACGCGGCTTCACAAGGGTATATTTCATTTTTGGTTTGTGTAGTGGCCCCATAAGAATTGTCCAGGTTTGCACTGGTGTATTTTGTATGTGGTTTGTGTGTGTGTCCATAAGTGTCATGTGATTATGTGTGCCTTAGTTTAGATGTCAGTGAAAAATCTGCGATCAGTTGTTATGGATACCTGGAGTAAAGCTGTGTGCATGTGACCTTGTGTAACAGTGTCATCCACAGCGCCCGGCCACTTTAAAGCTGACCTACAGCAGTGAAGAAAAATGGCTGGATTGTTGTGGAAACCTGGAGTAAAGCCCTGATGTGTTATGGTGTGTGCTGAGCTGTGTATCTAATCCTCTGATGTATGCTGATCCGGGGTATGTAATCCTCTGAAGTATAATACTGGGTGTTTAGCTGTGTATCTAATCCCCTGAAGTGTAATACTGTGTGCTGAGCTGTGTATCTAATCCCCTGAAGTATAATACTGGGTGTTTAGCTGTGTATCTAATCCCCTGAAGTGTAATACTGTGTGCCGAGCTGTGTATCTAATCCTGAGGTTTTTTCCCTCCCCTGCGTTCTCGATCGCTGTGTATACAGCTCTCAATGAGCGCTGTATACATGGCTATGGGTGCCGCCATGATGCGGCTGCCCTCTGACCCGGCAGTCACGTGATCCGCCAGGCTCAGCATCTTACAAGAGCTGCTGGGTCCTACAGGGCCCAGATCAGCTCTGTATACTGTGTATACAGTGTGTAGGAGGCTAAATGTAGCAGCCCCAGAAATAGGAGAAATCAGCCTCCCTAACAAAAAAACTGTCTCTTATGACCTTATAAAATATAATAAAAACGTTAAAAAAAAATGAAAATGAAAAAATTAAAAATAAATAAATTAAATAATACACTAATAAAACGCCGTTATTAAAGGTTATAGCCCCACCTCCAACAAGACCATACAAAATAAAAATGACCATAACAGAGAGGAAAAACTATTTTATAAAGTTTTTTAGTAGCGCTTTGTGTTATTAAATAAAAAAAATAATAATAAAGTGAAGACCAGACACAATTTCCCTCCTATTATGTTTATATTTTCCTGGATATAAAAAAAAAATTAAAGCACATTCAAAAGGAAAAACAACATAAAAATAAATCCCTATGTGTCCCTGAAAAAAGACGCAAAAATCAGTTGAATGAGACGTACGGGAAAAATGTCACAGCCCTCAAAACCGCACATACAAAATAAACCCGAAAATGTGTCTGGTCCTGGACCACAAATTGGCCGGTACTGAAGGGGTTAAATAGCCGCCATATGCACTGATATATAGACAAACGAAATAATTTTTTATACAGCTATCATCACACATACTACAATACAATTCGCTGCCGGCCTGTGGACGTAACTAGAGATGAGCGAACACTAAAATGTTCGAGGTTCGAAATTCGATTCGAACAGCCGCTCAATGTTCGTGTGTTCGAACGGGTTTCGAACCCCATTATAGTCTATGGGGAACAGATACTCGTTAAGGGGGAAACCCAAATCCGTGTCTGGAGGGTCACCAAGTCCACTATGACACCCCAGGAAATGATGCCAACACCTCTGGAATGACACTGGGACAGCAGGGGGCGCATGTCTGGGGGCATCTAACACACCAAAGACCCTCTATTACCCCAACATCACAGCCTAACAACTACACACTTTACACATTCAAAAAAACCTCTATCAAAGTGGGAAAATACCTGGAAACCTTCTTTACTCCCCAAATGGATGGACACAAACCCCAATTTAAGCTCAACAAACAGTAACAACCACCCCTTTAAATCACGTTCCCCATGACAACCACAAATGGAATAGGCAATGGGAATTCCAAAAGCCCTCACCCTTAACTGTCATTTTGAGTGTGTGTGTGTGTGTGTGTGTGTGTGTGTGTGATGTGGTAAGACCTTCCAAAATTCACTTTTCTAGCCCTTAACATGAGCCCTTCCAAACAAAGTTACATGACCTTAAGCTGAGCTAC
This sequence comes from Leptodactylus fuscus, assembly GCF_031893055.1. Lineage (NCBI taxonomy): Eukaryota > Metazoa > Chordata > Amphibia > Anura > Leptodactylidae > Leptodactylus > Leptodactylus fuscus. Next base: position 222,779,071 of record NC_134268.1, on the reverse strand, counting down.
CAGCAGAGATTGAGGCCCTTGGCATGAGTAGAGCCTTGCACCAGCAGTGTTTTTGGCACTTAGGGTGAGTTGAGCCTTGTACCAGCGTGTGTCCCTTAACATCAGGCGGGCCCTAAGTTCTGCGCTTTGCACAAAAGTTCCACATTAACTAGGCTGAATGGTACAAAGATTAGTAGGCCCGAGAACCAGGAACAGGTCTTGCAATGGCTGTCGGATAACGCTTAAAGCACATTGTCCACCAGCCAGTCAGCCTCTACCTCCTCTTACCCAACAGTCTTGTCCTCCTTCCACCCAAAATTCCCAATCTTCTCAGAACAATAACCCCAACTGTCCCTGCTCCCCAGAGCTGTTCTCCCTTCCTTTGACTGTACCGCAACCTGCCCCTCCATTTCGCGATTCCACGGACCTAACAGACGAGTATCTGTGTCCAGATGCTCAAACACTAGAGTCTCCTCCATTCCATCTCCGGTCGATTTGGTGGCGGATGACCAGCAACCCACCCTCATCGACGACGATGAGACGCAGTTGCTGTCAGGGCAGCCAGTTGACATGCGCATTGTGCAGGAGGAGGAGGCGAGACAGGAGTTGGAAGAGGAGGTGGTGGACGACGAGGACACCGACCCCACCTGGACAAGGCAGATGTCAAGCTGGGAAAGTAGTGTGGATGTTGAGGCAGGTGCAGCACCAAAAAGGGTAGCTAGAGGCAGAGACATGTCCAGAGGCAGAGGTCAGCTGCTTTGCCGAAGCCAGGCCAGACCCGGAATGTCCGAAGATGTTCCCTTTTGTACCCAGCCCAGAAAAACTCCCCCATCGAGGGCACGTTTCTTGAAGGTGTAGAGTTTTTTCAAGGAATGCGCCGAGGACAGATATAGTGTCGTCTACACAATTTGCCTCTCGAAATCGAGTAGGGGCCCTGAGAAGAGCAACCTGTCCACCACTTCAATGCACCGTCATTTGGAATCCAAGCAATGGAATCAGTGGCAGGCAGCAACGGCAGGACAAACGTCGCCCGCCGTTCATGCCACTGCCTCTGCTCACAGTGCTGGCGATGCACTCCAGAGGACGAGCCAGGACATCACTTCATCTGCCTCCGCCACTTTGTTGACTTCTCCCTCATCCTCCCCTGTTTCTGTCTTATCTCCTTCTCCTGCACCATCAAAGGCACCATCAGGCGCTTCTTTACAACAACCCACCATCTCTCAGACATTGGAGCGCCGGCAGAAATACACCGCTAACCACCCACCCACGCAAGCCTAGAACGCCAACATCGCTAAACTGCTGGCCCAGGAGAGGTTGGCGTTCCGGCTTGTTGAAACTCCCGCCTTCCCGGACCTGATGGCAACTGTGGCACCTCACTATGCCGTCCCTAGCCGTCTCAACTTCTCCCGGTGTGGCGTCCCCGCCTTGCACCAGCACGTGTCACTCAACATCAGGTGGGCCCTTAGTTCCGCGCTTTGCTGCAAGGTCCACTTGACCACCGACACTTGGACAAGCGCCTGTGGTCAGGGATGCTGCAGTGCTTATCTTTAATGACAGGCAGGGTGAATGTGGTGGAGTCTGTTCCCCGGGTGCAAACTGGGGTGGCCTATCTCCTCTCCCAGGCCAAAATTCATGGCAGGAGTAGACTGAAACCCTACGACGCTGCAACCTCCACCACAGCTACTAGCGGCAAACGCTAAAACACTGGTGTGGGGAGACGTCAGCAGGCGGTGCTGAAGCTCATCAGCTTGGGGGACAGACAGCACAGTGCCTCCGAGGTCAGGGATGCCATCCTGGCTGAGATGGCATTTTTTTTTCCCTGCTACACCTGGGGCCTGGCATTTTTACGCCTGTGATAATGGCTGGAACCTGGTAGCGGCTCTGGAGCTTGCCAGCCTCCAACACGTTCCATGTTTGGCCCACGTCTAACCTAGTGGTGCAAAGTTTTTTAAAAACATACCCAAATGTACCGAAGCTACTGTTGAAAATGCGGCGCTTGTGCGCCCACTTTTGCAAGTGCACAGGAGTCGCTGCTAGCCTAAAAACACTCTAGCAAGGCCTACATCTGTCCAAACACAGGCTGTTGTCCGTCATTCACACACGCTGAAACCCTACAATACCATATCTTGAGCAGGGTGTGTGAGCTGCACAGACCTTTGATGGAGTTCCATCTACAAAACCCAAGGGTTCCTCAAAGTCAGCAACCAAAGTTTCTGCACCATGAGTTTCCAGGGGTGGCAGAGTTATGGCTAGGGGAAGAGGCATGGATAGGGATGATGTCTAGGGGCAAAAGCAGTGTGGATGTGGAGGCAAGCTAAGCAGGAAAAACTGGGGGTACAAGCTAAGGCATGGACTGGGGTGATGTCTAGGGGCAAAAGCAGTGTGGATGTGGAGGCAAGCTAAGCAGGAAAAACTGGGGGTACAAGCTAAGGCATGGACTGGGGTGATGTCTAGGGGCAAAAGCAGTGTGGATGTGGAGGCAAGCAAAGCAGGGAAAATGGTGGCTAGAGGCAAAGGGATGTCCATAGGCAGCAAGGGCAAAGATGCAAAACTCTCCCGTTTCAAGAATTTTCCTGACTTGTTTCCCCACAAAACATTCCTGGGAGGAGGGCTGAAACACCACCCTCCTCCTCCTCCGCTGTTAGATTTACCCCAGCTACGAGCTGAAAACGCTGCAACACTGGTGTGGGGAGACGTCAGCAGGCTGGGCTGAAGCTCATCAGCTTGGGAGACGGACAGCACACTGCCTCTGAGGTCAGGGATGCCATCCTGGATGAGATGGCAATTTGTTTATCCCCGCTGCCCCTGGGGCCAGGTTTTTTAGCTTGTTGGAGGGCTCTGGAGCTTGCCAGCCTCCAACACGTTCCATGCCTGGCCCACATGTTCAATGTAGTGGTGCAATGATTTTTAAAAACATACCCCAAATTAGCTGAGCTAAGGGTGAAAGTGCGGCACTTGGACACCCACTTTCCCAAGTCTACAGTACCTGGAGCTAGCCGCAATACACTCCAGCAAGGCCTACATCTGCCTGAAGCACCTACTGTTGTGCGAGGTCACCACACGCTCTAACCCTAGATACCGTATGTTCAGCAGGGTGTGTGAGCAGCAGAGACCTTTGATGGAGTACCAGCTACAAAACCCAAGGGTTCCTCAGAGTCAGCTCCCTCACTTTCTGCACCATGAGTTTCCATGGGTGGCAGACTTATGGCTAGAGGCACAGGCATGGATAGGGGTGATGTGTAGGGGCAAAAGCAGTGTGGATGTGGAGGCAAGCTAAGCAGCAAAAACTGGGGGTACAAGCAGCCGGTGACATCATCACTGACAAGCACAGCTGTCTGTCAGCTGACAGGCTGACTTTCACCAAAATGAACAGACAATGGATAGACTCATCATATACATGTCAGTTACATGACAAATTTAGTGCAATTTGCAAGTCCAAGATGGTTTGGAGATCTGCGGAGAGGAATCTCACCACCTCTTGCGGGTGCCATCATTTGGAAGGCAAGCCCTGGGCTCAGTGGGTGAGAGCAAGCGCAGGATAATCGTCGTTTGGCCTGGCGGCCACTGCCTCTTCCACTGTTGACAGGGCTGGCGCTGCAGTCCAGACCAGGAGCCAGGACACCTCCACATCTGCCTCTGACACTTTGGGGAGTTCACCCTTATCCTCACCTTTTCCTGCCATTTCTCCTTTTGCCCGCGCCATCATGCGCCTCTTCCCAGCAACTCCCCATCTCCCAAGCCTTTCATTTCATGCTAAAGTACAGCGCAACCCACCCACATGCCCAAGGCTTCAATGGCCTCATCTCAAGAAATCTGGCCCAGGAGATGTTGGAATCCCGGCTGGGGGACACTCTGCCCTTTTTGGGCAGAGTGTCTACTGCGCCACCGCACTGTGCCGTCCACACCAGCACTTTCCCCCAAACATGAGGCGGTCCCTAAATTCAGCGCTTAGCCCTAAAGTTCCATGTGACCAGTTACGAATGGACAAGTGCATGCGGACAGGGACGCTACCTTTCAATTTGGGCACAGTGGTTGAATGTAGTTGAGGCGTGGACCGGGTCGCAAAATGTGGTGGCCTGACTTGTCTCCCCACACAACATTCCTGGGAGGAGGGCTGAAACACCACCCTCCTCCGCTGTTAAATTGACCCCAGCTACGAGCTGGAAACGCTGCAACACTGGTGTGGGGAGACGTCAGCGGGCCGTGCTGAAGCTCATCAGCTTGGGGGCCAGACAGCACACTGCCTACAAAGTGAGTCATGCCATCCTCGATGAGACGGCAATGTGGTTTTTGCCACTGCACCTGGGCCCAGGCATGTTGTCATGTGTGATAATGGCCGTAACCTGGGATTGGCTCTGTAGCTTGGCAGCCTGCAACATATTCCATGCCTGGGCCACGTTTTTAACTCATTGCTGCTAATCTTTTGAAAAAGGTACCCCAATGTTCCTGAGCTACTGGTGAAAGTGTGGCGCTTGTGCGGATAGTTTTTAAAGTGTATAGTTGCCGCTGCTAGCCTCTATGCACTCCTACAACGCCTGTACCTGCTGGAACAACGGCTGTTGTGCGACGTCTCCACACTGCTGGCACTAAACATATCATGTGTTGAGCAGAGTGTGTGAGCAGCACAGACCTTTGATGTAGTTCCAACTCCAAAACCCTCGGGTTCGTCAAAGTCAACTCCCTCAGTTGCTCAACCATGAGTGGCCATGGGTGGCAGACTTATGTGAAATCCCATCCCATCCATTGCACTGGACACGAAACATTAGCATGCGCTCAGCACTACTTCGGATATGGCAGATGCGTTAAGCAGGGTGCAGGGTACAACACAGACCAGGCCCGAGCACCAGGAACAGGTGTTAGAAATACTGCAGCATCTGCCATTTCCTTCCAATTTTGGGGTTTTGGACCCGCCACCGACTTGTCTGGACCTAAGTGGGGATCATGAGACACAGTTGCCATCAAGGCAAGCTGTGGTCATGTGCGGTTTGCAGTAAGGGGGCAGTGCGCAATTGGAAGAGGAGTTGGTGGATGACGAGGCCACCGACCCCACATGGACAGGGGTGATGTCTAGGGGCTAAAGCAGTGTAGATGTAGAGGGAAGCTAAATCAACAAAAAACCTGGGTAGAAGCAAAGGCATAAACTGGGGTGATGTTTAGGGGTGAAAGCAGAGTAGATGTGGAGGGAAGCTAAGCAGCAAAAACAGTGGGTAGAAGCAAAGGCATGCAAAACTCTACCCTGTTGGAAGACTTATTCCTAGGTCTGGAACACGTTAATGGCCCCCCTGGACAAATTACTGCCACTCAGGGGCCTAGTGTCACCAGGAGGGACAAGTATAGGCGCATGTTGTGGGAATACCTGGCCGACACCAGCTCTGTCCTCTCCGATCCCTCTGTGCTCTACAGCCTAAACTTATTTTCTCATCTTTTTTTCTGAACTGCACATCTCTTGCCTGCTTCCTTTGGGATCTTAGAAATGGTGGTCCACTTCCACAGATGGTAACTTCAATAGACAGTGTAACGGGAGTAGCTGAGGGATCGCTGTCTTAACCACTTTTTGGCACAAAATTAACTTCCAAAGCCAAATATGGTGCAAGTATATGATGCAAGGACACCTACACACCTATCTCTGACACATTGGGGAGTTCACCCTCATGCGCCCTTTTGGCCTGCACCATCATGCGCCTCTTCCCAGCCACTCCACATTTCCCAAGCTTTTCATTGCAGGCAGAAGTACAATACAACCCACCCCCATGCCCAAGCCTGTAACAGCCTCATCGATAAACTGCTGGCCCTGGAGATGTTGGTGTTTGTTTATGCTTCTGGAGACCCAGGCCTTCCGTCAGCAGATGGCAGCTGGGGCACCTCCCTATGCTGGGCCTAGCCGTTACTACTTCTCTTGGTGTGCTGTCTCTGCCTTGCGCCTGCATGTGTCCCATAACATCAGTCGGGCCCAGAGCTCTGCGCTTTGCTGCAAGGTCCACTTGACCACCGACACATGGACAAGCGCCTGTGGTCAGGGATGCTGCAGTGCTTATCTTTAATGACAGGCAGGGTGAATGTGGTGGAGTCTGTTCCCCGGGTGCAAACTGGGGTGGCCTATCTCCTCTCCCAGGCCAAAATTCATGGCAGGAGTAGACTGAAACCCTACGAAGCTGCAACCTCCACCCCAGCTACTAGCGGAAAACACTGTAACACTGGCATGGGGAGATGTCAGTAGGCCGTGCTGAAACTGATCAGCTTGGGGGACAGACAGCACAGTGCCTCCGAGGTCAGGGATGCCATCCTGGCTGAGATGGCATTTTTTTTTCCCTGCTACACCTGGGGCCTGGCATTTTTGCGCCTGTGATAATGGCTGGAACCTGGTAGCAGATCTGGAGCTTGCCAGACTCAAACACGGTCCACGCATGGCCCACGTTTTCCAACTTGTTGGTGCCATGTTTCTTTGAAACCTACACCATTGTGCCTGATATACAGGTCAAAGTGGGGCCATTTTCGTAAGTGAGAACTAGCCTCTGCTAGGCAGAAAACATTCAGAGCACACTCCTCTCATCTTCGCACCGTTGGCTGGCGGAGGAAGACGAGGGGGTTGGAGTGGCATCTGATGTCCCTATCCCACACGAGGCTAGAGGGTGCACTTCAGTGCATCCCATTGCTTCACCACAAATGGTGTGAAGGGGAGTGGAAAATGGAGGAAATGGAGAGTGACCCTTACAGTTGGGGCCAGCAAAGGCATGCCAAGTAACACACTGGCACACATGGCTGACTTCATCTTGGGTTGCTTTTCAACACATATTTCACATCATGAAGAACAAATAATACTGGATTTTTTCAAGCCTCGAACTCCGGTCTAGGTCTAATGTCTGTTCCTTTCTTATATTAGGGGAGAGGGAAAAAAAATTACTTCAGTGATACGTTTAGCGTACATAGACTGACTATTAATGTGTATCCCACTTAGTGTTGTTAGGGTTACACACCGTCACAACCTGGCTAAAGCTTCTATAGCTGTTAATAAAGTCAACATAACTTTACGGTATCCAAAAAGACAGCTGGTACCGACAGAGAGCAAGACAAATGTCACCCAAAGCTGTGAGCTCTGAACACCCACAGTGACTTTGGCGTCATCATCATTATAAGGGAGCGGGTGGTAATAAATAACTTGGCAGTGCCTAAAACCCAAAAAGCTTATACAACTATATTTACATTAAGATACACAAATGAAACTTTTCAGTAGCATGTCATGAGACAAGCTGATAAGCTCTTCCTTTGTGCAGTGCTATTTGAAAGTTAAACGCTGCCTTTATTTTAATTCTGGAGAAGGTGCAGACATTAGATTTAGAACATGTTGTCTTCATTGTCCAAATCCTCTATATAGGTAACGTGTTTTTCGGGCCGAGCTGTCTGGGAACGAGCTGGTGCAGCACTGACAACCTGGGTGAATATGGCAAGAGCCTGAGATGTAGGGTGAATGAATCCCCAAATTATTTGTGGAATTCCCAGTGAGACAATGGCACTGTATACCAGTATTAAAAATTGTGGGTGCACGTAACCCCCATATATTCTTTGAATTCCCAGTCAGACAATGGCACTGTATACCAGTATTAAAAATTGTGGGTGCACGTAACCCCCATATATTCTTTGAATTCCCAGTCAGACAATGGCACTATATACCAGTAGTAAAAATTGTGGGTGCACGTAACCCCCATATATTCTTTGAATTCCCAGTCAGACAATGGCACTGTATACCAGTATTAAAAATTGTGGGTGCACATAACCCCCATATATTCTTTGAATTCCCAGTCAGACAATGGCACTGTATACCAGTATTAAAAATTGTGGGTGCACATAACCCCCATATATTCTTTGAATTCCCAGTGAGACAATGGAACTGTATAGCAGTATTAAAAATTGTGGGTGCACGTAACCCCCATATATTCTTTGAATTCCCAGTCAGACAATGGCACTGTATACCAGTATTAAAAATTGTGGGTGCACGTAACCCCCATATATTCTTTGAATTCCCAGTCAGACAATGGCACTATATACCAGTAGCAAAAATTGTGGGTGTATATAGCCCCAATTCTATTGCTAGGGGACTTGCAGGGTATTTCTGAGGTGAAGGTGGGGGGGCACACCGTTGGAACGGGGATTTGGGGTGTATATATGGGGTATACGGGAATACACTGTCAGTGTGTTCCATTCAGGATCCTGGGAAAGCTGGGTTGCGGCGATTGAGCCCGTCAGTGCCACGTTACACTGACAAGCTTCTCCCTGGAATTGAAGTTATATGTAAGCCCAATATATTCTTTGAATTCCCAGTGAGACAATGGCACTATATGGCAGTAGCAAAAATAGTGGGTGTATATAGCCCCAATCCTATTGCTAGGGGACTTGCAGGGTATTTCTGGGGTGAAGGTGGGGGGGCACACCGTTGGAACGGGTATCGGGGGTATATATCGGGTATACGGGAATACACTGACAGTGTATTCCATTCAGGATCCTGGGAAAGCTGGGTTGCGGCGATTGAGCCCGTCAGTGCCACGTTACACTGACAAGCTTCTCCCTGGAATTTAGCTCTTATAAGAGCTGTTGGTTGTCTTCTCCTTCCTATCCTAGCCTGTCCCTGCCTACCCAGAATCTAACCCCTAGCTAACTGGACGGAAACCTCCGTCCTCGGTGAATTGCAAGCTCAGAATGACGCGAACCTGGGCGGCGCTGTTCTTTTAAATTAGAGGTCACATGTTTTCGGCAGCCAATGGGTTTTGCCTACTTTTTTCAACGTCACCGGTGTCGTAGTTCCTGTCCCACCTCCCCTGCGCTGTTATTGGAGCAAAAAAGGCGCCAGGGAAGGTGGGAGGGGAATCGAGTAATGGCGCACTTTACCACGCGGTGTTCGATTCGATTCGAACATGCCGAACAGCCTAATATCCGATCGAACATGAGTTCGATAGAACACTGTTCGCTCATCTCTAGACGTAACAAAAGACAACTCATAAGAATATGGCGGACCATTTATGGTAAATGCGCGACACTTAAACCGAATAGACAGATGTTAAATATAGGTGACAGTGTTCACACAACGCAGTATAAAGACTCTTTCGCTAAAGGATCTGACCAGACTTACACGGAGGAGATTTGTGTCGTCTCGGGCGTTAACACAAGATTGCAATAACCTAGGTATAAACTCATTGACTTAGCGAATGACCCGATAGAAGGTTCGTTTTACGGAGAGGAATTGCAGAAGATGCCGGCCAATGCTGAGCGCGTCTACAGGATAGAAAAGACACTGAAGAAGAGACGCGTGAGGGGCCAAACTCATTTTTTTGTAATGTGGCTAGGCTGCCCTACGTGTTATAATTCTTGGATTAATGAAAATCAGCTGACTTCTATATAAATCCTGGAATCTGGATCCTTTTTTATATCGCTGCCTTGTAACGTATCCGCCAAAATGTATCCTGACAATACAATCTCTACTTCCACAATGTAACTAGCGAGGCCTCGACATTTCTCAGAACTGAAATTCAATATCCTCGTACGTGGAATACCTTTGACCCATGGCAGGTGAACTTTTTTATCGCTAGACCCGGGATATTTCTCCAGCGTAGAAGTCATTTCAATTCTGAATGACGAGATCAAAAAACTAAAGCTAAATGCTGAAACCTTCAGGCTCCGCTATGATGAAGTAAGGGGCACTGTGAGGACCCCCACATCATGTACTATGGCACAAGTTGTCTAATATTTTTGGGTTACCCTGCTGTTTTAATGGTTCTGTGACTGAAAAGCCTGCAGGCAGATGGAAACCGTATCCTGATATAAAAGACGTATTTTACACGCTGTACGTCTACAGCGACATCATACAACTGTAGAGATTGCCGGAGAAAACAACCAAATTTGTCACATTACACTACACGACCCCTGACTATAGCTCGCCGTGTAAGCAGCACTTCAACTCCATTACAATTTCATTTTTAAATGATCAGGCGCGACCTATTAAATTCAAGTACAGCAAAAGCATCGCACGATTGCATTTCAGACCGGGCAAGGAGGTGACACTCTAAAATACTGTTCCAGCGTGTGTACGGCGATCCTGGCGTGTATGCCCGCTACTATGTTAAAGGGGTCGGCCACTTTCAGACCAATATTGACAAACAAATGTACAATAAAAAGATACAATTTTCCAATAGACTCTCTGTATCAATTCCTCACGGTTTTCTAGATCTCTGCTTGCTGTCATTCATTCTGTTACTTCTAGAGGATAAATGTCTGACCGTGGTCATGTGATGAGTTTTAATGGATTCTACCATTAAAAACTTTTTTCTATAGATAAGATGTCGGAGTAGTCTTTATAGAAAGGTTATTGTTCTCTTTCCTTTAGATGTGATCTCCGCTGCGCCGTTCCTTAGAAATACCGGTTTTTACCGGTATGTACAGTCCTATGAAAAAGTTTGGGCACCCCTATTAATCTTAATCATTTTTAGTTCTAAATATTTTGGTGTTTGCAGCAGCCATTTCAGTTTGATATATTTAATAACTGATGGACACAGTAATATTTCAGGATTGAAATGAGGTTTATTGTACTAACAGAAAATGTGTAATATGCATTAAACCAAAATTTGACCGGTGCAAAAATATGGGCACCTCAACAGAAAAGTGACATTAATATTTAGTACATCCTCCTTTTGCAAAGATAACAGCCTCTAGTCGCTTCCTGTAGCTTTTAATCAGTTCCTGGATCCTGGATGAAGGGATTTTGGACCATTTCTTTCTACAAAACAATTCAAGTTCAGTTAAGTTTGATGGTCGCCGAACATGGACAGCCTGCTCTCAAATGATCTGAAAACAAAGATTGTTCAACATAGTTGTTCAGGGGAAGGATACAAAAAGTTGTCTCAGAGATTTAACCTGTCAGTTTCCACTGTGAGGAACATAGTAAGGAAATGGAAGAGCACAGGGACAGTTCTTGTTAAGCCCAGAAGTGGCAGGCCAAGAAAAATATCAGAAAGGCAGAGAAGAAGAATGGTGAGAACAGTCAAGGACAATCCACAGACCACCTCCAAAGAGCTGCAGCATCATCTTGCTGCAGATGGTGTCACTGTGCATCGGTCAACTATACAGCGCACTTTGCACAAATAGAAGCTGTATGGGAGAGTGATGAGAAAGAAGCCGTTTCTGCACGTACGCCACAAATAGAGTTGCCTGAGGTATGAAAAAGCACATTTGGACAAGGCAGCTTCATTTTGGAAACAAAAATTGAGTTGTTTGGTTATAAAAAAAGGCGTTATGCATGGCGTCCAAAAAGAAACAGCATTCCAAGAAAAACACTTGCTACCCACTGTAAAATTTGGTGGAGGTTCCATCATGCTTTGGGGCTGTGTGGCCAATGCCGGCACCGGGAATCTTGTTAAAGTTGAGGGTCGCATGGATTCCACTCAGTATCAGCAGATTCTTGAGAATAATGTTCAAGAATCAGTGACGAAGTTGAAGTTACGCCGGGGATGGATATTTCAGCAAGACAATGATCCAAAACACCGCTCCAAATCCTCAGGCATTCATGCAGAGGAACAATTACAATGTTCTGGAATGGCCATCCCAGTCCCCAGACCTGAATATCATTGAACATCTGTGGGATGATTGGAAGCGGGCTGTCCATGCTCGGCGACCATGTAACTGAACTGAACTTGAATTGTTTGTCCAAAATCCCTTCATCCAGGATCCAGGAACTGATTAAAATCTACAGGAGGCGACTAGAGGCTGTTATCTTTGCAAAAGGAGGATCTACTAAATATTAATGTCACTTTTCTGTTGAGGTGCCCATACTTTTGCACCGGTCAAATTTTGGTTTAATGCATATTGCGCATTTTCTGTTAGTACAATAAACCTCATTTCAATCTTGAAATATTACTGTGTCCATCAGTTATTAGATATATCAAACTGAAATGGCTGTTGCAAATACCAAAATATTTAGAACTAAAAATGATTAAGATTAATAGGGGTGCCCAAACTTTTTCATAGGACTGTAAATTAGTTATCTTGCAGCAATGGGGGCGGGCGCCAGCGCTGAAAATGCAATGGGGGCGTCCCCACTGCTGCTAGAGAACATGCTCCTGCGACGCCTCTATCTTCTGCTGGATCCTCCCCTTCTTTCCTCGTCTTTCTTCGGCGGCATCACCTTCGATGTCTGCGCAGTCAGCTTTGACAGTTCATAGTTCTGAGGCCGCAATTGCGCGCATGTGCAGTTGTCTCTACTAGAAAGACGAGGAAAGAAGGGGAGGATCCAGCAGAAGATAGAGGCGTTGCAGGATCGTGTTCTCGAGCAGCAGTGGGGATGCCCCATCGCATTTCCAGCACTGGGACCCGCCCCCATCGCTGCGAGAGAACTTCTAAGGAACGGCGCGGCGGAGATCCCATCTAAAGGTAAGAGACGAATAGACTTTCTAAAGGCTATTCCAATGTCTTATCCACAGAATAATAGAATCCCTTTAAGTAAAATCTATTTTTCTTGCAGATGTAAGATTCTCCCGTCCCTGTCCGGTGCACTTCATGTGACTCCTGCTCTCTGGCTTATATTATGTTACTGTCAGCAGTTACTCCTTAGTTTTCTGTCTCTGCTCTCGTGTCTTCGGTCACACGAACACTCTTTGAGGAAGTATATTAGAATGTGACGACTTCATGGATTTTTATCTTCTTAGTCCTGTACAATAAATCTGCAGCGTTCTATATCATTGATACATTCTGTAATGTGATTTGTTGGACTCTTTGGCTCCTTTCTGTGACATCCCGCATCGGTTTATTCTCCTCCTTTTCTTTTGAGATCTTGTTTTGCTTCTCATTGTGTGAAATGAAGTGAAAATGAGGGGGGAGGGGGGGTCACTTCAAACGTCTGTATCTCGGGAAATATAAGACATAGAAACATTGTTTGTAATGTGATAGGAAGGAGAAGATTCCCGTATTTCTACTGCCTATAAATATCCCAATCACAACTGTTTGCAGGTAGAGCGGCCTCCATTGTATCCTATAAAGATGAGATTCTCCTGTAGGATTCTATGTTCTGTCGTTCCCTAGATATCGCCATCTGACGTCCCCCTCCCCCTTATTTCGCACAGCCCCTACTCCATACACATTGAGAAGCAGAAACAGATCTCAACAGAGAAGGAACAGAAAGAGTGAAGAGTGCAGGATGTCACAGAAAGGAGACAAACCTGCCAATAAAGTATATTTCGAATTCTGGAGAGTCCGCTGTGCACCGCGGTGTCGGAATCTAGAAGGGTTTCGCCTATACAGAGGAGGTATAGCATGCCGAAGACCGACATGGTCTGTATATAGTAGCCATCCAGATGATGAATGAGACATGCGGCATGTCTGCCATGTTACGGTCCATTCACATGGAGTAAACGCGCGCTCATTTTGGCAAAATACACAATAAAACTGTAAAAATAAGACTCCCATTGACTTCAATTACATTTTTTACATGAGCGCGCGTTTACTCTGTATAAATGGACCCTTAGAATCCCAGGAGGTGCCAAAGCGTAAGCACGTATGCGCCGGCCGCATCACTGACGTACCGTGTGACCGCTATAGTGTTGCCGCATCACGTGAGCCCAGCACATGGAGGAGACCCGCACCACATGGTATTAAATGAAATAGGGAATGCACATCTCTACTGTGAGCCCAATACATGGAGTTATAGAGAGAGAGAATAGAAATGAAATAGGATAATCCATAGAACCATCCAGACGAAATCACACCGCGCATTAAAGAAACAACGCGCGCATCTCATTATATCATCCTACATAAAACCCGGTGTAATATTACATGTAACATGTCTGCCGTCATACATCACACCATGTGTCCGTGTAGCCTGATATCGCTCGGCTTCACCACCAGAGTTTTGAGCATTCAGATTTCCGAACACATTAGTAATAGCAGGACAGCAGCTTAGGCCTCGGGATCGGAGAGGTTTTCTACAGTCTCTCTGTGATGACCCGGCCCATAATCATGACTGTTCATTAAAGGGGTTGTCCCATCACACGGATCCTATCTATACTGCTTGTTAATGTGGATGTAAGACTTTTCCTAAATACATTGCTTCAGCAAAACTGCTTTGTTTGTCCACTATATCACTTTATTCATTTTTTTGGAGGGGGGGGGTAGTTTACCCTTTGGGGGAAGGGGCCGCCAATACAGGGTTAGACCATACCTCCCAACCATCCCGATTTCCGCGGGACAGTCACGATTTGGGTGACATGTCCCGCTGTCCCGGTTGGAGGGAGGTATGTCCCGATTTCAACTCAGATCTGCGTCCAGAGGACGCAGATCTGAGTTGAACACATATGCGGCTGAAGCAAGGAACTGCGTGTCTCTCTCCCTGACACATATGCGGCTGAAGCGAGGAGCTGACCTGTGTCAGCTCCTCGCTTCGCCACTGCCGCCGGTCTCGCTGACACATATGCGGCTGAAGCGAGGAGCTAGGTCAGCTCCTCGCTTCAGCCGCATATGTGTCAGCGAGAGAGGCGCGCAGAGAGCGGCGTGGGAGCGGAGGAGAAGGTAAGTGTAATGTGGAGGTGGAACGTGAAACTGGGGGCAGATGAAGGAGGGGACGGCATGACACTGGGGACAGAGATGGGGGGGACGGCATGACACTGGGGGCAGAGATGGGGGGGACGGCATGACACTGGGGGCAGAGATGGAGGGACATGAACCTGGGGGCAGAGATGGGGGGACATGAATCTGGGGGCAGAGATGGAGGGACATGAATCTGGGGGCAGAGATGGAAGGGGGACATGAAACTGGGGGCAGATGAAGGGTGTATATGAAACTGGGGGCAGAGATGGGGGGGACGGCATGACACTGTGGGTAGAGATGGAGGGACATGAACCTGGGGGCAGAGATGCAGGGACATGAATCTGGGGGCAGAGATGGAGGGACATGAATCTGGGGGCAGAGATGGAAGGGGGACATGAAACTGGGGGCAGATGAAGGGTGTACATGAAACTGGGGGCAGAGATGGGGGGGACGGCATGACACTGTGGGTAGAGATGGAGGGACATGAACCTGGGGGCAGAGATGCAGGGACATGAATCTGGGGGCAGAGATGGAAGAGGGACATGAAACTGGGGGCAGATGAAGGGTGTATATGAAACTGGGGGAGAGATAGAGGGGGGCATATAATTTACGGGTGACTGTAGGAGGATTATACTGTGTGCGGGCACATGGAAAATTAACGAGTGGGCGGAGTCAACACAAAAGTGGGCGGGGCTAAATTTTCTGTGGTGCGCTACAAGCGCCACACATTTTGTCCCTCTTTCAGTTCTTCAAAAGTTGGGAGGTATGGTTAGATGCCGGCACAGGGTTAGACGCCGGCACAGGTGAAGCCAGCAACATCGCTATGCTTCTGCCCTGTATGAAGCCAGCAGCGGCAGAAGCGATGCTGTTATTCCGCTCCGCTCCGGGGTCACATATGCAAAGCCAAGCGGCAAGATGCCGCCGGCCCTGCGTGCACGCTCATAGACCAGTCTAGCCTTCACAATGCGAATACAGACCCGGCACCCTGTCGGGTCTGTATTCACATTGTGAAGGCTAGACTGGTCTATGAGCGTGCACGCAGGGCCGGCGGCATCTTGCCGCTTGGCTTTGCATATGTGACCCCGCCCACCAATGACGCAACAAAGCAGGAAGACAGAAGATTTCACAGAAACAAAGACAGGTTAGTATGCGACGTGGGAGTACCCCTTTAACATATCCATGTGAGCTCGTTCGCTCCACAGGGACTTTCCTACAACACAAGGGCTGATAGGAATACTCTTAGACTTTGTGGTGAATCATTGGTGACATCAAAGAGTTCTACGGATTTATGGGAATATTGCGACAGGGAAAATGTTACCACTATGACAATTAGATCTTCAGTTGCGCAGTACCAAGAAACACGTTGTTAACCCAAAAACTATATGCCTACGGCCTAGGAAAAGCCCAGACGCTGATCTCGGTACTCATAGGGGTTTGGGGTATCATGCTTGGTGTCTATGTGTCAGGGACCTCGCTGTGAACCCCGTCATGCCCCTGGCTAGACAGTATGATCATGTGATGAGGAATTATGACCATTTATTTGATTGCTAAGATGGAGGGTGGGTCTGAAGCCTGATGACGTCATTCCAGGGTGGAGCCCAGGGTCAATTTATGGTTGGACCTGGGGCAGGGCTTCGGTTTCTTCTCTCTGTTCCCTGAATCTGGACACACAATGTGAGCAAGTCGGCTGTGTGTGTGTGTATGGCCCCCTCCCCCCTTGCTGGGGGGAAGGGCGGGGACTAGGAAGCCATGTGCTTATGGACTCTGATCATGGAGTTATGGATTATGAGGAGTATGATGTAACTCTCATCTGATCATGGACTATGATGAATTCTTATGGACTTTTATACCGGTATGGACTAAAAACTCTCTTTATTGCTATGTGTTATGTGGTGGAGCTGTATGTGCCCCCACCATGGACACTATTGGACTGTAATCTCTTGCCTTATGGATACCATGCGCTGGCTGTGGAAAGGCCATGTGCCGAAGGACTGTTTCTGTTTCTAATCTTGTTACCTTACTGTACAGTATCATACCTTTCTGTAACCGTATAAGCTTGTATCCGCCAGGGTATATCTTTATGTATTTCTGGCTGACTAGTATCGGCCCTCTTGGGTTATTAAAACTTTAAAACTTTAGAAGACTCTTCTCGTATTATCCTATAAGGCCCGGTCCTCTCTCAGGTTGTGGGGGTGGACGGTAAAGATAAGAATGCGATCGCGGTTTCGCCTGTGGCAAAGACCAGGTAGGCCAGAGGCTGCGGTCGGGTGGCTAAGGTGGAGGCGGAATCCTTGCACCTTAGGGCGATCCCTCACATTCTCTATACAATTCCATGTATTGGGCTTATAGATGTGCGTCCCCTATTTCACTTAATACGATGTGATGGTTGGTGCGCGTCTCCTCCTATGCCACACTTTCCCAATTTCCCTCTTGGTGCACCCTCCATCGACGCGGGGGGCTATGAGGACTGTCATTTATGATGCCGCTCTTTATGGATCTGCCCCAATATTTGTAGATTAGGAAATGATGTAAATAAAAAGTTCTGCTTTTTTTTTTTTTTTCTTCCATTTTTTTAATGTAACCCATGACATTCTGGGGTCTGATGTTACTCTGTGTGATTGAGTATAATCTGCTGAACACTATAATAAAGGTCACACAGAAATGGGAGGAGAAGACTCTGCCCCACGAGAACAACATTAATGCCTGAAAGCTTTTCATAGGAGTCAGATAGAGGGTCAATACATTTGGATTTATAGAAGCTCATTGAGCTGCTGGGGGTCACCGTACAGGAGTCAGACACACGGCCCCGTATTCAGCTCCTTAGATAGCATTTATCCTAAATATTATTAGATACCGGGGGCAAATCCTGGTGAATCCGCTTACTAATGGGTGACATTGTACAGATGTTACTGGGGTGTATGTCAGACCATGTTACTGGGGTGTAGGTCGGCTCATCTTATTGGGGTGTAGGGCGGCTCGTGTTATCGGGGTGTAGGGCGGCCAATGTCCTAGCGTTAATGTCGATTCTACAAATGGGAGATACATAAATGTCCTCAGTTTCACTTCCAGAAATGAAAAAAGAGGAACCTTATATAAGAGCAGACCCCGACTCTGAGAAAGCAGCAGGCGAGAAGACACAGCGGAGAGCATGGCGGCCGGCGGGAGCCCCAGAGGTGACAGCACATTACCCCAGTATTATATTAGTCACAGCACATGATGCATTTTTTTAATGTTACAGGTCAAACAAATTTAACATGTTTCACTTGAAAAATCAGAAATTGTCTTCTAATGCAGTGGATGCAGCTTAAACTTTTATCACTGCACTGTGTGAATGCGCGACTACCGAGATATGGGAATATTAGTGGTAGTCAGGAGCGTAACTATCGTAGAGGCAGCAGAGGCGGCTGCCACAGGGCCCGGGCTATTAGGGGGCCCGGTGACAGCCGCTACCGCTGCGTTTTTTTTTTTAAATAGGCCGTTACGGGCCCTACTCACTTGCCGATCTTGGCTGGGCCGGGATCGGCAAGTGACACCGCGGGCCCCACAAAGACTATCATTATACTCGGGGGTCTTTGCAGACCCCTGAGTATAATGATCGGTGGATCAGGAGAGGTAAGGGAACATAACAAGCAGAGTTACTTACCTCTCCACAATCCTGCCAGGCCTCCGTCCTACTTTGTCTGACGTCTCTGACGTCACATGAACCCGGCATGCTTCCCGGGTCATGTGACGTCCGACGTCATTAAAGAAGGACAAGAGCGGCAGCCGACAGCATAGGAGCCGGGGGACAGGTAAGCAACAGTGTTTTATTTTAATGTTTTTATTCCCCCAGGTCTCTGATTATTATACTCTGGGGTCTGAAAAGATATATAGAGTTTAATAATTGTTTATGGGTGTCCACAGAGGGACATAATACTGTGTACAGGGGTCACTATGGGGGATAATACTGTGTGCAGGGGCCACTATGGGGCATAATACTGTGTGCAGGGGCCACTATGGGGTATAATACTGTGTGCAGGGGCCACTATGGGGGATAATACTGTGTGCAGGGGCCACTATGGGGCATAATACTGTGTGCAGGGGCCACTATGGGGTATAATACTGTGTGCAGGGGTCACTATGGGGGATAATACTGTGTGCAGGGGCCACTATGGGGCATAATACTGTGTGCAGGGGCCACTATGGGGTATAATACTGTGTGCAGGGGTCACTATGGGGGATAATACTGTGTGCAGGGGCCACTATGGGGGATAATACTGTGTGCAGGGGCCACTATGGGGGATAATACTGTGTGCAGGGGCCACTATGGGGCATAATACTGTGTGCAGGGGCCACTATGGGGTATAATACTGTGTGCAGGGGCCACTATGGGGGATAATACTGTGTGCAGGGGCCACTATGGGACATAATACTGTGTGCAGGGGCCACTATGGGGGATAATACTGTGTGCAGGGGTCACTATGGGGGATAATACTGTGTGCAGGGGCCACTATGGGGTATAATACTGTGTGCAGGGGCCACTATGGGACATAATACTGTGTGCAGGGGCCACTATGGGACATAATACTGTGTACAGGGGCCACTATGGGACATAATACTGTGTGCAGGGGCCACTATGGGACATAATACTGTGTGCAGGGGCCACTATGGGGTATAATACTGTGTGCAGGGGCCACTATGGGGGATAATACTGTGTGCAGGGGCCACTATGGGGGATAATACTGTGTGCAGGGGCCACTATGGGATATAATACTGTGTGCAGGGGCCACTATGGGACATAATACTGTGTGCAGGGGTCACTATGGAACATAATACTGTGTGCAGGGGCCACTATGGGACATAATACTGTGTGCAGGGGCCACTATGGGGTATAATACTGTGTGCAGGGGCCACTATGGGGGATAATACTGTGTGCAGGGGCCACTATGGGGGATAATACTGTGTGCAGGGGCCACTATGGGATATAATACTGTGTGCAGGGTCCACTATGGGACATAATACTGTGTGCAGGGGCCACTATGGGACATAATACTGTGTGCAGGGGCCACTATGGGACATAATACTGTGTGCAGGGGCCACTATGGGGGATAATACTGTGTGCAGGGGCCACTATGGGACATAATACTGTGTGCAGGGGCCACTATGGGACATAATACTGTGTGCAGGAGCCACTATGGGGGATAATACTGTGTGCAGGAGCCACTATGGGGGATAATACTGTGTGCAGGGGCCACTATGGGACATAATACTGTGTGCAGGGGCCACTATGGGACATAATACTGTGTGCAGGGGCCACTATGGGGGATAATACTGTGTGCAGGGGCCACTATGGGGGATAATACTGTGTGCAGGGGCCACTATGGGGGATAATACTGTGTGTAGGGGCCACTATGGGACATAATACTGTGTGCAGGGGCCACTATGGGACATAATACTGTGTGCAGGGGCCACTATGGGGGATAATACTGTGTGCAGGGGCCACTATGGGACATAATACTGTGTGCAGGGGTCACTATGGAACATAATACTGTGTGCAGGGGCCACTATGGGACATAATACTGTGTGCAGGGGCCACTATGGGGTATAATACTGTGTGCAGGGGCCACTATGGGGGATAATACTGTGTGCAGGGGCCACTATGGGGGATAATACTGTGTGCAGGGGCCACTATGGGATATAATACTGTGTGCAGGGTCCACTATGGGACATAATACTGTGTGCAGGGGCCACTATGGGACATAATACTGTGTGCAGGGGCCACTATGGGGGATAATACTGTGTGCAGGGGCCACTATGGGACATAATACTGTGTGCAGGGGCCACTATGGGACATAATACTGTGTGCAGGAGCCACTATGGGGGATAATACTGTGTGCAGGAGCCACTATGGGGGATAATACTGTGTGCAGGGGCCACTATGGGACATAATACTGTGTGCAGGGGCCACTATGGGACATAATACTGTGTGCAGGGGCCACTATGGGGGATAATACTGTGTGCAGGGGCCACTATGGGGGATAATACTGTGTGCAGGGGCCACTATGGGGGATAATACTGTGTGTAGGGGCCACTATGGGACATAATACTGTGTGCAGGGGCCACTATGGGACATAATACTGTGTGCAGGGGCCACTATGGGGGATAATACTGTGTGCAGGGGCCACTATGGGGGATAATACTGTGTGCAGGGGCCACTATGGGACATAATACTGTGTGCAGGAGCCACTATGGGGGATAATACTGTGTGCAGGGGCCACTATGGGGGATAATACTGTGTGCAGGGGCCACTATGGGGGATAATACTGTGTGCAGGGGCCACTATGGGGGATAATACTGTGTGCAGGGGCCACTATGGGGGATAATACTGTGTGCAGGGGCCACTATGGGGGATAATACTGTGTGCAGGGGCCACTATGGGGTATAATACTGTGTGCAGGAGCCACTATGGGGGATAATACTGTGTGCAGGGGCCACTATGGGACATAATACTGTGTGCAGGGGCCACTATGGGGGATAATACTGTGTGTAGGGGCCACTATGGGGGATAATACTGTGTGCAGGGGTCACTATGGAACATAATACTGTGTGCAGGGGCCACTATGGGACATAATACTGTGTGCAGGGGCCACTATGGGGTACAATACTGTGTGCAGGGGCCACTATGGGGGATAATACTGTGTGCAGGGGCCACTATGGGACATAATACTGTGTGCAGGGGCCACTATGGGGTATAATACTGTGTGCAGGGGCCACTATGGGACATAATACTGTGTGCAGGGGCCACTATGGGACATAATACTGTGTGCAGGGGCCACTATGGGGGATAATACTGTGTGCAGGGGCCACTATGGGGGATAATACTGTGTGCAGGGGCCACTATGGGACATAATACTGTGTGCAGGGGCCACTATGGGGTATAATACTGTGTGCAGGGGCCACTATGGGGTATAATACTGTGTGCAGGGGCCACTATGGGACATAATACTGTGTGCAGGGGCCACTATGGGGGATAATACTGTGTGCAGGGGCCACTATGGGACATAATACTGTGTGCAGGGGCCACTATGGGGGATAATACTGTGTGCAGGGGCCACTATGGGGGATAATACTGTGTGCAGGGGCCACTATAGGACATAATACTGTGTGCAGGGGCCACTATGGGGGATAATACTGTGTGCAGGGGCCACTATGGGACATAATACTGTGTGCAGGGGCCACTATGGGGGATAATACTGTGTGCAGGGCTTACTAAGGGACATAATAGAGTGCGGAGGAGGGGGTCAGTGGAGGTCTTCGGCGTCAGTTGGGATGGGGGGGGGAGGGGGGCATGTCAAAAGTTCGCCACAGGGCCCCGCCATTCCTAGTTACGCCACTGGTGGTAGTGTTATCTATACATGGAGTACTGCCCATCCTGTGTACTATACACTGTGTGCTGGTGTTATCTATATACTCTATAATATACACAGTGGCGTAACTAGGAATGGCGGGGCCCCGTGGCGAACTTTTGACATGGGGCCCCCCCGACACCAAAGATCTCGACCGAGTCCCTCCTACGCATTCCTGCGCGCTCTATTATGTTCCATAGTGGCCCCTGCACACAGTATTATATCCCATAGTGGCCCCTGCACACAGTATTATCTCCATAGTGGCCACTGCACACAGTATTATGTCCCATAGTGGCCCCTGCACACAGTATTATCCCCCATAATGGCCCCTGCACACAGTATTATGTCCCATAGTGGCCCCTGCACACAGTATTATACCCCATAGTGGCCCCTGCACACAGTATTATGTCCCATAGTGGCCCCTGCACACAGTATTATCCCCCATAGTGGCCCCTGCACACAGTATTATCCCCCATAGTGGCCCCTGCACACAGTATTATCTCCATAGTGGCCCCTGCACACAGTATTATCTCCATAGTGGCCACTGCACACAGTATTATGTCCCATAGTGGCCCCTGCACACAGTATTATGTCCCATAGTGGCCCCTGCACACAGTATTATACCCAATAGTGGCCCCTGCACACAGTATTATGTCCCTTAGTGGCCCCTGCACACAGTATTATGTCCCTTAGTGGCCCCTGCACACAGTATTATCCCCCATAGTGGCCCTGCACACAGTATTATGTCCCATAGTGGCCCCTGCACACAGTATTATGTCCCATAGTGGCCCCTGCACACAGTATTATGTCCCATAGTGGCCCCTGCACACAGTATTATCCCCCATAGTGGCCCCTGCACACAGTATTATCCCCCATAGTGGCCCCTGCACACAGTATTATCCCCCATAGTGGCCCCTGCACACAGTATTATCTCCATAGTGGCCCCTGCACACAGTATTATACCCAATAGTGGCCCCTGCACACAGTATTATGTCCCTTAGTGGCCCCTGCACACAGTATTATGTCCCTTAGTGGCCCCTACAGGACTAAATACTGTCATGTCACCCGCTGACCGCTATACCAGGACAAATTGTGGATAAAAAATCTGGTCCTGTGCATTACAATTTAGTAACTCCATGTGCCTCATATTAATAGCAGTTAACCCCATCATCTCCCTCACATTAACCCCTGTGTGCCTCACCATAAGAGTTACTGATATGTGAGAGACATGGAGGTAATAATAAAGTATCTTCATTATTATTACCCCCATATGTCTCACATATCAGTAACTCTTATGGTGAGGCACACAGGGGTTAATGTGAGGGAGATGATGGGGTTAACTGCTATTAATATGAGGCACATGGAGTTACTAAAACACAAGTAATCCCCCCATATGCCTGATAGTAATAAGTAACCCCAGTACGTACCTGTGTAGCTTTAGTTTCACTTTCCTTCTTCCTTTCTTCCTCTTCAGTGCAGGACGGCAGGGATAAGCCCCGCCTCCTCCTCTCATTGGTGGGCAGAGGACAGCAGAGAAAGGGAGGGGGGAGAGAGGGGGAGCGTCCTGCAGCGCTGACAGGAGCCAGAGCTGCAGCTCCTGTGTCTCAGCCGTTGCTGCAGCTTCAGGGCCCCCTGTTGGTGGAAAGTATTCCACCAACAGGGGGCCCCGATCATTATACTCGGGGGTCCGAAAAGACCTCCGAGAATAATGATAGCAGCGGTAGCAGCTGTCACCGGGCCCCTAATGTCCCGGGCCCTGTGGCAGCTGCTACCGCTGCTATGGTGGTAGTTACGCCACTGAATATACACTAGTTGGCGTCTTGGTGAATCAGTGAATGAGATTTCCATTGTTAGTCTCATAATCTCCAGCTGTATACGGCTGAGCACAGCAGTGACACGTATGGTCTTCTAGTGGTACCGAGTGAACTCACGCTCAATGAGTGGGGGGCAGTAAGGTTGGACCTGTAGACTAGCGCCATAGTGTCCGGGGGTTTCTTCTTACCCCTATAGCACAGGAGCAGATACATTATGTTTGGTAACATTGAGTCTAGTACTACGATAGTTATGTAGCGATCCTCGTCTGTGAGAAGATGTGGACCAACCTCGTGGTCTGATGGTAATGGGCCTATGGCTGGTGCCCAATGTCCTAAGAATCACCTACCGTAGTCAGCTCTGCTACATCACCAGTCGTAAAGCACAGTGTCTGACAAGAAATACTGCCAACATCCATGACCTACCGGAGCAGCGCTCACCATCTTATATATATATATATATATATACTTGCAGGTCCTGGACCCGGTGTAGAAGATTTGTCAAGAATCTTGTGGATTAAATCAACTCGTGATCTATCAAAAGCTGCAGATGATTCGGGGCCCGTGGCCGTCTACAACATGCACTTGGAAAGTGACCCCAACACCAAGAAATGGCAATTTGGTTCCGAAATTCCGGAGATAAATAACAAGGTCATAATGATGATTGGTGAGTCCGGACCTGCTAAGACCACCCTGGTCAATGCCCTGGTCAACTACATGTTTGGGGTCCAGTGGAAATATGATTGCAGGGTCCGATTAATTGCTGAAGAAG
Source organism: Leptodactylus fuscus (assembly GCF_031893055.1). NCBI lineage: Eukaryota > Metazoa > Chordata > Amphibia > Anura > Leptodactylidae > Leptodactylus > Leptodactylus fuscus. The sequence goes on along the minus strand of NC_134268.1, from coordinate 222,754,565 downwards.
ACCCAGTGATGACCCAAGATCCCGATCAAGAATCGAAGGTCAAGGTTTACCAGATCAACCATTGCCCAAATTTCTATATCCCATACTCCTTGACCATCATTGATACTCCGGGACTTCTGGAGAACCAAGGTCAGAAGATGGACAACCAGCAGATCCGGCAGCTCTTCTATGACTCGGAGTTGGACCACATTGATGCCATTTGTTTTGTGACCCAACCATCGATGTCCGCTTTATCTCCAACTCAGAAGTTTGTGTTTGATTCTCTCTCCGCCATGTTTGGCTCAAAGATACAAGACAATATAGTGACCTTCATGACTTCTACTGAAGATGACCAAAGACCACCAGCCCTGGCAACCAACATTCACGACCAAGGTCCATGTGATGAAGACCAACTATATCACTCCATCCTCTTCAAGTTTAACATCAACGTCTTATATGCAAATAATTCCCCTGACGTCCATGACGCCAAGATGGCCACCGAGCAGCAGTGGAACTTGGGGATGGAGAACATCAACAACTTTTTCCAATTTTTGGCCGAGACTTCCAGGGTAAATATCGTTCTACCAAAGGACAATCCCAAACTGAGCAAAGCCATCGAGATCACGGTGGATGGAATGGGGCGTAGAATCGAGGAAGTGATGGCCAAGCTGCACGAACTGGACGAGATCGAGAATAACCTCAGAGAACACGAGGTCGAAATCGAAAAGAATGAATCTTTTGAGTTCGAGGTGCACAAACAGATGAAGACTAAGGTCCGTACGATGGCCAACTGCACCAACTGCCAAGACTGCAGCTTCACCTGCCACCACCGCTGCTTTGTAGCCTACGACTGGTTTGTCCCTTTGTGTGAAATCTTTTACCTAAATTTCTTCTACTTTAAAGCGGTTTGTCGGGTTTGTGGGCACGGCGTGAGTCGACACTCCGCCCAGAGGTTTCTATGGCAGAACTTGGTCGTCCACCAGAAAGTCACTTATAAGAGTATAAAGATGAAGTATAAGAAGGAGAACGAAGATGACTTGACCTGTCAAATGGTCCTGGAGAGGGTCCAGACTGAGATAGCGCAGCTCACCAACGATGGCACCCAACTGATCCTGAAGGCAACCGATCAGATCAAGCAATTGACCTCCCTCAGGAATTCAGAAGAATTTGTTGACCAGCTCATCGAAACCGAGAGGCAAAAAAAGAAATGCGGCTACCAAGGGAGAATCGAGAGGCTGGAAAAAGCCAAATTTTGCATTAAAAGAAGATGCAGAGACCAAGATGGCTGAAAGACCACCAGTGGATGTAAGTCATCGTCTCCGATACTGCTTCTGTGTCAGTCACTAGTTTACAACATGGAGCACTCAAAGCCTCCTGGACCTCGATGGAGCTCTGAATGTGAGGCCACCTCTCCAATAAAATGGACTAATGGCTCATGAGTGTAGAGTCCGGTGGTTTCCCCGATGTCCACCCAACTACCAGATCTCCTCAAATATCAGACTGGAGGAATGTGACCTATAGGAAGGTTTCGTTAACCATAGACATTATGTAGAGATCTACAACCATCTAATCCAACATCTTATATCAATAAAATACTCACACACCTCTCCAGCTGTGCTGCCTCGTTCCTGGGACTCATCTCCTTCAGTGGTCGTAGTTAATGGGGTTTGGGGGCGGCCATGAAACTTATTATGGTGAATACTTTATATTAAATGTCTGACTTTGGGGTTGATATTCATGGCTAATAATGCTTTACTGTAGATGGTTCAGGCCAGTGAAGAGGTTAATAGTAAAATCCCTGGTGGTCTAGGATAGTAATGGAGAGGAGGTAATGGTGACATCCCTGGTGGTCTAGGATAGTAATGGAGAGGAGGTAATGGTGACATCCTCAGTGGTGTAGGATATTGGAGAGGAGATAATGGTGACATCCCTGGTGGTCTAGGATTTTGGAGATGAGATAATGGTAATATCCCTGGTGGTCTACGATATTGGAGAGGTGATAATGGTGACATCCCCGGTGGTCTAGGATTTTGGAGATGAGATAATGGTGACATCCCTGGTGGTCTAGGATATCGGAGAAGAGATAATGGTGACATCTCCGGTGGTCTAGGATATTGGAGAGGAGATAATGGTGACATCCCCAGTGGTCTAGGATATTGGAGAGGAGATAATGGTGACATCCCCGGTGGTCTAGGATAAAAAGTAATTTCTTTCTAATATCCCATGTGCTCGGGGACAGTGAAGGATCTCAGAGTAATAGCCCTGGTGGTCTAGTATAGTGAAGCTGGTAATAGTAATATTCCTGGTGGTCTGTGGTGATGAAGGAGTTAATCTGTCCATACTTGATATATAAATAAAAAAAACATCCAATTATTCCACCTCTGACTCAGTCCTAGAAATGACAAATCCTTTATGGAATAACCCTCAAAAGCACCAGAGGGGCGGGACTGTGACAACCTCATTCATCTCTGGAAAAAAACATGGCTGTCATCACCATGCTTTGAATAAATATCAGACCCGTCGGCCCTGTCCCCTCCTACCCTGCCATCACCTCCCCCTCCTCCTCATACATCACTGACACCCCATGACATCACCACCCCTCCTCATACATCACTGACACCCCATGACATCACCTGCCCCTCCTCCTCATACATCACTGACACCCCATGACATCACCTGCCCCTCCTCCTCATACATAACTGACACCCCATGACATCACCTGCCCCTCCTCCTCATACATCACTGACACCCCATGACATCACCTCCCCCTCCTCATACATCACTGACACCCCATGACATCACCTGCCCCTCCTCCTCATACATCACTGACACCCCATGACATCACCGCCCCTCCTCATACATCACTGACACCCCATGACATCACCTCCCCCTCCTCATACATCACTGACACCCCATGACATCACCGCCCCTCCTCATACATAACTGACACCCCATGACATCACCTCCCCCTCCTCCTCATACATCACTGACACTCCATGACATCACCGCCCCCCCTCCTCATACATCACTGACACCCCATGACATCACCGCCCCTCCTCATACATCACTGACACCCCATGACATCACCTGCCCCTCCTCCTCATACATCACTGACACCCCATGACATCACCTCCCCCTCCTCATACATCACTGACACCCCATGACATCACCTCCCCCTCCTCATACATCACTGACACCCCATGACATCACCTGCCCCTCCTCCTCATACATAACTGACACCCCATGACATCACCTCCCCCTCCTCATACATCACTGACACCCCATGACATCACCTCCCCCTCCTCATACATCACTGACACCCCATGACATCACCTCCCCCTCCTCATACATCACTGACACCCCATGACATCACCTGCCCCTCCTCCTCATACATAACTGACACCCCATGACATCACCTCCCCCTCCTCATACATCACTGACACCCCATGACATCACCGCCCCTCCTCATACATCTCTGACACCCCATGACATCACCGCCCCTCCTCCTCATACATCACTGACACCCCATGACATCACCGCCCCTCCTCATACATCACTGACACCCCATGACATCACTGCCCCTCCTCCTCATACATCACTGACACCCCATGACATCACCGCCCCTCCTCATACATCTCTGACACCCCATGACATCACCTCCCCCTCCTCATACATCACTGACACCCCATGACATCACCTCCCCCTCCTCATACATCACTGACACCCCATGACATCACCGCCCCTCCTCATACATAACTGACACCCCATGACATCACCTCCCCCTCCTCCTCATACATCACTGACACTCCATGACATCACCGCCCCCCCTCCTCATACATCACTGACACCCCATGACATCACCGCCCCTCCTCATACATCACTGACACCCCATGACATCACCTGCCCCTCCTCCTCATACATCACTGACACCCCATGACATCACCTCCCCCTCCTCATACATCACTGACACCCCATGACATCACCTCCCCCTCCTCATACATCACTGACACCCCATGACATCACCGCCCCTCCTCCTCATACATAACTGACACCCCATGACATCACCTCCCCCTCCTCATACATCACTGACACCCCATGACATCACCGCCCCTCCTCATACATCTCTGACACCCCATGACATCACCGCCCCTCCTCCTCATACATCACTGACACCCCATGACATCACCGCCCCTCCTCCTCATACATAACTGACACCCCATGACATCACCTCCCCCTCCTCATACATCACTGACACCCCATGACATCACCGCCCCTCCTCATACATCACTGACACCCCATGACATCACCGCCCCTCCTCATACATCTCTGACACCCCATGACATCACCTCCCCCTCCTCATACATCACTGACACCCCATGACATCACCGCCCCTCCTCATACATCTCTGACACCCCATGACATCACCTCCCCCTCCTCATACATCACTGACACCCCATGACATCACCGCCCCTCCTCATACATCACTGACACCCCATGACATCACCTGCCCCTCCTCCTCATACATCACTGACACCCCATGACATCACCTCCCCCTCCTCATACATCACTGACACCCCATGACATCACCTCCCCCTCCTCATACATCACTGACACCCCATGACATCACCTGCCCCTCCTCCTCATACATAACTGACACCCCATGACATCACCTCCCCCTCCTCATACATCACTGACACCCCATGACATCACCTCCCCCTCCTCATACATCACTGACACCCCATGACATCACCTCCCCCTCCTCATACATCACTGACACCCCATGACATCACCTGCCCCTCCTCCTCATACATAACTGACACCCCATGACATCACCTCCCCCTCCTCATACATCACTGACACCCCATGACATCACCGCCCCTCCTCATACATCTCTGACACCCCATGACATCACCGCCCCTCCTCCTCATACATCACTGACACCCCATGACATCACCGCCCCTCCTCATACATCACTGACACCCCATGACATCACTGCCCCTCCTCCTCATACATCACTGACACCCCATGACATCACCGCCCCTCCTCATACATCTCTGACACCCCATGACATCACCTCCCCCTCCTCATACATCACTGACACCCCATGACATCACCTCCCCCTCCTCATACATCACTGACACCCCATGACATCACCGCCCCTCCTCATACATAACTGACACCCCATGACATCACCTCCCCCTCCTCCTCATACATCACTGACACTCCATGACATCACCGCCCCCCCTCCTCATACATCACTGACACCCCATGACATCACCGCCCCTCCTCATACATCACTGACACCCCATGACATCACCTGCCCCTCCTCCTCATACATCACTGACACCCCATGACATCACCTCCCCCTCCTCATACATCACTGACACCCCATGACATCACCTCCCCCTCCTCATACATCACTGACACCCCATGACATCACCGCCCCTCCTCCTCATACATAACTGACACCCCATGACATCACCTCCCCCTCCTCATACATCACTGACACCCCATGACATCACCGCCCCTCCTCATACATCTCTGACACCCCATGACATCACCGCCCCTCCTCCTCATACATCACTGACACCCCATGACATCACCGCCCCTCCTCCTCATACATAACTGACACCCCATGACATCACCTCCCCCTCCTCATACATCACTGACACCCCATGACATCACCGCCCCTCCTCATACATCTCTGACACCCCATGACATCACCGCCCCTCCTCCTCATACATCACTGACACCCCATGACATCACCGCCCCTCCTCATACATCTCTGACACCCCATGACATCACCTCCCCCTCCTCATACATCACTGACACCCCATGACATCACCTGCCCCTCCTCCTCATACATCACTGACACCCCATGACATCACCGCCCCTCCTCATACATCTCTGACACCCCATGACATCACCTCCCCCTCCTCATACATCACTGACACCCCATGACATCACCTGCCCCTCCTCCTCATACATCACTGACACCCCATGACATCACCGCCCCTCCTCATACATCTCTGACACCCCATGACATCACCTCCCCCTCCTCATACATCACTGACACCCCATGACATCACCTGCCCCTCCTCCTCATACATCACTGACACCCCATGACATCACCTGCCCCTCCTCCTCATACATCTCTGACACCCCATGACATCACCTCCCCCTCCTCATACATCACTGACACCCTATGACATCACCGCCCCTCCTCATACATCTCTGACACCCCATGACATCACCTCCCCCTCCTCATACATCACTGACACCCCATGACATCACCTCCCCCTCCTCCTCATACATCACTGACACCCCATGACATCACCTCCCCCTCCTCCTCATACATCACTGACACCCCATGACATCACCTCCCCCTCCTCCTCATACATCACTGACACCCCATGACATCACCGCCCCTCCTCCTCATACATCACTGACACCCCATGACATCACCGCCCCTCCTCCTCATACATCACTGACACCCCATGACATCACTGCCCCGCCTTCTGATGTAATAATATCACACATATCTTTATTTTATGGTATTTTATTAGGTTCAGTGCACATTATTCTAGACTTGAATGCTATAGACACCCCGGGGTCACATAGCCATCTCCCATCACGCCCTCTTCTTTCGGCAGGTGGCGCCATCATCTGGGCTTCTCCGAGTCCTCTAGAGCTCAGTGTGTGATATATCTATAGTGCTGATATGCTATATACTGTACAGTACAGAGTATAGGCCGCTATGGACGGGTCTCTTCCCTCCCGTACATTGGGGGGCGCTCCATCTACATCCCACGGAGGATCTGCAATACAAGTCATACATGAGAGGAAGGTGCAAAAATACTCACACCCCTGTACTATACACTATACCGCCAGCAGGGGGCAGCGACACATCAGGAACCCCTGTAATATGTGCAGCATGTTATATACAGGTATCTACATATAGCGTATCAGTATATCACTGTGCGGGGGAGCAGGAGCCACAAAATGAAGGGAAGGGACAGCTCAGTATATAGTATCACACAGGATAGGATTAGATACACAGCTCAGTATACAGTATCACACAGGATAGGATTAGATACACAGCTCAGTATACAGTATCACACAGGATAGGATTAGATACAAAGCTCAGTATACAGTATCACACAGGATAGGATTAGATACACGGCTCAGTATACTGTATCACACAGGATAGGATTAGATACACGGCTCAGTATACTGTATCACACAGGATAGGATTAGATACACAGCTCAGTATACAGTATCACACAGGATAGGATTAGATACACAGCTCAGTATACAGTATCACACAGGATAGGATTAGATACACAACTCAGTATACAGTATCACACAGGATAGGATTAGATACACAACTCAGTATACAGTATCACACAGGATAGGATTAGATACACAGCTCAGTATACAATATCACACAGGATAGGATTAGATACACAACTCAGTATACAGTATCACACGGGATAGGATTAGATACACAACTCAGTATACAGTATCACACAGGATAGGATTAGATACAGCTCAGTATACAGTATCACACAGGATAGGATTAGATACACAGCTCAGTATACAGTATCACACAGGATAGGATTAGATACACAGCTCAGTATATAGTATCACACAGGATAGGATTAGATACACAGCTCAGTATACAGTATCACACAGGATCGGATTAGATACACAGCTCAGTATACAGTATCACACGGGATAGGATTAGATACACGGCTCAGTATACAGTATCACACGGGATAGGATTAGATACACGGCTCAGTATACAGTATCACACAGGATAGGATTAGATACACGGCTCAGTATACAGTATCACACGGGATAGGATTAGATACAGGTTCTTACCATTGGCCCATAGTCAGGCTCATTGAGAGGTCAGGAAGCCATAGGTCCCCGGTTTGAGTTCTCCTTGCTTCAGCTCCACCTCTTTGCAGCTCCTGTTCCTGTTCTCGGTTCTCCTCTGGGTACATATAGAACAGGGATCTTCATCAGGGCTTAGACATACAATGAGATAATATGCGCAGGTAGATCCAAAAACAAACATCCCACAAAATCACTCGGGTGCATTCACACGGAGTAACGTGCTGTGTGACCTGGCACGTATACGCTGTATGAGATTTTGAGCGCCATATACGCTCCCATTGATTTCAGGGGGAGTTCACACGGAGGAAAGTGGAGCGCAATCTGTCAGGTATACACGTACCGGCAGATGACGCGCTCAAAATGCTCCTATTCATTTCAATGGGAGTTAGGAGCGTATACCCCACGTTATTTTGTGGCCGTGATTATATGGCGCAAAATAACGCGGCGTATACAATCCCGGCTCCCATTGAAATCAATGGGAGCGTATACGGCGCTCAAAGTCTCACACGCCGTATATGTGCCACATCACGCGACACGTTACTCCGTGTGAATGCAACGCTGACTACATGACGTAACGGCAAAATAGATGGAAATGAATGAAAGCAAATGCAAGAAATATTGTAAATGTTACCTGATCCACCTGGTGCTCCCGGACACACTCAATGAGCTGAGACAGGACCTTATGGGAGTCGTAATAGAACTTATAGCAGCCGAAGCAATTAAATGTCCTCTGTATGGGGGAGAGAGAAGAGGTAGTCACCAACCAACATCAGTGTCTGCACCAGCAGAATAGTGAGCGCAGCTCCGGAGTATAATACAGGATAAGTAATGTAATGTATGTACACAGTGACTGCACCAGCAGAATAGTGAGCGCAGCTCCGGAGTATAATACAGGATAAGTAATGTAATGTATGTACACAGTGACTGTACCAGCAGAATAGTGAGTGCAGCTCTGGAGTATAATACAGGATAAGTAATGTAATGTATGTACACAGTGACTGCACCAGCAGAATAGTGAGCGCAGCTCTGGAGTATAATACAGGATAAGTAATGTAATGTATGTACACAGTGACTGCACCAGCAGAATAGTGAGCGCAGCTCCGGAGTATAATACAGGATAAGTAATGTAATGTATGTACACAGTGACTGTACCAGCAGAATAGTGAGTGCAGCTCTGGAGTATAATACAGGATAAGTAATTTAATGTATGTACACAGTGACCAGCAGAATAGTGAGCGCAGCTCTGGAGTATAATACAGGATAAGTAATGTAATGTATGTACACAGTGACTGTACCAGCAGAATAGTGAGTGCAGCTCTGGAGTATAATACAGGATAAGTAATGTAATGTATGTACACAGTGACTGCACCAGCAGAATAGTGAGCGCAGCTCTGGGGTATAATACAGGATAAGTAATGTAATGTATGTACACAGTGACTGCACCAGCAGAATAGTGAGCGCAGCTCTGGTGTATAATACAGGATAAGTAATATAATGTATGTACACAGTGACTGTACCAGCAGAATAGTGAGCGCAGCTCTGGAGTATAATACAGGATAAGTAATATAATGTATGTACACAGTGACTGTACCAGCAGAATAGTGAGCGCAGCTCTGGGGTATAATACAGGATAAGTAATGTAATGTATGTACACAGTGACTGCACCAGCAGAATAGTGAGCGCAGCTCTGGAGTATAATACAGGATAAGTAATGTATGTACACAGTGACTGTACCAGCAGAATAGTGAGCGCAGCTCTGGGGTATAATACAGGATAAGTAATGTAATGTATGTACACAGTGACTGCACCAGCAGAATAGTGAGCGCAGCTCTGGGGTATAATACAGGATGTAACTCAGGATCAGTACAGAATAAGTGCAATTTTTCTTTTTAAAACAGGTCCAGAGAAACAAACTTACCCCATTTTTCACCAACTCACAGTCTGGCTTACTCCAGAGATTTTTATGGCAAATTGTCTGTTTCAGAGCAAATTCTAAGTTCACAAAAATACCAGTTCTATAGTCCTAGGAGGAAACAAGAGAGAAATTGATCTGTCATAACAATTAATTGATAAATAGGAATGTCCCTCTTACGCTAGGTTCACACCTGTGACGGTTTTCTGTTCTTTGGGGCCACATGGGGACTTAAGAAAACCAATTCACTTAAAAAGCCAGTCCACCAGGAGTCTGCTCAAAAAATACTTGTAGAACTTTTCTCTCCGCATTTTTAAAGCAGAATGGGCAACCAAATTCCAAAAGTAGAGCAAGCGGTGACATGAATCTAGTTTAATTATTATTATAGTGTTCCTATGTACAAGAATATAACTACTATAATACTGCTCCTATGTACAAGAATATAACTACTATAATACTGCTCCTATGTACAAGAATATAACTACTATAATACTACTCCTATGTACAAGAATATAACTACTATAATACTACTCCTATGTACAAGAATATAACTACTATAATACTGCTCCTATGTACAAGAATATAACTACTATAATACTACTCCTATGTACAAGAATATAACTACTATAATACTGCTCCTATGTACAAGAATATAACTACTATAATACTGCTCCTATGTACAAGAATATAACTACTATAATACTGCTCCTATGTACAAGAATATAACTACTATAATACTACTCCTATGTACAAGAATATAACTACTATAATACTGCTCCTATGTACAAGAATATAACTACTATAATACTACTCCTATGTACAAGAATATTACTACTATAATACTACTCCTATGTACAAGAATATAACTACTATAATACTACCTCCTATGTACAAGAATATAACTACTATAATACTGCTCCTATGTACAAGAATATAACTACTATAATACTACTCCTATGTACAAGAATATAACTACTATAATACTGCTCCTATGTACAAGAATATAACTACTATAATACTACCTCCTATGTACAAGAATATAACTACTATAATACTACTCCTATGTACAAGAATATAACTACTATAATACTACTCCTATGTACAAGAATATAACTACTATAATACTACTCCTATGTACAAGAATATAACTACTATAATACTACTCCTATGTACAAGAATATACAGTAACTACTATAATACTACCTCCTATGTACAAGAATATAACTACTATAATACTACCTCCTATGTACAGGAATATAACTACTATAATACTACTGCTCCTATGTACAAGAATATAACTACTATAATACTACTCCTATGTACAAGAATATAACTACTATAATACTACTCCTATGTACAAGAATATAACTACTATAATACTACTCCTATGTACAAGAATATACAGTAACTACTATAATACTACCTCCTATGTACAAGAATATAACTACTATAATACTACCTCCTATGTACAAGAATATAACTACTATAATACTGCTCTTATGTACAAGAATATAACTACTATAATACTACCTCCTATGTACAAGAATATAACTACTATAATACTACCTCTTATGTACTAGAATATAACTACTATAATACTACTCCTATGTACTAGAATATAACTACTATAATACTACTCCTATGTACAAGAATATAACTACTATAATACTACTCCTATGTACAAGAATATAACTACTATAATACTACCTCCTATGTACAATAATATAACTACTATAATACTGCTCCTATGTACAAGAATATAACTACTATAATACTACTCCTATGTACAAGAATATAACTACTATAATACTGCTCCTATGTACAAGAATATAACTACTATAATACTGCTCCTATGTACAAGAATATAACTACTATAATACTACTCCTATGTACAAGAATATAACTACTATAATACTACTCCTATGTACAAGAATATAACTACTATAATACTACCTCCTATGTACAAGAATATAACTACTATAATACTACTCCTATATACAAGAATATAACTACTATAATACTACCTCCTATGTACAAGAATATAACTACTATAATACTACTCCTATGTACAAGAATATAACTACTATAATACTACTCCTATGTACAAGAATATAACTACTATAATACTACCTCCTATGTACTAGGATATAACTACTATAATACTACTCCTATGTACTAGGATATAACTGCTATAATACTACTCCTATGTACTAGGATATAACTGCTATATACTGCCCCCTACGTGCTGTTTGCCTCTCCTTCAGGACACTTACTATCTCGATGGCTTTCTTCAGTTCGGTCACTTTGAATCCGTTCTTGATGTGATCCTTCTTATGGAAATACTCCATGATCATTTTCAGCGCTTTGTTCTGGATCTCTGACAACTCTTCTGTTGTGCTCTGACTTTCGGTGCTGACAACCAGTAGAGCAGATACGATGCCCCAGGCTATGGCCGCTGTCTTCATGGTGAGCAGTGTCAGTTTCTTTGTTCCCTGTGACTTGTAGAAGACAATAATAGATTATTTGCACTGATCTACTAGATATTACATATTACATCTGTGGGAGTCCAACCGCCAGGACCTCTGCAGATCAGCTACTCCAGGACAATGCGGCTATAGGTAATGGTGACAATTCTAGGAGCCGCGCTGCTCACTGGCCATATAGAGTATTAGGGTTTAGGTTGTGCAGTGGTGAGCAGCATGGCTCCTGATATATTATTACCTTTAGCCAGTCTGTCTTGGTACAGCTGATCTGCAGGGGTCCTGGCAGTGGGCCCCTAGACACCCCAGTACGACACTGGACCCTCAGAGCACCAGTACATGGCAGCCGTGAGTGTCCTCTTCTGACCCCGACTTTCCCCCGGTCCGGCCTCCTCTTGGCATTGAACATGGAGATCTTTACTCTATGTATTGTTTGGGGCTGTTGTCACCATCACTGAGGCCCTTTTACTACCTCCTGCTTTACTGCTAATGTTTGTCCATGGAGACTGGTGGAAATGGCCGACACCATCAATGAATAGCGGGTACCGGTATGTCTGCTCATGTAGTGACAGTGTGAATTGGTACGTCACGTCTTATACTCCAGTCACAGCCAGAGCTGCAGTCATGAGAATAAAGGACTGCTTATTATTAGAGATGAGCGAGTAGTATGCGATCAAATACCTCGCTGCCATAGGAATGCGTGTAAGCGGCCGAACACCAAGGGGTAAAGCGCATCGAATCTTCCTATGGCAGCGAGGTAATCGATCAAATACTACTCCCCCATCTCTAGTTATTGTCCCTTATATACTGGGCCGTAATACAAAGGGTTAAGAATTCTTGTTTATCCCAAAACAACAAAACTGCTTTCCCTCAGGACACATTTAGTCACCGACCAATGGAGGAAACAATTAGTCACTGTTTACAGGAAGCGACAACATTCCAGCAGCGAGGGGCGCCGCAACACCAACCTGAGAGTGATCTGCAACATGGAGGTGAAAGCTATTACTATCTGTTATCAGCCATGTCAGGAGAGGAGAGGCCGACTGTAGGACAGGGGAATACAATCTATTACTATCTGTTATCAGCCATGTCAGGAGAGGCCGACTGTAGGACAGGAGAATACAATCTATTACTATCTGTTATCAGCCATGTCAGGAGAGGAGAGGCCGACTGTAGGACAGGGGAATACAATCTATTACTATCTGTTATCAGCCATGTCAGGAGAGGAGAGGCCGACTGTAGGACAGGGGAATACAATCTATTACTATCTGTTATCAGCCATGTCAGGAGAGGCCGACTGTAGGACAGGGGAATACAATCTATTGCTATCTGTTATCAGCCATGTCAGGAGAGGAGAGGCCGACTGTAGGACAGGAGAATACAATCTATTACTATCTGTTATCAGCCATGTCAGGAGAGGAGAGGCCGACTGTAGGACAGGAGAATACAATCTATTACTATCTGTTATCAGCCATGTCAGGAGAGGCCGACTGTAGGACAGGGGAATACAATCTATTACTATCTGTTATCAGCCATGTCAGGAGAGGAGAGGCCGACTGTAGGACAGGAGAATACAATCTATTACTATCTGTTATCAGCCATGTCAGGAGAGGCCGACTGTAGGACAGGGGAATACAATCTATTACTATCTGTTATCAGCCATGTCAGGAGAGGCCGACTGTAGGACAGGGGAATACAATCTATTACTATCTGTTATCAGCCATGTCAGGGGAGGAGAGGCCGACTGTAGGACAGGGGAATACAATCTATTACTATCTGTTATCAGCCATGTCAGGAGGGGAGAGGCCGACTGTAGGACAGGGGAATACGATCTATTACTATCTGTTATCAGCCATGTCAGGAGAGGAGAGGCCGACTGTAGTACAGGAGAATACAATCTATTACTATCTGTTATCAGCCATGTCAGGAGGGGAGAGGCCGACTGTAGGACAGGGGAATACGATCTATTACTATCTGTTATCAGCCATGTCAGGAGAGGAGAGGCCGACTGTAGTACAGGGGAATACAATCTATTACTATCTGTTATCAGCCATGTCAGGAGGGGAGAGGCCGACTGTAGGACAGGGGAATACAATCTATTACTATCTGTTATCAGCCATGTCAGGAGAGGAGAGGCCGACTGTAGGACAGGGGAATACAATCTATTACTATCTGTTATCAGCCATGTCAGGAGAGGAGAGGCCGACTGTAGGACAGGGGAATACAATCTATTACTATCTGTTATCAGCCATGTCAGGAGGGGAGAGGCCGACTGTAGGACAGGAGAATACAATCTATTACTATCTGTTATCAGCCATGTCAGGAGGGGAGAGGCCGACTGTAGGACAGGGGAATACAATCTATTACTATCTGTTATCAGCCATGTCAGTGACATTTACATTCCCTTATTATTCTCCGTATATCCTTATCATTAGAATTTCCGACCCTTTACATATCACGGAGGAGATGATACATTTGTTGTCCTGGAAAAGACACTTTCACGTACAAACAATAGTCCTGAAGTACAAATAACCCAAAAAGAGATTCCAGAATCAGTAACTGAACAGGAAGAATCAGGACAAGACACAGAAGTCATGTAATACGTACACAGCTCCACACGGTGCGGCTCTCGACTGTCCTGGGGTCCCTCCGTGTACAGACTGGGGGGATTATGGCAGTATGAGAGGAAGCGAGCGATAGGAGGGGAAAAGGAGGAAGCAGCGGTGACCTCACGAGAACAACAACTCCAACAACGGAAGGACAAAGTGACTGCAGAGACCCGAACTGTGAAGAGTCTGGTGACTGCTCCGAAGCCTCTCATGTCTTGATGTTTTGCCAACTATTTTAAAGGGGTCGGGTCCGGCTGTAAAGAAGGCGACTCTGAATGCTTTACTAATTTTATTATATGAAGAATCAGTGATTACTAGAGATGAGCGAACAGTGTTCTATCGAACTCATGTTCGATCGGATATTAGGCTGTTCGGCATGTTCGAATCGAATCGAACACCGCGTGGTAAAGTGCGCCATTACTCGATTCCCCTCCCACCTTCCCTGGCGCCTTTTTTGCTCCAATAACAGCGCAGGGTAGGTGGGACAGGAACTACGACACCGGTGACGTTGAAAAAAGTAGGCAAAACCCATTGGCTGCCGAAAACATGTGACCTCTAATTTAAAAGAACAGCGCCGCCCAGGTTCGCGTCATTCTGAGCTTGCAATTCACCGAGGACGGAGGTTTCCGTCCAGTTAGCTAGGGCTTAGATTCTGGGTAGGCAGGGACAGGCTAGGATAGGAAGGAGAAGACAACCACAACAGCTCTTGTAAGAGCTAAATTCCAGGGAGAAGCTTGTCAGTGTAACGTGGCACTGACGGGCTCAATCGCCGCAACCCAGCTTTCCCAGGATCCTGAATGGAATACACTGTCAGTGTATTCCCGTATACCCGATATATACCCCCGATACCCGTTCCAACGGTGTGCCCCCCCCCTTTCACCCCAGAAATACCCTGCAAGTCCCCTAGCAATAGAATTGGGGCTATATACACCCACTATTTTTGCTACTGCCATATAGTGCCAGTTTCTGACTGGTAATTCAAAGAATATATTGGGGTTATAAATACCCTCATTTCTTGCTACTGGTATATAGTGCCATTGTCTGACTGGGAATTCAAAGAATATATTGGGGTTACGTGCACCCACAATTTTTACTACTGGTATACAGTGCCATTGTCTGACTGGGAATTCAAAGAATATATTGGGGTTATAAATACCCTCATTTCTTGCTACTGCCATATAGTGCCAGTTTCTGACTGGTAATTCAAAGAATATATTGGGGTTACGTGCACCCACAATTTTTACTACTGGTATACAGTGCCAATTTCTAACTAGGAATTCAAAATGCGCAAGGCTCCCGGAAAGGGACGTGGACGAGGCCGTGGGCGAGGTCGGGGGAATGGTTCTGGGGAGCAAGGTAGCAGTGAAGCCACAGGGCGTCCCGTGCCTACTCCTGTGGGGCAGCAAGCATTGCGCCACTCCACAGTGCCAGGGTTGCTTGCCACATTAACTAAACTGCAGGGTACAAACCTTAGTAGGCCCGAGAACCAGGAACAGGTCTTGCAATGGCTGTCAGAGAACGCTTACAGCACATTGTCCAGCAGCCAGTCAGACTCTGCCTCCTCTCCTCCTATTACCCAACAGTCTTGTCTTCCTTCCTCCCAAAATTCCGAAGCTTTACAGAACAATAACCCAAACTGTCCCTGCTCCCCAGAGCTGTTCTCCGCTCCTTTCATTGTCCCTCAACCTGCCTCTCCACGTCACGATTCCACGAACCTAACAGAGGAGCATCTGTGTCCAGATGCTCAAACACTAGAGTCTCCTCCATCTCCGTTCGATTTGGTGGTGGATGACCAGCAACCCACCCTCATCGACGATGATGTGACGCAGTTGCCGTCAGGGCATCCAGTTGACCGGCGCATTGTGCGGGAGGAGGAGATGAGACAGGAGTTGGAAGAGGAAGTGGTGGATGATGAGGACACTGACCCGACCTGGACAGGGGGGATGTCAAGCGGGGAAAGTAGTGTGGATGTTGAGGCAGGTGCAGCACCAAAAAGGGTAGCTAGAGGCAGAGGCAGAGGTCAGCAGCTTAGGCGAAGCCAGGCCACACCCGGAATCTCCCAAGATGTTCCAGTTCGTACCCAGCCCCGAAAAACTCCCACCTCGAGGGCACGTTTCTCGAAGGTGTGGAGTTTTTTCAAGGAATGCGCCGAGGACAGATATAGTGTTGTCTGCACAATTTGCCTCTCGAAATTGATTAGGGGCTCTGAGAAGAGCAACCTGTCCACCACTTCAATGCGCCGTCATTTGGAATCCAAGCACTGGAATCAGTGGCAGGCAGCAACGGCAGGACAAAGGCCACCTGCCGTTCACGCCACTGCCACTGCCTCTGCCACTGCCTCTGCCACTGCCACTGCTGACTGTGCTGGCGATGCACTCCAGAGGACGAGCCAGGACACCACTTCATCTGCCTCCGCCACTTTGTTGACTTCTCCCTCATCCTCCCCTGTTCCTGTCTTATCTCCTTCTCCTGCACCATCAAAGGCACCATCAGGCGCTTCTTTACAACAACCCACCATCTCTCAGACATTGGAGCGGCGGCAGAAATACACTGCTAACCACCCACACGCGCAAGCCTTGAACGCCAACATCGCTAAACTGCTGGCCCAGGAGATGTTGGCGTTCCGGCTTGTTGAAACTCCCGCCTTCCTGGACCTGATGGCAACTGCGGCACCTCGCTATGCCGTCCCTAGCCGTCACTACTTCTCCCGGTGTGCCGTCCCCGCCTTGCACCAGCACGTGTCACTCAACATCAGGCGGGCCCTTAGTTCCGCGCTTTGCACAAAGGTCCACTTGACCACCGACGCGTGGACAAGTGCATGCGGACAGGGACGCTACATTTCACTGACGGCACACTGGGTGAATGTAGTTGAGGCTGGGACTGCTTCCCAAACTGGCCCGGTGTACCTCGTCTCCCCGCCTAACATTCCTGGCAGGGACACGAGAAGAACACCCCCCTCCTCCTCCTCCTCTACCGCCTCCTCCTCCGCCACCGCCTCCTCCTCCGCCACCGCCTCCTCCTCCGCTGTTAGATTGACCCCAGCTACGAGTTGGAAACGTTGCAGCACTGGCGTTGGTAGACGTCAGCAGGCTGTGCTGAAGCTGATCAGCTTGGGGGACAGACAGCACACTGCCTCCGAGGTGAGGGATGCCCTCCTCGATGAGACGGCAATATGGTTTGAGCCGCTGCACCTGGGCCCAGGCATGGTCGTTTGTGATAACGGCCGGAACCTGGTAGCAGCTCTGGAGCTTGCCGGACTCCAACATGTTCCATGCCTGGCCCACGTCTTCAACCTAGTGGTGCAACGTTTCCTAAAGAGCTACCCCAATGTTCCAGAGCTACTGGTGAAAGTGCGGCGCATGTGCGCCCACTTTCGCAAGTCGACAGTAGCCGCTGCTAGCTTAAAATCACTCCAGCAACGCCTGCATGTGCCACAACACCGGCTTTTGTGCGACGTCCCCACACGCTGGAACTCAACGTTTCAGATGTTGAATAGAGTGGTTGAGCAGCAGAGACCTTTGATGGAATACCAGCTACAAAACCCTAGGGTGCCACAAAGTCAGCTGCCTCAGTTTCACATCCATGAGTGGCCATGGATGAGAGACCTTTGTGACATCCTACGGGTGTTTGAGGAGTCCACAAGGAGGGTGAGCTCTGAGGATGCGATGGTGAGCCTTACAATCCCGCTCTTGTGTGTTCTGAGAGAATCCCTGATTGACATCAGGGATAACTCAGATCACACAGAGGAGTTAGGGATAGCATCCGATCCGTCACAGCTGGAGAGTAGGTCCACACATCTGTCCGCTTCATCGCGTTTAATGGAGGAGGAGGAGGAGGAGGAGGAGGAGGAAGAAGAGTTGTCCGATGATGTGATGGTGATACAGGAGGCTTCCGGGCAACTTCGAATCGTCCCATTGTTGCAGCGCGGATGGGTAGACATGGAGGATGAGGAGGAAATGGAGATTGAACTTTCCGGTGGGGCCAGAGGAGTCATGCCAACTAACACTGTGGCAGACATGGCTGAGTTCATGTTGGGGTGCTTTACAACCGACAAGCGTATTGTCAAAATCATGGAGGACAACCAGTACTGGATCTTTGCTATCCTTGACCCCCGGTATAAAAACAACATCTCGTCTTTTATTCCGGTAGAGGGGAGGGCCAATCGCATCAATGCTTCCCACAGGCAATTGGTGCAGAATATGATGGAGATGTTTCCAGCATGTGACGTTGGCGGCAGGGAGGGCAGTTCCTCCAGTAGGCAACCAAGTGCTCACCGGTCCACACAAACGAGGGGCACACTGTCTAAGGTCTGGGACACCTTGATGGCACCCCCTCGCCAAAGTGCCGCCACGGAGGGTCCTAGTGTCACCAGGCGTGAGAAGTATAGGCGCATGTTGCGGGAATACCTTTCCGACCACAGCCCTGTCCTCTCCGACCCCTCTGCGCCCTACACGTATTGGGTGTCGAAGTTGGACCTGTGGCTTGAACTTGCCCTATATGCCTTGGAGGTGCTGTCCTGTCCTGCCGCCAGCGTCCTATCTGAGAGGGTGTTCAGTGCAGCCGGTGGCATCATCACTGACAAGCGCACCCGTCTGTCAGCTGAGAGTGCCGACCGGCTCACTTTGATAAAAATGAACCACCACTGGGTAGAGCCGTCATTTTTGTGCCCACCTGTGTAAAGCACCCCAACATGAAACTCCATGTCTGTACTCAACCTCTCCAATTCCTCCGCATCCTCATACTCATCCACCATAAGCGTTGCACAATTCTGCTAATACTAGGCTCCCTCCACCCTGATTTCCCCCAACTCTGCTGGTTAGAGGCTCCCTCCACCCTGATTTCCACCAACTCTGCTGGTTAGAGGCTCCCTCCACCATGAATTGGTCCAAACTGGGCTGTTTAGCGGCTCCCTCCACCATGAATTGGTCCAAACTGGGGTTTTTAGAGGCTCCCTCCACCATGAATTGGTCCAAACTGGGGTTTTTAGAGGCTCCCTCCACCATGAATTGGTCCAAATTGGGGGTTTTTAGAGGCTCCCTCCACCATGAATTTGCCCAAACTGGGCTGTTTAGAGGCTCCCTCCACCATGAATTGGTCCAAACTGGGGTTTTTAGGGGCTCCCTCCACCATGAATTTCCCAAAACTTGGCTGTTTAGAGGCTCCCTCCACCATTAATTGGTCCAAACTGGGCTGGTTAGAGGCTCCCTCCACCATGAATTTGCCCAAACTGGGCTGTTTAGAGGCTCCCTCCACCATGAATTTGCCCAAACTGGGCTGTTTAGAGGCTCCCTCCACCATGAATTGGTCCAAACTGGGTTTTTTAGAGGCTCCCTCCACCATGAATTGGTCCAAACTTGGCTGTTTAGAGGCTCCCTCCACCATTAATTGGTCCAAACTGGGCTGGTTAGAGGCTCCCTCCACCATGAATTTGCCCAAACTGGGCTGTTTAGAGGCTCCCTCCACCATGAATTGGTCCAAACTGGGTTTTTTAGAGGCTCCCTCCACCATGAATTGGTCCAAACTGGGCTGGTTAGAGGCTCCCTCCACCATGAATTTCCCAAAACTTGGCTGTTTAGAGGCTCCCTCCACCATTAATTGGTCCAAACTGGGCTGGTTAGAGGCTCCCTCCACCATGAATTTGCCCAAACTGGGCTGTTTAGAGGCTCCCTCCACCATGAATTTCCCAAAACTTGGCTGTTTAGAGGCTCCCTCCACCATTAATTGGTCCAAACTGGGCTGTTTAGAGGCTCCCTCCACCATGAATTGGTCCAAACTGGGCTGTTTAGAGGCTCCCTCCACCATGAATTTGCCCAAACTGGGCTGTTTAGAGGCTCCCTCCACCATGAATTTGCCCAAACTGGGCTGGTTAGAGGCTCCCTCCACCATGAATTGGTCCAAACTGGGTTTTTTAGAGGCTCCCTCCACCATGAATTTGCCCAAACTGGGCTGGTTAGAGGCTCCCTCCACCATGAATTGGTCCAAACTGGGCTGGTTAGAGGCTCCCTCCACCATGAATTTCCCAAAACTTGGCTGTTTAGAGGCTCCCTCCACCATTAATTGGTCCAAACTGGGCTGGTTAGAGGCTCCCTCCACCATGAATTTGCCCAAACTGGGCTGTTTAGAGGCTCCCTCCACCATGAATTGGTCCAAACTGGGGTTTTTAGGGGCTCCCTCCACCATGAATTTCCCAAAACTTGGCTGTTTAGAGGCTCCCTCCACCATTAATTGGTCCAAACTGGGCTGGTTAGAGGCTCCCTCCACCATGAATTTGCCCAAACTGGGCTGTTTAGAGGCTCCCTCCACCATGAATTTGCCCAAACTGGGCTGGTTAGAGGCTCCCTCCACCATGAATTGGTCCAAACTGGGTTTTTTAGAGGCTCCCTCCACCATGAATTTGCCCAAACTGGGCTGGTTAGAGGCTCCCTCCACCATGAATTGGTCCAAACTGGGTTTTTTAGAGGCTCCCTCCACCATGAATTTGCCCAAACTGGGCTGGTTAGAGGCTCCCTCCACCATGAATTGGTCCAAACTGGGCTGGTTAGAGGCTCCCTCCACCATGAATTTCCCAAAACTTGGCTGTTTAGAGGCTCCCTCCACCATTAATTGGTCCAAACTGGGCTGGTTAGAGGCTCCCTCCACCATGAATTTGCCCAAACTGGGCTGTTTAGAGGCTCCCTCCACCATGAATTTGCCCAAACTGGGCTGGTTAGAGGCTCCCTCCACCATGAATTGGTCCAAACTGGGCTGGTTAGAGGCTCCCTCCACCATGAATTGGTCCAAACTTGGCTGTTTAGAGGCTCCCTCCACCATTAATTGGTCCAAACTGGGCTGGTTAGAGGCTCCCTCCACCATGAATTGGTCCAAACTGGGTTTTTTAGAGGCTCCCTCCACCATGAATTTGCCCAAACTGGGCTGGTTAGAGGCTCCCTCCACCATGAATTGGTCCAAACTGGGCTGGTTAGAGGCTCCCTCCACCATGAATTTCCCAAAACTTGGCTGTTTAGAGGCTCCCTCCACCATTAATTGGTCCAAACTGGGCTGGTTAGAGGCTCCCTCCACCATGAATTTGCCCAAACTGGGCTGTTTAGAGGCTCCCTCCACCATGAATTGGTCCAAACTGGGGTTTTTAGGGGCTCCCTCCACCATGAATTTCCCAAAACTTGGCTGTTTAGAGGCTCCCTCCACCATTAATTGGTCCAAACTGGGCTGGTTAGAGGCTCCCTCCACCATGAATTTGCCCAAACTGGGCTGTTTAGAGGCTCCCTCCACCATGAATTGGTCCAAACTGGGGTTTTTAGGGGCTCCCTCCACCATGAATTTCCCAAAACTTGGCTGTTTAGAGGCTCCCTCCACCATTAATTGGTCCAAACTGGGCTGGTTAGAGGCTCCCTCCACCATGAATTTCCCAAAACTTGGCTGTTTAGAGGCTCCCTCCACCATTAATTGGTCCAAACTGGGCTGTTTAGAGGCTCCCTCCACCATGAATTGGTCCAAACTGGGCTGTTTAGAGGCTCCCTCCACCATGAATTTGCCCAAACTGGGCTGGTTAGAGGCTCCCTCCACCATGAATTGGTCCAAACTGGGTTTTTTAGAGGCTCCCTCCACCATGAATTTGCCCAAACTGGGCTGGTTAGAGGCTCCCTCCACCATGAATTGGTCCAAACTGGGCTGGTTAGAGGCTCCCTCCACCATGAATTTCCCAAAACTTGGCTGTTTAGAGGCTCCCTCCACCATTAATTGGTCCAAACTGGGCTGGTTAGAGGCTCCCTCCACCATGAATTTGCCCAAACTGGGCTGTTTAGAGGCTCCCTCCACCATGAATTGGTCCAAACTGGGGTTTTTAGGGGCTCCCTCCACCATGAATTTCCCAAAACTTGGCTGTTTAGAGGCTCCCTCCACCATTAATTGGTCCAAACTGGGCTGGTTAGAGGCTCCCTCCACCATGAATTTGCCCAAACTGGGCTGTTTAGAGGCTCCCTCCACCATGAATTGGTCCAAACTGGGGTTTTTAGGGGCTCCCTCCACCATGAATTTCCCAAAACTGGGCTGTTTAGAGGCTCCCTCCACCATTAATTGGTCCAAACTGGGCTGGTTAGAGGCTCCCTCCACCATGAATTTGCCCAACCTGGGCTGTTTAGAGGCTCCCTCCACCATGAATTGGTCCAAACTGGGTTTTTTAGAGGCTCCCTCCACCATGAATTGGTCCAAACTGGGCTGTTTAGAGGCTCCCTCCACCATGAATTTGCCCAAACTGGGCTGGTTAGAGGCTCCCTCCACCATGAATTGGTCCAAACTGGGTTTTTTAGAGGCTCCCTCCACCATGAATTTGCCCAAACTGGGCTGGTTAGAGGCTCCCTCCACCATGAATTTGCCCAAACTGGGCTGTTTAGAGGCTCCCTCCACCATGAATTGGTCCAAACTGGGGTTTTTAGGGGCTCCCTCCACCATGAATTTCCCAAAACTTGGCTGTTTAGAGGCTCCCTCCACCATTAATTGGTCCAAACTGGGCTGGTTAGAGGCTCCCTCCACCATGAATTTGCCCAAACTGGGCTGTTTAGAGGCTCCCTCCACCATGAATTTGCCCAAACTGGGCTGGTTAGAGGCTCCCTCCACCATGAATTGGTCCAAACTGGGTTTTTTAGAGGCTCCCTCCACCATGAATTGGTCCAAACTTGGCTGTTTAGAGGCTCCCTCCACCATGAATTTGCCCAAACTGGGCTGGTTAGAGGCTCCCTCCACCATGAATTGGTCCAAACTGGGTTTTTTAGAGGCTCCCTCCACCATGAATTTGCCCAAACTGGGCTGGTTAGAGGCTCCCTCCACCATGAATTGGTCCAAACTGGGCTGGTTAGAGGCTCCCTCCACCATGAATTTCCCAAAACTTGGCTGTTTAGAGGCTCCCTCCACCATTAATTGGTCCAAACTGGGCTGGTTAGAGGCTCCCTCCACCATGAATTTGCCCAAACTGGGCTGTTTAGAGGCTCCCTCCACCATGAATTTGCCCAAACTGGGCTGGTTAGAGGCTCCCTCCACCATGAATTGGTCCAAACTGGGCTGGTTAGAGGCTCCCTCCACCATGAATTGGTCCAAACTTGGCTGTTTAGAGGCTCCCTCCACCATTAATTGGTCCAAACTAGGCTGGTTAGAGGCTCCCTCCACCATGAATTGGTCCAAACTGGGTTTTTTAGAGGCTCCCTCCACCATGAATTTGCCCAAACTGGGCTGGTTAGAGGCTCCCTCCACCATGAATTGGTCCAAACTGGGCTGGTTAGAGGCTCCCTCCACCATGAATTTCCCAAAACTTGGCTGTTTAGAGGCTCCCTCCACCATTAATTGGTCCAAACTGGGCTGGTTAGAGGCTCCCTCCACCATGAATTTGCCCAAACTGGGCTGTTTAGAGGCTCCCTCCACCATGAATTGGTCCAAACTGGGTTTTTTAGAGGCTCCCTCCACCATTAATTGGTCCAAACTGGGCTGTTTAGAGGCTCCCTCCACCATGAATTTGCCCAAACTGGGCTGTTTAGAGGCTCCCTCCACCATGAATTTGCCCAAACTGGGCTGGTTAGAGGCTCCCTCCACCATGAATTGGTCCAAACTGGGGTTTTTAGAGGCTCCCTCCACCATGAATTTGCCCAAACTCTGCTGGTTAGAGGCTCAATCCACCCTGATTTTCAAAACAAATGTTGGTGCCAACCTCAACTTACTACAAGGGCCAAATTCACTGCTGGTGACAAGCTCTCCTCACTGCAAGTGCCAAATACACATGTTTCAAGGTGTTTTCCTACTGTCAGAGAGGTGGTATTAAGTGTGTAAAGTGTGTAGTTGTTAGGCTGTGATGTTGGAGTAATAGAGGGTCTTTGGTGTGTTAGATGCCCCCAGACATGCTTCCCCTGCTGTCCCAGTGTCATTCCAGAGGTGTTGGCATCATTTCCTGGGTTGTCATAGTGGACTTGGTGACCCTCCAGACACGGATTTGGGTTTCCCCCTTAACGAGTATCTGTTCCCCATAGACTATAATGGGGTTCGAAACCCGTTCGAACACACGAACATTGAGCGGCTGTTCGAATCGAATTTCGAACCTCGAACATTTTAGTGTTCGCTCATCTCTAATAATTATTGCAGCCGCTATAGATTCTGCCTCTGGCTTTCTTCACAGCTTCACGTGCCTGTGTGTCAGTCTGTACTGTTCTTTTTGAGAGAATGAGCAGTTCTATAGAAGGTCCAGGGTGTAGCGGATTTTACTGGGTGTTACTGGGTTCCAGGTGTAGCGGGTATCTACTGGGTTTTACTGGGTTTCGGATGTAGTGGGGTCTACGGGGTGTTACTGAGGCCCTGGTGTAGCAGGATCTACTGGGTGTTGCTGGGGTTTGTGTGTAGCTGAGTCTACTGGGTGTTACTAGAGTCCAGGTGTCGCGGGGTCTACTGGATGTTACTGGGTTCTGGGTGTAGCGGGGTGTACTGAGTGTTACTAGAGTCCAGGTGTAGCGGGGTCTACTGAGTGTTACTAGAGTCCAGGTGTAGCGGGGTCTACTGAGTGTTACTAGAGTCCAGGTGTAGGGGGGTCTACTGAGTGTTACTAGAGTCCAGGTGTAGCGGGGTCTACTGAGTGTTACTAGAGTCCAGGTGTAGCGGGGTCTACTGAGTGTTACTAGAGTCCAGGTGTAGCGGGGTCTACTGGATGTTACTGGGTTCTGGGTGTAGCGGGGTCTACTGAGTGTTACTAGAGTCCAGGTGTAGGGGGGTCTACTGAGTGTTACTAGAGTCCAGGTGTAGCTGGGTCTACTGAGTGTTACTAGAGTCCAGGTGTAGTGGGGTCTACTGAGTGTTACTAGAGTCCAGGTGTAGCGGGGTCTACTGAGTGTTACTAAGGTCCAGGTGTAGCGGGATCTACTGAGTGTTACTAAGGTCCAGGTGTAGCGGGATCTACTGAGTGTTACTAGAGTCCAGGTGTAGCGGGGTCTACTGGGAGTTACTGAGGTCCAGGTGTAGCGGGGTCTACTGAGTGTTACTGGGGGTTCATTGGTAGAGGGGTCTACAGGATGTTACTAGAGTCCAGGTGTAGCGGGGTCTACTGAGTGTTACTAGAGTCCAGGTGTAGCGGGGTCTACTGAGTGTTACTAGAGTCCAGGTGTAGCGGGGTCTACTGAGTGTTACTAGAGTCCAGGTGTAGCGGGGTCTACTGGGTGTTACTAAGGTCCAGGTGTAACGGGGTCTACTGGGAGTTACTAAAGTCCAGGTGTAGCGGGATCTACTGAGTGTTACTAAGGTCCAGGTGTAGCGGGGTCTCCTGAGTGTTACTTATCTTTCTCCTTCAAGCAGACATTTTACTCCATTACTTTGAATGTTCTTTATTGATATTATACATTACAGACAATGCTGTGCTCTCGGCCCGCAGAGCTTACAATCTACATTACGGTGCGGGTATTCAATGGCTCACAGTTTATGTACTGCATTAGATCTGTGAGGAGCGGGACATTCAACTGGAATCATAAATGGATTCCCACTACAGTCCTTGGCCACGTCTTCCACCCCTTACTCCTCCTTTTCCAACTTCTGCTGACTCCACATATAAGGATCCCAAGGTAACAGCTCGTATGAGTATACAATAGTGTCCATGGGATAAGACGTATATAGTATAGGTCATATTATTACACCTGGAGGTCAGGTGTACAGTATCATATGGAGGTTAGGGCTAATATTGTCCTCGAGGTCCCCTGAGAAGACAAAGAAAGTGAAGATGTCATCACCATGATCTTCATTTTGTAATCAGTAGTGTCCCAGTCCCTTGTGTCCAGTAGTTTGGTGTCCTGCTCCCCGGTGTCCAGTGGTTTAGTGTCCTGCTCCCCGGTGTCCAGTGGTTTAGTGTCCTGCTCCCCGGTGTCCAGTGGTTTAGTGTCCCGCTCCCCGGTGTCCAGTGGTTTTAGTGTCCTTCTCCCCTGTGTCCAGTGGTTTAGTGTCCCGCTCCCCGGTGTCCAGTGGTTTAGTGTTCTAGTCCCCGAGGTCCAGTGGTTTAGTGTCCCACTCCCCGGTGTCCAGTGGTTTAGTGTCCCGCTCCCGGTGTCCAGTGGTTTAGTGTTCTAGTCCCCGGTGTCCAGTGGTTTAGTGTTCTGGTCCCTGGTTTCCAGTGGTTTAGTGTCCCGCTCCCCGGTGTCTAATGGTTTAGTGTCCCACTCCCCGGTGTCCAGTGGTTTATTGTCCTGCTCCCTGGTGTCCAGTGGTTTAGTGTCCTGCTCCCTGGTGTCCAGTGGTTTTTGTGTCCCGCTCCCCGGTGTCCAGTGTTTTAGTGTCCCGCTTCCCAGTGTCCAGTGGTTTAGTGTTCTAGTCCGTGGGGTCCAGTGGTTTAGTGTCCCGCTCCCCAGTGTCCAGTGCTTTAGTGTCCCGCTCCCCAGTGTCCAGTGGTTTAGTGTTCTAGTCCCCAGTGTCCAGTGGTTTAGTGTCCCGCTCCCTGGTGTCCAGTGGTTTAGTGTCCCGCTCCCCGGTGTCCAGTGGTTTAGTGTCCCGCTCCCCGGTGTCCAGAGGTTTAGTGTCCCACTCCCTGGTGTCTATTGGTTTAGTGTCCCCCTCCCCGATGTCCAGTGGTTTAATGTCCTGCTTCCCAGGGTCCAGTGGTTTAGTGTCCCGCTCCCCGATGTCCAGTGGTTTAGTGTTCTAGTCCCCGGCGTCCAGTGGTTTAGTGTCCCACTCCCCAGTGTCCAGTGGTATATTATCCCACTCCCCAGTGTCCAGTGGTTTATTGTCCTGATCCCCAGTGTCCAGTGTTTTAGTGTCCCGATCCCCAGTGTCCAGTGGTTTAGTGTCCCGCTCCCGGTGTCCAGTGGTTTAGTGTTCTAGTCCCTGGTGTCCAGTGGTTTAGTGTCCCACTCCCCGGTGTCCAGTGGTTTAGTGTCCCGGTGTCCAGTGGTTTAGTGTCCCGCTCCCGGTGTCCAGTGGTTTAGTGTTCTAGTCCCCGGTGTCCAGTGGTTTAGTGTCCTGGTCCCTGGTTTCCAGTGGTTTAGTGTCCCACTCCCCGGTGTCTAATGGTTTAGTGTCCCACTCCCCGGTGTCCAGTGGTTTATTGTCCTGCTCCCTGGTGTCCAGTGGTTTTTGTGTCCCGCTCCCCGGTGTCCAGTGTTTTAGTGTCCCGCTTCCCATTGTCCAGTGGTTTAGTGTTCTAGTCCGTGGGGTCCAGTGGTTTAGTGTCCCGCTCCCCAGTGTCCAGTGCTTTAGTGTCCCGCTCCCCAGTGTCCAGTGGTTTAGTGTTCTAGTCCCCAGTGTCCAATGGTTTAGTGTTCTAGTCCCCAGTGTCCAGTGGTTTAGTGTCCCGCTCCCTGGTGTCCAGTGGTCTAGTGTCCCGCTCCCTGGTGTCCAGTGGTTTAGTGTCCCGCTCCCCGGTGTCCAGTGGTTTAGTGTCCCGCTCCCCGGTGTCCAGAGGTTTAGTGTCCCACTCCCTGGTGTCTATTGGTTTAGTGTCCCCCTCCCCGATGTCCAGTGGTTTAATGTCCTGCTTCCCAGGGTCCAGTGGTTTAGTGTCCCGCTCCCCGATGTCCAGTGGCTTAGTGTTCTAGTCCCCGGTGTCCAGTGGTTTAGTGTCCCACTCCCCAGTGTCCAGTGGTATATTATCCCACTCCCCAGTGTCCAGTGGTTTATTGTCCTGATCCCCAGTGTCCAGTGTTTTAGTGTCCCGATCCCCAGTGTCCAGTGGTTTAGTATCACACTCCCTGGTGTCCAGTGGTTTAGTGTTCTAGTCCCTGGTGTCCAGTGGTTTAGTGTCCCACTCCCCGGTGTCCAGTGGTATAGTGTTCTAGTCCCCGGGGTCCAGTGGTTTAGTGTTCTAGTCCCCGGTGTCCAGTGGTTTAGTGTTCTAGTCCCCGATGTCCAGTGGTTTAGTGTCCCGCTCCCCGGTGTCCAGTGGTTTAGTGTCCCGCTCCCCGGTGTCTAATGGTTTAGTGTCCCGCTCCCCGGTGTCCAGTGTTTTAGTGTCCCGCTTCCCAGTGTCCAGTGGTTTAGTGTTCTAGTCCGTGGGGTCCGGTGGTTTAGTGTCCTGCTCCCCAGTGTCCAGTGCTTTAGTGTCCCGCTCCCCAGTGTCCAGTGGTTTAGTGTTCTAGTCCCCCAGTGTCCAGTGGTTTAGTGTTCTAGTCCCCAGTGTCCAGTGGTTTAGTGTCCCGCTCCCTGGTGTCTAGTGGTCTAGTGTCCCGCTCCCTGGTGCCCAGTGGTTTAGTGTCCCGCTCCCCGGTGTCCAGTGGTTTAGTGTCCCGCTCCCTGGTGTCTATTGGTTTAGTGTCCCCCTCCCCAATGTCCAGTGGTTTAATGTCCCGCTTCCCAGGGTCCAGTGGTTTAGTGTCCCGCTCCCCGATGTCCAGTGGTTTAGTGTTCTAGTCCCCGGTGTCCAGTGTTTTAGTGTCCCGCTCCCCAGTGTCCAGTGGTTTATTGTCTCCATCCCCAGTGTCCAGTGTTTTAGTGTCCCGCTCCCCAGTGTCCAGTGGTTTAGTGTTCTAGTCCCCAGTGTTCAGTGGTTTAGTGTCCCGCTCCCTCGAGGGTCCTGCTCCCCAGTGTCCAGTGATTTAGTGTCCCAGTCCACGGTGTCCAGTGGTTTAGTGTCTCGCTCCCCGGTGTCCAGTGGTTTAGTGTCCCACTCCCCAGTGTCCAGTGGTTTATTGTCCCGGTCCCTGGTAACTAGTGGTTTAGTGTCCCTATTATCTGTGTCTATTGGTTTAGTGTCCTGGTCCCTGGTGTCCAGTGGTCTAGTGTCCCGCTCCCTGGTGTCCAGTGGTTTAGTGTCCTGCTCCCTAGTGTCCAGTGGTTTAGTGTTCTAGTCCGTGGGGTCCAGTGGTTTAGTGTCCCGCTCCCCAGTGTCCAGTGCTTTAGTGTCCCGCTCCCCAGTGTCCAGTGGTTTAGTGTTCTAGTCCCCAGTGTCCAGTGTTTAGTGTTCTAGTCCCCAGTGTCCAGTGGTTTAGTGTCTCGCTCCCTGGTGTCCAGTGGTTTAGTGTCCCACTCCCTGGTGTCCATTGGTTTAGTGTCCCCCTCCCCGATGTCCAGTGGTTTAATGTTCCGCTTCCCAGGGTCCAGTGGTTTAGTGTCCCGCTCCCCGATGTCCAGTGGTTTAGTGTTCTAGTCCCCGGCGTCCAGTGGTTTAGTGTCCCACTCCCCAGTGTCCAGTGGTATATTATCCCACTCCCCAGTGTCCAGTGGTTTATTGTCCCCATCCCCAGTGTCCAGTGGTTTAGTATCCCGCTCCCTGGTGTCCAGTGGTTTAGTGTTCTAGTCCCCGGTGTCCAGTGGTTTAGTGTCCCACTCCCCGGTGTCCAATGGTTTAGTGTTCTAGTCCCCAGTGTCCAGTGGTTTAGTGTCTCGCTCCCTGGTGTCCAGTGGTTTAGTGTCCCACTCCCTGGTGTCCATTGGTTTAGTGTCCCCCTCCCCGATGTCCAGTGGTTTAATGTTCCGCTTCCCAGGGTCCAGTGGTTTAGTGTCCCGCTCCCCGATGTCCAGTGGTTTAGTGTTCTAGTCCCCGGCGTCCAGTGGTTTAGTGTCCCACTCCCCAGTGTCCAGTGGTATATTATCCCACTCCCCAGTGTCCAGTGGTTTATTGTCCCGATCCCCAGTGTCCAGTGGTTTAGTATCCCGCTCCCTGGTGTCCAGTGGTTTAGTGTTCTAGTCCCCGGTGTCCAGTGGTTTAGTGTCCCACTCCCCGGTGTCCAATGGTTTAGTGTTCTAGTCCCCAGTGTCCAGTGGTTTAGTGTTCTAGTCCCCAGTGTCCAGTGGTTTAGTGTCCCGCTCCCCGGTGTCCAGTGGTTTAGTGTCCCGCTCCCCGGTGTCCATTGGTTTAGTGTCCCCCTCCCCAATGTCCAGTGGTTTAGTGTCCCACTCCCCAGTGTCCAGTGGTTTATTGTCCCGGTCCCTGGTAACTAGTGGTTTAGTGTCCCGATTATCTGTGTCTATTGGTTTAGTATCTTGCTCCCTGGTGTCCAGTGGTTTAGTGTCCCAGTCCCTAGTAGTCCCAGTTTTCTTTTCCCTCCATCTTTTCTTCCTTATCAGAAGGACCTGCTACCATGTGACCTCCGGCTCCTTCTCAGTGACCTGAGTGAGTTCTGTAAGTCCCTGGTCCTTCTCCTCTGCCCTTTTTACCCCCCACTGACATCCCAGGAGGGGTCTCACCTCTGGAAGTCGTACATGCCCACATTGTAGGTAGGTTTTTTGCCTTTCAGTTTCGCGCACGCCCTGCGCCTTTCTTTCTTCACTTGTTTCTATAGATTGGGGCAAAATAATCCATTTTAGTGAATTCCAGAGAGCGGGCAGATTAGCTCAGATTTTCTGGATTATTCTATGTCTAGAAGTTGGATTACTGGAGTTTCTGGATTAGACGTTGGGTTTGCAGTCTAGATGTTTCTATGGGTTACAGAATCACTCACCATCTTTGCCTGACTTTGGCGCACACATTTCTTATACCCCGTCTTCAGTAGATCTCCGCTGGGGGCAAACGTGAAGCATCCAAGGCAGTTATATGTTCTCTGCAAGTACAAGGTATGTTTACAGGTACATATATACTGTATACACACCCCTATGTATAGCTACATATACAAGACACACAGATGTCATACACCCATACACAGGCGGCTACACGCACATACAGTCCTATGAAAAAGTTTGGGCACCCCTATTAATCTTAATCATTTTTAGTTCTAAATATTTTGGTGTTTGCAACAGCCATTTCAGTTTGATATATCTAATAACTGATGGACACAGTAATATTTCAGGATTGAAATGAGGTTTATTGTACTAACAGAAAATGCGCAATATGCATTAAACCAAAATTTGACCGGTGCAAAAGTATGGGCACCTCAACAGAAAAGTGACATTAATATTTAGTACATCCTCCTTTTGCAAAGATAACAGCCTCTAGTCGCTTCCTGTAGCTTTTAATCAGTTCCTGGATCTGGATGAAGGGATTTTGGACCATTCCTCTTTACAAAACAATTCAAGTTCAGTTCAGTTTGATGGTCGCCGAGCATGGACAGCCCGCTCTCAAATGATCTGAAAACAAAGATTGTTCAACATAGTTGTTCAGGGGAAGCATACAAAAAGTTGTCTCAGAGATTTAACCTGTCAGTTTCCACTGTGAGGAACATAGTAAGGAAATGGAAGAGCACAGGGACAGTTCTTGTTAAGTCCAGAAGTGGCAGGCCAAGAAAAATATCAGAAAGGCAAAGAAGAAGAATGGTGAGAACAGTCAAGGACAATCCACAGACCACCTCCAAAGAGCTGCAGCATCATCTTGCTGCAGATGGTGTCACTGTGCATCGGTCAACTATACAGCGCACTTTGCACAAATAGAAGCTGTATGGGAGAGTGATGAGAAAGAAGCCGTTTCTGCACGTACGCCACAAATAGAGTTGCCTGAGGTATGAAAAAGCACATTTAGACAAGGCAGCTTCATTTTGGAAGAAGGTCCTGTGGACTGATGAAACAAAGATTGAGTTGTTTGGTCATACAAAAAGGCGTTATGCATGGCGTCCAAAAAACACAGCACTCCAAGAAAAACACTGTAAAATTTGGTGGAGGTTCCATCATGCTTTGGGGCTGTGTGGCCAATGCCGGCACCGGGAATCTTGTTAAAGTTGAGGGTCGCATGGATTCCACTCAGTATCAGCAGATTCTTGAGAATAATGTTCAAGAATCAGTAACGAAGTTGAAGTTACGCCGGGGATGGATATTTCAGCAGACAATGATCCAAAACACCGCTCCAAATTGACTCAGGCATTCATGCAGAGGAACAATTACAATGTTCTGGAATGGCCATCCCAGTCCCCAGACCTGAATATCATTGAACATCTGTGGGATGATTGGAAGCGGGCTGTCCATGCTCGGCGACCATCTAACTTAACTGAACTTGAATTGTTTTGTAAAGAGGAATGGTCCAAAATACCTTCATCCAGGATCCAGGAACTGATTAAAAGCTACAGGAAGCGACTAGAGGCTGTTATCTTTGCAAAAGGAGGATCTACTAAATATTAATGTCACTTTTCTGTTGAGGTGCCCAGACTTTTGCACCGGTCAAATTTTGGTTTAATGCATATTGCACATTCTCTGTTAGTACAATAAACCTCATTTCAAACCTGAAATATTACTGTGTCCATCAGTTATTAGATATATCAAACTGAAATGGCTGCTGCAAACACCAAAATATTTAGAACTAAAAATGATTAAGAAGATTAATAGGGGTGCCCAAACTTTTTCATAGGACTGTATATACACAACCTCACAAGTGCATAAATACTGCATAGAAGTGAACTGTATAGAGATAACCTATAGATATAGTGCAGTATAGATATATGAGCACCTCACCTTGGCTCTCGGTATAGGGGTGCACTCTGGTTTCATCCAGTTGTGGTTCTTACAGTTCATCTGTTTCATTGTGAATTTTACTTTAACAAAAGTCCCATCGGATTGTTCCTGAAGGTGAAGAAATAATGAAAGAAGATTCTACAGAATCCGGAATATAATAATAGTGATAGAAGATTCTACAGAATCAGGAATATAATAATAGTGATAGAAGATTCTACAGAATCAGGAATATAATAATAGTGATAGAAGATTCTACGGAATCCGGAATATAATAATAGTGATAGAAGATTCTACG
This sequence comes from Leptodactylus fuscus, assembly GCF_031893055.1. Classification (NCBI taxonomy): domain Eukaryota; kingdom Metazoa; phylum Chordata; class Amphibia; order Anura; family Leptodactylidae; genus Leptodactylus; species Leptodactylus fuscus. The sequence continues at coordinate 222,721,070 of NC_134268.1, read as the reverse complement.
GAATCCGGAATATAATAATAGTGATAGAAGATTCTACAGAATCCGGAATATAATAATAGTGATAGAAGATTCTACAGAATCCAGAATATAATAATAGTGATAGAAGATTCTACAGAATCAGGAATATAATAATAGTGATAGAAGATTCTACAGAATCCAGAATATAATAATAGTGATAGAAGATTCTACAGAATCCAGAATATAATAATAGTGATAGAAGATTCTACAGAATCCGGAATATAATAATAGTGATAGAAGATTCTACAGAATCCGGAATATAATAGTGATAGAAGATTCTACAGAATCCGGGATATAATAATAGTGATAGAAAATTCTACAGAATCCGGGATATAATAATAGTGATAGAAGATTCTACAGACTCCGGAATGTAATAATAGTGATAGAAGATTCTACAGAATCCGGAATGTAATAATAGTGATAGAAGATTCTACAGAATCCGGAATATAATAGTGATAGAAGATTCTACAGAATCCAGAATATAATAATAGTGATAGAAGATTCTACAGAATCCGGGATATAATAATAGTGATAGAAGATTCTACAGACTCCGGAAAGTAATAATAGTAATAGAAGATTCTACAGAATCCGGAATGTAATAATAGTGATAGAAGATTCTACAGAATCCGGAATGTAATAATAGTGATAGAAGATTCTACAGAATCCAGAATATAATAATAGTGATAGAAGATTCTACAGAATCCGGAATATGATAATAGTGATAGAAGATTCTACAGAATCTGAAATATAATAATAGTGATAGAAGATTCTACAGAATCCGGAATATAATAATAGTGATAGAAGATTCTACAGAATCCGGAATATAATGATAGTGATAGAAGATTCTACAGAATCCGGATTATAATAATAGTGATAGAAGATTCTACAGAATCCGGGATATAATAATAGTGATAGAAGATTCTACGGAATATAATAATAGTGATAGAAGATTCTACAGAATACGGACTGTAATAATAGTGACTGAAGATTCTACAGAATCCGGAATGTAATGATAGTGATAGAAGATTCTACAGACTCCGGAATGTAATGATAGTGATAGAAGATTCTACAGAATCCGGAATATAATAATAGTAATAGAAGATTCTACAGAATCCGGAATATAATGATAGTGATAGAAGATTCTACAGACTCCAGGAGATATTAATAGTGATAGAAGATTCTACAGAATCCAGAATATAATAATAGTGATAGAAGATTCTACAGAATCCGGAATATGATAATAGTGATAGAAGATTCTACAGAATCCGGAATATAATAATAGTGATAGAAGATTCTACAGAATCCGGAATATAATGATAGTGATAGAAGATTCTACAGAATCCGGATTATAATAATAGTGATAGAAGATTCTACAGAATCCGGGATATAATAATAGTGATAGAAGATTCTACGGAATATAATAATAGTGATAGAAGATTCTACAGAATCCGGAATATGATAATAGTGATAGAAGATTCTACAGAATCCGGAATATAATAATAGTGATAGAAGATTCTACAGAATCCGGAATATAATAATAGTGATAGAAGATTCTACGGAATCCGGAATATAATAATAGTGATAGAAGATTCTACGGAATCCGGAATATAATAATAGTGATAGAAGATCCTACAGAATCCAGAATATAATAATAGTGATAGAAGATTCTACAGAATCCGGAATATAATAATAGTGATAGAAGATTCTACAGAATCCGGAATATAATGATAGTGATAGAAGATTCTACAGAATCCGGATTATAATAATAGTGATAGAAGATTCTACAGAATCCGGGATATAATAATAGTGATAGAAGATTCTACGGAATATAATAATAGTGATAGAAGATTCTACAGAATACGGACTGTAATAATAGTGACTGAAGATTCTACAGACTCCGGAATGTAATGATAGTGATAGAAGATTCTACAGAATCCGGAATATAATAATAGTAATAGAAGATTCTACAGAATCCGGAATATAATGATAGTGATAGAAGATTCTACAGACTCCAGGAGATATTAATAGTGATAGAAGATTCTACAGAATCCAGAATATAATAATAGTGATAGAAGATTCTACAGAATCCGGAATATGATAATAGTGATAGAAGATTCTACGGAATCCGGAATATAATAATAGTGATAGAAGATTCTACAGAATCCGGAATATAATAATAGTGATAGAAGATTCTACAGAATCCGGAATATGATAATAGTGATAGAAGATTCTACGGAATCCGGAATATAATGATAGTGATAGAAGATTCTACAGAATCCGGGATATAATAATAGTGATAGAAGATTCTACGGAATATAATAATAGTGATAGAAGATTCTACAGAATCCGGAATATGATAATAGTGATAGAAGATTCTACAGAATCCGGAATATAATAATAGTGATAGAAGATTCTACAGAATCTGGAATATAATAATAGTGATAGAAGATTCTACGGAATCCGGAATATAATAATAGTGATAGAAGATTCTACGGAATCCGGAATATAATAATAGTGATAGAAGATTCTACAGAATCCAGAATATAATAATAGTGATAGAAGATTCTACAGAATCAGGAATATAATAATAGTGATAGAAGATTCTACAGAATCCGGAATATAATAATAGTGATAGAAGATTCTACAGAATCTGGAATATAATAATAGTGATAGAAGATTCTACGGAATCCGGAATATAATAATAGTGATAGAAGATTCTACGGAATCCGGAATATAATAATAGTGACAGAAGATTCTACAGAATCCAGAATATAATAATAGTGATAGAAGATTCTACAGAATCAGGAATATAATAATAGTGATAGAAGATTCTACGGAATACGGACTGTAATAATAGTGACTGAAGATTCTACAGAATCCGGAATGTAATGATAGTGATAGAAGATTCTACAGAATCCGGAATATAATGATAGTGATAGAAGATTCTACAGACTCCAGGAGATATTAATAGTGATAGAAGATTCTACAGAATCCGGAATATAATGATAGTGATAGAAGATTCTACAGAATCCGGAATATAATGATAGTGATAGAAGATTCTACAGACTCCAGGAGATATTAATAGTGATAGAAGATTCTACAGAATCCAGAATATAATAATAGTGATAGAAGATTCTACAGAATCCGGAATATGATAATAGTGATAGAAGATTCTACGGAATCCGGAATATAATAATAGTGATAGAAGATTCTACAGAATCCGGAATATAATAATAGTGATAGAAGATTCTACAGAATCCGGAATATGATAATAGTGATAGAAGATTCTACGGAATCCGGAATATAATGATAGTGATAGAAGATTCTACAGAATCCGGGATATAATAATAGTGATAGAAGATTCTACGGAATATAATAATAGTGATAGAAGATTCTACAGAATCCGGAATATGATAATAGTGATAGAAGATTCTACAGAATCCGGAATATAATAATAGTGATAGAAGATTCTACAGAATCTGGAATATAATAATAGTGATAGAAGATTCTACGGAATCCGGAATATAATAATAGTGATAGAAGATTCTACGGAATCCGGAATATAATAATAGTGATAGAAGATTCTACAGAATCCAGAATATAATAATAGTGATAGAAGATTCTACAGAATCAGGAATATAATAATAGTGATAGAAGATTCTACAGAATCCGGAATATAATAATAGTGATAGAAGATTCTACAGAATCTGGAATATAATAATAGTGATAGAAGATTCTACGGAATCCGGAATATAATAATAGTGATAGAAGATTCTACGGAATCCGGAATATAATAATAGTGATAGAAGATTCTACAGAATCCAGAATATAATAATAGTGATAGAAGATTCTACAGAATCAGGAATATAATAATAGTGATAGAAGATTCTACGGAATACGGACTGTAATAATAGTGACTGAAGATTCTACAGAATCCGGAATGTAATGATAGTGATAGAAGATTCTACAGAATCCGGAATATAATGATAGTGATAGAAGATTCTACAGACTCCAGGAGATATTAATAGTGATAGAAGATTCTACAGAATCCGGAATATAATGATAGTGATAGAAGATTCTACAGACTCCAGGAGATATTAATAGTGATAGAAGATTCTGTAGAATCCAGAATATAATAATAGTGATAGAGGATTGGGACATTCCCGCCACATATTGGCCACTGTACTCACACACCAGTATATATTAGTCCTTGAGTCTTCTCACTTATATCTATGTCTTCCAGGATGGGACCCGTTGGACTGAGACCCATTTACCCCTTCTTATCCACACTGATCCCGTTTAACCCCCCCGATTCCCTGTGATCTCTCCTGATCCCCTCAATCCCTGTGACCCCCTTTGACTCCCTTGATCCCCTCTGGTCTGCCCTAATTCCCCCTTATACCCCCCAATAGCCCCTGATCTCCTCTGACCCCCATTTCATAGCCCTGATCCTCCCTCATCCCCCCTGATTCCCTCTGATTTGCCCTGATGCCCCTCGATCCCTCCTTCTCGAGCCCCCCTGTTCCTCACTCACCTGATACACCGTCTTCTTTTCAGAGAACAATTGGAAGGCTTCTCTGATGTTGCTGTTCTTATGGAAATCCTCCCTGACCAGTCTGATCGCCTCCTTCCCAACGTCTACATCGGCCCCCATGGCCATCACCAGTAGAGCGGAGATCCACCACCAGCTGCCCATGGCGCTCTGCACCAGTCAACGCTTGTCCAAATCTTCTGGTAATTCTGGAGGATGTAAACATAATACCTACTGAGTCCCACCACACACTATAATGTCCCCCATGTGGCCTCTGCTCTGTATAATGTCCCCCATGTGGCCCCTTCTCTCTATAATGTCCCCCATGTGGCCTCTGCTCTGTATAATGTCCCCCATGTGGCCCCTTCTCTCTATAATGTCCCCCATGTGGCCCCTTCTCTCTATAATGTCCCCCATGTGGCCCTTCTCTATAATGTCCCCCATGTGGCCCCTTCTCTCTATAATGTCCCCCATGTGGCCCTTCTCTATAATGTCCCCCATGTGGCCCCTTCTCTCTATAATGTCCCCCATGTGGCCCCTTCTCTCTATAATGTCCCCCATGTGGCCCCTTCTCTCTATAATGTCCCCCATGTGGCCCTTCTCTATAATGTCCCCCATGTGGCCCCTGCTCTCTATAATGCTTCTTTAGGTGGTCCTACATAGTACGATGTGCCCAAACAGTATAATGTGTCGCTTAGTACAAGGTCCCAAACTGCACAATGTCTCCTACATGGTGCCCATAGTATAAAGCCCCCTGCACCATAAAAGGTCACATCAGTGGCCCCAAACAGTATAATGTCCTCTAGATGGCCCCACAAATTATAATGCCCCATACACAGTCTATTGTCCCCTTAGTGGTCCCCCATAATATAATGCCCCCTCTGTTCCCTGTTCTATCTGCAGAGAGATAATGTTGAAACTGGGATTCACTGCCTGGACCAGCAGCCAAAATACAGATCAGGGCCGTCTGCGGGGGCCCCGGTGGGCACCTTATGGCTACTATATGCCCCGCTGTCCAGCATTGTCCACACATCTCTGCTGCTTATTATCACATTACAGGGGCTCTCTGATTCCATATGATGGGGGTCCCCCACCTCCTGCCCTGCCCCATACCTCCCTATAAGGTCCATCACTGTATACAACACATCACCATCACATAGAGAAGCGATTACTTACCTGTCAGCTACAGACCGGCTGCTTATAGGGGGTAGTCAGTGACTAATGGGGGCAGCGTGGTGACAAGATCCCGCAGATATCCAGGAAGACACCTGATGTTGTGGGAAGTGAGCGGAGGAGGAGGTGGGGGAATTCTGGAGGAAAGTGAAAGAAAAATAAACTGAAAGTGGATCCCGGCCAAATCCTGAAGATCTTGTTTCCTCTGTGTATTGTGCAGGGCGCGGCCACAGTGGTAAAGTCTATGGGCCCGGCAACACAGGGGTTAAGTCAAGGGAGCGGCAAGTCAGTGTCTGTGTCATGTAATACCCAGGGATGAAAGAGCGCCCCCCCTGTGCACGTGATGCCTCCAGTACTGCAATGCAAGCCCATGGCCAGCAGTGGCGCTGTATCTGGAGAAGACCCTGCCTCAAATCATAGACAATGCCCTGAAGGTGTTCTGTCACCTACGACTAATCATTAATAGAGTTACAATGTATCCAATCTAGACAATGCTCTGTGAGCTCAAGCGCCTGGACTCCAGACTGATACATTGTAACAAGTACACGCCGTGGACACTACTACATGTAACTGATACAATGTAACAAGTACATGCCGTGATCATTACTACATGTAACTGATACATTGTAACAAGTACACGCCGTGGACACTACTACATGTAACTGATACAATGTAACAAGTACATGCCGTGATCATTACTACATGTAACTGATACATTGTAACAAGTACACGCTGTGGTGACTACTACATGTGACTTATACATTGTAACAAATACACACCATGGCCACTACTACATGTAACTGATACAATGTAACAAGTACACACCGTGGTCATTACTACATGTAACTGACACAATGTAACAAGTACACGCCGTGATCACTACTACATGTGACTGATACATTGTAACAAATACACACCGTGGTCACTACTACATGTAACTGATACATTGTAACAAGTACATGCTATGGTCACTACTACATGTAACTGATACAATGTAAAAAGTACACGCCGTGGTCATTACTACATGTAACTGATACATTGTAACAAGTACACGCCGTGGTCACTACTACATGTAACTGATACAATGTAACAAGTACACACCGTGGTCACTACTACATGTAACTGATACAATGTAACAAGTACATGCTGTGGTCATTAATACATGTACATGTCACGAAGGACAATAAGGAGCCTGGTCTGGAAATAAAGATATATAGTATAATGTCCCATAGTGGCCCCTCCATATAGTCCTAGGAGCCCTGACAGTGTCATACACTATGTATTATAGATATATATAGTCCTAGGAGCCCTGACAGTGTCATACACTATGTATTATAGATATATATAATCCTAGGAGCCCTGACAGTGTCATACACTATGTATTATAGATATATACACTGTACACTGCTGACTTCAGGCACAACTCCTCCAGCTGTTACTTACAGAAGTCCTCCGATGTCTCTGCTATAGTCGGCCTTATCACTGATGGCGATGATAGGGAATACAGAGACTTAAACCGGGATTTTGTTGAATGGTGCCAGCAGAACCAGCTCAGGATTAATGCTGGGAAGACCAAGGAGATGGTGGTGGACTTTAGTAAACGGAGAGGTGCTCCGACCCCGGTGGAGATCCAAGGAACATGTATTGAGATAGTCAGGACCTATAAGTACCTGGGCGTGCTCCTCAATAATAAACTAGACTGGGCTGATCACCTGGAGGCGCTGCACAGAAAGGGCCACAGCAGACTCTACCTGCTCAGGAGGCTGAGGGCCTTCGGAGTCCAGGGGCCACTTCTTAGGGCCTTCTTCAACTCTGTGGTTGCCTCAGCCATCTTTTTCGGTGTGGCCTGCTGGGGAAGCAGTATATCAACCAGGGACAGAAATAGACTTGACAGGCTGATCAGGAGGGCCAGCTCTGTCCTGGGGAGCCCCTTGGACCCAGTACAGGTGGTGGGTGACAGAAGGACACTGTCTGTGGTGACCTCCATGCGGGAGAACAAGTCCCACCCCATGTATGGGACCCTGATGGGACTTGGCAGCACTGTAAGTGACCGTCTGCTTCACCCCAAGTGTGAGAAGGAGCGCTATCGCAGGTCCTTCCTTCCAACCGCGACCAGGCTGTATAATCTACATCAGACCAAGCGAAGACACTCCGCACAGAGAACTAATGATTATGAGGATGACCATGAGGTCTTCCTCTTTCTCTTCTGTTTTTCCTTAGCTGCCATGGACTCCTAGTATATCTTCTCTTCTCAGCTTATCTGTGTCTACGTCTGTAACATATTACTCTGTATTATCCTGTATCTGTATTACTATGCTGCTGTAACACGCTGAAATTTCCCCAAGGTGGGACTATTAAAGGATTATCTTATCTTATCTTATATATAGTCCTAGGAGCCCTGGCAGTGTAATACACTATGTATTATAGATAGATATATATATAGTCCTAAGAGCCCTGACAGTGTTAAACACTATGTATTACAGATATATATAGTCCTAGGAGTCCTGACAGTGTCATACACTATGTATTATATATATATATATAGTCCTAGGAGCCCTGACAGTGTCATACACTATGTATTATAGATATATAGTCCTAGGAGCCCTGACAGTGTAATACACTATGTATTACAGATATATATAGTCCTAGGAGTCCTGACAGTATTAAACACTATGTATTACAGATATATATAGTCCTAGAAGTTCTGACAGTGTCATACACTATGTATTATAGATATATAGTCCTAGAAGCCCTGACAGTGTCATACACTATGTATTATAGATATATATATAGTCCTAGTAGCCCTGACAGTGTCATACACTATGTATTATAGATATATATAGTCCTAGGAGCCCTGACAGTGTCATACACTATGTATTATAGATATACACTCACCGGCCACTTTATTAGGTACACCTGTCCAACTGCTCGTTAACACTTAATTTCTAATCAGCCAATCACATGGCGGCAACTCAGTGCATTTAGGCATGTAGACATGGTCAAGACAATCTCCTGCAGTTCAAACCGAGCATCAGTATGGGGAAGAAAGGTGATTTGAGTGCCTTTGAACGTGGCATGGTTGTTGGTGCCAGAAGGGCTGGTCTGAGTATTTCAGAAACTGCTGATCTACTGGGATTTTCACGCACAACCATCTCTAGGGTTTACAGAGAATGGTCCGAAAAAGAAAAAACATCCAGTGAGTGGCAGTTCTGTGGGGGGCGGAAATGCGTTGTTGATGCCAGAGGTCAGAGGAGAATGGCCAGACTGGTTCGAGCTGATAGAAAGGCAACAGTGACTCAAATAGCCACCCGTTACAACCAAGGTAGCCAGAAGAGCATCTCTGAACGCCGCACAGTACGTCCAACTTTGAGGCTACAGATGGGCTACAGCAGCAGAAGACCACACCGGGTGCCACTCCTTTCAGCTAAGAACAGGAAACTGAGGCTACAATTTGCACAAGCTCATCGAAATTGGACAATTGAAGATTGGAAAAACGTTGCCTGGTCTGATGAGTCTCGATTTCTGCTGCGACATTCGGATGGTAGGGTCAGAATTTGGCGTCAACAACATGAAAGCATGGATCCATCCTGCCTTGTATCGGTAACGGTTCAGGCTGGTGGTGGTGGTGTCATGGTGTGGGGAATATTTTCTTGGCACTCTTTGGGCCCCTTGGTACCAATTGAGCATCGTTGCAACGCCAAAGCCTACCTGAGTATTGTTGCTGACCATGTCCATCCCTTTATGACCACAATGTACCCAACATCTGATGGCTACTTTCAGCAGGATAATGCAATGCCATGTCATAAAGCTGGAATCATCTCAGACTGGTTTCTTGAACATGACAATGAGTTCACTGTACTCCAATGGCCTCCACAGTCACCAGATCTCAATCCAATAGAGGAGCATCTTTGGGATGTGGTGGAACGGGAGATTCGCATCATGGATGTGTAAGCCGTGTACCGAGGTGGGCTCCCCAGGATACAGCAAATCTGGACAATACACAAATCGTTGGAGCCATTGGTACGTTTTGGCACTCCCAAAATGGGCCCCACTCTCATGGGCTTCCTGAGCGGCTACTGGTCCCAATGACATCGGGATGACAATCTGTTGCCGTTGCTGCAGCTCTGACTGTATGTATATGGTCCGACATAGGAGTCCCTGGATGACAACCAGCTTATCCCACTGTCTCAGTAACTTCTGACCCTCTTGGGTTAAGCTAGCCCGCTCATTCGGCCGTGGCCAGATCTTAGTCCGGATCCACTCTTTCACTTTACATAGGTCCGGACAACTATTTTGAACCCTTTCCCAATCTTCCAATGTCTTCCCCAGCACCATCGGCATCCCTGAAGCCACCCCACTTGAATGGGTTATGTTCTGGAATGGCGGTATTCTGCCGAGGTGTGGGATTTCACTGTCTTCTAGCCCTTCCTCTCCACTCTTGGTTGGCAACCCCACAGGGACTCGGGAGAGGGCATCAGCGTTGCCATTCTCTCTCCCTGATCGGAACTGGATACGGTATTGATACTTGGAAAGGCAGGACATCCACCTCTGCTCAAGGGCACCTAACTTAGCGTTCTCTAAGTGTGCTAAAGGGTTATTGTCTGTCATCACAATCACTTCTGCACCCGTCAGATACTCTGTGAATCTTTCAGTCATGGCTCATACAAGTGCCAAAAGCTCCAACTTAAAGGAGCTGTAGTTGTCGGGGTTACGCTCTGACTCCCTTAAGGACCGGCTGCCATAGGCAATCACCCTCTCACGTCCATCTTGAACTTGAGATAGCACAGCTCCCAAACCATGTAGACTTCCATCAGTGTACAACAGGAATGGCTTATCAAACTGTGCATAGGCCAGGATCAGGGTACTGGTCAGAGCTTTCTTTAACCCCTCAAAGGCTTCTTGCTGTCGTGGCCCCCACTCAATGGGGCGATTCTTGGGTCCACCAGCTGTGCCTCTCAGTAGTTCATTTAGGGGGCCAGCCCGATGAGAGAACTTGGGTATGAATCTCCTGTAATAACCGGCCAACCCTAGAAAGGCTTGTACTTCACGCAGGGTTCTTGGTTGGGGCCACTTCTGGACAGCCTCCACCTTGCTGGGCGCAGGTTGTACCCCTTCCGGAGTGACTACATGTCCCAAGTACTCTATTCGCTGCTGGAATAGTTGACACTTCTTGGGCTTGATTTTTAGCCCATGATCACGCATTCGCCCTAGGACCTGCCGCAGCTTTTCGAGATGATCTTCAAATGAGGACCCAAACACTACAACGTCATCCAAATATATCAATACCGACTCAAAGTTTAGGTCACCCAAACAGAGTTCCATCAACCGCTGAAATGTCCCTGGGGCATTGGACAGACCGAAAGGCATTCTGTTAAACTCATAGAGTCCCATGGGTAAGATAAACGCTGTCTTGGCCTTGTCCTTTTCGGCCACTGGCACTTGCCAATATCCACTGGCCAAGTCAAGCGTTGAGAAATACTTGGCATGACCGAGGGAGGATAGTGACTCTTCAATCCGTGGAAGGGGGTATGCATCACGGACGGTCTTAGCATTTAGTTTCCGGTAATCTATGCAGAAACGGAGACTTCCGTCTTTCTTCCGCACCAAGACCACCGGAGCAGCCCATGGGCTCTTACTCTCCTGGATCACTTGATTCTCCAGCATGCTAGCCACCATTTCTTTCACCTCCTGATACATCTTGGGGGGAATCTGCCTATACCGCTCCCGAATAGGCGCAGCGTCGCCAGTGGGGATTTCGTGTTCAATGGCGGTAGCACACCCGAAGTCTTCATCGTGTCTTGAAAACGCCTCCTGGAATTCCCACAGAGTATCCTCCAGAAGCTTCTGTTGTCCCGGGGTCAGAGACCGGCGATCTACTCCCATCAGAGACATGATCACTTGGCCATTCCACTCTGCCGTTGGAGCCTGCCTTTGCTTGACCTTCACAGCATAGGTCCAAGACGACCTCCCATCAGGCTGCAACGTGAAGCTCTTCCGGCGAAGGATGTCACCCCCGGGCACGTGAACTTCAGCCAGCAGAGTATTCCCAGGCACGAACAACTCACTGTCCAGAACGTTGAGACAGCGTATAGGCACACACCCATCCTTCACAGTGGCAAGTGCTCAGGCTACCAGAGGGCGGGTCTGCGTTTCTCCCTGCAGGGCAGGCTCTATCAAGACCTCTAGTCCATTTAATGGTCGTCCAGCCCCCACCGGAAGCATCACAATATTTTCCTGTCGCGGTGGAATCTTCATTGGGGCACTCAGCGGCACCTTCACGTATCCAATGGAGCGCCCTGCCATGGTGCTCTTCTGCAAACTACAGCTCCTCACCATCTGCTGTAGGACCTTCTGAGTCGGCCGGTGTGTGGTGGCCCGCTGCCAGTATTTAGGTCCTTCCTTTGCATAAAGGTGATGATCTAGGTCTCTCAGCACGTTCATGCCCAGCGTCACATCGAGTCCTCTCCTGGACGGATGGTCTATCAGCACGATCCCCTTTTTGCCAATGTCTTGCCCAAACAGCCGGACCCGCATCCAGACGATCCCTTGTACGTCCATCGCACCATTGTTGGCAGCTATCAACCGGATGACACTTCCATCCTCTGGCTCCATCATATGTCCGAAGTGTCTCTCGAAGAACTCCAGGGGCATCAGGGTGCACTCCGATCCAGTATCAACTAAGCAGCGTACCTTCTGGCCCTCCAGCTCAGCTTCCATAACGGGGCTGCTAGCATATAGATCGCATTCATCACATACGGGGCTTGATTGTTGGTGAACCACCACAGGACGCCCCGTTACTGCGGCGGTCGGGAGTTTAAAGCCGGCTCGGGTTCCACCTCCCCCTTACACTCTCTGGCGATATGGCCATACTGTCTGCAACTCCAGCAGAGGGGTCCCCTTGATCCCTGTCCAGCTGATGAGCCTCGGTTGGTAGGTCCTCGGCCATGGTGTACTCTCAGCGGGGGAGAGTAGGACGATGCGGTCATTTCTGGAACCATGGATTGACCTGCTCGCATCTGGGACACCTCCAGTCGGAGTTCTCTCATTTCTGCCCGTAGAGCCTGGACTACATCCTTTAAGGACCCTGGGTCTTCAGGACCTCCTCGGGTCCCTGTCACTTGGGTGCTACTCACAGCCTTCACATTCACAGCCACGGGCGCTTCTTCCCTCTCTACAGCAGCCAGGTAAACATTATAGAATGTCAGGTTGGCATCTGCCTGGATCATCTCTTGCAGTTTATCCTGTAACAACTTATTGGATAACCCTAGGATGAATTGATCTCGTAGCAGCCGGTCCACTTCTTTGAAGGCTCCCATAGCCTCTGAGTCCCGTCGCTGCACTTCATTCAGCATCTCTTGTAAGGCGTTAGAGTATTGCGTTAAAGTCTCACCCTCCCTCTGTGACCGATTGAAGAAGTTGCTCCGCAACTGCGCTACCTTGGCACGCCCTCCCTGAGCTCCCTCTAGCAGAGCAAATATTTTTTCTAAAGTGTCTCTTTCCGATTCGGGCCGTACCATCACTGTCCGTCTAGCGTCACCTTCAAGGGCCCCTAATGCTATCTCTGCACGCAGTTCCGGTATCAGGTTGCTCAGTCTAACTATACTTCGTACCCTTTCAGTCCAGTCCTGCAACGTCATATTATTACCGTCAAACTTTGGCAGATGCTGCATTAGTGCCCCGGCCGATAAGTACCCCACTTGGGCCGGCATCCCCAGCGCTGGGGCTTGCTGTGCAGGGGCACCCTGGACCACCACAGCTGGTGCCAGGGGATTCTCTCCCGCCACATTCCCGTCCATGAGGGTCGCTGTATCCTGCCGACTACGCCAAGTTGTAAGCCGTGTACCGAGGTGGGCTCCCCAGGATACAGCGAAGTCACGAACAAAGGAAGTGAGTCCAATTCAATTTAACCAAGATAGGACTTTACTTAGTTTAGATAACCTCTTTTGTCCAAAAGAACACTCCCAGGTATTACATTTACACAGCCTAGAGGCCGGGACCCTGGTGTTATACAGCCCGGTGCCCACTAGTGTGGCCTTCAATATACTCCAAGCTTTTACCTCCCTGCAAGCTGCGCCTATGCAGCTGCCTGTTACCTGTTATTACCCTATTACACAGGAACAATTCAGTGTGTGTGACACAGGCATCCAGCGGTGTAACACCAGGGTTTACAATCTTATCACAATACTACTAAATTCCCCCCAAACCAAGTACAACTAAGCAAGTATAATGGTTAGTTAGCTTGCAAGCCAAACAGTGTAAAGTTAAACTAAATGTTGCTCCCAGACTTCCTTACAAGTCCCTCTCTGGGAGATATAACTCTGTAGAAATCCTCTGTGACTTAGTCCTTTTACCAGACAGGTAGATAGTTCACCAGTATTGCAGCCTGGGGTGATGATTATACCGAACTAACTAACTACAGGCTTTTTACTCAGTCCCAGCAATATGGTGCCAAACTTGCCGTGTGGTGCGTGCACGCTTACTTCTGTTGGGTACCTTTTAGTCTCTGTTAGCATCAGGGTGAAGAGGAGCTCCTCGGACAGCATGCGGTCTCACTGACAGTCTCACTTCTCAGCCAAGTCTCTGACAGTAATCTTCTCCTTAGGATGGTGTCTGGACAGACTCTGAAAGTCTCAAATCCTCAGCTATTCTTGCAGTGGCTTCTCCCTCCAAGGACCCTCTCTGCACAGTGATGTCTCCACAGCTCTCTCTTCTCCTCTAGAGTCCAGCACACTCTGACTCAAAATGGCTCCTAGAACCTTCCTACAACGATCAGGGTCTCCACATCAATCTTCCAGGGGCATGCAGCCTTTTTCCTTTTACTTGTTATCTCGCAACAGCGACCTCTTGTGGTCAAACAACAAAATGTCAGGTTATGAAAACACCAACTCAATTACACATTGCACATTCACTACACAGGGGCTGTTTCACCCTCTTACAGATGTGCAGCCGACAAATCTGCGACTGCAACTGTGTGATGCCATCATGTCAATATGGACCAAAATCTCTGAGGAATGCTTCCAGCACCTTGTTGTATCTATGCCACGAAGAATTGAGGCAGTTCTGAAGGCAAAAGGGGGTCCAACCCGTTACTAGCATGGTGTACCTAATAAAGTGGCCAGTGAGTGTATATAGTCCTAGGAGCCCTGACAGTGTCATACACTATGTATTATATATATATACACTCACCGGCCACTTTATTAGGTACACCATGCTAGTAACGGGTTGGACCCCCTTTTGCCTTCAGAACTGCCTCAATTCTTCGTGGCATAGATACAACAAGGTGCTGGAAGCATTCCTCAGAGATTTTGCTCCATATTGACATGATGGCATCACACAGTTGCAGTCGCAGATTTGTCGGCTGCACATCCATGATGCGAATCTCCCGTTCCACCACATCCCAAAGATGCTCCTCTATTGGATTGAGATCTGGTGACTGTGAAGGCCATTGGAGTACAGTGAACTCATTGTCATGTTCAAGAAACCAGTCTGAGATGATTCCAGCTTTATGACATGGCATTGCATTATCCTGCTGAAAGTAGCCATCAGATGTTGGGTACATTGTGGTCATAAAGGGATGGACATGGTCAGCAACAATACTCAGGTAGGCTTTGGCGTTGCAACGATGCTCAATTGGTACCAAGGGGCCCAAAGAGTGCCAAGAAAATATTCCCCACACCATGACACCACCACCACCAGCCTGAACCGTTACCGATACAAGGCAGGATGGATCCATGCTTTCATGTTGTTGACGCCAAATTCTGACCCTACCATCCGAATGTCGCAGCAGAAATCGAGACTCATCAGACCAGGCAACGTTTTTCCAATCTTCAATTGTCCAATTTCGATGAGCTTGTGTAAATTGTAGCCTCAGTTTCCTGTTCTTAGCTGAAAGGAGTGGCACCCGGTGTGGTCTTCTGCTGCTGTAGCCCATCTGTAGCCTCAAAGTTGGACGTACTGTGCGGCGTTCAGAGATGCTCTTCTGGCTACCTTGGTTGTAACGGGTGGCTATTGGAGTCACTGTTGCCTTTCTATCAGCTCGAACCAGTCTGGCCATTCTCCTCTGACCTCTGGCATCAACAACGCATTTCCGCCCCCCACAGAACTGCCGCTCACTGGATGTTTTTTCTTTTTCGGACCATTCTCTGTAAACTCTAGAGATGGTTGTGCGTGAAAATCCCAGTAGATCAGCAGTTTCTGAAATACTCAGACCAGCCCTTCTGGCACCAACAACCATGCCACGTTCAAAGGCACTCAAATCACCTTTCTTCCCCATACTGATGCTCGGTTTGAACTGCAGGAGATTGTCTTGACCATGTCTACATGCCTAAATGCACTGAGTTGCCGCCATGTGATTGGCTGATTAGAAATTAAGTGTTAACGAGCAGTTGGACAGGTGTACCTAATAAAGTGGCCGGTGAGTGTATAGTCCTAGGAGTCCTGACAGTGTCATACACTATGTATTATAGATATATATATAGTCCTAGGAGCCCTGACAGTGTCATACACTATGTATTATAGATATATATAGTCCTAGGAGCCCTGACAGTGTCATACACTATGTATTATAGATATATATAGTCCTAGGAGTCCTGACAGTGTCATACACTATGTATTATAGATATATATATAGTCCTAGGAGCCCTGACAGTGTCATACACTATGTATTATAGATATATATAGTCCTAGGAGCCCTGACAGTGTCATACACTATGTATTATAGATATATATAGTCCTAGGAGTCCTGACAGTGTCATACACTATGTATTATAGATATATATAGTCCTAGGAGTCCTGACAGTGTCATACACTATGTATTATAGATATATAGTCCACTGTGGCCCCTGCAACCTCTATTATGCCTCACTGTCTATTGTTCCACTGTGTGGCATAATAGAGACTGTAGGGGCCACTGTCACATAATATATATATATATATATATATATATATATATATATATATATATATATATATGTGTGTGTGTGAGGAGTCAGAGATGTCTGGGTTGCAAACTTTACAGAGACAAGTCACAGCTGGAAGACGTGGTCATGGCGGTCCAAAGGGAAGAGACGGGAGATGTGGGAAGACGTCTCCTGTAACAAAATATTACCGCACTGTAGTTACTGTAATGTTATCCATAGAACCCCCCCCCCTCTTCCATTCGCTGCCTGGTGCAGAGGATCCAAAGACAAAACTCCCCCTTCCCCGGTATTCAGTCCGGGGGGGGAGGCATCTTTTGATCGTCCGCCTCCGGCAGCAGAGAGGCGAGGTTCCCCTGTAGCAGCGCATATGATTGGTGACTTTTCGCACCTGTCACCAGACATTGATCCGCACTGTGATCTGTTGTGTGAAGCTGAATGGAGAAGAACTAGTAAGATCTGTGACTATGCAGTGATGTGTAACCGCCAAGCCTGCGCCCTCTCCGGGACTATCTGTAACACCAAGGCTGCACTAAACACTTATTACAGTTACCTGAGGACTCTCACTGTCTTATAGCACCATTGTTGTGTAGGGGCCCGGGATATAATGTCAGTAACCCGGATCCTATACATGCACCCTCCAAAGCAGCAGCAACCACCATCCAAAGGTAGAGTCATATCTGCAGTATTAGATGAAATCACCAGGTGGCGTTATTGTACATATATATTACACAGTATCAGACCTGCAGTATTAGATAATATCACCAGGTGGTGGTATTGTAGATATATAATATACAGTGTTAGACCTCAAACCCCCAACCCACGAACCCTGTACCCATCATCCCCCTCCACCACCCCCAACCTTCTTTTTGCTTTGGCAATACCAAACATTTTATTCTTCGGTAATGCTAATAAAGATCATTTGTATCTTGTATCTTGACCTGCAGTATTAGATGACATCACCAGGTGGCGGTATTGTACATATACTGTATATTACACATTGTCGTATCTGCAGCACTAGATATATCACCAGATCGCGGTATTGTACATATATATTACACAGTGTGGTATCTGCAGCACTAGATGACATCACCAGGTGGCGGTATTATAGCGATGACGCGGTAAGGTTTCCTTCTATAGTTTATTATCACAGGTCATGTGACCGTCACTGACATTGTCGCTGCTGTTATTATTATTACAGTCTGATTAACCCCTGAACGCCCAGTAGCTCATTTTATTAACCCATGAATATCCAACTGAGGTATCGGGCGATCACATGATAATATGTAATAATATGTAAAAGAAGTCATGGCCGGCTGTGTCCGCTCCCGGCCTGCTTACTGATGGTTTCCAGGTCACCGCAGATTATTCTACTTTGTTATATAAAGATAAAGCGTCGCTTTAATAAAAAGTCAGTGATAGAGCTGTAATAAGATTAGATACGTGGGGGCGGAGCCCAGAGCTTATAATCTACAGGACAGGGGCGTATCTCATCACATAGCAGAGCCGGCGGAGTTGTGCGGTGACCCTCCAGGCCGGACCCTCCTCCTCCTCCTCCTCGTGGTCCCTCTGTGTCTGTAGGGAGAAGAAGAAGCCACGTCTCAGTATTAAGCTGCGGCAGGTGGCCCCCGAGGGCCCCACAATCAGCATCACCCCAAAATCCTAATACCAAGATGGCCACCAGTATATCTCCCACACAGGTCGTCACCCAGCTTTCCAGAACAAGACAGGATATCATTCACATTCATCCCAAGGTTACCGGTGGCTTAGTCCTCCTCACTGGAGCTGGAACTGTCTGGAGCGCCCCCTAGAGCCGATCTACAGCCAAGATGGCGGCAACGATTCCCTGCCCTGAGCTGTATGGACTGCAGCCTGCTGCGGGGTCTCATCACTGGTACCTGGGGGGAGGGGGATAGGATTAGATACACCGCTCATCAGACTGTATCACACAGGATAGGATTAGATACACGGCTCAGTATACAGTATCACACAGGATAGGATTAGATACACCGCTCATCAGACTGTATCACACAGGATAGGATTAGATACACGGCTCAGTATACAGTATCACACAGGATAGGATTAGATACACCGCTCATCAGACTGTATCACACAGGATAGGATTAGATACACGGCTCAGTATACAGTATCACACAGGATAGGATTAGATACACCGCTCATCAGACTGTATCACACAGGATAGGATTAGATACACGGCTCAGTATACAGTATCACACAGGATAGGATTAGATACAGCTCAGTATACAGTATCACACAGGATAGGATTAGATACACCGCTCAGTATACAGTATCACACAGGATAGGATTAGATACACAGCTCAGTATACAGTATCACACAGGATAGGATTAGATACACGGCTCAGTATACAGTATCACACAGGATAGGATTAGATACAGCTCAGTATACAGTATCACACAGGATAGGATTAGATACACCGCTCAGTATACAGTATCACACAGGATAGGATTAGATACACAGCTCAAAATACAGTATCACACAGGATAGGATTAGATACACCGCTCATCAGACTGTATCACACAGGATAGGATTAGATACACGGCTCAGTATACAGTATCACACAGGATAGGATTAGATACACAGCTCAGTATACAGTATCACACAGGATAGGATTAGATACACCGCTCAGTATACAGTATCACACAGGATAGGATTAGATACACGGCTCAGTATACAGTATCACACAGGATAGGATTAGATACACAGCTCAGTATACAGTATCACACAGGATAGGATTAGATACACAGCTCAGTATACAGTATCACACAGGATAGGATTAGATACACAGCTCAGTATACAGTATCACACAGGATAGGATTAGATACACAGCTCAGTATACAGTATCACACAGGATAGGATTAGATACACCGCTCATCAGACTGTATCACACAGGATAGGATTAGATACACGGCTCAGTATACAGTATCACACAGGATAGGATTAGATACACCGCTCATCAGACTGTATCACACAGGATAGGATTAGATACACGGCTCAGTATACAGTATCACACAGGATAGGATTAGATACACCGCTCATCAGACTGTATCACACAGGATAGGATTAGATACACGGCTCAGTATACAGTATCACACAGGATAGGATTAGATACACAGCTCAGTATACAGTATCACACAGGATAGGATTAGATACACAGCTCAGTATACAGTATCACACAGGATAGGATTAGATACACAGCTCAGTATACAGTATCACACAGGATAGGATTAGATACAGCTTAGTATACAGTATCACACAGGATAGGATTAGATACACGGCTCAGTATACAGTATCACACAGGATAGGATTAGATACAGCTCAGTATACAGTATCACACAGGTTAGGATTAGATACACAGCTCAGTATACAGTATCACACAGGATAGGATTAGATACACAGCTCAGTATACAGTATCACACAGGATAGGATTAGATACAGCTTAGTATACAGTATCACACAGGATAGGATTAGATACACGGCTCAGTATACAGTATCACACAGGATAGGATTAGATACAGCTCAGTATATAGTATCACACAGGATAGGATTAGATACACGGCTCAGTATACGGTACCACACAGGATAGAATTAGATACACAGCTCAATATACAGTATCACACAGAATAGGATTAGATACACAGCTCAGTATACAGTATCACACAGGATAGGATTAGATACACGGCTCAGTATACAGTATCACACAGGATAGGATTAGATACACAGCTCAGTATACAGTATCACACAGAATAGGATTAGATACACAGCTCAGTATACAGTATCACACAGGGTAAGATTAGATACACGGCTCAGTATACAGTATCACACAGGATAGGATTAGATACACAGCTCAGTATACAGTATCACACAGGATAGGATTAGATACAGCTCAGTATACAGTATCACACAGGATAGGATTAGATACACAGCTCAGTATACAGTATCACACAGGGTAGGATTAGATACACAGCTCAGTATACAGTATCACACAGGATAGGATTAGATACACAGCTCAGTATACAGTATCACACAGGATAGGATTAGATACACAGCTCAGTATACAGTATCACACGATAGGATTAGATACACGGCTCAGTATACAGTATCACACAGGATAGGATTAGATACACAGCTCAGTATACAGTATCACACAGGATAGGATTAGATACAGCTCAGTATACAGTATCACACAGGATAGGATTAGATACACAGCTCAGTATACAGTATCACACAGGGTAGGATTAGATACACAGCTCAGTATACAGTATCACACAGGATAGGATTAGATACACAGCTCAGTATACAGTATCACACGATAGGATTAGATACACGGCTCAGTATACAGTATCACACAGGATAGGCTTAGATACACAGCTCAGTATACAGTATCACACAGGAGAGGATTAGATACACAGCTCAGTATACAGTATCACACGGGATAGGATTAGATACACGGCTCAGTATACAGTATCACACAGGATAGGATTAGATACACAGCTCAGTATACAGTATCACACAGGATAGGATTAGATACACGGCTCAGTATACAGTATCACACAGGATAGGATTAGATACACAGCACAGTATACAGTATCACACAGGATAGGATTAGATACACAGCTCAGTATACAGTATCACACGGGATAGGATTAGATACACAGCTCAGTATACAGTATCACACAGGATAGGATTAGATACACAGCTCAGTATACAGTATCACACGGGATAGGATTAGATACACAGCTCAGTATACAGTATCACACGATAGGATTAGATACACGGCTCAGTATACAGTATCACACTGGATAGGATTAGATACACAGCTCAGTATACAGTATCACACGGGATAGGATTAGATACACGGCTCAGTATACAGTATCACACAGGATAGGATTAGATACACAGCTCAGTATACAGTATCACACAGGATAGGATTAGATACACGGCTCAGTATACAGTATAACACAGGATAGGATTAGATACACAGCTCAGTATACAGTATCACACAGGATAGGATTAGATACACAGCTCAGCAGACTGTAACACACAAGGTAGGATTAGATACACAGCTCAGTGTACAGTATCACACAGGATAGGATTAGATACACAGCTCAGTATACAGTATCACACGGGATAGGATTAGATACACAGCTCAGTATACAGTATCACACAGGATAGGATTAGATACACGGCTCAGTATACAGTATCACACAGGATACGATTAGATACACAGCTCAGTATACAGTATCACACAGGATAGGATTAGATACACGGCTCAGTATACAGTATCACACAGGGTAGGATTAGATACACGGCTCAGTATACAGTATCACACAGGATAGGATTAGATACAGCTCAGTATATGGTATCACACAGGATAGGATTAGATACACGGCTCAGTATACGGTATCACACAGGATAGAATTAGATACAGCTCAGTATACAGTATCACACAGGATAGGATTAGATACACGGCTCAGTATACAGTATCACACAGGATAGGATTAGATACACAGCTCAGTATACAGTATCACACAGGATAGGATTAGATACACAGCTCAGTATACAGTATCACACAGGATTGGATTAGATACACAGCTCAGTATACAGCATCACACAGGATAGGATTAGATACACAGCTCAGTATACGGTATCACACAGGATAGGATTAGATACAGCTCAGTATACAGTATCACACAGGATAGGATTAGATACACAGCTCTGTATACAGTATCAAAAAGGATAGGATTAGATACACAGCTCTGTATACAGTATCACACAGGATAGGATTAGATACACAGCTCAGTATACAGTATCAAAAAGGATAGGATTAGATACACAGCTCTGTATACAGTATCACACAGGATAGGATTAGATACACAGCTCAGTATACAGTATCACACAGGATAGGATTAGATACAGCTCAGTATATGGTATCACACAGGATAGGATTAGATACACGGCTCAGTATACGGTATCACACAGGATAGAATTAGATACAGCTCAGTATACAGTATCACACAGGATAGGATTAGATACACGGCTCAGTATACAGTATCACACAGGATAGGATTAGATACACAGCTCAGTATACAGTATCACACAGGATAGGATTAGATACACAGCTCAGTATACAGTATCACACAGGATTGGATTAGATACACAGCTCAGTATACAGCATCACACAGGATAGGATTAGATACACAGCTCAGTATACGGTATCACACAGGATAGGATTAGATACAGCTCAGTATACAGTATCACACAGGATAGGATTAGATACACAGCTCTGTATACAGTATCAAAAAGGATAGGATTAGATACACAGCTCTGTATACAGTATCACACAGGATAGGATTAGATACACAGCTCAGTATACAGTATCACACAGGATAGGATTACATACACAGCTCAGTATACAGTATCACACAGAATAGGATTAGATACACAGCTCAGTATACAGTATCAAAAAGGATAGGATTAGATACACAGCTCAGTATACAGTATCACACAGGATAGGATTAGATACACAGCTCTGTATACAGTATCAAAAAGGATAGGATTAGATACACAGCTCTGTATACAGTATCACACAGGATAGGATTAGATACACAGCTCAGTATACAGTATCACACAGGATAGGATTAGATACACAGCTCAGTATACAGTATCACACAGGATAGGCTTAGATACACGGCTCAGTATACAGTATCACACAGGATAGGATTAGATACACAGCTCAGTATACAGTATCACACAGGATAGGATTAGATACACAGCTCAGTATACAGTATCACACAGGATAGGATTAGATACACAGCTCAGTATACTGTATCACACAGGATAGGATTAGATACACAGCTCAGTATACAGTATCACACAGGATAGGATTAGATACACAGCTCAGTATACAGTATCACACAGGATAGGATTAGATACACAGCTCAGCATACAGTATCACACAGGATAGGATTAGATACAGCTCTGTATACAGTATCAAAAAGGATAGGATTAGATACACAGCTCAGTATACAGTATCACACGATAGGATTAGATACACAGCTCAGTATACAGTATCACACAGGATAGGCTTAGATACACAGCTCAGTATACAGTATCACACAGGATAGGATTAGATACACAGCTCAGTATACAGTATCACACAGGATAGGATTAGATACACAGCTCAGTATACAGTATCACACAGGATAGGCTTAGATACACAGCTCAGTATACAGTATCACACGGAATAGGATTAGATACACGGCTCAGTATACAGTATCACACAGGATAGGATTAGATACACAGCTCAGTATACAGTATCACACAGGATAGGATTAGATACACAGCTCAGTATACAGTATCACACAGGATAGGATTAGATACACAGCTCAGTATACAGTATCACACAGGATAGGATTAGATACACAGCTCTGTATACAGTATCAAAAAGGATAGGATTAGATACACGGTTCAGTAGACAGTATCACACAGGATAGGATTAGATACACAGCTCAGTATACAGTATCACACAGGATAGGATTAGATACACAGCTCAGTATACAGTATCACACAGGATAGGCTTAGATACACAGCTCAGTATACAGTATCACACGGGATAGGATTAGATACACGGCTCAGTATACAGTATCACACAGGATAGGATTAGATACACAGCTCAGTATACAGTATCACACAGGATAGGATTAGATACACAGCTCAGTATACAGTATCACACAGGATAGGATTAGATACACAGCTCAGTATACAGTATCACACAGGATAGGCTTAGATACACAGCTCAGTATACAGTATCACACAGGATAGGATTAGATACACAGCTCAGTATACAGTATCACACAGGATAGGATTAGATACAGCTCAGTATACAGTATCACACAGGGTAGGATTAGATACACGGCTCAGTATACAGTATCACACAGGATAGGATTAGATACACAGCTCAGTATACAGTATCACACAGGATAGGATTAGATACACGCCTCAGTATACAGTATCACACAGGATAGGATTAGATACAGCTCAGTATACAGTATCACACAGGATAGGATTAGATACACAGCTCAGTATACAGTATCACACAGGATAGGATTAGATACAGCTCAGTATACAGTATCACACAGGATAGGATTAGATACACAGCTCAGTATACAGTATCACACGGGATAGGATTAGATACAAAGCTCAGTATACAGTATCACACGGGATAGGATTAGATACACAGCTCAGTATACAGTATCACACGGGATAGGATTAGATACAAAGCTCAGTATACAGTATCATACGGGATAGGATTAGATACACAGCTCAGTATACAGTATCACACAGGATAGGATTAGATACACGGCTCAGTATACAGTATCACACAGGATAGGATTAGATACAGTTCAGTATACAGTATCACACAGGATAGGATTAGATACACAGCTCAGTATACAGTATCACACAGGATAGGATTAGATACACAGCTCTGTATACAGTATCAAAAAGGATAGGATTAGATACACAGCTCTGTATACAGTATCACACAGGATAGGATTAGATACACAGCTCAGTATACAGTATCACACAGGATAGGATTAGATACACAGCTCAGTATACAGTATCACACAGGATAGGCTTAGATACACAGCTCAGTATACAGTATCACACGGAATAGGATTAGATACACGGCTCAGTATACAGTATCATACAGGATAGGATTAGATACACAGCTCAGTATACAGTATCACACAGGATAGGATTAGATACACAGCTCAGTATACAGTATCACACAGGATAGGATTAGATACACAGCTCAGTATACTGTATCACACAGGATAGGATTAGATACACAGCTCAGTATACAGTATCACACAGGATAGGATTAGATACACAGCTCAGTATACAGTATCACACAGGATAGGATTAGATACACAGCTCAGTATACAGTATCACACAGGATAGGATTAGATACAGCTCTGTATACAGTATCAAAAAGGATAGGATTAGATACACAGCTCTGTATACAGTATCACACAGGATAGGATTAGATACACAGCTCAGTATACAGTATCACACGATAGGATTAGATACACAGCTCAGTATACAGTATCACACAGGATAGGATTAGATACACAGCTCAGTATACAGTATCACACAGGAGAGGATTAGATACACGGCTCAGTATACAGTATCACACAGGATAGGATTAGATACACAGCTTAGTATACAGTATCACACAGGATAGGCTTAGATACACAGCTCAGTATACAGTATCACACAGGATAGGATTAGATACACAGCTCAGTATACAGTATCACACAGGATAGGATTAGATACAGCTCAGTATACAGTATCACACAGGGTAGGATTAGATACACGGCTCAGTATACAGTATCACACAGGATAGGATTAGATACACAGCTCAGTATACAGTATCACACAGGATAGGATTAGATACAGCTCAGTATACAGTATCACACAGGGTAGGATTAGATACACGGCTCAGTATACAGTATCACACAGGATAGGATTAGATACACAGCTCAGTATACAGTATCACACAGGATAGGATTAGATACACGCCTCAGTATACAGTATCACACAGGATAGGATTAGATACAGCTCAGTATACAGTATCACACAGGATAGGATTAGATACACAGCTCAGTATACAGTATCACACAGGATAGGATTAGATACAGCTCAGTATACAGTATCACACAGGATAGGATTAGATACACAGCTCAGTATACAGTATCACACGGGATAGGATTAGATACAAAGCTCAGTATACAGTATCACACGGGATAGGATTAGATACACAGCTCAGTATACAGTATCACACGGGATAGGATTAGATACAAAGCTCAGTATACAGTATCATACGGGATAGGATTAGATACACAGCTCAGTATACAGTATCACACAGGATAGGATTAGATACACGGCTCAGTATACAGTATCACACAGGATAGGATTAGATACAGTTCAGTATACAGTATCACACAGGATAGGATTAGATACACAGCTCAGTATACAGTATCACACAGGATAGGATTAGATACACAGCTCTGTATACAGTATCAAAAAGGATAGGATTAGATACACAGCTCTGTATACAGTATCACACAGGATAGGATTAGATACACAGCTCAGTATACAGTATCACACAGGATAGGATTAGATACACAGCTCAGTATACAGTATCACACAGGATAGGCTTAGATACACAGCTCAGTATACAGTATCACACGGAATAGGATTAGATACACGGCTCAGTATACAGTATCATACAGGATAGGATTAGATACACAGCTCAGTATACAGTATCACACAGGATAGGATTAGATACACAGCTCAGTATACAGTATCACACAGGATAGGATTAGATACACAGCTCAGTATACTGTATCACACAGGATAGGATTAGATACACAGCTCAGTATACAGTATCACACAGGATAGGATTAGATACACAGCTCAGTATACAGTATCACACAGGATAGGATTAGATACACAGCTCAGTATACAGTATCACACAGGATAGGATTAGATACAGCTCTGTATACAGTATCAAAAAGGATAGGATTAGATACACAGCTCTGTATACAGTATCACACAGGATAGGATTAGATACACAGCTCAGTATACAGTATCACACGATAGGATTAGATACACAGCTCAGTATACAGTATCACACAGGATAGGATTAGATACACAGCTCAGTATACAGTATCACACAGGAGAGGATTAGATACACGGCTCAGTATACAGTATCACACAGGATAGGATTAGATACACAGCTTAGTATACAGTATCACACAGGATAGGCTTAGATACACAGCTCAGTATACAGTATCACACAGGATAGGATTAGATACACAGCTCAGTATACAGTATCACACAGGATAGGATTAGATACAGCTCAGTATACAGTATCACACAGGGTAGGATTAGATACACGGCTCAGTATACAGTATCACACAGGATAGGATTAGATACACAGCTCAGTATACAGTATCACACAGGATAGGATTAGATACACGCCTCAGTATACAGTATCACACAGGATAGGATTAGATACAGCTCAGTATACAGTATCACACAGGATAGGATTAGATACACAGCTCAGTATACAGTATCACACAGGATAGGATTAGATACAGCTCAGTATACAGTATCACACAGGATAGGATTAGATACACAGCTCAGTATACAGTATCACACGGGATAGGATTAGATACAAAGCTCAGTATACAGTATCACACGGGATAGGATTAGATACACAGCTCAGTATACAGTATCACACGGGATAGGATTAGATACAAAGCTCAGTATACAGTATCACACGGGATAGGATTAGATACACAGCTCAGTATACAGTATCACACAGGATAGGATTAGATACAGCTCAGTATACAGTATCACACAGGATAGGATTAGATACAGCTCAGTATACAGTATCACACAGGATAGGATTAGATACACAGCTCAGTATACAGTATCACACGGGATAGGATTAGATACAAAGCTCAGTATACAGTATCACACAGGATAGGATTAGATACAAAGCTCAGTATACAGTATCACACGGGATAGGATTAGATACACAGCTCAGTATACAGTATCACACGGGATAGGATTAGATACAAAGCTCAGTATACAGTATCACACGGGATAGGATTAGATACACAGCTCAGTATACAGTATCACAGGATAGGATTAGATACACGGCTCAGTACACAGTATCACACAGGATAGGATTAGATACAGCTCAGTATACAGTATCACACAGGATAGGATTAGATACATGGCTCAGTATACAGTATCACACAGGATAGGATTAGATACACAGCTCAGTATACAGTATCACACAGGATAGGATTAGATACACGGCTCAGTATACAGTATCACACAGGATAGGATTAGATACAGCTCAGTATACAGTATCACACAGGGTAGGATTAGATACACGGCTCAGTATACAGTATCACACAGGATAGCATTAGATACAGCTCAGTATACAGTATCACACAGGATAGGATTAGATACACGCCTCAGTATACAGTATCACACAGGATAGGATTAGATACAGCTCAGTATACAGTATCACACAGGATAGGATTAGATACACAGCTCAGTATACAGTATCACACAGGATAGGATTAGATACACAGCTCAGTATACAGTATCACACAGGATAGGATTAGATACAGCTCAGTATACAGTATCACACAGGATAGGATTAGATACACAGCTCAGTATACAGTATCACACGGGATAGGATTAGATACAAAGCTCAGTATACAGTATCACACGGGATAGGATTAGATACACAGCTCAGTATACAGTATCACACGGGATAGGATTAGATACAGCTCAGTATACAGTATCACACGGGATAGGATTAGATACACAGCTCAGTATACAGTATCACACGGGATAGGATTAGATACACAGCTCAGTATACAGTATCACACAGGATTGGATTAGATACACGGCTCAGTATACAGTATCACACAGGATAGGATTAGATACAGTTCAGTATACAGTATCACACAGGATAGGATTAGATACACAGCTCAGTATACAGTATCACACAGGATAGGATTAGATACACAGCTCAGTATACGGTATCACACAGGAGAGGATTAGATACACGGCTCAGTATACAGTATCACACAGGATAGGATTAGATACAGCTCAGTATACAGTATCACACAGAATAGGATTAGATACACGGCTCAGTATACAGTATCACAGGATAGGATTAGATACACGGCTCAGTATACAGTATCACACAGGATAGGATTAGATACAGCTCAGTATACAGTATCACACAGGGTAGGATTAGATACACGGCTCAGTATACAGTATCACACAGGATAGGATTAGATACACAGCTCAGTATACAGTATCACACAGGATAGGATTAGATACAGCTCAGTACACAGTATCACACAGGATAGGATTAGATACAGCTCAGTATACAGTATCACACAGGATAGGATTAGATACATGGCTCAGTATACAGTATCACACAGGATAGGATTAGATACACAGCTCAGTATACGGTATCACACAGGATAGGATTAGATACACAGCTCAGTATACAGTATCACACAGGATAGGATTAGATACAGCTCAGTATACAGTATCAAAAAGGATAGGATTAGATACACAGCTCAGTATACAGTATCACACAGGATAGGATTAGATACACAGCTCTGTATACAGTATCAAAAAGGATAGGATTAGATACACAGCTCTGTATACAGTATCACACAGGATAGGATTAGATACACAGCTCAGTATACAGTATCACACAGGATAGGCTTAGATACACAGCTCAGTATACAGTATCACACGGAATAGGATTAGATACACGGCTCAGTATACAGTATCACACAGGATAGGATTAGATACACAGCTCAGTATACAGTATCACACAGGATAGGATTAGATACACAGCTCAGTATACAGTATCACACAGGATAGGATTAGATACACAGCTCAGTATACTGTATCACACAGGATAGGATTAGATACACAGCTCAGTATACAGTATCACACAGGATAGGATTAGATACACAGCTCTGTATACAGTATCAAAAAGGATAGGATTAGATACACAGCTCTGTATACAGTATCACACAGGATAGGATTAGATACACAGCTCAGTATACAGTATCACACAGGATAGGCTTAGATACACGGCTCAGTATACAGTATCACACAGGATAGGATTAGATACAGCTCAGTATACAGTATCACACGGGATAGGATTAGATACACAGCTCAGTATACAGTATCACACGGGATAGGATTAGATACACAGCTCAGTATACAGTATCACACAGGATAGGATTAGATACACGGCTCAGTATACAGTATCACACAGGATAGGATTAGATACAGTTCAGTATACAGTATCACACAGGATAGGATTAGATACACAGCTCAGTATACAGTATCACACAGGATAGGATTAGATACACAGCTCAGTATACGGTATCACACAGGAGAGGATTAGATACACAGCTCAGTATACAGTATCACACAGGATAGGATTAGATACACGGCTCAGTATACAGTATCACAGGATAGGATTAGATACACGGCTCAGTATACAGTATCACACAGGATAGGATTAGATACACAGCTCAGTATACAGTATCACACAGGATAGGATTAGATACACAGCTCAGTATACAGTATCACACAGGATAGGATTAGATACAGCTCAGTATACAGTATCACACGGGATAGGATTAGATACACAGCTCAGTATACAGTATCACACGGGATAGGATTAGATACACGGCTCAGTATACAGTATCACACAGGGTAGGATTAGATACACGGCTCAGTATACAGTATCACACAGGATAGGATTAGATACATGGCTCAGTATACAGTATCACACAGGATAGGATTAGATACACGGCTCAGTATACAGTATCACACAGGATAGGATTAGATACACGGCTCAGTATACGGTATCACACAGGAGAGGATTAGATACACAGCTCAGTATACGGTATCACACAGGAGAGGATTAGATACACAGCTCAGTATACGGTATCACACAGGAGAGGATTAGATACACAGCTCAGTATACGGTATCACACAGGATAGGATTAGATACACAGCTCAGTATACAGTATCACACAGGATAGGATTAGATACACAGCTCAGTATACAGTATCACACAGGATAGGATTAGATACACGGCTCAGTATACAGTATCACACAGGATAGGATTAGATACAGCTCAGTATACAGTATCACACAGAATAGGATTAGATACAGCTCAGTATACAGTATCACACAGAATAGGATTAGATACACGGCTCAGTATACAGTATCACACAGGATAGGATTAGATACACGGCTCAGTATACAGTATCACACAGGATAGGATTAGATACATGGCTCAGTATACAGTATCACACAGGATAGAATTAGATACACGGCTCAGTATACAGTATCACACAGGATAGGATTAGATACACAGCTCAGTATACAGTATCACACAGGATAGGATTAGATACACAGCTCAGTATACAGTATCACACAGGATAGGATTAGATACAGCTCAGTATACAGTATCACACGGGATAGGATTAGATACACAGCTCAGTATACAGTATCACACGGGATAGGATTAGATACACAGCTCAGTATACAGTATCACACAGGATAGGATTAGATACACGGCTCAGTATACAGTATCACACAGGATAGGATTAGATACAGTTCAGTATACAGTATCACACAGGATAGGATTAGATACACAGCTCAGTATACAGTATCACACAGGATAGGATTAGATACACAGCTCAGTATACGGTATCACACAGGAGAGGATTAGATACACAGCTCAGTATACAGTATCACACAGGATAGGATTAGATACACGGCTCAGTATACAGTATCACAGGATAGGATTAGATACACGGCTCAGTATACAGTATCACACAGGATAGGATTAGATACACAGCTCAGTATACAGTATCACACAGGATAGGATTAGATACACAGCTCAGTATACAGTATCACACAGGATAGGATTAGATACAGCTCAGTATACAGTATCACACGGGATAGGATTAGATACACAGCTCAGTATACAGTATCACACGGGATAGGATTAGATACACGGCTCAGTATACAGTATCACACAGGGTAGGATTAGATACACGGCTCAGTATACAGTATCACACAGGATAGGATTAGATACATGGCTCAGTATACAGTATCACACAGGATAGGATTAGATACACGGCTCAGTATACAGTATCACACAGGATAGGATTAGATACACGGCTCAGTATACGGTATCACACAGGAGAGGATTAGATACACAGCTCAGTATACGGTATCACACAGGAGAGGATTAGATACACAGCTCAGTATACGGTATCACACAGGAGAGGATTAGATACACAGCTCAGTATACGGTATCACACAGGATAGGATTAGATACACAGCTCAGTATACAGTATCACACAGGATAGGATTAGATACACATCTCAGTATACAGTATCACACAGGATAGGATTAGATACAGCTCAGTATACAGTATCACACAGGGTAGGATTAGATACACGGCTCAGTATACAGTATCACACAGGATAGGATTAGATACACGCCTCAGTATACAGTATCACACAGGATAGGATTAGATACAGCTCAGTATACAGTATCACACAGGATAGGATTAGATACACAGCTCAGTATACAGTATCACACAGGATAGGATTAGATACACAGCTCAGTATACAGTATCACACAGGATAGGATTAGATACAGCTCAGTATACAGTATCACACGGGATAGGATTAGATACACAGCTCAGTATACAGTATCACACGGGATAGGATTAGATACACGGCTCAGTATACAGTATCACACAGGGTAGGATTAGATACACGGCTCAGTATACAGTATCACACAGGATAGGATTAGATACATGGCTCAGTATACAGTATCACACAGGATAGGATTAGATACACGGCTCAGTATACAGTATCACACAGGATAGGATTAGATACACGGCTCAGTATACGGTATCACACAGGAGAGGATTAGATACACAGCTCAGTATACGGTATCACACAGGAGAGGATTAGATACACAGCTCAGTATACGGTATCACACAGGAGAGGATTAGATACACAGCTCAGTATACGGTATCACACAGGATAGGATTAGATACACAGCTCAGTATACAGTATCACACAGGATAGGATTAGATACACATCTCAGTATACAGTATCACACAGGATAGGATTAGATACAGCTCAGTATACAGTATCACACAGGGTAGGATTAGATACACGGCTCAGTATACAGTATCACACAGGATAGGATTAGATACACGCCTCAGTATACAGTATCACACAGGATAGGATTAGATACAGCTCAGTATACAGTATCACACAGGATAGGATTAGATACAGCTCAGTATACAGTATCACACAGGATAGGATTAGATACACAGCTCAGTATACAGTATCACACAGGATAGGATTAGATACAGCTCAGTATACAGTATCACACGGGATAGGATTAGATACACAGCTCAGTATACAGTATCACACAGGATAGGATTAGATACAGCTCAGTACACAGTATCACACAGGATAGGATTAGATACACAGCTCAGTATACAGTATCACACAGGATAGGATTAGATACAGCTCAGTACACAGTATCACACAGGATAGGATTAGATACAGCTCAGTATACAGTATCACACAGGATAGGATTAGATACACGGCTCAGTATACAGTATCACAGGATAGGATTAGATACACGGCTCAGTATACAGTATCACACAGGATAGGATTAGATACACAGCTCAGTATACAGTATCACACAGGATAGGCTTAGATACACAGCTCAGTATACAGTATCACACGGAATAGGATTAGATACACGGCTCAGTATACAGTATCACACAGGATAGGATTAGATACACAGCTCAGTATACAGTATCACACAGGATAGGATTAGATACACAGCTCAGTATACAGTATCACACAGGATAGGATTAGATACACAGCTCAGTATACTGTATCACACAGGATAGGATTAGATACACAGCTCAGTATACAGTATCACACAGGATAGGATTAGATACACAGCTCTGTATACAGTATCAAAAAGGATAGGATTAGATACACAGCTCTGTATACAGTATCACACAGGATAGGATTAGATACACAGCTCAGTATACAGTATCACACAGGATAGGCTTAGATACACGGCTCAGTATACAGTATCACACAGGATAGGATTAGATACAGCTCAGTATACAGTATCACACAGAATAGGATTAGATACACGGCTCAGTATACAGTATCACAGGATAGGATTAGATACACGGCTCAGTATACAGTATCACACAGGATAGGATTAGATACATGGCTCAGTATACAGTATCACACAGGATAGAATTAGATACACAGCTCAGTATACAGTATCACACAGGATAGGATTAGATACACAGCTCAGTATACAGTATCACACAGGATAGGATTAGATACAGCTCAGTATACAGTATCACACGGGATAGGATTAGATACACAGCTCAGTATACAGTATCACACGGGATAGGATTAGATACACAGCTCAGTATACGGTATCACACAGGAGAGGATTAGATACACAGCTCAGCATACGGTATCACACAGGAGAGGATTAGATACACAGCTCAGTATACAGTATCACACAGGATAGGATTAGATACAGCTCAGTACACAGTATCACACAGGATAGGATTAGATACAGCTCAGTATACAGTATCACACAGGATAGGATTAGATACACGGCTCAGTATACAGTATCACAGGATAGGATTAGATACACGGCTCAGTATACAGTATCACACAGGATAGGATTAGATACACGGCTCAGTATACAGTATCACGCAGGATAGGATTAGATACACAGCTCAATATACAGTATCACACAGGATAGGATTAGATACATGGCTCAGTATACAGTATCACACAGGATAGGATTAGGTACATGGCTCAGTATACAGTATCACACAGGATAGGATTAGATACACGGCTCAGTATACGGTATCACACAGGAGAGGATTAGATACACAGCTCAGTATACAGTATCACACGGGATAGGATTAGATACACGGCTCAGTATACAGTATCATACGGGATAGGATTAGATACATGGCTCAGTATACAGTATCACACAGGATAGGATTAGATACAGCTCAGTATACAGTATCACACAGGGTAGGATTAGATACACGGCTCAGTATACAGTATCACACAGGATAGGATTAGATACACAGCTCAGTATACAGTATCACACAGGATAGGATTAGATACACGGCTCAGTATACAGTATCACACAGGATAGGATTAGATACACGCCTCAGTATACAGTATCACACAGGATAGGATTAGATACAGCTCAGTATACAGTATCACACAGGATAGGATTAGATACAGCTCAGTATACAGTATCACACAGGATAGGATTAGATACACAGCTCAGTATACAGTATCACACAGGATAGGATTAGATACACAGCTCAGTATACAGTATCACACAGGATAGGATTAGATACACAGCTCAGTATACAGTATCACACAGGATAGGATTAGATACAGCTCAGTATACAGTATCACACGGGATAGGATTAGATACACAGCTCAGTATACAGTATCACACGGGATAGGATTAGATACACAGCTCAGCATACGGTATCACACAGGAGAGGATTAGATACACGGCTCAGTATACAGTATCACACAGGATAGGATTAGATACACAGCTCAGTATACAGTATCACACAGGATAGGATTAGATACACAGCTCAGTATACAGTATCACACAGGATAGGATTAGATACACAGCTCAGTATACAGTATCACACAGGATAGGATTAGATACACGGCTCAGTATACAGTATCACACAGGATAGGATTAGATACATGGCTCAGTATACAGTATCACACAGGATAGAATTAGATACACGGCTCAGTATACAGTATCACACAGGATAGGATTAGATACACAGCTCAGTATACAGTATCACACAGGATAGGATTAGATACACAGCTCAGTATACAGTATCACACAGGATAGGATTAGATACAGCTCAGTATACAGTATCACACGGGATAGGATTAGATACACAGCTCAGTATACAGTATCACACGGGATAGGATTAGATACACAGCTCAGTATACAGTATCACACAGGATAGGATTAGATACACGGCTCAGTATACAGTATCACACAGGATAGGATTAGATACAGTTCAGTATACAGTATCACACAGGATAGGATTAGATACACAGCTCAGTATACAGTATCACACAGGATAGGATTAGATACACAGCTCAGTATACGGTATCACACAGGAGAGGATTAGATACACAGCTCAGCATACGGTATCACACAGGAGAGGATTAGATACACAGCTCAGTATACAGTATCACACAGGATAGGATTAGATACACAGCTCAGTATACAGTATCACACAGGATAGGATTAGATACAGCTCAGTACACAGTATCACACAGGATAGGATTAGATACAGCTCAGTATACAGTATCACACAGGATAGGATTAGATACACGGCTCAGTATACAGTATCACAGGATAGGATTAGATACACGGCTCAGTATACAGTATCACACAGGATAGGATTAGATACACGGCTCAGTATACAGTATCACGCAGGATAGGATTAGATACACAGCTCAATATACAGTATCACACAGGATAGGATTAGATACATGGCTCAGTATACAGTATCACACAGGATAGGATTAGGTACATGGCTCAGTATACAGTATCACACAGGATAGGATTAGATACACGGCTCAGTATACGGTATCACACAGGAGAGGATTAGATACACAGCTCAGTATACAGTATCACACGGGATAGGATTAGATACACAGCTCAGTATACAGTATCACACGGGATAGGATTAGATACACATCTCAGTATACAGTATCACACAGGATAGGATTAGATACAGCTCAGTATACAGTATCACACAGGGTAGGATTAGATACACGGCTCAGTATACAGTATCACACAGGATAGGATTAGATACACAGCTCAGTATACAGTATCACACAGGATAGGATTAGATACACGGCTCAGTATACAGTATCACACAGGATAGGATTAGATACAGTTCAGTATACAGTATCACACAGGATAGGATTAGATACACGGCTCAGTATACAGTATCACACAGGATAGGATTAGATACACAGCTCAGTATACAGTATCACACAGGATAGGATTAGATACACAGCTCAGTATACAGTATCACACAGGATAGGATTAGATACACAGCTCAGTATACAGTATCACACAGGATAGGATTAGATACA
Organism: Leptodactylus fuscus; assembly: GCF_031893055.1. Lineage (NCBI taxonomy): Eukaryota > Metazoa > Chordata > Amphibia > Anura > Leptodactylidae > Leptodactylus > Leptodactylus fuscus. Next base: position 222,683,495 of record NC_134268.1, on the reverse strand, counting down.
CAGCTCAGTATACAGTATCACACAGGATAGGATTAGATACAGCTCAGTATACAGTATCACACGGGATAGGATTAGATACACAGCTCAGTATACAGTATCACACGGGATAGGATTAGATACACAGCTCAGCATACGGTATCACACAGGAGAGGATTAGATACACAGCTCAGTATACAGTATCACACAGGATAGGATTAGATACACAGCTCAGTATACAGTATCACACAGGATAGGATTAGATACAGCTCAGTACACAGTATCACACAGGATAGGATTAGATACAGCTCAGTATACAGTATCACACAGGATAGGATTAGATACACGGCTCAGTATACAGTATCACAGGATAGGATTAGATACACGGCTCAGTATACAGTATCACACAGGATAGGATTAGATACACAGCTCAGTATACAGTATCACACAGGATAGGATTAGATACACGGCTCAGTATACAGTATCACACAGGATAGGATTAGATACACAGCTCAGTATACAGTATCACACAGGATAGGATTAGATACACAGCTCAGTATACAGTATCACACAGGATAGGATTAGATACACAGCTCAGTATACGGTATAACACAGGATAGGATTAGATACACAGCTCAGTATACAGTATCACACAGGATAGGATTAGATACAGCTCAGTATACGGTATCACACAGGATAGGATTAGATACACAGCTCAGTATACGGTATCACACAGGATAGGATTAGATACACAGCTCAGTATACAGTATCACACAGGATAGGATTAGATACACGGCTCAGTATACAGTATCACACAGGATAGGATTAGATACAGTTCAGTATACAGTATCACACAGGATAGGATTAGATACACGGCTCAGTATACAGTATCACACAGGATAGGATTAGATACACAGCTCAGTATACAGTATCACACAGGATAGGATTAGATACACAGCTCAGTATACAGTATCACACAGGATAGGATTAGATACACAGCTCAGTATACAGTATCACACAGGATAGGATTAGATACACAGCTCAGTATACTGTATCACACAGGATAGGATTAGATACACAGCTCAGTATACAGTATCACACAGGATAGGATTAGATACACAGCTCTGTATACAGTATCAAAAAGGATAGGATTAGATACACAGCTCTGTATACAGTATCACACAGGATAGGATTAGATACACAGCTCAGTATACAGTATCACACAGGATAGGCTTAGATATACGGCTCAGTATACAGTATCACACAGGATAGGATTAGATACAGCTCAGTATACAGTATCACACAGAATAGGATTAGATACACGGCTCAGTATACAGTATCACAGGATAGGATTAGATACACGGCTCAGTATACAGTATCACACAGGATAGGATTAGATACATGGCTCAGTATACAGTATCACACAGGATAGGATTAGATACACAGCTCAGTATACAGTATCACACAGGATAGGATTAGATACAGCTCAGTATACAGTATCACACGGGATAGGATTAGATACACAGCTCAGTATACAGTATCACACGGGATAGGATTAGATACACAGCTCAGTATACAGTATCACACAGGATAGGATTAGATACACGGCTCAGTATACAGTATCACACAGGATAGGATTAGATACACAGCTCAGTATACAGTATCACACGGGATAGGATTAGATACAAAGCTCAGTATACAGTATCACACGGGATAGGATTAGATACACAGCTCAGTATACAGTATCACACGGGATAGGATTAGATACAAAGCTCAGTATACAGTATCATACGGGATAGGATTAGATACACAGCTCAGTATACAGTATCACACAGGATAGGATTAGATACACGGCTCAGTATACAGTATCACACAGGATAGGATTAGATACAGTTCAGTATACAGTATCACACAGGATAGGATTAGATACACAGCTCAGTATACGGTATCACACAGGAGAGGATTAGATACACAGCTCAGTATACGGTATCACACAGGAGAGGATTAGATACACAGCTCAGTATACAGTATCACACAGGATAGGATTAGATACACAGCTCAGTATACAGTATCACACAGGATAGGATTAGATACACAGCTCAGTATACAGTATCACACAGGATAGGATTAGATACACAGCTCTGTATACAGTATCAAAAAGGATAGGATTAGATACACAGCTCTGTATACAGTATCACACAGGATAGGATTAGATACACAGCTCAGTATACAGTATCACACAGGATAGGATTAGATACACAGCTCAGTATACAGTATCACACAGGATAGGCTTAGATACACAGCTCAGTATACAGTATCACACAGAATAGGATTAGATACACGGCTCAGTATACAGTATCACACAGGATAGGATTAGATACACAGCTCAGTATACAGTATCACACAGGATAGGATTAGATACACAGCTCAGTATACAGTATCACACAGGATAGGATTAGATACACAGCTCAGTATACTGTATCACACAGGATAGGATTAGATACACAGCTCAGTATACAGTATCACACAGGATAGGATTAGATACACAGCTCAGTATACAGTATCACACAGGATAGGATTAGATACACAGCTCAGTATACAGTATCACACAGGATAGGCTTAGATACACAGCTCAGTATACAGTATCACACAGAATAGGATTAGATACACAGCTCAGTATACAGTATCACACAGGATAGGATTAGATACACAGCTCAGTATACAGTATCACACAGGATAGGATTAGATACAGCTCTGTATACAGTATCAAAAAGGATAGGATTAGATACACAGCTCTGTATACAGTATCACACAGGATAGGATTAGATACACAGCTCAGTATACAGTATCACACGATAGGATTAGATACACAGCTCAGTATACAGTATCACACAGGATAGGATTAGATACACAGCTCAGTATACAGTATCACACAGGAGAGGATTAGATACACGGCTCAGTATACAGTATCACACAGGATAGGATTAGATACACAGCTTAGTATACAGTATCACACAGGATAGGCTTAGATACACAGCTCAGTATACAGTATCACACAGGATAGGATTAGATACACAGCTCAGTATACAGTATCACACAGGATAGGATTAGATACAGCTCAGTATACAGTATCACACAGGATAGGATTAGATACACAGCTCAGTATACAGTATCACACGGGATAGGATTAGATACAAAGCTCAGTATACAGTATCACACAGGATAGGATTAGATACAAAGCTCAGTATACAGTATCACACGGGATAGGATTAGATACACAGCTCAGTATACAGTATCACACGGGATAGGATTAGATACAAAGCTCAGTATACAGTATCACACGGGATAGGATTAGATACACAGCTCAGTATACAGTATCACAGGATAGGATTAGATACACGGCTCAGTACACAGTATCACACAGGATAGGATTAGATACAGCTCAGTATACAGTATCACACAGGATAGGATTAGATACATGGCTCAGTATACAGTATCACACAGGATAGGATTAGATACACAGCTCAGTATACAGTATCACACAGGATAGGATTAGATACACGGCTCAGTATACAGTATCACACAGGATAGGATTAGATACAGCTCAGTATACAGTATCACACAGGGTAGGATTAGATACACGGCTCAGTATACAGTATCACACAGGATAGGATTAGATACAGCTCAGTATACAGTATCACACAGGATAGGATTAGATACACGCCTCAGTATACAGTATCACACAGGATAGGATTAGATACAGCTCAGTATACAGTATCACACAGGATAGGATTAGATACACAGCTCAGTATACAGTATCACACAGGATAGGATTAGATACACAGCTCAGTATACAGTATCACACAGGATAGGATTAGATACAGCTCAGTATACAGTATCACACAGGATAGGATTAGATACACAGCTCAGTATACAGTATCACACGGGATAGGATTAGATACAAAGCTCAGTATACAGTATCACACGGGATAGGATTAGATACACAGCTCAGTATACAGTATCACACGGGATAGGATTAGATACAAAGCTCAGTATACAGTATCACACGGGATAGGATTAGATACACAGCTCAGTATACAGTATCACACAGGATAGGATTAGATACAGCTCAGTATACAGTATCACACGGGATAGGATTAGATACACAGCTCAGTATACAGTATCACACGGGATAGGATTAGATACACAGCTCAGTATACAGTATCACACAGGATTGGATTAGATACACGGCTCAGTATACAGTATCACACAGGATAGGATTAGATACAGTTCAGTATACAGTATCACACAGGATAGGATTAGATACACAGCTCAGTATACAGTATCACACAGGATAGGATTAGATACACAGCTCAGTATACGGTATCACACAGGAGAGGATTAGATACACGGCTCAGTATACAGTATCACACAGGATAGGATTAGATACAGCTCAGTATACAGTATCACACAGAATAGGATTAGATACACGGCTCAGTATACAGTATCACAGGATAGGATTAGATACACGGCTCAGTATACAGTATCACACAGGATAGGATTAGATACAGCTCAGTATACAGTATCACACAGGGTAGGATTAGATACACGGCTCAGTATACAGTATCACACAGGATAGGATTAGATACACAGCTCAGTATACAGTATCACACAGGATAGGATTAGATACAGCTCAGTACACAGTATCACACAGGATAGGATTAGATACAGCTCAGTATACAGTATCACACAGGATAGGATTAGATACATGGCTCAGTATACAGTATCACACAGGATAGGATTAGATACACAGCTCAGTATACAGTATCACACAGGATAGGATTAGATACACGCCTCAGTATACAGTATCACACAGGATAGGATTAGATACAGCTCAGTATACAGTATCACACAGAATAGGATTAGATACACGGCTCAGTATACAGTATCACAGGATAGGATTAGATACACGGCTCAGTATACAGTATCACACAGGATAGGATTAGATACATGGCTCAGTATACAGTATCACACAGGATAGAATTAGATACACGGCTCAGTATACAGTATCACACAGGATAGGATTAGATACACAGCTCAGTATACAGTATCACACAGGATAGGATTAGATACACAGCTCAGTATACAGTATCACACAGGATAGGATTAGATACAGCTCAGTATACAGTATCACACAGGATAGGATTAGATACAGCTCAGTATACGGTATCACACAGGATAGGATTAGATACACAGCTCAGTATACGGTATCACACAGGATAGGATTAGATACAGCTCAGTATACAGTATCAAAAAGGATAGGATTAGATACACAGCTCAGTATACAGTATCACACAGGATAGGATTAGATACACAGCTCTGTATACAGTATCACACAGGATAGGATTAGATACATGGCTCAGTATACTGTATCACACAGGATAGGATTAGATACACAGCTCAGTATACAGTATCACACAGGATAGGATTAGATACACAGCTCTGTATACAGTATCAAAAAGGATAGGATTAGATACACAGCTCTGTATACAGTATCACACAGGATAGGATTAGATACACAGCTCAGTATACAGTATCACACAGGATAGGCTTAGATACACGGCTCAGTATACAGTATCACACAGGATAGGATTAGATACAGCTCAGTATACAGTATCACACAGAATAGGATTAGATACACGGCTCAGTATACAGTATCACACAGGATAGGATTAGATACACGGCTCAGTATACAGTATCACACAGGATAGGATTAGATACATGGCTCAGTATACAGTATCACACAGGATAGAATTAGATACACGGCTCAGTATACAGTATCACACAGGATAGGATTAGATACACAGCTCAGTATACAGTATCACACAGGATAGGATTAGATACACAGCTCAGTATACAGTATCACACAGGATAGGATTAGATACAGCTCAGTATACAGTATCACACAGGATAGGATTAGATACAGCTCAGTATACAGTATCACACGGGATAGGATTAGATACACAGCTCAGTATACAGTATCACACAGAATAGGATTAGATACACGGCTCAGTATACAGTATCACACGGGATAGGATTAGATACACAGCTCAGTATACAGTATCACACAGGATAGGATTAGATACACGGCTCAGTATACAGTATCACACAGGATAGGATTAGATACAGTTCAGTATACAGTATCACACAGGATAGGATTAGATACACGGCTCAGTATACAGTATCACACAGGATAGGATTAGATACAGTTCAGTATACAGTATCACACAGGATAGGATTAGATACACAGCTCAGTATACAGTATCACACAGGATAGGATTAGATACACAGCTCAGTATACGGTATCACACAGGAGAGGATTAGATACACAGCTCAGCATACGGTATCACACAGGAGAGGATTAGATACACAGCTCAGTATACAGTATCACACAGGATAGGATTAGATACACAGCTCAGTATACAGTATCACACAGGATAGGATTAGATACAGCTCAGTACACAGTATCACACAGGATAGGATTAGATACAGCTCAGTATACAGTATCACACAGGATAGGATTAGATACACGGCTCAGTATACAGTATCACAGGATAGGATTAGATACACGGCTCAGTATACAGTATCACACAGGATAGGATTAGATACACAGCTCAGTATACAGTATCACACAGGATAGGATTAGATACACAGCTCAGTATACAGTATCACACAGGATAGGATTAGATACAGCTCAGTATACAGTATCACACGGGATAGGATTAGATACACAGCTCAGTATACAGTATCACACGGGATAGGATTAGATACACAGCTCAGTATACAGTATCACACAGGATAGGATTAGATACACGGCTCAGTATACAGTATCACACAGGATAGGATTAGATACACAGCTCAGTATACGGTATCACACAGGAGAGGATTAGATACACTGCTCAGCATACGGTATCACACAGGAGAGGATTAGATACAGCTCAGTATACAGTATCACACAGAATAGGATTAGATACACGGCTCAGTATACAGTATCACACAGGATAGGATTAGATACACAGCTCAGTATACAGTATCACACAGGATAGGATTAGATACACGGCTCAGTATACAGTATCACGCAGGATAGGATTAGATACACAGCTCAATATACAGTATCACACAGGATAGGATTAGATACACAGCTCAGTATACGGTATCACACAGGATAGGATTAGATACACAGCTCAGTATACGGTATCACACAGGAGAGGATTAGATACACAGCTCAGTATACGGTATCACACAGGATAGGATTAGATACACGGCTCAGTATACAGTATCACACAGGGTAGGATTAGATACACGGCTCAGTATACAGTATCACACAGGATAGGATTAGATACATGGCTCAGTATACAGTATCACACAGGATAGGATTAGATACACGGCTCAGTATACAGTATCACACAGGATAGGATTAGATACACGGCTCAGTATACGGTATCACACAGGAGAGGATTAGATACACAGCTCAGTATACGGTATCACACAGGAGAGGATTAGATACACAGCTCAGTATACGGTATCACACAGGAGAGGATTAGATACACAGCTCAGTATACGGTATCACACAGGATAGGATTAGATACACAGCTCAGTATACAGTATCACACAGGATAGGATTAGATACACATCTCAGTATACAGTATCACACAGGATAGGATTAGATACAGCTCAGTATACAGTATCACACAGGGTAGGATTAGATACACGGCTCAGTATACAGTATCACACAGGATAGGATTAGATAAAGCTCAGTATACAGTATCACACAGGATAGGATTAGATACACGCCTCAGTATACAGTATCACACAGGATAGGATTAGATACAGCTCAGTATACAGTATCACACAGGATAGGATTAGATACAGCTCAGTATACAGTATCACACAGGATAGGATTAGATACACAGCTCAGTATACAGTATCACACAGGATAGGATTAGATACACAGCTCAGTATACAGTATCACACAGGATAGGATTAGATACAGCTCAGTATACAGTATCACACGGGATAGGATTAGATACACAGCTCAGTATACAGTATCACACAGGATAGGATTAGATACAGCTCAGTACACAGTATCACACAGGATAGGATTAGATACAGCTCAGTATACAGTATCACACAGGATAGGATTAGATACACGGCTCAGTATACAGTATCACAGGATAGGATTAGATACACGGCTCAGTATACAGTATCACACAGGATAGGATTAGATACACAGCTCAGTATACAGTATCACACAGGATAGGCTTAGATACACAGCTCAGTATACAGTATCACACGGAATAGGATTAGATACACGGCTCAGTATACAGTATCACACAGGATAGGATTAGATACACAGCTCAGTATACAGTATCACACAGGATAGGATTAGATACACAGCTCAGTATACAGTATCACACAGGATAGGATTAGATACACAGCTCAGTATACTGTATCACACAGGATAGGATTAGATACACAGCTCAGTATACAGTATCACACAGGATAGGATTAGATACACAGCTCTGTATACAGTATCAAAAAGGATAGGATTAGATACACAGCTCTGTATACAGTATCACACAGGATAGGATTAGATACACAGCTCAGTATACAGTATCACACAGGATAGGCTTAGATACACGGCTCAGTATACAGTATCACACAGGATAGGATTAGATACAGCTCAGTATACAGTATCACACAGAATAGGATTAGATACACGGCTCAGTATACAGTATCACAGGATAGGATTAGATACACGGCTCAGTATACAGTATCACACAGGATAGGATTAGATACATGGCTCAGTATACAGTATCACACAGGATAGAATTAGATACACGGCTCAGTATACAGTATCACACAGGATAGGATTAGATACACAGCTCAGTATACAGTATCACACAGGATAGGATTAGATACAGCTCAGTATACAGTATCACACGGGATAGGATTAGATACACAGCTCAGTATACAGTATCACACGGGATAGGATTAGATACACAGCTCAGTATACAGTATCACACAGGATAGGATTAGATACACGGCTCAGTATACAGTATCACACAGGATAGGATTAGATACAGTTCAGTATACAGTATCACACAGGATAGGATTAGATACACAGCTCAGTATACAGTATCACACAGGATAGGATTAGATACACAGCTCAGTATACGGTATCACACAGGAGAGGATTAGATACACAGCTCAGCATACGGTATCACACAGGAGAGGATTAGATACACAGCTCAGTATACAGTATCACACAGGATAGGATTAGATACACAGCTCAGTATACAGTATCACACAGGATAGGATTAGATACAGCTCAGTACACAGTATCACACAGGATAGGATTAGATACAGCTCAGTATACAGTATCACACAGGATAGGATTAGATACACGGCTCAGTATACAGTATCACAGGATAGGATTAGATACACGGCTCAGTATACAGTATCACACAGGATAGGATTAGATACATGGCTCAGTATACAGTATCACACAGGATAGAATTAGATACACGGCTCAGTATACAGTATCACACAGGATAGGATTAGATACACAGCTCAGTATACAGTATCACACAGGATAGGATTAGATACACAGCTCAGTATACAGTATCACACAGGATAGGATTAGATACAGCTCAGTATACAGTATCACACGGGATAGGATTAGATACACAGCTCAGTATACAGTATCACACAGGATAGGATTAGATACACGGCTCAGTATACAGTATCACACAGGATAGGATTAGATACACAGCTCAGTATACGGTATCACACAGGAGAGGATTAGATACACTGCTCAGCATACGGTATCACACAGGAGAGGATTAGATACAGCTCAGTATACAGTATCACACAGGATAGGATTAGATACACGGCTCAGTATACAGTATCACACAGGATAGGATTAGATACAGCTCAGTATACGGTATCACACAGAATAGGATTAGATACACGGCTCAGTATACAGTATCACACAGGATAGGATTAGATACACAGCTCAGTATACAGTATCACACAGGATAGGATTAGATACACGGCTCAGTATACAGTATCACGCAGGATAGGATTAGATACACAGCTCAATATACAGTATCACACAGGATAGGATTAGATACATGGCTCAGTATACAGTATCACACAGGATAGGATTAGGTACATGGCTCAGTATACAGTATCACACAGGATAGGATTAGATACACGGCTCAGTATACGGTATCACACAGGAGAGGATTAGATACACAGCTCAGTATACGGTATCACACAGGAGAGGATTAGATACACAGCTCAGTATACGGTATCACACAGGATAGGATTAGATACACGGCTCAGTATACAGTATCACACAGGGTAGGATTAGATACACGGCTCAGTATACAGTATCACACAGGATAGGATTAGATACATGGCTCAGTATACAGTATCACACAGGATAGGATTAGATACACGGCTCAGTATACAGTATCACACAGGATAGGATTAGATACACGGCTCAGTATACGGTATCACACAGGAGAGGATTAGATACACAGCTCAGTATACAGTATCACACAGGATAGGATTAGATACACAGCTCAGTATACAGTATCACACAGGATAGGATTAGATACACAGCTCAGTATACAGTATCACACAGGATAGGATTAGATACACAGCTCAGCATACGGTATCACACAGGAGAGGATTAGATACACAGCTCAGTATACAGTATCACACAGGATAGGATTAGATACACAGCTCAGTATACAGTATCACACCGGATAGGATTAGATACAGCTCAGTACACAGTATCACACAGGATAGGATTAGATACAGCTCAGTATACAGTATCACACAGGATAGGATTAGATACACGGCTCAGTATACAGTATCACAGGATAGGATTAGATACACGGCTCAGTATACAGTATCACACAGGATAGGATTAGATACACAGCTCAGTATACAGTATCACACAGGATAGGATTAGATACACGGCTCAGTATACAGTATCACACAGGATAGGATTAGATACACAGCTCAGTATACAGTATCACACAGGATAGGATTAGATACACAGCTCAGTATACAGTATCACACAGGATAGGATTAGATACACAGCTCAGTATACGGTATAACACAGGATAGGATTAGATACACAGCTCAGTATACAGTATCACACAGGATAGGATTAGATACAGCTCAGTATACGGTATCACACAGGATAGGATTAGATACACAGCTCAGTATACGGTATCACACAGGATAGGATTAGATACACAGCTCAGTATACAGTATCACACAGGATAGGATTAGATACACGGCTCAGTATACAGTATCACACAGGATAGGATTAGATACAGTTCAGTATACAGTATCACACAGGATAGGATTAGATACACGGCTCAGTATACAGTATCACACAGGATAGGATTAGATACACAGCTCAGTATACAGTATCACACAGGATAGGATTAGATACACAGCTCAGTATACAGTATCACACAGGATAGGATTAGATACACAGCTCAGTATACAGTATCACACAGGATAGGATTAGATACACAGCTCAGTATACTGTATCACACAGGATAGGATTAGATACACAGCTCAGTATACAGTATCACACAGGATAGGATTAGATACACAGCTCTGTATACAGTATCAAAAAGGATAGGATTAGATACACAGCTCTGTATACAGTATCACACAGGATAGGATTAGATACACAGCTCAGTATACAGTATCACACAGGATAGGCTTAGATATACGGCTCAGTATACAGTATCACACAGGATAGGATTAGATACAGCTCAGTATACAGTATCACACAGAATAGGATTAGATACACGGCTCAGTATACAGTATCACAGGATAGGATTAGATACACGGCTCAGTATACAGTATCACACAGGATAGGATTAGATACATGGCTCAGTATACAGTATCACACAGGATAGAATTAGATACACGGCTCAGTATACAGTATCACACAGGATAGGATTAGATACACAGCTCAGTATACAGTATCACACAGGATAGGATTAGATACACAGCTCAGTATACAGTATCACACAGGATAGGATTAGATACAGCTCAGTATACAGTATCACACGGGATAGGATTAGATACACAGCTCAGTATACAGTATCACACGGGATAGGATTAGATACACAGCTCAGTATACAGTATCACACAGGATAGGATTAGATACACGGCTCAGTATACAGTATCACACAGGATAGGATTAGATACAGTTCAGTATACAGTATCACACAGGATAGGATTAGATACACAGCTCAGTATACAGTATCACACAGGATAGGATTAGATACACAGCTCAGTATACGGTATCACACAGGAGAGGATTAGATACACAGCTCAGCATACGGTATCACACAGGAGAGGATTAGATACACAGCTCAGTATACAGTATCACACAGGATAGGATTAGATACACAGCTCAGTATACAGTATCACACAGGATAGGATTAGATACAGCTCAGTACACAGTATCACACAGGATAGGATTAGATACAGCTCAGTATACAGTATCACACAGGATAGGATTAGATACACGGCTCAGTATACAGTATCACAGGATAGGATTAGATACACGGCTCAGTACACAGTATCACACAGGATAGGATTAGATACATGGCTCAGTATACAGTATCACACAGGATAGAATTAGATACACGGCTCAGTATACAGCATCACACAGGATAGGATTAGATACACAGCTCAGTATACAGTATCACACAGGATAGGATTAGATACACAGCTCAGTATACAGTATCACACAGGATAGGATTAGATACAGCTCAGTATACAGTATCACACGGGATAGGATTAGATACACAGCTCAGTATACAGTATCACACGGGATAGGATTAGATACACAGCTCAGTATACAGTATCACACAGGATAGGATTAGATACACGGCTCAGTATACAGTATCACACAGGATAGGATTAGATACACAGCTCAGTATACGGTATCACACAGGAGAGGATTAGATACACTGCTCAGCATACGGTATCACACAGGAGAGGATTAGATACAGCTCAGTATACAGTATCACACAGGATAGGATTAGATACACGGCTCAGTATACAGTATCACACAGGATAGGATTAGATACAGCTCAGTATACGGTATCACACAGAATAGGATTAGATACACGGCTCAGTATACAGTATCACACAGGATAGGATTAGATACACAGCTCAGTATACAGTATCACACAGGATAGGATTAGATACACGGCTCAGTATACAGTATCACGCAGGATAGGATTAGATACACAGCTCAATATACAGTATCACACAGGATAGGATTAGATACATGGCTCAGTATACAGTATCACACAGGATAGGATTAGGTACATGGCTCAGTATACAGTATCACACAGGATAGGATTAGATACACGGCTCAGTATACGGTATCACACAGGAGAGGATTAGATACACAGCTCAGTATACGGTATCACACAGGAGAGGATTAGATACACAGCTCAGTATACGGTATCACACAGGATAGGATTAGATACACGGCTCAGTATACAGTATCACACAGGGTAGGATTAGATACACGGCTCAGTATACAGTATCACACAGGATAGGATTAGATACATGGCTCAGTATACAGTATCACACAGGATAGGATTAGATACACGGCTCAGTATACAGTATCACACAGGATAGGATTAGATACACGGCTCAGTATACGGTATCACACAGGAGAGGATTAGATACACAGCTCAGTATACGGTATCACACAGGATAGGATTAGATACACAGCTCAGTATATAGTATCACACAGGATAGGATTAGATACACATCTCAGTATACAGTATCACACAGGATAGGATTAGATACAGCTCAGTATACAGTATCACACAGGGTAGGATTAGATACACGGCTCAGTATACAGTATCACACAGGATAGGATTAGATACACAGCTCAGTATACAGTATCACACAGGATAGGATTAGATACACGGCTCAGTATACAGTATCACACAGGATAGGATTAGATACACGCCTCAGTATACAGTATCACACAGGATAGGATTAGATACAGCTCAGTATACAGTATCACACAGGATAGGATTAGATACAGCTCAGTATACAGTATCACACAGGATAGGATTAGATACACAGCTCAGTATACAGTATCACACAGGATAGGATTAGATACACAGCTCAGTATACAGTATCACACAGGATAGGATTAGATACACAGCTCAGTATACAGTATCACACAGGATAGGATTAGATACAGCTCAGTATACAGTATCACACGGGATAGGATTAGATACACAGCTCAGTATACAGTATCACACGGGATAGGATTAGATACACAGCTCAGCATACGGTATCACACAGGAGAGGATTAGATACACAGCTCAGTATACAGTATCACACAGGATAGGATTAGATACACAGCTCAGTATACAGTATCACACAGGATAGGATTAGATACACGGCTCAGTATACAGTATCACACAGGATAGGATTAGATACACAGCTCAGTATACAGTATCACACAGGATAGGATTAGATACACGGCTCAGTATACAGTATCACACAGGATAGGATTAGATACAGTTCAGTATACAGTATCACACAGGATAGGATTAGATACACGGCTCAGTATACGGTATCACACAGGAGAGGATTAGATACACAGCTCAGTATACAGTATCACACAGGATAGGATTAGATACACGGCTCAGTATACAGTATCACACAGAATAGGATTAGATACAGCTCAGTATACAGTATCACACAGGATAGGATTAGATACACAGCTCAGTATACAGTATCACACAGGATAGGATTAGATACACGGCTCAGTATACAGTATCACACAGGATAGGATTAGATACACGCCTCAGTATACAGTATCACACAGGATAGGATTAGATACACGCCTCAGTATACAGTATCACACAGGATAGGATTAGATACAGCTCAGTATACAGTATCACACAGGATAGGATTAGATACAGCTCAGTATACAGTATCACACAGGATAGGATTAGATACACAGCTCAGTATACAGTATCACACAGGATAGGATTAGATACACAGCTCAGTATACAGTATCACACAGGATAGGATTAGATACACAGCTCAGTATACAGTATCACACAGGATAGGATTAGATACAGCTCAGTATACAGTATCACACGGGATAGGATTAGATACACAGCTCAGTATACAGTATCACACGGGATAGGATTAGATACACAGCTCAGAATACGGTATCACACAGGATAGGATTAGATACACAGCTCAGTATACAGTATCACACAGGATAGGATTAGATACACAGCTCAGTATACAGTATCACACAGGATAGGATTAGATACAGCTCAGTACACAGTATCACACAGGATAGGATTAGATACAGCTCAGTATACAGTATCACACAGGATAGGATTAGATACACGGCTCAGTATACAGTATCACAGGATAGGATTAGATACACGGCTCAGTATACAGTATCACACAGGATAGGATTAGATACACAGCTCAGTATACAGTATCACACAGGATAGGATTAGATACACGGCTCAGTATACAGTATCACACAGGATAGGATTAGATACACAGCTCAGTATACAGTATCACACAGGATAGGATTAGATACACAGCTCAGTATACAGTATCACACAGGATAGGATTAGATACACAGCTCAGTATACGGTATCACACAGGATAGGATTAGATACACAGCTCAGTATACGGTATCACACAGGATAGGATTAGATACACAGCTCAGTATACAGTATCACACAGGATAGGATTAGATACAGCTCAGTATACGGTATCACACAGGATAGGATTAGATACACAGCTCAGTATACGGTATCACACAGGATAGGATTAGATACACGGCTCAGTATACAGTATCACACAGGATAGGATTAGATACAGCTCAGTATACGGTATCACACAGGATAGGATTAGATACACAGCTCAGTATACGGTATCACACAGGATAGGATTAGATACACGGCTCAGTATACAGTATCACACAGGATAGGATTAGATACAGTTCAGTATACAGTATCACACAGGATATGATTAGATACACGGCTCAGTATACGGTATCACACAGGAGAGGATTAGATACACAGCTCAGTATACAGTATCACACAGGATAGGATTAGATACACGGCTCAGTATACAGTATCACACAGAATAGGATTAGATACAGCTCAGTATACAGTATCACACAGGATAGGATTAGATACAGCTCAGTATACAGTATCACACAGGATAGGATTAGATACAGCTCAGTATACTGTATCACACAGGATAGGACTAGATACACAGCTCAGTATAAAGTATCACACGGGATAGGATTAGATACACAGCTCAGTATACAGTATCACACAGGATAGGATTAGATACACGGCTCAGTATACAGTATCACACAGGATAGGATTAGATACAGTTCAGTATATAGTATCACACAGGATAGGATTAGATACACGGCTCAGTATACAGTATCACACAGGATAGGATTAGATACACAGCTCAGTATACAGTATCACACAGGATAGGATTAGATACACAGCTCAGTATACAATATCACACAGGATAGGATTAGATACACAGCTCAGTATACAGTATCACACAGGATAGGATTAGATACAGCTCAGTATACAGTATCACACAGGATAGGATTAGATACACAGCTCAGTATACAATATCACACAGGATAGGATTAGATACACAGCTCAGTATACAGTATCACACAGGATAGGATTAGATACAGCTCAGTATACAGTATCACACAGGATAGGATTAGATACACAGCTCAGTATACAATATCACACAGTATAGGATTAGATACACAGCTCAGTATACAGTATCACACAGGATAGGATTAGATACACAGCTCAGTATACAGTATCACACAGGATAGGATTAGATACACAGCTCAGTATACAATATCACACAGGATAGGATTAGATACACAGCTCAGTATACAGTATCACACAGGATAGGATTAGATACACAGCTCAGTATACAGTATCACACAGGATAGGATTAGATACAGCTCAGTATACAGTATCACACAGGATAGGATTAGATACACGGCTCAGTATACAGTATTACACAGGATAGGATTAGATACACAGCTCAGTATACAATATCACACAGGATAGGATTAGATACACAGCTCAGTATACAGTATCACACAGGATAGGATTAGATACACAGCTCAGTATACAGTATCACACAGGATAGGATTAGATACACAGCCCAGTATACAGTATCACACAGGATAGGATTAGATACACAGCTCAGTATACAGTATCACACAGGATAGGATCAGATACACAGCTCAGTATACAGTATCACACAGGATAGGATTAGATACACAGCTCAGTATACAGTATCACACAGGATAGGATTAGATACACAGCTCAGTATACAGTATCACACAGGATAGGATTAGATACACAGCTCAGTATACTGTATCACACAGGATAGGATTAGATACACAGCTCAGTATACAGTATCACACAGGATAGGATTAGATACACAGCTCTGTATACAGTATCAAAAAGGATAGGATTAGATACACAGCTCTGTATACAGTATCACACAGGATAGGATTAGATACACAGCTCAGTATACGGTATCACACAGGAGAGGATTAGATACACTGCTCAGCATACGGTATCACACAGGAGAGGATTAGATACAGCTCAGTATACAGTATCACACAGGATAGGATTAGATACACGGCTCAGTATACAGTATCACACAGGATAGGATTAGATACAAGCTCAGTATACGGTATCACACAGAATAGGATTAGATACACGGCTCAGTATACAGTATCACACAGGATAGGATTAGATACACAGCTCAGTATACAGTATCACACAGGATAGGATTAGATACACGGCTCAGTATACAGTATCACGCAGGATAGGATTAGATACACAGCTCAATATACAGTATCACACAGGATAGGATTAGATACATGGCTCAGTATACAGTATCACACAGGATAGGATTAGGTACATGGCTCAGTATACAGTATCACACAGGATAGGATTAGATACACGACTCAGTATACGGTATCACACAGGAGAGGATTAGATACACAGCTCAGTATACGGTATCACACAGGAGAGGATTAGATACACAGCTCAGTATACGGTATCACACAGGATAGGATTAGATACACGGCTCAGTATACAGTATCACACAGGGTAGGATTAGATACCCGGACTCAGTATACAGTATCACACAGGATAGGATTAGATACATGGCTCAGTATACAGTATCACACAGGATAGGATTAGATACACGGCTCAGTATACAGTATCACACAGGATAGGATTAGATACACGGCTCAGTATACGGTATCACACAGGAGAGGATTAGATACACAGCTCAGTATACGGTATCACACAGGAGAGGATTAGATACACAGCTCAGTATACGGTATCACACAGGAGAGGATTAGATACACAGCTCAGTATACAGTATCACACAGGATAGGATTAGATACACATCTCAGTATACAGTATCACACAGGATAGGATTAGATACAGCTCAGTATACAGTATCACACAGGGTAGGATTAGATACACGGCTCAGTATACAGTATCACACAGGATAGGATTAGATACACAGCTCAGTATACAGTATCACACAGGATAGGATTAGATACACATCTCAGTATACAGTATCACACAGGATAGGATTAGATACAGCTCAGTATACAGTATCACACAGGGTAGGATTAGATACACGGCTCAGTATACAGTATCACACAGGATAGGATTAGATACACAGCTCAGTATACAGTATCACACAGGATAGGATTAGATACACGGCTCAGTATACAGTATCACACAGGATAGGATTAGATACACGCCTCAGTATACAGTATCACACAGGATAGGATTAGATACAGCTCAGTAACAGTATCACACAGGATAGGATTAGATACAGCTCAGTATACAGTATCACACAGGATAGGATTAGATACACAGCTCAGTATACAGTATCACACAGGATAGATTAGATACACAGCTCAGTATACAGTATCACACAGGATAGGATTAGATACACAGCTCAGTATACAGTATCACACAGGATAGGATTAGATACACAGCTCAGTATACAGTATCACACGGGATAGGATTAGATACACAGCTCAGTATACAGTATCACACGGGATAGGATTAGATACACAGCTCAGCATACGGTAATCACACAGGAGAGGATTAGATACACAGCTCAGTATACAGTATCACACAGGATAGGATTAGATACACAGCTCAGTATACAGTATCACACAGGATAGGATTAGATACAGCTCAGTACACAGTATCACACAGGATAGGATTAGATACAGCTCAGTATACAGTATCACACAGGATAGGATTAGATACATGGCTCAGTATACAGTATCACAGGATAGGATTAGATACACGGCTCAGTATACAGTATCACACAGGATAGGATTAGATACACGCTCAGTATACAGTATCACACAGGATAGGATTAGATACAGCTCAGTATACAGTATCACACAGGATAGGATTAGATACACAGCTCAGTATACAGTATCACACAGGATAGGATTAGATACACAGCTCAGTATACAGTATCACACAGGATAGGATTAGATACACAGCTCAGTATACAGTATCACACAGGATAGGATTAGATACAGCTCAGTATACAGTATCACACGGGATAGGATTAGATACACAGCTCAGTATACAGTATCACACGGGATAGGATTAGATACACAGCTCAGCATACGGTATCACACAGGATAGGATTAGATACACAGCTCAGTATACAGTATCACACAGGATAGGATTAGATACACAGCTCAGTATACAGTATCACACAGGATAGGATTAGATACAGCTCAGTACACAGTATCACACAGGATAGGATTAGATACAGCTCAGTATACAGTATCACACAGGATAGGATTAGATACACGGCTCAGTATACAGTATCACAGGATAGGATTAGATACACGGCTCAGTATACAGTATCACACAGGATAGGATTAGATACACGGCTCAGTATACAGTATCACACAGGATAGGATTAGATACACAGCTCAGTATACAGTATCACACAGGATAGGATTAGATACACAGCTCAGTATACAGTATCACACAGGATAGGATTAGATACACAGCTCAGTATACGGTATCACACAGGATAGGATTAGATACACAGCTCAGTATACAGTATCACACAGGATAGGATTAGATACAGCTCAGTATACGGTATCACACAGGATAGGATTAGATACACAGCTCAGTATACGGTATCACACAGGATAGGATTAGATACACAGCTCAGTATACAGTATCACACAGGATAGGATTAGATACACGGCTCAGTATACAGTATCACACAGGATAGGATTAGATACAGTTCAGTATACAGTATCACACAGGATAGGATTAGATACACGGCTCAGTATACGGTATCACACAGGAGAGGATTAGATACCAGCTCAGTATACAGTATCACACAGGATAGGATTAGATACACGGCTCAGTATACAGTATCACACAGATAGGATTAGATACAGCTCAGTATACAGTATCACACAGGATAGGATTAGATACAGCTCAGTATACAGTATCACACAGGATAGGATTAGATACAGCTCAGTATACTGTATCACACAGGATAGGACTAGATACACAGCTCAGTATAAAGTATCACACGGATAGGATTAGATACACAGCTCAGTATACAGTATCACACAGGATAGGATTAGATACACGGCTCAGTATACAGTATCACACAGGATAGGATTAGATACAGTTCAGTATATAGTATCACACAGGATAGGATTAGATACACGGCTCAGTATACAGTATCACACAGGATAGGATTAGATACACAGCTCAGTATACAGTATCACACAGGATAGGATTAGATACACAGCTCAGTATACAATATCACACAGGATAGGATTAGATACACAGCTCAGTATACAGTATCACACAGGATAGGATTAGATACAGCTCAGTATACAGTATCACACAGGATAGGATTAGATACACAGCTCAGTATACAATATCACACAGGATAGGATTAGATACACAGCTCAGTATACAGTATCACACGGGATAGGATTAGATACACAGCTCAGTATACTGTATCACACAGGATAGGATTAGATACAGCTCAGTATACAGTATCACACAGGATAGGATTAGATACACAGCTCAGTATACAATATCACACAGTATAGGATTAGATACACAGCTCAGTATACAGTATCACACGGGATAGGATTAGATACACAGCTCAGTATACAGTATCACACAGGATAGGATTAGATACAGCTCAGTATACAGTATCACACAGGATAGGATTAGATACACAGCTCAGTATACAATATCACACAGTATAGGATTAGATACACAGCTCAGTATACAGTATCACACAGGATAGGATTAGATACACAGCTCAGTATACAGTATCACACAGGATAGGATTAGATACACAGCTCAGTATACAATATCACACAGGATAGGATTAGATACACAGCTCAGTATACAGTATCACACAGGATAGGATTAGATACACAGCTCAGTATACAGTATCACACAGGATAGGATTAGATACAGCTCAGTATACAGTATCACACAGGATAGGATTAGATACACGGCTCAGTATACAGTATTACACAGGATAGGATTAGATACACAGCTCAGTATACAATATCACACAGGATAGGATTAGATACACAGCTCAGTATACAGTATCACACAGGATAGGATTAGATACACAGCTCAGTATACAGTATCACACAGGATAGGATTAGATACACAGCCCAGTATACAGTATCACACAGGATAGGATTAGATACACAGCTCAGTATACAGTATCACACAGGATAGGATCAGATACACAGCTCAGTATACAGTATCACACAGGGATAGGATTAGATACACAGCTCAGTATACAGTATCACACAGAATAGGATTAGATACACAGCTCAGTATACTGTATCACACAGGATAGGATTAGATACACAGCTCAGTATACAGTATCACACAGGATAGGATTAGATACACAGCTCAGTATATAGTATCACACAGGATAGGATTAGATACACGCTCAGTATACAGTATCACACGGGATAGGATTAGATATACAGCTCAGTATAAAGTATCACACAGGATAGGATTAGATACACAGCTCAGTATACAGTATCACACAGGATAGGATTAGATACACGGCTCAGTATACGGTATCACACAGGATAGGATTAGATACACAGCTCAGTATACAGTATCACACAGGATAGAATTAGATACAGCTCAGTATACAGTATCACACAGGATAGGATTAGATACACAGCTCAGTATACAGTATCACACAGGATAGGATTAGATACACAGCTCAGTATACAGTATCACACAGGATAGGATTAGATACAGCTCAGTATACAGTATCACACAGGGTAGGATTAGATACACAGCTCAGTATACAGTATCACACAGGATAGGATTAGATACACGGCTCAGTATACAGTATCACACAGATTAGGATTAGATACACAGCTCAGTATATAGTATCACACAGGATAGGATTAGATACACGGCTCAGTATACAGTATCACACGGGATAGGATTAGATATACAGCTCAGTATATAGTATCACACAGGATAGGATTAGATACACAGCTCAGTATACAGTATCACACAGGATAGGATTAGATACACGGCTCAGTATACAGTATCACACAGGATAGAATTAGATACAGCTCAGTATACAGTATCATACAGGATAGGATTAGATACACAGCTCAGTATACAGTATCACACAGGATAGGATTAGATACACAGCTCAGTATACAGTATCACACAGGATAGGATTAGATACAGCTCAGTATACAGTATCACACAGGGTAGGATTAGATACACAGCTCAGTATACAGTATCACACAGGATAGGATTAGATACACGGCTCAGTATACAGTATCACACAGATTAGGATTAGATACACAGCTCAGTATACAGTATCACACAGGATAGGATTAGATACACGGCTCAGTATACAGTATCACACAGGATAGGATTAGATACACGGCTCAGTATACAGTATCACACAGGAGAGGATTAGATACACAGCTCAGTATACAGTATCACACAGGATAGGATTAGATACACAGCTCAGTATACAGTATCACACAGGATAGGATTAGATACACAGCTCAGTATACAGTATCACACAGATTAGGATTAGATACACAGCTCAGTATACAGTATCACACAGGATAGGATTAGATACACGGCTCAGTATACAGTATCACACAGGATAGGATTAGATACACGGCTCAGTATACAGTATCACACAGGATAGGATTAGATACACGGCTCAGTATACAGTATCACACAGGATAGGATTAGATACACAGCTCAGTATACAGTATCACACAGGAGAGGATTAGATACACAGCTCAGTATACAGTATCACACAGGATAGGATTAGATACACAGCTCAGTATACAGTATCACACAGGATAGGATTAGATACACAGCTCAGTATACAGTATCACACAGGGTAGGATTAGATACACAGCTCAGTATACAGTATCACACAGGATAGGATTAGATACACAGCTCAGTATACAGTATCACACAGGATAGGATTAGATACACAGCTCAGTATACAGTATCACACAGGATAGGATTAGATACACAGCTCAGTATATAGTATCACACAGGATAGGATTAGATACACAGCTCAGTATATAGTATCACACAGGATAGGATTAGATACACGGCTCAGTATACAGTATCACACAGGATAGGATTAGATACACAGCTCAGTATACAGTATAACACCTATTGTGTTGCTCTCACCTCTTCACTTGAGCTTGACGCCTCGTATTTCCAGTCGGGGTTACACTTTGGTGGGGTGCAGGGCACCTCGTACCCTCTCCCTCTCTGTACCTGCTGTGTTCGCTGTTTGTCAGCTGTCGTCCTTTTCTGTGACGCACTTGTGATTCTTTTCTGTCAGGAGATAAAATCACAAAAAATAAAATCTCTGACTCTGAGGCTCCCTCCATGTCATTACACCACTTGTCCACCAAGTGGAGCTGCAGACTCAGTTGAATCACCTCTCACCTCTGACCTTTCACCTCCCACCACCTTCCAGTGATTCCGCCACAGTTAGAATTATTTCTCTTGCCCCCGCCATTCCTGAGCTATCAGTGTTCTCAATTCCACCCAATATGCTAATTAGGTTCTATAGTGTCAGGAGGGTGGGATTCTGGGATTGAGCAGGTACCACCTACCTGACAGTAGAGAACCTAATTAGCATATTGAGTGCTGGAACTAAGAACACTGATAGCTCAGAAATGGTGGGGGTGAGAGAAAAAAATTCTAGCTCTGCCAGGATCAGCTGTGATCCCTATAGTGACTACATGTAGCCCAGCCCATGAACCTCTTCCAAATGTCTTACATGACCAGGCCCTTTATAGAGAACCTCTCGCCACTTCCACCCTCAGCTGTTTCCTTCTATGGTGGCGAGAGGTTCTCTATAAAGGGCCTGGTCATGTCAGACATTTGGAAGAGGTTCGTGGTCTGGGCCACCTGTAGTCACTATAGGGATCACATCTCTTTACCCAGTGGTGAAGCTAAAGGAGTCATAGCAGTTGCACTTGCGACTAAACCCCTAAGCCAGGGACCCACAAGGGCCCCCTCACCAGACCCTGCTGCCTGCTCTACTGAGCCATTTACAGTACCTACCTTCTCCCTGCAGTGTCCTGATGTGGCCCCGGCTGTCTCTTCTGTCCTGTAGTGACAGGGGACCCAGGAGGAGGACAAAAGAGACAGCGGGGGCCACATGAGGGAACTGTAGGTATCAAAATCAACAGTATGGCCTTGGCACTATGTGGGGCACTATTACCTATGTATATATGGGGGGGCACTATTACCTATGTAAATATGGGGGGGGCACTATTACCTATGTGTGTGTCGGTAATAGAACAAGCACCGGGAATAAATTATGGAATCATGAAAAACAGAGAAACCCAATAACCCTCCAGCACATCACTAGGACTTTGCTGCACCGCCTCTGGCTTTTATACCTGCTCGCAGGCTCTGAGGCAGTGACTTCATGAGTGATACACAGAACTCTGCACAGATGGGATTTACATACAGAGAAGCTAAAACAAAGCCATCACTAAGACCGAAACAGAAAATCCAAGGTTACACTAGGCTGAGGAAAGGCAATGGTGGACTGTGGATGAAAGTCATATTCAGTGATGAACCTCGAATCTGCATTGGGTCAGGTGATGATGCTGGAACTTTTGTTTGGTCCTTCCAATGAGATTTATGCAGACGACTGTCTGAAGAAAACCTGCAAATGTCCCCAGTCATTGATGATATGGGGCTGCATGTCAGGTAACAGCACTGGGGAGACGGCTGTCAGTAAATCTTCAGGTTTACATTGAAATTTTGGACGCTTTTCTTATCCCATCTATCGAAAGGATGTTTGGGGATGAGGAAAATGATAATGCATCTTACCATAGAGCAAAAACTGAAAACATTCCTTGAAGAAAGACACATAAGGTCAATGTCATGGCCTGCAAACAATCCGGATCTCAATCCAATGGAAAATCTGTGGCGGAAGTGCAAGAAAATGGTCCATGACAAGGCTCCAACCTGCAAAGCGGATCTGGCAACAGCAATGCGAGAAGGCCGGAGCTCGATTGATGAAGAGTCCTGTGTATCACTCATGAAGTCACTGCCTCAGAGACTATGAGCAGGTATAAAAGCCAGAGGTGGTGCAGCAAAGTCCTAGTCATGTGCTGGAGGGTCATTGGGTTTCTTTGTTTTCCTGATTCCATCATTTATTCCCGGTGCTTGTTCTATAAATCTCACTGTTACCGGCGACCACAATTATTTCTCTGGATTTCTTTTTGTGTTTCTTAAAGTCAGAGAGTTTCCATATGAAATGCCTTTAGTATTTTTCATGGCTGTGATCCGCTTTTTTTTCTACACAATTAAACAACTGAAGCAACCTCCTCAGGGACTGCTGATTCCAGACTTTTTCCCAGGGGTTGTAAGCGCTACAAGGGCACATTATTAATTTTTGGGAGACAATATTTACTTTCCAAGGGCTTAAAGGGGTCTCGGTTGTTACTTCGGGGTGAATTGCTCAGCTTGGACTAAATGACCAAACATTGCCGTATGTCCCTACGTGATCACAACCGCCCTCCCCCCCCCCATGACCCCCTGTGACTCCATTTACTTATGCATGATGGGAGTTGTGGTCAGAGTTGCCCTGCAGCCATGGGGGGTCCAAGCTGAACTTTTGTACCCGGCCCTGGAGCCTTTTCCTGCGTCCCTGTCCTGTACAGCGCTGAGCTTCAGTCATATAACAAGGACAGGCTGACTGCCCCCATCATCCATAGGAGGATCCCTATCATGTGGTCACATCAAAACCGCCTCATCCTGTGTACACAGCCGCTACATGACCAGATGACACATGTACATGACCGACCGCCCTCGCCCTCTGAGGGCGCTGCAAACCACAGGACCGGCGGGATCCTGGGAGAGTGGAACATTCCCAGAGCGCAGGAGGGAAGATGAGGGCACAGGGTCAGGAGAATCCTACAGAAAATTGCACCAGAACATCCCTGCCTTGTGCAGAGCATTGCACCAAAAACACCCCTGCCCTCTGCAGAACATTGCACCAGAACATCCCTGCCCTCTGCAGAGCATTACACCAAAACATCCCTGCCCTCTGCAGAGCACTGCACCAGAATATCCCTGTCCTCTGCAGAGCATTGCAGCAGAACACCCCTGCCCTCTGCAGAGCATTGCACCAAAGCACCCCTGCCCTCTGCAGAACATTGCACCAGAACATCCCTGCCCTCTGCAGAGCATTGCACCAGAACATTCCTGCCCTCTGCAGAGCATTGCACCAGAATATCCCTGTCCTCTGCAGAGCAGTGCACCACAACATCCCTTCCCCTGCAGAGCATCCCTCTTATGTGGCTGTGCGGCTGTCACCTGGGTCATGGCTGTCACTGTCAGGGTGGGGGTGACGCTCTCCTCGCAGCAGCCCAGGCAGCGGTCATTGATGGCGTTTGGTTCTGTTCCCAGATCTCCTAATCCCTCTGGCGGGGGACACAATCCGGCTCACTCGGTTGGAGATTTTTGGAGCGGCGCTCGCTTTGCCCTGAGCACAAAGAGAGGGAAATCTCAAAAACATTTCAAAAACATCTCAGCCACTCCGTGATAAGAAGTTTCCATGTCCTTAATGACATCATGTTTTATACCCCAGTCACATCCAGAGCTGCATGCACAATCCTGCTCATTACTGTTAGCGCTCAGGCTGCAGAAGCTCGCTGCTAGGCCTTGAGTACCTGTTCAGATTATGCAGCGGGATGTAGCACATGTACAGAAGGCAGTATAGTGCAGTGCGGCGTATAAGACACTACATGTACCAGAATGCCCTGCAAGGACCCCGTGACACACAACAGGTGACACGACCCCGAGGTGCTGGAAACCTACCTGGGCTGTCACTTTATCTCCACAGCAGCCGAGGCAGCGATAATCCCCCGTCCCAGGATCTACCGGAGGTGGCGAAACCGTGTACACGTCCCCGGCCACCTACACGAGACACGAGAAGAGGGGAGAGGGCAAAGTGCTACATGTGTATTATATGTATATTATATGTGCACTACATGTGCTATATGTGTATTATATGTACTAGGTGTATTATATGCATATTATATACAGTCCTATGAAAAAGTTTGGGCACCCCTATTAATCTTAATCATTTTTTGTTCTAAATATTTTGGTGTTTGCAGCAGCCATTTCAGTTTGATGTATCTAATAACTGATGGACACAGTAATATTTCAGGATTGAAATGAGGTTTATTGTACTAACAGAAAATGCGCAATATGCATTAAACCAAAATTTGACCGGTGCAAAAGTATGGGCACCTCAACAGAAAAGTGACATTAATATTTAGTAGATCCTCCTTTTGCAAAGATAACAGCCTCTAGTCGCTTCCTGTAGCTTTTAATCAGTTCCTGGATCCTGGATAAAGGTATTTTGGACAAACAATTCAAGTTCAGTTAAGTTAGATGGTCGCCGAGCATGGACAGTCCGCTTCAAATCATCCCACAGATGTTCAATGATATTCAGGTCTGGGGACTGGGATGGCCATTCCAGAACATTGTAATTGTTCCTCTGCATGAATGCCTGAGGATTTGGAGCGGTGTTTTGGATCATTGTCTTGCTGAAATATCCATCTCCGGCGTAACTTCAACTTCGTCACTGATTCTTGAACATTATTCTCAAGAATCTGCTGATACTGAGTGGAATCCATGCGACCCTCAACTTTAACAAGATTCCCGATGCCGGCATTGGCCACACAGCCCCAAAGCATGATGGAACCTCCACCAAATTTTACAGTGGGTAGCATGTGTTTTTCTTGGAATGCTGTTTCTTTTTGGACGCCATGCATAACGCCTTTTTTTTATAACCAAACAACTCAATCTTTGTTTCCAAAATGAAGCTGCCTTGTCCAAATGTGCTTTTTCATACCTCAGGCAACTCTATTTGTGGCGTACGTGCAGAAACGGCTTCTTTCTCATCACTCTCCCATACAGCTTCTATTTGTGCAAAGTGCGCTGTATAGTTGACCGATGCACAGTGACACCATCTGCAGCAAGATGATGCTGCAGCTCTTTGGAGGTGGTCTGTGGATTGTCCTTGACTGTTCTCACCATTCTTCTTCTCTGCCTTTCTGATATTTTTCTTGGCCTGCCACTTCTGGGCTTAACAAGAACTGTCCCTGTGGTCTTCCATTTCCTTACTATGTTCCTCACAGTGGAAACTGACAGGTTAAATCTCTGAGACAACTTTTTGTATCCTTCCCCTGAACAACTATGTTGAACAATCTTTGTTTTCAGATCATTTGAGAGTTGTTTTGAGTAGCCCATGATGCCACTCTTCAGAGGAGATTCAAATAGGAGAACAACTTGCAATTGGCCACCTTAAATACCTTTTCTTATGATTGGATACATCTGGTTATGAAGGTCAAAGCTCACTGAGGTTACAAAACCAATTTTGTGCTTCAGTAAGTCAGTAAAAAGTAGTTAGGGGAATTCAAATCAATAAAATGATAAGGGTGCCCATACTTTCGCACCGGTCAAATTTTGGTTTAATGCATATTGCACATTTTCTGTTAGTACAATAAACCTCATTTCAATCCTGAAATATTACTGTGTCCATCAGTTATTAGATATATCAAACTGAAATGGCTGCTGCAAACACCAAAATATTTAGAACAAAAAATGATTAAGATTAATAGGGGTGCCCAAACTTTTTCATAGGACTGTATGTACTATGTGTATCATATGTGTGCTATATGTGTATTATATGTGTATTATGTGTATTATATGTGTATTATATGTATATTATATGTACTAGGTGTATTATATGTATATTATATGTGTACTATGTGTATTATATGTGCACTAGGTGTTATCTATCTATAATATATATATATATATATATATATATATATATATATATATATATATGTACTATGTGTATTATATGTATATTATTATATGTGTACTGTGTGTATTATATGTGCACTAGGTGTTATATACTCACTAGGAATGCCAGGGATCTGTGCCCGGGGTTATAGGACCAGATACTTTTCTTGCGCCCTCGCTGGACCACGTGCACCGGCTGGATGAGGCGGCCTCTTCTCTTTACTGACTCTTTGTGTCCCGAGCTCTTCAACTGAAGGAAAGATATAAATATATATATATATGTGTCAGTATCTACACCAAACCCTACTAAGTCTGCAGAGTCAGTGCCGCACCTCTAATGAGGCAAGGTGAGGCGGCGGCCTCAGGTGGCGCTCCGGAGAGGATCCGATGTTACTCCTAGCAGGCTTCAGGCCTGTATGGTAATGTCCCAGACATCAGGTGGTCTGACATATTGCCATATAGGCCCAAAGCCTGTGCTAGTAGTAATAGCCTGTTACTGCTAGCACAGGCTTTGGGACTGTATGGCAACAGGCTATTACTACTACCACAGGCTTTGGGCCTGTATAGTACTGCTAGCACAGGCTTTGGGCCTATATGATAATATACCAGACCATGTGACGTCTGACACATTACCA
The DNA here is from genome assembly GCF_031893055.1 of Leptodactylus fuscus. Classification (NCBI taxonomy): domain Eukaryota; kingdom Metazoa; phylum Chordata; class Amphibia; order Anura; family Leptodactylidae; genus Leptodactylus; species Leptodactylus fuscus. The sequence goes on along the minus strand of NC_134268.1, from coordinate 222,653,257 downwards.
TATAGGCCTGAGGCCTGCTAGGAGTAACATTGGATCCCGGAGAGGTGAGTAACAGTGATTATTATGTTCCCTCACCTCCCCTGGGGCTCCGATAATTATACTCGTGGGTCTGAAAAGAGTATAAGAGTATAATAATCGTGTCAGTGGGATTGTGGCCTGGCCCGGGCCTACTCACTGCCGGCCACCCTGGCCTATAGTAGAAGGGGAAGCGGGGGTGGCAGTGATCAGGCCCGGGGAGGTTGGTAAATAGGCCGCTGCCTGCTTGAAGGGTCCACTGTGTCCCCTGTAACTTCTATTATACCCCACAGTCTATTGTGTCACTGTAGGGTATAATCTAGGCTGCAGGGGCCACTGTGGTATATATATGTATGTATATAGGGGTCGGGTGCGTGGAGAAGTGAGGAGTCAGGGATGTCTGTGTTGCAAACTTTACAGAGTCAAGTCACAGATGGAAGACGTGGTCATGGCGGATCAAAGGGAAGAGACGGGAAATGTGGGGAGACGTCTCCTGTGAGTATTACTGCACAAAATATTACTGCATTGTATTCACTGTAATGTTACTGCCAGCACCCCCAACCTCCCCCCCACCCCCCTGCGCTGTCTGAAGCGGATGATGAGAAGATGCCCCCCCCCCCGCCATGGTATTGAGTCCAGAGTCTATCAGTAGTTAGTCTTGGTGTCTGATCCAAAAGCTATGAGTGAGGAGAGAGACGTTTTATAGAGGACTGCAGTACCTCCTCCTGCCTGCAGGTGTCACTGTTACCACAGCACATGTTATCTGGGAATCATGGTAACACTGCAGTAAGATGTGCGCCCGGGGTCCCTATAGCAAAGGGGGGGGGGGCCTCCGATACCCAAATACCAAGTACATGAAACCACCCACCTGCCCCGTACTGCCGTCCGTTCCCTCCACCGCCACGCTCAGGGCGGTCAGCAGCAGCGTCAGCGTTGTAAGGATGTTCATGGCGGTCACAGATCCGGATCTCGCTGAACGTTCTCAGGAATCTGCAGAGAAAATGGCGAGAAAGAGAAGAGTGAATGCTGAAACCGGGGGATGGGGGTGCGATGGATTGTAGGTCAGGGGGTCACTGAAGAGCGGGGCCCAATGTATACACTGCAGAGCAGCTCATTGTGGGCGGGGCCCAGTGCATACACTGCAGAGCAGCTCATTGTGGGCGGGGCCCAGTGTATACACTGCAGAGCAGCTCATTGTGGGCGGGGCCCAGTGTATACACTGCAGAGCAGCTCATTGTGGGCGGGGCCCAGTGTATACACTGCAGAGCAGCTCATTGTGGGCGGGGCCCAGTGTATACACTGCAGAGCAGCTCATTGGGGGCGGGGCCCAGTGCATACACTGCAGAGCAGCTCATTGTGGGCGGGGGCCCAGTGTATACACTGCAGAGCAGCTCATTGTGGGCGGGGCCCAGTGTATACACTGCAGAGCAGCTCATTGTGGGCGGGGCCCAGTGCATACACTGCAGAGCAGCTCATTGTGGGCGGGGCCCAGTGTATACACTGCAGAGCAGCTCATTGTGGGCGGGGGCCCAGTGCATACACTGCAGAGCAGCTCATTGTGGGCGGGGCCCAGTGCATACACTGCAGAGCAGCTCATTGTGGGCGGGGCCCAGTGCATACACTGCAGAGCAGCTCATTGTGGGCGGGGCCCAGTGTATACACTGCAGAGCAGCTCATTGTGGGCGGGGCCCAGTGTATACACTGCAGAGCAGCTCATTGTGGGCGGGGCCCAGTGTATACACTGCAGAGCAGCTCATTGTGGGCGGGGCCCAGTGTATACACTGCAGAGCAGCTCATTGGGGGCGGGGCCCAGTGCATACACTGCAGAGCAGCTCATTGTGGGCGGGGCCCAGTGTATACACTGCAGAGCAGCTCATTGTGGGCGGGGGCCCAGTGTATACACTGCAGAGCAGCTCATTGTGGGCGGGGGCCCAGTGCATACACTGCAGAGCAGCTCATTGTGGGCGGGGCCCAGTGTATACACTGCAGAGCAGCTCATTGTGGGCGGGGCCCAGTGCATACACTGCAGAGCAGCTCATTGTGGGCGGGGGCCCAGTGCATACACTGCAGAGCAGCTCATTGTGGGCGGGGCCCAGTGCATACACTGCAGAGCAGCTCATTGTGGGCGGGGCCCAGTGCATACACTGCAGAGCACCTCATTGTGGGCGGGGCCCAGTGTATACACTGCAGAGCAGCTAATTGTGGGCGGGGCCCAGTGTATACACTGCAGAGCAGCTCATTGTGGGCGGGGCCCAGTGTATACACTGCAGAGCAGCTCATTGTGGGCGGGGCCCAGTGTATACACTGCAGAGCAGCTCATTGTGGGCGGGGCCCAGTGTATACACTGCAGAGCAGCTCATTGTGGGCGGGGCCCAGTGTATACACTGCAGAGCAGCTCATTGTGGGCGGGGCCCAGTGTATACACTGCAGAGCAGCTCATTGTGGGCGGGGCCCAGTGTATACACTGCAGAGCAGCTCATTGTGGGCGGGGCCAGTGTATACACTGCAGAGCAGCTCATTGTGGGCGGGGCCCAGTGTATACACTGCAGGGTAGCTCATTGTGGGCGGGGCCCAGTGTATACACTGCAGGGCAGCTCATTGTGGGCGGGGCCAGTGTATACACTGCAGAGCAGCTCATTGTGGGCGGGGCCCAGTGTATACACTGCAGAGCAGCTCATTGTGGGCGGGCCCAGTGTATACACTTCAGAGCAGCTCATTGTGGGCGGGGCCAGTGTATACACTGCAGAGCAGCTCATTGTGGGCGGGGCCAGTGTATACACTGCAGAGCAGCTCATTGTGGGCGGGGCCAGTGTATACACTGCAGAGCAGCTCATTGTGGGCGGGGGCCCAGTGTGATTGAGGCAGATTTTAGTAACCCCTCTGCACCCTGGCACCTCCGGCACTGGGTAACCCCTCAGCCTGAGGTCAGCAGAGCTGCGGGACTGTGTGGCGCCTCAGATGGACAGTTCTGCTGACAGCAGAGAGTTGGGATGGGGTGCGGTGCTGACCCCCACCTGGGCTAAGCTCTAGAAGTCCAGGGCTAGTGGAGGGCTGATGGGCCTGTAGAGCGCCGCCCTGCTGTATAGGAACTGGCACAAGGTACAAGCAGAGAGGGGGCGCTGGAGTTGTTGCATCAGGGGGGGTAGTTATTTGGGGCATCCTGCGGGGACTGACTATATAAGGGGACTCCTTGCACCGGCTTTGTGTTGTTCCTTCCTCGTGTACACGCCGGTGACCGCAGTCATGGAGCGCTGTGATGTCACTGTTGGGTACGTAGCTGCTCTGCGATATTACACCTACTATACATGGAGGGATGACATCACCGCTTTATGTCATGACATCACTAGACTTCTTTGCCCCTGTCACATGGCAGGAGAGCTGCGGGCCCCTCACCATAGGGCCCGGCTCTGTGTGCGCCATCCCAGCAGTTATATAATTCTGTCCAGTAAGGACAATGACAGGGGAAGGGAGACTTTCCATGTCGTGCACACGGGGGGGGGGGGGGGGGGGCCTTTTTGTTTTCCACATTATTTTTCTGAACAAGATCCAGAAGATTCCTCATAAAGCCGAGTCCTGGAGAATGAAATGTTCTTGTCCTTGTCACAGCTGCAGGTTTGTCGCAGTTTTGTCTGGTGCAGGGTCTGTAACCGGACCCCCAATGGCGTGAGGATCTTACTGTATGGGGCCCTTAGGGTCGGGGCTCCTTGTGAACTCTCTATGGCCACATTGTAGCCTCCAGGCTGAGACCTGCACCAATCCAGTGTAACAGACCCTCAGCTGCGTCCGCCCCGGCTCACAAGGGGTTAATATTAAGCACACATATATATATATATATATATATATATATATATATATATATATATATATACCGCCTCGGCTCATCCCGCAGAAATCCACCCCGATCACGTCAGCGAGTGAGCAGGATGTCTGGTCACCAAATCATTTCCAGACACCCCCCCTCCCCCCCTCGACCCCCCAGATTTTGACTTCTCCCCTATATTTATAGAATTACAGATTTCTGCTCTTCTCCCACTATGTGAATGAGCCCCCTGCCAGCCCCCGCCCCTTGTGGTTGTGCAGACCCCCCCCTCCCCCAGCCGAATCCTGACCACAGACTATGGAGCGGCTCAGCCCAGCCGGAAAACTGAAGTCTCCAAATATCCAGAATCTGAAGTCAACAGACAGGGAGAAGACCCCTATAAGAGCCAAGGAGACCCCTGACCCACCTGATGATGTCACAGTGCGTTGTATGTGATGTCATCACTGTTACTAGCGTTATATATTATCTGATGACATCATTCTGCCCCCTGACCTCCTGTGACCCCTCTGTATCTGCCATTTATAGCACCAAGGCTATGTCAGCACCAGAGGGGGCACATACACTCCCCGCACCTGAGGGGGGCACATACACTCCCCGCACCTGGGGGGGGCACATACACTCCCCCCACCTGAGGGGGGCACATACACTCCCCGCACCTGAGGGGGGGCACATACACTCCCCGCACCTGAGGGGGGGCACATACACTCCCCGAACCTGGGGGGCACATACACTCCCCGCACCTGAGGGGGGGCACATACACTCCCCGAACCTGGGGGGGGCACATACACTCCCGGCACCTGAGGGGGCACATACACTCCCCGCACCTGAGGGGGCACATACACTCCCAGCACCTGAGGGGGGCACATACACTCCCCGCACCTGAGGGGGGCACATACACTCCCCGCACCTGAGGGGGGGCACATACACTCCCCGAACCTGGGGGGGGCACATACACTCCCGGCACCTGAGGGGGCACATACACTCCCCGCACCTGAGGGGGCACATACACTCCCAGCACCTGAGGGGGGCACATACACTCCCCGCACCTGGGGGGGGCACATACACTCCCAGCACCTGAGGGGGGCACATACACTCCCCGCACCTGGGGGGGGCACATACACTCCCCGCACCTGAGGGGGGGCACATACACTCCCCGCACCTGGGGGGAGGCACATACACTCCCCGCTCCTGGGGGGCACATACACTCCCCGCACCTGGGGGGCACATACACTCCCTGCACCTGAGGGGGGGGGCACATACTTTCCAGTACGTGCCACCATTCAGATTGTGGAATTATTATATGCCATAATGCTCCATTTACAGCCAGAGCTGCATTCGGTCAGTAAGGTAAGTAGCCGCGTGACTCTGAGCGCCCACAATGCACTGCTGTCTGACATAGGTAAGTGGGCACATTGTGAATGCAGCTCTGGATGTGACTGGAGTAGAGGTCAGGAGGTGACGAGGTTCAGTGCCGCAGTAATTGTCCGGTCTGCTTATAATGGGGCAATCACAGCGCGGGCGGCGTCACTTCTCCGAAATTCTCTGACTGCGGTTTTCTAACGTACACAGAGATCTATATAGAGAAGGAGCTGAGGCGGCAAGAATGTGCTGAGCACAACGCCGAAACACCCAGCTCACCTGAGCCCCAGACAGGCTTAGATACACCAGACTGTAGCACACAGGATAGGATTAGATACACAGCTCAGTATACAGTATCACACAGGATAGGATTAGATACACAGCTCAGTATACAGTATCACACAGGATAGGATTAGATACACAGCTCAGTATACAGTATCACACAGGATAGGATTAGATACACAGCTCAGTATACAGTATCACACAGGATAGGATTAGATACACAGCTCAGTATACAGTATCACACAGGATAGGATTAGATACACAGCTCAGTATACAGTATCACACAGGATAGGATTAGATACACGGCTCAGTATACAGTATCACACAGGATAGGATTAGATACACGGCTCAGTATACAGTATCACACAGGATAGGATTAGATACACAGCTCAGTATACAGTATCACACAGGATAGGATTAGATACAGCTCAGTATACAGTATCACACAGGATAGGATTAGATACAGCTCAGTATACAGTATCACACAGGATAGGATTAGATACACAGCTCAGTATACAGTATCACACAGGATAGGATTAGATACACAGCTCAGTATACAGTATCACACAAGGTAGGATTAGATACACAGCTCAGTATACAGTATCACACAGGATAGAATTAGGTACACAGCTCAGTATACAGTATCACACAGGATAGGATTAGATACACAGCTCAGTATACAGTATCACACAGGATAGGATTAGATACACAGCTCAGTATACAGTATCACACAGGATAGGATTAGATACACAGCTCAGTATACAGTATCACACAGGATAGAATTAGGTACACAGCTCAGTATACAGTATCACACAGGATAGGATTAGATACACAGCTCAGTATACAGTATCACACAGGATAGGATTAGATACAGCTCAGTATACAGTACCACACAGGATAGGATTAGATACACAGCTCAGTATACAGTATCACACAGGATAGGATTAGATACACAGCTCAGTATACAGTATCACACAGGATAGGATTAGATACAGCTCAGTATACAGTATCACACAGGATAGGATTAAATACACAGCTCAGTATACAGTATCACACAGGATAGGATTAGATACAGCTCAGTATACAGTACCACACAGGATAGGATTAGATACACAGCTCAGTATACAGTATCACACAGGATAGGATTAGATACACAGCTCAGTATACAGTATCACACAGGATAGGATTAGATACACAGCTCAGTATACAGTATCACACAGGATAGGATTAGATACACAGCTTAGTATACAGTATCACACAGGAGAGGATTAGATACACAGCTCAGTATACAGTATCACACAGGATAGGATTAGATACACAGCTCAGTATACAGTATCACACAGGATAGGATTAGATACACAGCTCAGTATACAGTATCACACAGGATAGGATTAGATACACAGCTCAGTATACAGTATCACACAGGATAGGATTAGATACACAGCTCAGTATACAGTATCACACAGGATAGGATTAGATACACAGCTCAGTATACAGTATCAAACAGGATAGGATTAGATACAGCTCAGTATACAGTATCACACAGGATAGGATTAGATACACCGCTCAGTATACAGTATCACATAGGATAGGATTAGATACACAGCTCAGTATACAGTATCACACAGCATAGGATTAGATACACAGCTCAGTATACAGTATCACACAGGATAGGATTAGATACACAGCTCAGTATACAGTATCACACAGGATAGGATTAGATACACAGCTCAGTATACAGTATCACACAGGATAGGATTAGATACACGGCTCAGTATACAGTATCACACGGGATAGGATTAGATACACAGCTCAGTATACAGTATCACACAGGATAGGATTAGATACAGCTCAGTATACAGTATCACACAGGATAGGATTAGATACACGGCTCAGTATACAGTACCACACAGGATAGGATTAGATACACGGCTCAGTATACAGTATCACACAGGATAGGATTAGATACACAGCTCAGTATACAGTATCACACAGGATAGGATTAGATACACAGCTCAGTATACAGTATCACACGGGATAGGATTAGATACACAGCTCAGTATACAGTATCACACAGGATAGGATTAGATACAGCTCAGTATACAGTATCACACAGGATAGGATTAGATACACAGCTCAGTATACAGTATCACACAGGATAGTATTAGATACACAGCTCAGTATACAGTATCACACAGGATAGGATTAGATACACAGCTCAGTATACAGTATCACACAGGATAGGATTAGATACACGGCTCAGTATACAGTACCACACAGGATAGGATTAGATACACGGCTCAGTATACAGTATCACACAGGATAGGATTAGATACACGGCTCAGTATACAGTATCACACAGGATAGGATTAGATACACAGCTCAGTATACAGTATCTCACAGGATAGGATTAGATACACAGCTCAGTATACAGTATCACACAGGATAGAATTAGATACACAGCTCAGTATACAGTATCACACAGGATAGGATTAGATACACAGCTCAGTATACAGTATCACACAGGATAGGATTAGATACAGCTCAGTATACAGTATCACACGATAGGATTAGATACACAGCTCAGTATACAGTATCACACAGGATAGGATTAGATACACAGCTCAGTATACAGTATCACACAAGGTAGGATTAGATACACAGCTCAGTATACAGTATCACACAGGATAGAATTAGGTACACAGCTCAGTATACAGTATCACACAGGATAGGATTAGATACACAGCTCAGTATACAGTATCACACAGGATAGGATTAGATACACAGCTCAGTATACAGTATCACACAGGATAGGATTAGATACACAGCTCAGTATACAGTATCACACAGGATAGGATTAGATACACAGCTCAGTATACAGTATCACACAGGATAGGATTAGATACACAGCTCAGTATACAGTATCACACAGGATAGGATTAGATACAGCTCAGTATACAGTATCACACAGGATAGGATTAGATACACAGCTCAGTATACAGTATCACACAGGATAGGATTAGATACACGGCTCAGTATACAGTATCACACAGGATAGGATTAGATACACAGCTCAGTATACAGTATCACACAGATAGGAATAGATACACAGCTCAGTATACAGTATCACACAGGATAGGATTAGATACACGGCTCAGTATACAGTATCACACAGGATAGGATTAGATACACCGCTCAGTATACAGTATCACACAGGATAGGATTAGATACACGGCTCAGTATACAGTATCACACAGGATAGGATTAGATACACAGCTCAGTATACAGTATCACACAGGATAGGATTAGATACACGGCTCAGTATACAGTATCACACAGGATAGGATTAGATACACAGCTCAGTATACAGTATCACACAGGATAGGATTAGATACAGCTCAGTATACAGTATCTCACAGGATAGGATTAGATACACAGCTCAGTATACAGTATCACACAGGATAGGATTAGATACACGGCTCAGTATACAGTATCACACAGGATAGGATTAGATACACAGCTCAGTATACAGTATCACACAGGATAGGATTAGATACAGCTCAGTATACAGTATCACACAGGATAGGATTAGATACACAGCTCAGTATACAGTATCACACAGGATAGGATTAGATACACAGCTCAGTATACAGTATCACACAGGATAGGATTAGATACACAGCTCAGTATACAGTATCACACAGGATAGGATTAGATACACAGCTCAGTATACAGTATCACACAGGATAGGATTAGATACACAGCTCAGTATACAGTATCACACAGGATAGGATTAGAAACACGGCTCAGTATACAGTATCACACAGGATAGGATTAGATACACGGCTCAGTATACAGTATCACACAGGATAGGATTAGATACACAGCTCAGTATACAGTATCACACAGATAGGAATAGATACACAGCTCAGTATACAGTATCACACAGGATAGGATTAGATACACGGCTCAGTATACAGTATCACACAGGATAGGATTAGATACACCGCTCAGTATACAGTATCACACAGGATAGGATTAGATACACGGCTCAGTATACAGTATCACACAGGATAGCATTAGATACACAACTCAGTGTACAGTATCTCACAGGATAGGATTAGATACACAGCTCAGTATACAGTATCACACAGGATAGGATTAGATACACAGCTCAGTATACAGTATCACACAGGATAGGATTAGATACACGGCTCAGTATACAGTATCACATAGGATAGGATTAGATACACAGCTCAGTATATAGTATCACACAGGATAGGATTAGATACACGGCTCAGTATACAGTATCACACAGGATAGGATTAGATACACGGCTCAGTATACAGTATCACACAGGATAGGATTAGATACACAGCTCAGTATATAGTATCACACAGGATAGGATTAGATACACAGCTCAGTATACAGTATCACACAATAGGAATAGATACACAGCTCAGTATACAGTATCACACAGGATAGGATTAGATACAGCTCAGTATACAGTATCTCACAGGATAGGATTAGATACACAGCTCAGTATACAGTATCACACAGGATAGGATTAGATACAGCTCAGTATACAGTATCACACAGGATAGGATTAGATACACAGCTCAGTATACAGTATCACACAGGATAGGATTAGATACAGCTCAGTATACAGTATCACACAGGATAGGATTAGATACACAGCTCAGTATACAGTATCACACAGGATAGGATTAGATACAGCTCAGTATACAGTATCACACAGGATAGGATTAGATACACAGCTCAGTATACAGTATCACACAGGATAGGATTAGATACACAGCTCAGTATACAGTATCACACAGGATAGGATTAGATACACAGCTCAGTATACAGTATCACACAGGATAGGATTAGATACACAGCTCAGTATACAGTATCACACAGGATAGGATTAGATACACAGCTCAGTATACAGTATCACACAGGATAGGATTAGAAACACGGCTCAGTATACAGTATCACACAGGATAGGATTAGATACACGGCTCAGTATACAGTATCACACAGGATAGGATTAGATACACAGCTCAGTATACAGTATCACACAAGGTAGGATTAGATACACAGCTCAGTATACAGTATCACACAGGATAGATTTAGGTATACAGCTCAGTATACAGTATCACACAGGATAGGATTAGATACACAGCTCAGTATACAGTATCACACAGGATAGGATTAGATACACAGCTCAGTATACAGTATCACACAGGATAGGATTAGATACACAGCTCAGTATACTGTATCACACAGGATAGGATTAGATACACAGCTCAGTATACGGTATCACACAGGATAGGATTAGATACACAGCTCAGTATACAGTATCACACAGGATAGGATTAGATACACAGCTCAGTATACAGTATCACACAGGATAGGATTAGATACACAGCTCAGTATACAGTATCACACAGGATAGGATTAGATACACAGCTTAGTATACAGTATCACACAGGATAGGATTAGATACACAGCTCCGTATACAGTATCACACAGGATAGGATTAGATACACAGCTCAGTATACAGTATCACACAATAGGAATAGATACACAGCTCAGTATACAGTATCACACAGGATAGGATTAGATACACCGCTCAGTATACAGTATCACACAGGATAGGATTAGATACACAGCTCAGTATACAGTATCACACAGGATAGGATTAGATACACAGCTCAGTATACAGTATCACACAGGATAGGATTAGATACACAGCTCAGTATACAGTATCACACAGGATAGGATTAGATACACAGCTCAGTATACAGTATCACACAGGATAGGATTAGATACACAGCTCAGTATACAGTATCACACAGGATAGGATTAGATACACAGATCAGTATACTGTATCACACAGGGTAGGATTAGATACACAGCTCAGTATACAGTATCACACAGGATAGGATTAGATACACAGCTCAGTATACAGTATCACACAGGATAGGATTAGATACACAGCTCAGTATACAGTATCACACAGGATAGGATTAGATACACAGATCAGTATACTGTATCACACAGGATAGGATTAGATACACAGCTCAGTATACAGTATCACACAGGATAGGATTAGATACACAGCTCAGTATACAGTATCACACAGGATAGGATTAGATACACAGCTCAGTATACAGTATCACACAGGATAGGATTAGATACACAGCTCAGTATACAGTATCACACGGATAGGATTAGATACAGCTCAGTATACAGTATCACACAGGATAGGATTAGATACACAGCTTAGTATACAGTATCACACAGGATAGGATTAGATACACAGCTCAGTATACAGTATCACACAGGATAGGATTAGATACACAGCTCAGTATACAGTATCACACAGGATAGGATTAGATACACGGCTCAGTATACAGTATCACACAGGATAGGATTAGATACACAGCTCAGTATACAGTATCACACAAGATAGGATTAGATACACAGCTCAGTATACAGTATCACACAGGATAGGATTAGATACACAGCTCAGTATACAGTATCACACAGGATAGGATTAGATACAGCTCAGTATACAGTATCACACAGGATAGGATTAGATACACAGCTCAGTATACAGTATCACACAGGATAGGATTAGATACACGGCTCAGTATACAGTATCACACAGGATAGGATTAGATACACAGCTCAGTATACAGTATCACACAATAGGAATAGATACACAGCTCAGTATACAGTATCACACAGGATAGGATTAGATACACGGCTCAGTATACAGTATCACACAGGATAGGATTAGATACAGCTCAGTATACAGTATCTCACAGGATAGGATTAGATACACAGCTCAGTATACAGTATCACACAGGATAGGATTAGATACACGGCTCAGTATACAGTATCACACAGGATAGGATTAGATACACAGCTCAGTATACAGTATCACACAGGATAGGATTAGATACAGCTCAGTATACAGTATCACACAGGATAGGATTAGATACACAGCTCAGTATACAGTATCACACAGGATAGGATTAGATACACAGCTCAGTATACAGTATCACACAGGATAGGATTAGATACACAGCTCAGTATACAGTATCACACAGGATAGGATTAGATACACAGCTCAGTATACAGTATCACACAGGATAGGATTAGATACACAGCTCAGTATACAGTATCACACAGGATAGGATTAGAAACACGGCTCAGTATACAGTATCACACAGGATAGGATTAGATACACGGCTCAGTATACAGTATCACACAGGATAGGATTAGATACACAGCTCAGTATACAGTATCACACAATAGGAATAGATACACAGCTCAGTATACAGTATCACACAGGATAGGATTAGATACACGGCTCAGTATACAGTATCACACAGGATAGGATTAGATACACCGCTCAGTATACAGTATCACACAGGATAGGATTAGATACACGGCTCAGTATACAGTATCACACAGGATAGCATTAGATACACAACTCAGTGTACAGTATCTCACAGGATAGGATTAGATACACAGCTCAGTATACAGTATCACACAGGATAGGATTAGATACACAGCTCAGTATACAGTATCACACAGGATAGGATTAGATACACGGCTCAGTATACAGTATCACATAGGATAGGATTAGATACACAGCTCAGTATATAGTATCACACAGGATAGGATTAGATACACGGCTCAGTATACAGTATCACACAGGATAGGATTAGATACACGGCTCAGTATACAGTATCACACAGGATAGGATTAGATACACAGCTCAGTATATAGTATCACACAGGATAGGATTAGATACACAGCTCAGTATACAGTATCACACAATAGGAATAGATACACAGCTCAGTATACAGTATCACACAGGATAGGATTAGATACAGCTCAGTATACAGTATCTCACAGGATAGGATTAGATACACAGCTCAGTATACAGTATCACACAGGATAGGATTAGATACAGCTCAGTATACAGTATCACACAGGATAGGATTAGATACACAGCTCAGTATACAGTATCACACAGGATAGGATTAGATACAGCTCAGTATACAGTATCACACAGGATAGGATTAGATACACAGCTCAGTATACAGTATCACACAGGATAGGATTAGATACAGCTCAGTATACAGTATCACACAGGATAGGATTAGATACACAGCTCAGTATACAGTATCACACAGGATAGGATTAGATACACAGCTCAGTATACAGTATCACACAGGATAGGATTAGATACACAGCTCAGTATACAGTATCACACAGGATAGGATTAGATACACAGCTCAGTATACAGTATCACACAGGATAGGATTAGATACACAGCTCAGTATACAGTATCACACAGGATAGGATTAGATACACAGCTCAGTATACAGTATCACACAGGATAGGATTAGAAACACGGCTCAGTATACAGTATCACACAGGATAGGATTAGATACACGGCTCAGTATACAGTATCACACAGGATAGGATTAGATACACAGCTCAGTATACAGTATCACACAAGGTAGGATTAGATACACAGCTCAGTATACAGTATCACACAGGATAGATTTAGGTATACAGCTCAGTATACAGTATCACACAGGATAGGATTAGATACACAGCTCAGTATACAGTATCACACAGGATAGGATTAGATACACAGCTCAGTATACAGTATCACACAGGATAGGATTAGATACACAGCTCAGTATACTGTATCACACAGGATAGGATTAGATACACAGCTCATTATACAGTATCACACAGGATAGGATTAGATACACGGCTCAGTATACAGTATCACACAGGATAGGATTAGATACACAGCTCCGTATACAGTATCACACAGGATAGGATTAGATACACAGCTCAGTATACAGTATCACACAATAGGAATAGATACACAGCTCAGTATACAGTATCACACAGGATAGGATTAGATACACCGCTCAGTATACAGTATCACACAGGATAGGATTAGATACACAGCTCAGTATACAGTATCACACAGGATAGGATTAGATACACAGCTCAGTATACAGTATCACACAGGATAGGATTAGATACACAGCTCAGTATACAGTATCACACAGGATAGGATTAGATACACAGCTCAGTATACAGTATCACACAGGATAGGATTAGATACACAGCTCAGTATACAGTATCACACAGGATAGGATTAGATACACAGATCAGTATACTGTATCACACAGGGTAGGATTAGATACACAGCTCAGTATACAGTATCACACAGGATAGGATTAGATACACAGCTCAGTATACAGTATCACACAGGATAGGATTAGATACACAGCTCAGTATACAGTATCACACAGGATAGGATTAGATACACAGATCAGTATACTGTATCACACAGGATAGGATTAGATACACAGCTCAGTATACAGTATCACACAGGATAGGATTAGATACACAGCTCAGTATACAGTATCACACAGGATAGGATTAGATACACAGCTCAGTATACAGTATCACACGGGATAGGATTAGATACAGCTCAGTATACAGTATCACACAGGATAGGATTAGATACACAGCTTAGTATACAGTATCACACAGGATAGGATTAGATACACAGCTCAGTATACAGTATCACACAGGATAGGATTAGATACACAGCTCAGTATACAGTATCACACAGGATAGGATTAGATACACGGCTCAGTATACAGTATCACACAGGGTAGGATTAGATACACAGCTCAGTATACAGTATCACACAGCATAGGATTAGATACACAGCTCAGTATACAGTATCACACAGGATAGGATTAGATACACCGCTCAGTATACAGTATCACACAGGATAGGATTAGATACACAGCTCAGTATACAGTATCACATAGGATAGGATTAGATACACAGCTCAGTATACAGTATCACACAGCATAGGATTAGATACACAGCTCAGTATACAGTATCACACAATAGGAATAGATACACAGCTCAGTATACAGTATCACACAGGATAGGATTAGATACACGGCTCAGTATACAGTATCACACAGGATAGGATTAGATACACCGCTCAGTATACAGTATCACACAGGATAGGATTAGATACACGGCTCAGTATACAGTATCACACAGGATAGCATTAGATACACAACTCAGTGTACAGTATCTCACAGGATAGGATTAGATACACAGCTCAGTATACAGTATCACACAGGATAGGATTAGATACACAGCTCAGTATACAGTATCACACAGGATAGGATTAGATACACGGCTCAGTATACAGTATCACATAGGATAGGATTAGATACACAGCTCAGTATATAGTATCACACAGGATAGGATTAGATACACGGCTCAGTATACAGTATCACACAGGATAGGATTAGATACACGGCTCAGTATACAGTATCACACAGGATAGGATTAGATACACAGCTCAGTATATAGTATCACACAGGATAGGATTAGATACACAGCTCAGTATACAGTATCACACAATAGGAATAGATACACAGCTCAGTATACAGTATCACACAGGATAGGATTAGATACAGCTCAGTATACAGTATCTCACAGGATAGGATTAGATACACAGCTCAGTATACAGTATCACACAGGATAGGATTAGATACAGCTCAGTATACAGTATCACACAGGATAGGATTAGATACACAGCTCAGTATACAGTATCACACAGGATAGGATTAGATACAGCTCAGTATACAGTATCACACAGGATAGGATTAGATACACAGCTCAGTATACAGTATCACACAGGATAGGATTAGATACAGCTCAGTATACAGTATCACACAGGATAGGATTAGATACACAGCTCAGTATACAGTATCACACAGGATAGGATTAGATACACAGCTCAGTATACAGTATCACACAGGATAGGATTAGATACACAGCTCAGTATACAGTATCACACAGGATAGGATTAGATACACAGCTCAGTATACAGTATCACACAGGATAGGATTAGATACACAGCTCAGTATACAGTATCACACAGGATAGGATTAGAAACACGGCTCAGTATACAGTATCACACAGGATAGGATTAGATACACGGCTCAGTATACAGTATCACACAGGATAGGATTAGATACACAGCTCAGTATACAGTATCACACAAGGTAGGATTAGATACACAGCTCAGTATACAGTATCACACAGGATAGATTTAGGTATACAGCTCAGTATACAGTATCACACAGGATAGGATTAGATACACAGCTCAGTATACAGTATCACACAGGATAGGATTAGATACACAGCTCAGTATACAGTATCACACAGGATAGGATTAGATACACAGCTTAGTATACAGTATCACACAGGATAGGATTAGATACACAGCTCCGTATACAGTATCACACAGGATAGGATTAGATACACAGCTCAGTATACAGTATCACACAGATAGGAATAGATACACAGCTCAGTATACAGTATCACACAGGATAGGATTAGATACACCGCTCAGTATACAGTATCACACAGGATAGGATTAGATACACAGCTCAGTATACAGTATCACACAGGATAGGATTAGATACACAGCTCAGTATACAGTATCACACAGGATAGGATTAGATACACAGCTCAGTATACAGTATCACACAGGATAGGATTAGATACACAGCTCAGTATACAGTATCACACAGGATAGGATTAGATACACAGCTCAGTATACAGTATCACACAGGATAGGATTAGATACACCGCTCAGTATACAGTATCACACAGGATAGGATTAGATACACAGCTCAGTATACAGTATCACACAGGATAGGATTAGATACACAGCTCAGTATACAGTATCACACAGGATAGGATTAGATACACAGCTCAGTATACAGTATCACACAGGATAGGATTAGATACACAGCTCAGTATACAGTATCACACAGGATAGGATTAGATACACAGCTCAGTATACAGTATCACACAGGATAGGATTAGATACACAGATCAGTATACTGTATCACACAGGGTAGGATTAGATACACAGCTCAGTATACAGTATCACACAGGATAGGATTAGATACACAGCTCAGTATACAGTATCACACAGGATAGGATTAGATACACAGCTCAGTATACAGTATCACACAGGATAGGATTAGATACACAGATCAGTATACTGTATCACACAGGATAGGATTAGATACACAGCTCAGTATACAGTATCACACAGGATAGGATTAGATACACAGCTCAGTATACAGTATCACACAGGATAGGATTAGATACACAGCTCAGTATACAGTATCACACAGGATAGGATTAGATACACAGCTCAGTATACAGTATCACACGGGATAGGATTAGATACAGCTCAGTATACAGTATCACACAGGATAGGATTAGATACACAGCTTAGTATACAGTATCACACAGGATAGGATTAGATACACAGCTCAGTATACAGTATCACACAGGATAGGATTAGATACACAGCTCAGTATACAGTATCACACAGGATAGGATTAGATACACGGCTCAGTATACAGTATCACACAGGATAGGATTAGATACACAGCTCAGTATACAGTATCACACAGGATAGGATTAGATACACAGCTCAGTATACAGTATCACACAGGATAGGATTAGATACACAGCTCAGTATACAGTATCACACAGGATAGGATTAGATACAGCTCAGTATACAGTATCACACAGGATAGGATTAGATACACAGCTCAGTATACAGTATCACACAGGATAGGATTAGATACACGGCTCAGTATACAGTATCACACAGGATAGGATTAGATACACAGCTCAGTATACAGTATCACACAGATAGGATTAGATACACAGCTCAGTATACAGTATCACACAGGATAGGATTAGATACACGGCTCAGTATACAGTATCACACAGGATAGGATTAGATACACAGCTCAGTATACAGTATCACACAGGATAGGATTAGATACACGGCTCAGTATACAGTATCACACAGGATAGGATTAGATACACAGCTCAGTATACAGTATCACACAGGATAGGATTAGATACACAGCTCAGTATACAGTATCACACAGGATAGGATTAGATACACGGCTCAGTATACAGTATCACACAGGATAGGATTAGATACACAGCTCAGTATACAGTATCACACAGGATAGGATTAGATACAGCTCAGTATACAGTATCACACAGGATAGGATTAGATACACAGCTCAGTATACAGTATCACACAGGATAGGATTAGATACACAGCTCAGTATACAGTATCACACAGGATAGGATTAGATACACAGCTCAGTATACAGTATCACACAGGATAGGATTAGATACACAGCTCAGTATACAGTATCACACAGGATAGGATTAGATACACAGCTCAGTATACAGTATCACACAGGATAGGATTAGATACACAGCTCAGTATACAGTATCACACAGGATAGGATTAGATACACAGCTCAGTATACAGTATCACACAGGATAGGATTAGATACACAGCTCAGTATACAGTATCACACAGGATAGGATTAGATACACAGCTCAGTATACAGTATCACACAGGATAGGATTAGATACACAGCTCAGTATACAGTATCACACAGGATAGGATTAGATACACAGCTCAGTATACAGTATCACACAGGATAGGATTAGATACACAGCTCAGTATACAGTATCACACAGGATAGGATTAGATACACAGCTCAGTATACAGTATCACACGGGATAGGATTAGATACACAGCTCAGTATACAGTATCACACAGGATAGGATTAGATACACAGCTCAGTATACAGTATCACACAGGATAGGATTAGATACACAGCTCAGTATACAGTATCACACAGGATAGGATTAGATACACAGCTCAGTATACAGTATCACACAGGATAGGATTAGATACACGGCTCAGTATACAGTATCACACAGGATAGGATTAGATACACAGCTCAGTATACAGTATCACACAGGATAGGATTAGATACACAGCTCAGTATACAGTATCACACAGGATAGGATTAGATACACAGCTCAGTATACAGTATCACACAGGATAGGATTAGATACAGCTCAGTATACAGTATCACACAGGATAGGATTAGATACACAGCTCAGTATACAGTATCACACAGGATAGGATTAGATACACGGCTCAGTATACAGTATCACACAGGATAGGATTAGATACACAGCTCAGTATACAGTATCACACAGGATAGGATTAGATACACAGCTCAGTATACAGTATCACACAGGATAGGATTAGATACACGGCTCAGTATACAGTATCACACAGGATAGGATTAGATACACCGCTCAGTATACAGTATCACACAGGATAGGATTAGATACACGGCTCAGTATACAGTATCACACAGGATAGGATTAGATACAGCTCAGTATACAGTATCTCACAGGATAGGATTAGATACACAGCTCAGTATACAGTATCACACAGGATAGGATTAGATACACGGCTCAGTATACAGTATCACACAGGATAGGATTAGATACACAGCTCAGTATACAGTATCACACAGGATAGGATTAGATACAGCTCAGTATACAGTATCACACAGGATAGGATTAGATACACAGCTCAGTATACAGTATCACACAGGATAGGATTAGATACACAGCTCAGTATACAGTATCACACAGGATAGGATTAGATACACAGCTCAGTATACAGTATCACACAGGATAGGATTAGATACACAGCTCAGTATACAGTATCACACAGGATAGGATTAGATACACAGCTCAGTATACAGTATCACACAGGATAGGATTAGAAACACGGCTCAGTATACAGTATCACACAGGATAGGATTAGATACACGGCTCAGTATACAGTATCACACAGGATAGGATTAGATACACAGCTCAGTATACAGTATCACACAATAGGAATAGATACACAGCTCAGTATACAGTATCACACAGGATAGGATTAGATACACGGCTCAGTATACAGTATCACACAGGATAGGATTAGATACACCGCTCAGTATACAGTATCACACAGGATAGGATTAGATACACGGCTCAGTATACAGTATCACACAGGATAGCATTAGATACACAACTCAGTGTACAGTATCTCACAGGATAGGATTAGATACACAGCTCAGTATACAGTATCACACAGGATAGGATTAGATACACAGCTCAGTATACAGTATCACACAGGATAGGATTAGATACACGGCTCAGTATACAGTATCACATAGGATAGGATTAGATACACAGCTCAGTATATAGTATCACACAGGATAGGATTAGATACACGGCTCAGTATACAGTATCACACAGGATAGGATTAGATACACGGCTCAGTATACAGTATCACACAGGATAGGATTAGATACACAGCTCAGTATATAGTATCACACAGGATAGGATTAGATACACAGCTCAGTATACGGTATCACACAATAGGAATAGATACACAGCTCAGTATACAGTATCACACAGGATAGGATTAGATACAGCTCAGTATACAGTATCTCACAGGATAGGATTAGATACACAGCTCAGTATACAGTATCACACAGGATAGGATTAGATACAGCTCAGTATACAGTATCACACAGGATAGGATTAGATACACAGCTCAGTATACAGTATCACACAGGATAGGATTAGATACAGCTCAGTATACAGTATCACACAGGATAGGATTAGATACACAGCTCAGTATACAGTATCACACAGGATAGGATTAGATACAGCTCAGTATACAGTATCACACAGGATAGGATTAGATACACAGCTCAGTATACAGTATCACACAGGATAGGATTAGATACACAGCTCAGTATACAGTATCACACAGGATAGGATTAGATACACAGCTCAGTATACAGTATCACACAGGATAGGATTAGATACACAGCTCAGTATACAGTATCACACAGGATAGGATTAGATACACAGCTCAGTATACAGTATCACACAGGATAGGATTAGATACACAGCTCAGTATACAGTATCACACAGGATAGGATTAGAAACACGGCTCAGTATACAGTATCACACAGGATAGGATTAGATACACGGCTCAGTATACAGTATCACACAGGATAGGATTAGATACACAGCTCAGTATACAGTATCACACAAGGTAGGATTAGATACACAGCTCAGTATACAGTATCACACAGGATAGATTTAGGTATACAGCTCAGTATACAGTATCACACAGGATAGGATTAGATACACAGCTCAGTATACAGTATCACACAGGATAGGATTAGATACACAGCTCAGTATACAGTATCACACAGGATAGGATTAGATACACAGCTCAGTATACTGTATCACACAGGATAGGATTAGATACACAGCTCATTATACAGTATCACACAGGATAGGATTAGATACACGGCTCAGTATACAGTATCACACAGGATAGGATTAGATACACAGCTCCGTATACAGTATCACACAGGATAGGATTAGATACACAGCTCAGTATACAGTATCACACAATAGGAATAGATACACAGCTCAGTATACAGTATCACACAGGATAGGATTAGATACACCGCTCAGTATACAGTATCACACAGGATAGGATTAGATACACAGCTCAGTATACAGTATCACACAGGATAGGATTAGATACACAGCTCAGTATACAGTATCACACAGGATAGGATTAGATACACAGCTCAGTATACAGTATCACACAGGATAGGATTAGATACACAGCTCAGTATACAGTATCACACAGGATAGGATTAGATACACAGCTCAGTATACAGTATCACACAGGATAGGATTAGATACACAGCTCAGTATACAGTATCACACAGGATAGGATTAGATACACAGCTCAGTATACAGTATCACACAGGATAGGATTAGAAACACGGCTCAGTATACAGTATCACACAGGATAGGATTAGATACACGGCTCAGTATACAGTATCACACAGGATAGGATTAGATACACAGCTCAGTATACAGTATCACACAAGGTAGGATTAGATACACAGCTCAGTATACAGTATCACACAGGATAGATTTAGGTATACAGCTCAGTATACAGTATCACACAGGATAGGATTAGATACACAGCTCAGTATACAGTATCACACAGGATAGGATTAGATACACAGCTCAGTATACAGTATCACACAGGATAGGATTAGATACACAGCTCAGTATACTGTATCACACAGGATAGGATTAGATACACAGCTCATTATACAGTATCACACAGGATAGGATTAGATACACGGCTCAGTATACAGTATCACACAGGATAGGATTAGATACACAGCTCCGTATACAGTATCACACAGGATAGGATTAGATACACAGCTCAGTATACAGTATCACACAATAGGAATAGATACACAGCTCAGTATACAGTATCACACAGGATAGGATTAGATACACCGCTCAGTATACAGTATCACACAGGATAGGATTAGATACACAGCTCAGTATACAGTATCACACAGGATAGGATTAGATACACAGCTCAGTATACAGTATCACACAGGATAGGATTAGATACACAGCTCAGTATACAGTATCACACAGGATAGGATTAGATACACAGCTCAGTATACAGTATCACACAGGATAGGATTAGATACACAGCTCAGTATACAGTATCACACAGGATAGGATTAGATACACAGCTCAGTATACAGTATCACACAGGATAGGATTAGATACACAGCTCAGTATACAGTATCACACAGGATAGGATTAGATACACAGCTCAGTATACAGTATCACACAGGATAGGATTAGAAACACGGCTCAGTATACAGTATCACACAGGATAGGATTAGATACACGGCTCAGTATACAGTATCACACAGGATAGGATTAGATACACAGCTCAGTATACAGTATCACACAAGGTAGGATTAGATACACAGCTCAGTATACAGTATCACACAGGATAGATTTAGGTATACAGCTCAGTATACAGTATCACACAGGATAGGATTAGATACACAGCTCAGTATACAGTATCACACAGGATAGGATTAGATACACAGCTCAGTATACAGTATCACACAGGATAGGATTAGATACACAGCTCAGTATACTGTATCACACAGGATAGGATTAGATACACAGCTCATTATACAGTATCACACAGGATAGGATTAGATACACGGCTCAGTATACAGTATCACACAGGATAGGATTAGATACACAGCTCCGTATACAGTATCACACAGGATAGGATTAGATACACAGCTCAGTATACAGTATCACACAATAGGAATAGATACACAGCTCAGTATACAGTATCACACAGGATAGGATTAGATACACCGCTCAGTATACAGTATCACACAGGATAGGATTAGATACACAGCTCAGTATACAGTATCACACAGGATAGGATTAGATACACAGCTCAGTATACAGTATCACACAGGATAGGATTAGATACACAGCTCAGTATACAGTATCACACAGGATAGGATTAGATACACAGCTCAGTATACAGTATCACACAGGATAGGATTAGATACACAGCTCAGTATACAGTATCACACAGGATAGGATTAGATACACAGATCAGTATACTGTATCACACAGGGTAGGATTAGATACACAGCTCAGTATACAGTATCACACAGGATAGGATTAGATACACAGCTCAGTATACAGTATCACACAGGATAGGATTAGATACACAGCTCAGTATACAGTATCACACAGGATAGGATTAGATACACAGATCAGTATACTGTATCACACAGGATAGGATTAGATACACAGCTCAGTATACAGTATCACACAGGATAGGATTAGATACACAGCTCAGTATACAGTATCACACAGGATAGGATTAGATACACAGCTCAGTATACAGTATCACACGGGATAGGATTAGATACAGCTCAGTATACAGTATCACACAGGATAGGATTAGATACACAGCTTAGTATACAGTATCACACAGGATAGGATTAGATACACAGCTCAGTATACAGTATCACACAGGATAGGATTAGATACACAGCTCAGTATACAGTATCACACAGGATAGGATTAGATACACGGCTCAGTATACAGTATCACACAGGATAGGATTAGATACACAGCTCAGTATACAGTATCACACAGCATAGGATTAGATACACAGCTCAGTATACAGTATCACACAGGATAGGATTAGATACACCGCTCAGTATACAGTATCACACAGGATAGGATTAGATACACAGCTCAGTATACAGTATCACATAGGATAGGATTAGATACACAGCTCAGTATACAGTATCACACAGCATAGGATTAGATACACAGCTCAGTATACAGTATCACACAGGATAGGATTAGATACACAGCTCAGTATACAGTATCACACAGGATAGGATTAGATACACAGCTCAGTATACAGTATCACACAGGATAGGATTAGATACACAGCTCAGTATACAGTATCACACAGGATAGGATTAGATACACGGCTCAGTATACAGTATCACACGGGATAGGATTAGATACACAGCTCAGTATACAGTATCACACAGGATAGGATTAGATACACAGATGAGTATACTGTATCACACAGGATAGGATTAGATACACAGCTCAGTATACAGTATCACACAGGATAGGATTAGATACACAGCTCAGTATACAGTATCACACAGGATAGGATTAGATACACAGCTCAGTATACAGTATCTCACAGGATAGGATTAGATACACGGCTCAGTATACAGTATCACACAGGATAGGATTAGATACACGGCTCAGTATACAGTATCACACAGGATAGGATTAGATACACAGATCAGTATACTGTATCACATAGGATAGGATTAGATACACGGCTCAGTATACAGTATCACACAGGATAGGATTAGATACACAGCTCAGTATACAGTATCACACAGGATAGGATTAGATACACAGCTCAGTATACAGTATCACACAGGATAGGATTAGATACACAGCTCAGTATACAGTATCACACAGGGTAGGATTAGATACAGCTCAGTATACAGTATCACACAGGATAGGATTAGATACACAGCTCAGTATACAGTATCACACAGGATAGGATTAGATACACAGCTCAGTATACAGTATCACACAGGATAGGATTAGATACACAGCTCAGTATACAGTATCACACAATAGGAATAGATACACAGCTCAGTATACAGTATCACACAGGATAGGATTAGATACACCGCTCAGTATACAGTATCACATAGGATAGGATTAGATACACAGCTCAGTATACAGTATCACACAGGATAGGATTAGATACACGGCTCAGTATACAGTATCACACAGGATAGGATTAGATACACAGCTCAGTATACAGTATCACACAGGATAGGATCAGATACACAGCTCAGTATACAGTATCACACAGGATAGGATTAGATACACAGCTCAGTATACAGTATCACACAGGATAGGATTAGATACACAGCTCAGTATACAGTATCACACAGGATAGGATTAGATACACAGCTCAGTATACAGTATCACACAGGATAGGATTAGATACACAGCTCAGTATACAGTATCACACAGGATAGGATTAGATACACTATCTCTGACTTGTGGTGGTGTTCTCCAGATTTGGGGGTGTCTTACCTCGGTCTGAGTCTCTTCTACCCTCCCTTTGCCTCCAGTCTCTGCTCCGCTCTCCTCGGGGTTGCGCTGTGTGTACAGGAATGTAGGATGGTCCCAGTAGTCAGGAGGAGCAGTGGTCCAGGCTCAGCCCTCCTCGATGTGATTCACACTGACTCACCGGACCGGACTCATCATTTCCTGACCTCTCAGATGGATACTTGGATCATCCTGCAGGAGGCGCTCTGGGAGCAGCGCAGTTCGTGCTTCCCCCATACTCTGGAACTCCTTACCAAGACACATAAGACTGATCCCCACAATCAGAAGAAGGCCCTGAAGACTCCCCTATTCAGGAAGGCCCACACACCCCAATAACACTGTCACCACATCCCCAGCTGTACAGTCTCTCCTCCTCCCCTCATAGACTGTAAACCCTTGTGGACAGGGCCCTCCACCCCACTGATCACTGCTAGGATTATGTCTGTCTGTATCCCCCAAATGTACAGAGCACCATGCGATTAATATAATAATGTACAGAGCACCATGGGATTAATATAATAATGTACAGAGCACCATGCGATTAATATAATAATGTACAGAGCACCATGGGATTAATATAATAATGTACAGAGCACCATGCGATTAATATAATAATGTACAGAGCACCATGGGATTAATATAATAATGTACAGAGCACCATGGGATTAATATAATAATGTACAGAGCACCATGGGATTAATATAATAATGTACAGAGCACCATGGGATTAATATAATAATGTACAGAACACCATGGGATTAATATAATAATGTACAAAGCACTATGGGATTAATATAATAATGTACAGAGCACTATGGGATTAATATAATAATGTACAGAGCACTATGGGATTAATAAAATAATGTACAGAGCACCATGGGATTAATATAATAATGTACAGAGCACTATGGGATTAATATAATAATGTACAGCACCATGGGATTAATATAATAATGTACAGAGCACCATGGGATTAATATAATAATGTACAGAGCACCATGAGATTAATATAATAATGTACAGAGCACCATGGGATTAATATAATAATGTACAGAGCACCATGGGATTAATATAATAATGTACAGAACACCATGGGATTAATATAATAATGTACAGAACACCATGGGATTAATATAATAATGTACAGCACCATGGGATTAATATAATAATGTACAGAGCACCATGGGATTAATATAATAATGTACAGAGCACCATGGGATTAATATAATAATGTACAGAGCACCATGGGATTAATATAATAATGTACAGAACACCATTGGATTAATATAATAATGTACAGAACACCATGGGATTAATATAATAATGTACAGAGCACCATGGGATTAATATAATAATGTACAGAGCACCATGGGATTAATATAATAATGTACAGAGCACCATGGGATTAATATAATAATGTACAGAGCACCATGGGATTAATATAATAATGTACAGAGCACCATGGGATTACTATAATAATGTAGAGAGCACCATGGGATTAATATAATAATGTACAGAGCACCATGGGATTAATATAATAATGTACAGAGCACCATGGGATTAATATAATAATGTACAGAGCACCATGGGATTAATATAATAATATACAGCACCATGCGATTAATATAATAATGTACAGAGCACCATGGGATTAATATAATAATGTACAGCACCATGGGAATAATATAATAATGTACAGAGCACCATGGGAATAATATAATAATGTACAGAGCACCATGGGAATAATATAATAATGTACAGAGCACCAGGAGATTAATATAATAATGTACAGAGCACCATGGAATTAATATAATAATGTACAGAGCACCATGGGAATAATATAATAATGTACAGCACCATGGGATTAACGGTAGTAAAGGAGGAATGTGCTGCAGCAGCCTGTGCTCTATGTCGATATTGTATGGTGACCCCTATACCTCCTCATCTGGTAATCCCCCCCACCACAGCGTCCATCCTGTCTTTTCAGGGTTAATCACCCCCCCCCCCCCTATCTGACCGCGCAGACACCGCAGATCTTACACAACGTCAGGATATTGGGAAGAAATTGTGATGAGATCGCTGAGAAGAGAAAATCCAGAATAAAAGTCAGGAAATATGAAATTGTCAGGACAGAGCAGTGACCTGAGGAGGAGGGGCGGCGACCACAGGAGGAGGGGCGGAGACCACGGCAGGAGGGGCAGTGACCAAAGGAGGAGGGGCGGAGACCTTAGGAGGGGTGGTGGCCACAGGAGGAGGGGCCCGGCCACAAGAGGAGGGAAGGAGACCACAGGAGGAGAGGCGGTGGCCACAGGAGGAGGGACGCGGCCACAAGTGGAGGGGCAGTGACCACAGGAGGAGGGGAGGAGACCACAGGAGGAGGGGCAATGACCACAGGAGGAGGGGTGGTGGCCACAGGAGGAGGGGCGGAGACCTTAGGAGGGAAGGAGACCACAGGAGGAGGGAAGGGGACCACAGGAGGAGGGGCGGTGGCCACAGGAGGAGGGACGCGGCCACAAGTGGAGGGGCAGTGACCACAGGAGGAGGGGAGGAGACCACAGGAGGAGGGGCAATGACCACAGGAGGAGGGGTGGTGGCCACAGGAGGAGGGGCGGAGACCACAGGAGGAGGGGCGGAGACAACAAGAGGAGGGGCAGAGACCTGAGGAGGGGTGGTGGCCACAGGAGGAGGGGCGCGGCCACAGGAGGAGGGTCAGTGGCCACAGGAGGAGGGGCAGTGACAACAGGAGGAGGGGCAGCCACCACAGGAGGAGGGGCAGTGACCACACAACGGTCCAGCAGAGGATTGTTAACAATGTATCAACTGCAGGAAAACACAGTGCAACAACAGAACCCAAAATCTTCATATGCAGTGAATATATTGGGAACCCAAATGAGGCTCCTCCCATCTCGTCTTCTGTGCCTACTATAATGTAAGGAGTGTCAGACACCGGAACGCTGGGACAGGTGAGGTGGATTATTTCTTCTCTAAGTATAATGTCCCATACCGCGCACCGTATAATGTCATATAATGGCCCCAGCACACACTAATGCCTGAATCTTTATTATACTGTGGGGTCTCTTCAGTACAATGATCGGAGGGCCCGGGAGGTGACAAACATTAGTATCAGTGTTACTCACCTCTCCTGGGCTCCAGGGCGGGTCTTCTGGCTTCTTCATGTCTTAGAGACATCATGAATGACGCCGACGTGACTGCTGAGGCCCCATGACCGGCCTCAGTGGGCTCAAATATTATTCATATGTCTATAAGACCCGTTCCGGAGCCCAGGAGAGGTGAGTAGCCTCCCCGGGGCAGGTATCTGATCAGTCCAGCAGCCCACCAGGGTTATACACGGCCGCTCCGCCCCTGGCTGCCCCATCACACCGTGCAGAACATCTCGCACCTTCCGAGCGTCTCTTGTTTTTGCGCTCTCTTCTCCAGAGGGACGTCTCGCCCTTCAGGACGGTTCTCCATTGAGGCCATGACTCCAGATTATCAGCTATCCCGGATTATCGGATGATGTTGCTCTCATGCTCGTCCCTCTGTCTTACCCCCCCTCCCCCGTTTCACCCTTTTCGGAGACGCCAGATGTCGGGATCCATCTGATACGATCTGGCAGAGGCCAAATAAAACACAAGTGATCCCGACACTCAATGTTCTCGCCCGTGAAGAAAATCCAAAATAAACTGGGTGAGAGGAAGCGTCGTCTGCACAGGGCGCGGCGGTCAGCGGCTGCCAACTCCTATCACATGTGAACACTCCTCTGCAGATCCTACACAGACTGATCACAGGGGCAGCCAATATATCGCAGCCCCACAGAGGGCTCACCCAGCTTTCCTAAACTCCTGAAGGGTAAACCTGCCTTGTTTATCATTCACCTTCCATAGTGATGTAGAACGCACCATTCCTGGGTCTAGGAAAGCTGGGTGATTCTGAAGGCTCCCTCATCAGGGTACACTGAGTAATACAAGCCTATCAGTCTGGGATTGCATTAGTCATTCAGGAGTCCAGGAAAGTTGGGTGATGACCCCTATGGAAGCAGCACTGACCTTATATACTGGACATGGCTGTGACTGAGCCGAGGACAGCAATGACAGCACATGTAGCAGAGCTGGCGGGGCGGTGTAGTGTGAAGCAACGGCTCCCCCTGCTGTCTGCTCTGGGTAATGCACTGGTATGTCGCAGGAAAATCACCAATATAATAATAAGGTCACAGAATGACGGCAGATCCCTGGGGGGAATATTTACAAATAGGGGGCCGCTATAGTGTGGGGGCCACAATGAGGGGCCAATATAGTGTGCACAGGGCCAAGTACCGGGCACTATAACTTCCAGGTGTGAACACTCCCTATACGATCAGCTAACAAAAGAGAAAATGCTGCAAAACCTAAAGGCGGGGTTTGTTGGTCGCCCTGGTAACAATATATTCTCCCCTACAGCAGCGCGGATCCCTGCATGAAATATAATGTATATAAGTAGGAGCTCACTACATACAGATTATACAGTCACCACTAGGAGGAGCTCACTACATACAGATTATACAGTCACCACTAGGGGGAGCTCACTACATACAGATTATACAGTCACCACTAGGAGGAGCTCACTACATACAGATTATACAGTCACCACTAGGGGGAGCTCACTACATACAGATTATACAGTCACCACTAGGGGGAGCTCACTACATACAGATTATACAGTCACCACTAGGGGGAGCTCACTACATACAGATTATACAGTCACCACTAGGGGGAGCTCACTACATACAGATTATACAGTCACCACTAGGGGGAGCTCACTACATACAGATTATACAGTCACCACTAGGAGGAGCTCACTACATACAGATTATACAGTCACCACTAGGGGGAGCTCACTACATACAGATTATACAGTCACCACTAGGGGGAGCTCACTACATACAGATTATACAGTCACCACTAGGAGGAGCTCACTACATACAGATTATACAGTCACCACTAGGGGGAGCTCACTACATACAGATTATACAGTCACCACTAGGGGGAGCTCACTACATACAGATTATACAGTCACCACTAGGAGGAGCTCACTACATACAGATTATACAGTCACCACTAGGGGGAGCTCACTACATACAGATTATACAGTCACCACTAGGGGGAGCTCACTACATACAGATTATACAGTCACCACTAGGGGGAGCTCACTACATACAGGTTATACAGTCACCACTAGAGGGAGCTCACTACATACAGATTATACAGTCACCACTAGGGGGAGCTCACTACATACAGATTATACAGTCACCACTAGGAGGAGCTCACTACATACAGATTATACAGTCACCACTAGGAGGAGCTCACTACATACAGATTATACAGTCACCACTAGGGGGAGCTCACTACATACAGATTATACAGTCACCACTAGGGGGAGCTCACTACATACAGATTATACAGTCACCACTAGGAGGAGCTCACTACATACAGATTATACAGTCACCACTAGGGGGAGCTCACTACATACAGATTATACAGTCACCACTAGGGGGAGCTCACTACATACAGAATATACAGTCACCACTAGGGGGAGCTCACTACATACAGATTATACAGTCACCACTAGGGGGAGCTCAATACATACAGATTATACAGTCACCACTAGGAGGAGCTCACTACATACAGATTATACAGTCACCACTATGAGGAGCTCACTACATACAGATTATACAGTCACCACTAGGGGGAGCTCACTACATACAGATTATACAGTCACCACTAGGGGGAGCTCACTACATACAGATTATACAGTCACCACTAGAGGGAGCTCACTACATACAGATTATACAGTCACCACTAGGAGGAGCTCACTACATACAGATTATACAGTCACCACTAGGAGGAGCTCACTACATACAGATTATACAGTCACCACTAGGGGGAGCTCACTACATACAGATTATACAGTCACCACTAGGAGGAGCTCACTACATACAGATTATACAGTCACCACTAGGAGGAGCTCACTACATACAGATTATACAGTCACCACTAGGGGGAGCTCACTACATACAGATTAGACAGTCACCACTAGGGGGAGCTCACTACATACAGATTATACAGTCACCACTAGAAGGAGCTCACTACATACAGATTATACAGTCACCACTAGAGGGAGCTCACTACATACAGATTATACAGTCACCACTAGGAGGAGCTCACTACATACAGATTATACAGTCACCACTAGGAGGAGCTCACTACATACAGATTATACAGTCACCACTAGGGGGAGCTCACTACATACAGATTATACAGTCACCACTAGAAGGAGCTCACTACATACAGATTATACAGTCACCACTGGAGGGAGCTCACTACATACAGATTATACAGTCACCACTAGGAGGAGCTCACTACATACAGATTATACAGTCACCACTAGAAGGAGCTCACTACATACAGATTATACAGTCACCACTAGAGGGAGCTCACTACATACAGATTATACAGTCACCACTAGGGGAGCTCACTACATACAGATTATACAGTCACCACTAGGAGGAGCTCACTACATACAGATTATACAGTCACCACTAGAAGGAGCTCACTACATACAGATTATACAGTCACCACTAGAGGGAGCTCACTACATACAGATTATACAGTCACCACTAGGGGGAGCTCACTACATACAGATTATACAGTCACCACTAGGGGGAGCTCACTACATACAGATTATACAGCCACCACTAGAGGGAGCTCACTACATACAGATTATACAGTCACCACTAGGGGGAGCTCACTACATACAGATTATACAGTCACCACTAGGGGGAGCTCACTACATACAGATTATACAGTCACCACTAGGGGGAGCTCACTACATACAGATTATACAGTCACCACTAGGGGGAGCTCACTACATACAGATTATACAGTCACCACTAGGGGGAGCTCACTACATACAGATTATACAGTCACCACTAGGGGGAGCTCACTACATACAGATTATACAGTCACCACTAGGGGGAGCTCACTACATACAGATTATACAGTCACCACTAGGAGGAGCTCACTACATACAGATTATACAGTCACCACTAGGAGGAGCTCACTACATACAGATTATACAGTCACCACTAGGAGGAGCTCACTACATACAGATTATACAGTCACCACTAGGAGGAGCTCACTACATACAGATTATACACCCAAAACTAGGAGGAGCTCACTACATACAGATTATACAGTCACCACTAGGAGGAGCTCACTACATACAGATTATACACTTACCACTAGGAGGAGCTCACTACATACAGATTATACAGTCACCACTAGGAGGAGCTCACTACATACAGATTATACAGTCACCACTAGGGGGAGCTCACTACATACAGATTATACAGTCACCACTAGAGGGAGCTCACTACATACAGATTATACAGTCACCACTAGGAGGAGCTCACTACATACAGATTATACAGTCACCGCTAGGGGGAGCTCACTACATACAGATTATACAGTCACCACTAGGGGGAGCTCACTACATACAGATTATACAGTCACCACTAGAAGGAGCTCACTACACACAGATTATACAGTCACCACTAGGAGGAGCTCACTACATACAGATTATACAGTCACCACTAGGAGGAGCTCACTACATACAGATTATACAGTCACCACTAGGGGGAGCTCACTACATACAGATTATACAGTCACCACTAGGGGGAGCTCACTACATACAGATTATACAGTCACCACTAGGGGGAGCTCACTACATACAGATTATACAGTCACCACTAGGAGGAGCTCACTACATACAGATTATACAGTCACCACTAGGAGGAGCTCACTACATACAGATTATACAGTCACCACTAGGAGGAGCTCACTACATACAGATTATACAGTCACCACTAGGAGGAGCTCACTACATACAGATTATACAGTCACCACTAGGAGGAACTCACTACATACAGATTATACAGTCACCACTAGGAGGAGCTCACTACATACAGATTATACAGTCACCACTAGGGGGAGCTCACTACATACAGATTATACAGTCACCACTAAGGGGAGCTCACTACATACAGATTATACAGTCACCACTAGAGGGAGCTCACTACATACAGATTATACAGTCACCACTAGGAGGAGCTCACTACATACAGATTATACAGTCACCACTAGGAGGAGCTCACTACATACAGATTATACAGTCACCACTAGGGGGAGCTCACTACATACAGATTATACAGACACCACTAGGAGGAGCTCACTACATACAGATTATACAGTCACCACTAGGGGGAGCTCACTACATACAGATTATACAGTCACCACTAGGAGGAGCTCACTACATACAGATTATACAGTCACCACTAGGAGGAGCTCACTATATACAGATTATACAGTCACCACTAGAGGGAGCTCACTACATACAGATTATACAGTCACCACTAGGGGGAGCTCACTACATACAGATTATACAGTCACCACTAGAGGGAGCTCACTACATACAGATTATACAGTCACCACTAGGGGGAGCTCACTACATACAGATTATACAGTCACCACTAGAGGGAGCTCATTACATACAGATTATACAGTCACAACTAGGAGGAGCTCACTACATACAGATTATACAGTCACCACTAGGGGGAGCTCACTACATACAGATTATACAGTCACCACTAGGAGGAGCTCACTATATACAGATTATACAGTCACCACTAGGAGGAGCTCACTACATACAGATTATACAGTCACCACTAGAGGGAGCTCACTACATACAGATTATACAGTCACCACTAGGGGGAGCTCACTACATACAGATTATACAGTCACCACTAGGGGGAGCTCACTACATACAGATTATACAGTCACCACTAGGGGGAGCTCACTACATACAGATTATACAGTCACCAGTAGGGGGAGCTCACTACATACAGATTATACAGTCACCACTAGGAGGAGCTCACTACATACAGATTATACAGTCACCACTAGGAGGAGCTCACTACATACAGATTATACAGTCACCACTAGGAGGAGCTCACTACATACAGATTATACAGCTACCACTAGGAGGAGCTCACTACATACAGATTATACAGTCACCACTAGGAGGAGCTCACTACATACAGATTATACAGTCACCACTAGGAGGAGCTCACTACATACAGATTATACAGTCACCACTAGGGGGAGCTCACTACATACAGATTATACAGTCACCACTAGGGGGAGCTCACTACATACAGATTATACAGTCACCACTAGGAGGAGCTCACTACATACAGATTATACAGTCACCACTAGGAGGAGCTCACTACATACAGATTATACAGTCACCACTAGGGGGAGCTCACTACATACAGATTATACAGTCACCACTAGGGGGAGCTCACTACATACAGATTATACAGTCACCACTAGAGGGAGCTCACTACATACAGATTATACAGTCACCACTAGGAGGAGCTCACTACATACAGATTATACAGTCACCACTAGGAGGAGCTCACTACATACAGATTATACAGTCACCACTAGGGGGAGCTCACTACATACAGATTATACGGACACCACTAGGAGGAGCTCACTACATACAGATTATACAGTCACCACTAGGGGGAGCTCACTACATACAGATTATACAGTCACCACTAGGAGGAGCTCACTACATACAGATTATACAGTCACCACTAGGAGGAGCTCACTATATACAGATTATACAGTCACCACTAGAGGGAGCTCACTACATACAGATTATACAGTCACCACTAGGGGGAGCTCACTACATACAGATTATACAGTCACCACTAGGAGGAGCTCACTACATACAGATTATACAGTCACCACTAGAGGGAGCTCACTACATACAGATTATACAGTCACCACTAGGAGGAGCTCACTACATACAGATTATACAGTCACCACTAGAGGGAGCTCACTACATACAGATTATACAGTCACCACTAGGAGGAGCTCACTACATACAGATTATACAGTCACCACTAGGAGGAGCTCACTACATACAGATTATACAGTCACCACTAGGAGGAGCTCACTACATACAGATTATAC
Organism: Leptodactylus fuscus; assembly: GCF_031893055.1. NCBI lineage: Eukaryota > Metazoa > Chordata > Amphibia > Anura > Leptodactylidae > Leptodactylus > Leptodactylus fuscus. Next base: position 222,617,080 of record NC_134268.1, on the reverse strand, counting down.
AGCTACCACTAGGAGGAGCTCACTACATACAGATTATACAGTCACCACTAGGAGGAGCTCACTACATACAGATTATACAGTCACCACTAGGAGGAGCTCACTACATACAGATTATACAGTCACCACTAGGGGGAGCTCACTACATACAGATTATACAGTCACCACTAGGGGGAGCTCACTACATACAGATTATACAGTCACCACTAGGAGGAGCTCACTACATACAGATTATACAGTCAACACTAGAGGGAGCTCACTACATACAGATTATACAGTCACCACTAGGAGGAGCTCACTACATACAGATTATACAGTCACCACTAGGAGGAGCTCACTACATACAGATTATACAGTCACCACTAGGGGGAGCTCACTACATACAGATTATACAGACACCACTAGGAGGAGCTCACTACATACAGATTATACAGTCACCACTAGGGGGAGCTCACTACATACAGATTATACAGTCACCACTAGGAGGAGCTCACTATATACAGATTATACAGTCACCACTAGGAGGAGCTCACTACATACAGATTATACAGTCACCACTAGAGGGAGCTCACTACATACAGATTATACAGTCACCACTAGGGGGAGCTCACTACACACAGATTATACAGTCACCACTAGGAGGACCTCAAAACATACAGATTATACAGTCACCACTAGGAGGAGCTCACTACATACAGATTATACAGTCACCACTAGGAGGACCTCACTACATACAGATTATACAGTCACCACTAGAGGAGCTCACTACACACAGATTATACAGTCACCACTAGAGGGAGCTCACTACACACAGATTATACAGTCACCACTAGGAGGAGCTCACTACACACAGATTATACAGTCACCACTAGGAGGACCTCAAAACATACAGATTATACAGTCACCACTAGGAGGAGCTCACTACATACAGATTATACAGTCACCACTAGAGGAAGCTCACTACATACAGATTATACAGTCACCACTAGGAGGACCTCACTACATACAGATTATACAGTCACCACTATGGGGAGCTCACTACATACAGAATATTCAGTCACCACTAGGGTGAGCTCACTACATACAGATTATACAGTCACCACTAGGAGGAGCTCACTTCACACAGATTATACAGTCACCACTAGGGGTAGCTCACTACATACAGATTATACAGTCACCACTAGGAGCACCTCACTAGATACAGATTATACAGTCACCACTATGGGGAGCTCACTACATACACGATATTCAGTCACCACTAGGAGGAGCTCACTACATACAGATTATACAGTCACCACTAGGGGGACCTCACTACATATAGATTATATAGTCACCACTAGGGGGAGCTCACTACATACAGATTATACAGTCACCACTAGGGGGAGCTCACTACATACAGATTATACAGTCACCACTAGGGGGAGCTCACTACATACAGATTATACAGTCACCACTAGGAGGAGCTCACTACATACAGATTATACAGTCACCACTAGAAGGAGCTCACTACATACAGATTATAGAGTCACCACTAGGGGGAGCTCACTACATACAGATTATACAGTCACCACTAGAAGGAGCTCACTACATACAGATTATACAGTCACCACTACGGAGAGCTCACTACATACAGATTATACAGTCACCACTAGGGGGAGCTCACTACATACAGATTATACAGTCACCACTAGGGGGAGCTCACTACATACAGATTATACAGTCACCACTAGGAGGAGCTCACTACATACAGATTATACAGTCACCACTAGGAGGAGCTCACTACATACAGATTATACAGTCACCACTAGGAGGAGCTCACTACATACAGATTATACAGTCACCACTAGGAGGAGCTCACTACATACAGATTACACAGCTACCACTAGGAGGAGCTCACTACATACAGATTATACAGTCACCACTAGGAGGAGCTCACTACATACAGCTTATACAGTCACCACTAGAGGGAGCTCACTACATACAGATTATACAGTCACCACTAGGAGGAGCTCACTACATACAGATTATACAGTCACCACTAGGGGGGGCTCACTACATACAGATTATACAGCTACCACTAGGAGGAGCTCACTACATACAGATTATAGAGTCACCACTAGGGGGAGCTCACTACATACAGATTATACAGTCACCACTAGAGGGAGCTCACTACATACAGATTATACAGTCACCACTAGGAGGAGCTCACTACATACAGATTATACAGTCACCACTAGGAGGAGCTCACTACATACAGATTATAGAGTCACCACTAGGGGGAGCTCACTTCATACAGATTATACAGTCACCACTAGAAGGAGCTCACTACATACAGATTATACAGTCACCACTGCGGAGAGCTCACTACATACAGATTATACAGTCACCACTAGGGGGAGCTCACTACATACAGATTATACAGTCACCACTAGGGGGAGCTCACTACATACAGATTATACAGTCACCACTAGGAGGAGCTCACTACATACAGATTATACAGTCACCACTAGGAGGAGCTCACTACATACAGATTATACAGTCACCACTAGGGGGAGCTCACTACATACAGATTATACAGTCACCACTAGAGGGAGCTCACTACATACAGATTATACAGTCACCACTAGGAGGAGCTCACTACATACAGATTATACAGTCACCACTAGGAGGAGCTCACTACATGCAGATTATACAGTCACCACTTGGGGGAGCTCACTACATACAGATTATACAGTCACCACTAGAGGGAGCTCACTACATACAGATTATACAGTCACCACTAGGAGGAGCTCACTACATACAGATTATACAGTCACCACTAGGAGGAGCTCACTACATACAGATTATAGAGTCACCACTAGGGGGAGCTCACTACATACAGATTATACAGTCACCACTAGAGGGAGCTCACTACATACAGATTATACAGTCACCACTAGAGGGAGCTCACTTCATACAGATTATACAGTCACCACTAGAGGGAGCTCACTATATACAGATTATACAGTCACCACTAGGGGGAGCTCACTACATACAGATTATACAGTCACCACTAGGGGGAGCTCACTACATACAGATTATACAGTCACCACTAGGGGGAGCTCACTACATACAGATTATACAGTCACCACTAGGAGGAGCTCACTACATACAGATTATACAGTCACCACTAGGAGGAGCTCACTACATGCAGATTATACAGTCACCACTAGGGGGAGCTCACTACATACAGATTATACAGTCACCACTAGGAGGAGCTCACTACATACAGATTATACAGTCACCACTAGGAGGAGCTCACTACATACAGATTATACAGTCACCATAGGGGGAGCTCACTACATACAGATTATACAGTCACCACTAGGAGGAGCTCACTACATACAGATTATAGAGTCACCACTAGGGGAAGCTCACTACATACAGATTATACAGTCACCACTAGAGGGAGCTCACTACATACAGATTATACAGTCACCACTAGAGGGAGCTCACTACATACAGATTATACAGTCACCACTAGAGGGAGCTCACTACATACAGATTATACAGTCACCACTAGGAGGAGCTCACTACATACAGATTATACAGTCACCACTAGGAGGAGCTCACTACATACAGATTATACAGTCACCACTAGGGGGAGCTCACTACATAGAGATTATACAGTCACCACTAGGAGGAGCTCACTACATACAGATTATAGAGTCACCACTAGGGGGAGCTCACTACATACAGATTATACAGTCACCACTAGAAGGAGCTCACTACATACAGATTATACAGTCACCACTACGGAGAGCTCACTACATACAGATTATACAGTCACCACTACGGAGAGCTCACTACATACAGATTATACAGTCACCACTAGGAGGAGCTCACTACATACAGATTATACAGTCACCACTAGGAGGAGCTCACTACATACAGATTATACAGTCACCACTAGGAGGAGCTCACTACATGCAGATTATACAGTCACCACTAGGAGGAGCTCACTACATACAGATTATACAGTCACCACTAGGAGGAGCTCACTACATACAGATTATACAGTCACCACTAGGAGGAGCTCACTACATGCAGATTATACAGTCACCACTAGGAGGAGCTCACTACATGCAGATTATACAGTCACCACTAGGAGGAGCTCACTACATACAGATTATACAGTCACCACCAGGAGGAGCTCACTACATACAGATTATACAGTCACCACTAGGAGGAGCTCACTACATGCAGATTATACAGTCACCACTAGGGGGAGCTCACTACATACAGATTATACAGTCACCACTAGGAGGAGCTCACTACATACAGATTATACAGTCACCACTAGGAGGAGCTCACTACATAGAGATTATACAGTCACCACTAGGGGGAGCTCACTACATAGAGATTATACAGTCACCACTAGGGGGAGCTCACTACATACAGATTATTCTGTGGGCGGAAATGCGTTGTTGATGCCAGAGGTCAGAGGAGAATGGCCAGACTGGTTCCAGCTGATAGAAAGGCAACAGTGACTCAAATAGCCACCCGTTACAACCAAGGTAGCCAGAAGAGCATCTCTGAACGCCGCACAGTACGTCGAACTTTGAGGCAGATGGGCTACAGCAGCAGAAGACCACACCGGGTGCCACTCCTTTCAGCTAAGAACAGGAAACTGAGGCTACAATTTGCACAAGCTCATCGAAATTGGACAATTGAAGATTGGAAAAACGTTGCCTGGTCTGATGAGTCTCGATTTCTGCTGCGACATTCGGATGGTAGGGTCAGAATTTGGCGTCAACAACATGAAAGCATGGATCCATCCTGCCTTGTATCGGTAACGGTTCAGGCTGGTGGTGGTGGTGTCATGGTGTGGGGAATATTTTCTTGGCACTCTTTGGGCCCCTTGGTACCAATTGAGCATCGTTGCAACGCCAAAGCCTACCTGAGTATTGTTGCTGACCATGTCCATCCCTTTATGACCACAATGTACCCAACATCTGATGGCTACTTTCAGCAGGATAATGCAATGCCATGTCATAAAGCTGGAATCATCTCAGACTGGTTTCTTGAACATGACAATGAGTTCACTGTACTCCAATGGCCTCCACAGTCACCAGATCTCAATCCAATAGAGGAGCATCTTTGGGATGTGGTGGAACGGGAGATTCGCATCATGGATGTGCAGCCGACAAATCTGCGACTGCAACTGTGTGATGCCATCATGTCAATATGGAGCAAAATCTCTGAGGAATGCTTCCAGCACCTTGTTGTATCTATGCCACGAAGAATGGAGGCAGTTCTGAAGGCAAAAGGGGGTCCAACCCGTTACTAGCATGGTGTACCTAATAAAGTGGCCGGTGAGTGTACAGTCACCACTAGAGGAAGCTCACTACATACAGATTATACAGTCACCACTAGAGGAGCTCACTACACACAGATTATACAGTCACCACTAGAGGGAGCTCACTACACACAGATTATACAGTCACCACTAGGAGGAGCTCACTACACACAGATTATACAGTCACCACTAGGAGGACCTCACTACATACAGAATATTCAGTCACCACTAGGGGGAGCTCACTACACACAGATTATACAGTCACCACTAGGAGGAGCTCACTACACACAGATTATACAGTCACCACTAGGAGGAGCTCACTACATACAGATTATACAGTCACCACTAGAGGAAGCTCACTACATACAGATTATACAGTCACCACTAGGAGGACCTCACTACATACAGATTATACAGTCACCACTATGGGGAGCTCACTACATACAGAATATTCAGTCACCACTAGGGTGAGCTCACTACATACAGATTATACAGTCACCACTAGGAGGAGCTCACTTCACACAGATTATACAGTCACCACTAGGAGGAGCTCACTACATACAGATTATACAGTCACCACTAGGAGGAGCTCACTACATACAGATTATACAGTCACCACTATGGGGAGCTCACTACATACAGAATATTCAGTCACCACTAGGGTGAGCTCACTACATACAGATTATACAGTCACCACTAGGGGTAGCTCACTACATACAGATTATACAGTCACCACTAGGAGGACCTCACTAGATACAGATTATACAGTCACCACTATGGGGAGCTCACTACATACACAATATTCAGTCACCACTAGGAGGAGCTCACTACATACAGATTATACAGTCACCACTAGGGGGACCTCACTACATATAGATTATATAGTCACCACTAGGGGGAGCTCACTACATACAGATTATACAGTCACCACTAGGGGGAGCTCACTACATACAGATTATACAGTCACCACTAGGGGGAGCTCACTACATACAGATTATACAGTCACCACTAGGGGGAGCTCACTACATACAGATTATACAGTCACCACTAGGAGGAGCTCACTACATACAGATTATACAGTCACCACTAGGAGGAGCTCAATACATTCAGATTATAGAGTCACCACTAGGGGGAGCTCACTACATACAGATTATACAGTCACCACTAGAAGGAGCTCACTACATACAGATTATACAGTCACCACTACGGAGAGCTCACTACATACAGATTATACAGTCACCACTAGGGGGAGCTCACTACATACAGATTATACAGTCACCACTAGGGGGAGCTCACTACATACAGATTATACAGTCACCACTAGGAGGAGCTCACTACATACAGATTATACAGTCACCACTAGGAGGAGCTCACTACATACAGATTATACAGTCACCACTAGGGGGAGCTCACTACATACAGATTATACAGTCACCACTAGAGGGAGCTCACTACATACAGATTATACAGTCACCACTAGGAGGAGCTCACTACATACAGATTATACAGTCACCACTAGGAGGAGCTCACTACATGCAGATTATACAGTCACCACTAGGGGGAGCTCACTACATACAGATTATACAGTCACCACTAGAGGGAGCTCACTACATACAGATTATACAGTCACCACTAGGAGGAGCTCACTACATACAGATTATACAGTCACCACTAGGAGGAGCTCACTACATACAGATTATACAGTCACCACTAGGGGGAGCTCACTACATACAGATTATACAGTCACCACTAGGAGGAGCTCACTACATACAGATTATAGAGTCACCACTAGGGGGAGCTCACTACATACAGATTATACAGTCACCACTAGAGGGAGCTCACTACATACAGATTATACAGTCACCACTAGAGGGAGCTCACTTCATACAGATTATACAGTCACCACTAGAGGGAGCTCACTACATACAGATTATACAGTCACCACTAGGGGGAGCTCACTACATACAGATTATACAGTCACCACTAGGGGGAGCTCACTACATACAGATTATACAGTCACCACTAGGGGGAGCTCACTACATACAGATTATACAGTCACCACTAGGAGGAGCTCACTACATACAGATTATACAGTCACCACTAGGAGGAGCTCACTACATGCAGATTATACAGTCACCACTAGGGGGAGCTCACTACATACAGATTATACAGTCACCACTAGGAGGAGCTCACTACATACAGATTATACAGTCACCACTAGGAGGAGCTCACTACATACAGATTATACAGTCACCATAGGGGGAGCTCACTACATACAGATTATACAGTCACCACTAGGAGGAGCTCACTACATACAGATTATAGAGTCACCACTAGGGGGAGCTCACTACATACAGATTATACAGTCACCACTAGAGGGAGCTCACTACATACAGATTATACAGTCACCACTAGAGGGAGCTCACTACATACAGATTATACAGTCACCACTAGAGGGAGCTCACTACATACAGATTATACAGTCACCACTAGGAGGAGCTCACTACATACAGATTATACAGTCACCACTAGGAGGAGCTCACTACATACAGATTATACAGTCACCACTAGAAGGAGCTCACTACATACAGATTATACAGTCACCACTAGAAGGAGCTCACTACATACAGATTATACAGTCACCACTACGGAGAGCTCACTACATACAGATTATACAGTCACCACTACGGAGAGCTCACTACATACAGATTATACAGTCACCACTAGGAGGAGCTCACTACATACAGATTATACAGTCACCACTAGGAGGAGCTCACTACATACAGATTATACAGTCACCACTAGGAGGAGCTCACTACATGCAGATTATACAGTCACCACTAGGGGGAGCTCACTACATACAGATTATACAGTCACCACTAGGAGGAGCTCACTACATACAGATTATACAGTCACCACTAGGAGGAGCTCACTACATACAGATTATACAGTCACCACTAGGAGGAGCTCACTACATACAGATTATACAGTCACCACTAGGAGGAGCTCACTACATACAGATTATACAGTCACCACTAGGAGGAGCTCACTACATACAGATTATACAGTCACCACTAGGAGGAGCTCACTACATACAGATTATACAGTCACCACTAGGAGGAGCTCACTACATAGAGATTATACAGTCACCACTAGGGGGAGCTCACTACATACAGATTATTCTGTGGGCGGAAATGCGTTGTTGATGCCAGAGGTCAGAGGAGAATGGCCAGACTGGTTCCAGCTGATAGAAAGGCAACAGTGACTCAAATAGCCACCCGTTACAACCAAGGTAGCCAGAAGAGCATCTCTGAACGCCGCACAGTACGTCCAACTTTGAGGCTACAGATGGGCTACAGCAGCAGAAGACCACACCGGGTGCCACTCCTTTCAGCTAAGAACAGGAAACTGAGGCTACAATTTGCACAAGCTCATCGAAATTGGACAATTGAAGATTGGAAAAACGTTGCCTGGTCTGATGAGTCTCGATTTCTGCTGCGACATTCGGATGGTAGGGTCAGAATTTGGCGTCAACAACATGAAAGCATGGATCCATCCTGCCTTGTATCGGTAACGGTTCAGGCTGGTGGTGGTGGTGTCATGGTGTGGGGAATATTTTCTTGGCACTCTTTGGGCCCCTTGGTACCAATTGAGCATCGTTGCAACGCCAAAGCCTACCTGAGTATTGTTGCTGACCATGTCCATCCCTTTATGACCACAATGTACCCAACATCTGATGGCTACTTTCAGCAGGATAATGCAATGCCATGTCATAAAGCTGGAATCATCTCAGACTGGTTTCTTGAACATGACAATGAGTTCACTGTACTCCAATGGCCTCCACAGTCACCAGATCTCAATCCAATAGAGGAGCATCTTTGGGATGTGGTGGAACGGGAGATTCGCATCATGGATGTGCAGCCGACAAATCTGTGACTGCAACTGTGTGATGCCATCATGTCAATATGGAGCAAAATCTCTGAGGAATGCTTCCAGCACCTTGTTGTATCTATGCCACGAAGAATTGAGGCAGTTCTGAAGGCAAAAGGGGGTCCAACCCGTTACTAGCAAGGTGTACCTAATAAAGTGGCCGGTGAGTGTACAGTCACCACTAGAGGAAGCTCACTACATACAGATTATACAGTCACTACTAGGGAGAGCTCACTACATACAGATTATACAGTCACCACTAGAGGGAGCTCACTACATACAGATTATACAGTCACGCACTAGGAGGAGCTCACTACATACAGATTATACAGTCACCACTTGGGAGGAGCTCACTACATACAGATTATACAGTCACCACTAGGGGGAGCTCACTACATACAGATTATACAGTCACCACTAGGGGGAGCTTACTACATACAGATTATACAGTCACCACTAGAGGAGCTCACTACACACAGATTATACAGTCACCACTAGGAGGACCTCACTACATACAGATTATACAGTCACCACTAGGAGGAGCTCACTACACACAGATTATACAGTCACCACTAGGGGGAGCCTCACTACATACAGATTATACAGTCACCACTAGGAGGAGCTCACTACATACAGATTATACAGTCACCACTAGGGGGAGCTCACTACATACAGATTATACAGTCACCACTAGGGGGAGCTCACTACATACAGATTATACAGTCACCACTAGGGGGAGCTCACTTCACACAGATTATACAGTCACCACTAGGAGGAGCTCACTTCACACAGATTATACAGTCACCACTAGGAGGAGCTCACTTCACACAGATTATACAGTCACCACTAGGAGGAGCTCACTACATACAGATTATACAGTCACCACTAGGGGGAGCTCACTACATACAGATTATACAGTCACCACTAGAGGAAGCTCACTACATACAGATTATACAGTCACCACTAGAGGAGCTCACTACACACAGATTATACAGTCACCACTAGAGGAGCTCACTACACACAAGATTATACAGTCACCACTAGGAGGACCTCACTACATACAGATTATACAGTCACCACTAGGAGGAGCTCACTACACACAGATTATACAGTCACCACTAGGGGGGAGCTCACTACATACAGATTATACAGTCACCACTAGGAGGCGCTCACTACATACAGAATTATACAGTCACCACTAGAGGAAGCTCACTACATACAGATTATACAGTCACCACTAGAGGAGGGCTCACTAGCACACAGATTATACAGTCACCACTAGAGGAGCTCACTACACACAGATTATACAGTCACCACTAGGAGGACTCACTACATACAGATTATACAGTCACCACTAGGAGGAGCTCACTACATACAGATTATACAGTCACCACTAGGGGGAGCTCACTACATACAGATTATACAGTCACCACTAGGGGGAGCTCACTACATACAGATTATACAGTCACCACTAGGGGGAGCTCACTTCACACAGATTATACAGTCACCACTAGGAGGAGCTCACTTCACACAGATTATACAGTCACCACTAGGAGGAGCTCACTTCACACAGATTATACAGTCACCACTAGGAGGAGCTCACTACATACAGATTATACAGTCACCACTAGGGGGAGCTCACTACATACAGATTATACAGTCACCACTAGGAGGAGCTCACTACATACAGATTATACAGTCACCACTAGGGGGAGCTCACTACATACAGATTATACAGTCACCACTAGGAGGAGCTCACTACATGCAGATTATACAGTCACCACTAGGAGGAGCTCACTACATACAGAATATTCAGTCACCACTAGGGTGAGCTCACTACATACAGATTATACAGTCACCACTAGGGGTAGCTCACTACATACAGATTATACAGTCACCACTAGGAGGACCTCACTACATAACAGATTATACAGTCACCACTATGGGGAGCTCACTACATACAGAATATTCAGTCACCACTAGGAGGAGCTCACTACATACAGATTATACATTCACCACTAGGGGGACCTCACTACATATAGATTATACAGTCACCACTAGGGGGAGCTCACTACATACAGATTATACAGTCACCACTAGAGGGCGCTCACTACCTACAGATTATACAGTCACCACTAGGAGGAGCTCACTACATACAGATTATACAGTCACCACTAGGGGAGCTCACTACATACAGATTATACAGTCACCACTAGGGGGAGCTCACTACATACAGATTATACAGTCACCACTAGGAGGAGCTCACTACATACAGATTATACAGTCACCACTAGAGGGAGCTCACTACATACAGATTATACAGTCACCGCTAGGGGTAGCTCACTACATACAGATTATACAGTCACCACTAGGAGGAGCTAACTACATACAGATTATACAGTCACCACTAGGGGGAGCTCACTACATACAGATTATACAGTCACCACTATGGGGAGCTCACTACATACAGATTATACAGTCACCACTAGGAGGAGCTCACTACATACAGATTATACAGTCACCACTAGGAGGAGCTCACTACACACAGATTATACAGTCACCACTAGAGGGAGCTCACTACACACAGATTATACAGTCACCACTAGAGGGAGCTCACTACATACAGATTATACAGTCACCACTAGGAGGAGCTCACTTCACACAGATTATACAGTCACCACTAGGAGGAGCTCACTTCACACAGATTATACAGTCACCACTAGGAGGAGCTCACTACATACAGATTATACAGTCACCACTAGGGGGAGCTCACTACATACAGATTATACAGTCACCACTAGGGGGAGCTCACTACATACAGATTATACAGTCACCACTGGGGGAGCTCACTACATACAGATTATACAGTCACCACTAGGAGGAGCTCACTACATGCAGATTATACAGTCACCACTAGGGAGGAGCTCACTACATACAGATTATACAGTCACCACTAGGGGTAGCTCACTACATACAGATTATACAGTCACCACTAGGAGGACCTCACTACATACAGATTATACAGTCACCACTATGGGGAGCTCACTACATACAGATTATACAGTCACCACTAGGAGGAGCTCACTATATACAGATTATACAGTCACCACTAGGGGGAGCTCACTACATACAGAATATTTAGTCACCACTAGGAGGAGCTCACTACATACAGATTATACATTCACCACTAGGGGGACCTCACTACATATAGATTATTACAGTCACCACTAGGGGGAGCTCACTACATACAGATTATACAGTCACCACTAGAGGGCGCTCACTACCTACAGATTATACAGTCACCACTAGGAGGAGCTCACTACATACAGATTATACAGTCACCACTAGGGGGAGCTCACTACATACAGATTATACAGTCACCACTAGGGGGAGCTCACTACATACAGATTATACAGTCACCACTAGGAGGAGCTCACTACATACAGATTATACAGTCACCACTAGAGGGAGCTCACTACATACAGATTATACAGTCACCGCTAGGGTAGCTCACTACATACAGATTATACAGTCACCACTAGGAGGATGCTAACTACATACAGATTATACAGTCACCACTAGGGGGAGCTCACTACATACAGATTATACAGTCACCACTATGGGGAGCTCACTACATACAGATTATACAGTCACCACTAGGAGGAGCTCACTACATACAGATTATACAGTCACCACTAGGAGGAGCTCACTACACACAGATTATACAGTCACCACTAGAGGGAGCTCACTACACACAGATTATACAGTCACCACTAGAGGGAGCTCACTACACACAGATTATACAGTCACCACTAGAGGGAGCTCACTACATACCAGATTATACAGTCACCACTAGGAGGAGCTCACTACACACAGATTATACAGTCACCACTAGGAGGAGCTCACTACATACAGATTATACAGTCACCACTAGGAGGAGCTCACTACACACAGATTTCACACTAGAGGTGTATTATGGACCCTGGCCCTTTTATTCCTTGTACATTCCTGCTGATATACCTGAGGCTTCTCCCTGGCCGGTCGCTGACAGTATTACATCTTGTTGCGTCACAGTCTTGTTCGCTTTCATTATCATCTAGAGATTCCTTGCTATAAATAAGCTGTCTTTGCGCTCAGTGTCAGTGCGCTGCTGTAAAGCTCTGATACTCTGACACACTGTAACACCCGGCAGCTGTGTGAGGACTGTCATGGGCTATACCAGTAGTCTCTGACAACAAGCAGAGCTCTTAACCTGAGAGTGAAGGAAGTGTTGTCACAGCTCATAGACAGACAGACAGCCGGGATTCCGCCTGACAGTGAGGGGTCTGCAGTATAATGTTTGCCCCCCACCCCCACCCCCTCCCCCGGGTGCAGCAGATCTGGATCCAAAAATAGGAGCAGAAGATAAAGCAGAAACTCCAGCACCACGGACAGCGGGACTGAGCAACAGCCACATGGTACAGCCCTGAGACTGCGGAGGACCACTACTCCAATCATCCCCGTCACCGCAATCACTGGGCCTGCAGATTATTACACCGGTGACCTCTCTAGTGACCTGCAGAACATCGCTCTGTCCTCTTAACCTCCAGAGAACATACATAGTGATATATCTGCAGATTATCACACCACTGACCTTTCTGATAGATACATAGTGATATATTCTGCAGACTATTACACCACTGTCCTCTCTACAGATCTGTAGAACATTGCTGTGTCCTCTACCCCTGATACATAGGTACATAGGGATATATTCTGCAGACTATTACACCGCTGTCCTCTCTACCTCCAGACATATACATAGGTACATAGGGATATATTCTGCAGACTATCACACCGCTGTCCTCTCTACAGGTCCGCAGAACATCGCTGTGTCCTCTCTACCCCTGATACATAGCTAGTGATATATTCTGCAGACTATTACACCGCTGTCCTCTCTACAGATCTGCAGAACATTGCTATGTCCTCTCTACCCCGATACATAAGTAGATAGGGATATATTCTGCAGATTATCACACCACTGACTTTTTTGATAGATACATAGTGATATATATCTGAAGACTATTACACCGCTGTCCTTTCTACAGATCTGCAGAACATCGCTCTGTCCTCTTTACCCCCAGACAGATACATAGGTACATAGAGTCAGATACATTTACACTTGTTACTTCCTGTTTGCAGTGAATTATTTGGTCGTCTCTTCATTATCACATTGCAGAACAGACCCCGCAGACCCCACCCCGCTCAGGGATCCAACAAATCTATAGCCCCATATTCTTGTCCCCGTCCACCCTTCTGTCTGTGGCTATTACATAATATAGCTGACTCTAATGACATCATTGTGGCTGCCGGCTGCCACCACTAGGGGGAGCTGAACACAGCAAGAGCTGTATGATCTGTGTGCAGTGGTCTCACCAACATGCTAGGAACCCAGCGGTGTAATAATCTGCAGAATATATCACTATGTATCTATGAAGAGGTAGAGAGGACATAGCAATGGTCTGCAGATCTGTAGAGAGGTTAGTGGTGTGATAATCTGCAGGATCGATCACTATGTAACAGGGGTAGAGAGGACAGAGCGATGTTCTGTAGAGAGGTCTGTGGTGTAATAATCTGCAGAATATATCACTGTGTAACAGTCAGGAGGTAGAGAGGACACAGAGTGATGTTCTGCAGATCTGTAAGAGAGGTCAATGGTGTAATAGTCTGCAGGATATATCACTGTGTAACAGTCAGAGGGCAGAGTGATGTTCTGCAGATCTGTGGTCATTGATGTAATAATCTGCTGAATATATCATTATATATCAGGGGTAGAGACGACAGAGCGATGTTCTGCAGATATGTGGATAGGCGAGTGGTGTAATAATCTGCAGGATATATATAATATATATATAACAGTCAGAGGACAGAGCGATGTTCTGCAGATAGGCCAGTGGTGTAATAATCTGCAGGATATATATAATATATATGTAACAGTAAGAGGACAGAGCGATGTTCTGCAGATAGGCCAGTGGTGTAATAATCTGCAGACTATAACAATAAATCCTATTAAAGGGACAGCAGCCTTGTTTTCTTGTCTGACCTTTTCACACACAGGGTTAATATATTTGGGGGGAAGGGATGAGCCGATGTGCCCGGTATGGGGGCAGTGTAGCCTTGTATGGGGAGGGGTCCCGGGGCTGGGGGTCCTCGGCCATCCCTCTCCTCCTCCGCAGTGCCTGGTGCACACCCAGCCCGGTGCTGACATCATGCAGAATGACAGAGCAGCAGGCAGCCCCTTATCAGTGCGCGGCTCAGTGCGCAGCCTCCGTCTCCTCTCCGTCCTCTAGAGCAGGAGGATGCAGACACATCGGGAGCCCTAAGCAGCTCCATCCGCCCGACACAGCGCTCACCCCCGGGACTCTCACCAGGAAGATGCCGGTGGATTCTACCAAGGAGGAGCGGGCTGCGCAGCAGGATGTCAGGATGGTGCGGGCTGCAGCAGGTGAGGCGGGGGGGAGAGGATCAGGCTGCACGTACCTGGCCTGGGAGAATCCGCTGCACATGGACACTCATGGCCTAAAGGATCCTCAGTGATAAGATGTGGCCAGTGAGAGAGCACATGACCACCTGCCTGCGCTGTGTCCGCCCTGCTGTCAGCCATCACCCTGACCCACTTACTACAGCATTGGCTCACCTCATTCTTAAGTGTCCAGGGGTCGGCGGTGAGGAGATCAGGTGTCAGACAGTAGGTGGGTCCGGTGTCAGTCAGTAGGTAGGTCCGGTGTCAGACAGTAGGTGGGTCCGGTGTCAGTCAGTAGGTAGGTCCGGTGTCAGACAGTAGGTGGGTCCGGTGTCAGTCAGTAGGTAGGTCCGGTGTCAGACAGTAGGTGGGTCCGGTGTCAGTCAGTAGGTAGGTCCGGTGTCAGACAGTAGGTGGGTCCGGTGTCAGTCAGTAGGTAGGTCCGGTGTCAGTCAGTAGGTAGGTCCGGTGTCAGTCAGTGGGTAGGTCCGGTGTCAGTCAGTAGGTAGGTCCGGTGTCAGTAGGTAGGTCCGGTGTCAGTCAGTAGGTAGGTCCGGTGTCAGTCAGTAGGTAGGTCCGGTGTCAGTCAGTAGGTGGGTCCGGTGTCAGTCAGTAGGTAGGTCCGGTGTCAGTCAGTAGGTAGGTCCGGTGTCTGTCAGTAGGTAGGTCCGGGGTCGCTGTGGCCGTCACTGTTATGGGGTCACTGAGGCCGTTGCTGTTATGGGGTCACTGTGGCCGTCCCTGTTATGGGGTCGTTGTGGCCGTCACTGTTATGGGGTCGCTGTGGCCGTCACTGTTATGGGGTCACTGAGGCCGTCACTGTTATGGGGTCGCTGTGGCCGTCACTGTTATGGGGTCACTGTGGCCGTCCCTGTTATGGGGTCACTGTGGCTGTCACTGTTATGGGGTCACTGTGGCCGTCACTGTTATGGGGTCGCTGTGGCCGTCACTGTTATGGGGTCACTGAGGCCGTCACTGTTATGGGGTCGCTGTGGCCGTCACTGTTATGGGGTCACTGTGGCCGTCGCTGTTATGGGGTCGCTGTGGCCGTCACTGTTATGGGGTCGCTGTGGCCGTCGCTGTTATGGGGTCGCTGTGGCCGTCACTGTTATGGGGTCACTGTGGCCGTCGCTGTTATGGGGTCGCTGTGGCCGTCACTGTTATGGGGTCGCTGTGGCCGTCACTGTTATGGGGTCGCTGTGGCCGTCACTGTTATGGGGTCGCTGTGGCCGTCACTGTTATAGGGTCACTGTGGCCGTCACTGTTATGGGGTCCCTGTGGCCGTCACTGTTATGGGGTCACTGTGGCCGTCGCTGTTATGGGGTCACTGTGGCCGTCACTGTTATGGGGTCGCTGTGGCCGTCGCTGTTATGGGGTCGCTGTGGCCGTCGCTGTTATGGGGTCGCTGTGGCCGTCACTGTTATGGGGTCGCTGTGGCTGTCACTGTTATGGGGTCACTGTGGCCGTCACTGTTATGGGGTCGCTGTGGCCGTCACTGTTATGGGGTCGCTGTGGCCGTCACTGTTATGGGGTCACTGTGGCCGTCACTGTTATGGGGTCACTGTGGCCGTCCCTGTTATGGGGTCGCTGTGGCCGTCACTGTTATGGGGTCACTGTGGCCGTTGCTGTTATGGGGTCCCTGTGGCCGTCACTGTTATGGGGTCGCTGTGGCCGTCACTGTTATGGGGTCGCTGTGGCTGTCACTGTTATGGGGTCACTGTGGCCGTCACTGTTATGGGGTCACTGTGGCCGTCCCTGTTATGGGGTCGCTGTGGCCGTCACTGTTATGGGGTCACTGTGGCCGTTGCTGTTATGGGGTCCCTGTGGCCGTCACTGTTATGGGGTCGCTGTGGCCGTCACTGTTATGGGGTCGCTGTGGCTGTCACTGTTATGGGGTCACTGTGGCCGTCACTGTTATGGGGTCGCTGTGGCCGTCACTGTTATGGGGTCGCTGTGGCTGTCACTGTTATGGGGTCACTGTGGCCGTCACTGTTATGGGGTCGCTGTGGCCGTCACTGTTATGGGGTCACTGTGGCCGTCACTGTTATGGGGTCACTGTGGCCGTCCCTGTTATGGGGTCGCTGTGGCCGTCACTGTTATGGGGTCACTGTGGCCGTCACTGTTATGGGGTCGCTGTGGCCGTCACTGTTATGGGGTCACTGTGGCTGACATTCAGAGAACAGGGGCAGTTATGTTGATGGGAATAAGAAGTGCAGCTCTGAGCCGTATTTCTGGAGGAACTCCTCAGGATTCTTCAAAGCATAAAAGAACAGCAGAACGATGAAGGGGCAGCGCAGAGCTGCGGTAGTGACGGACGGTACGTTGGTGTGGGGGCCCTGACACTGCCCTGACACTGCGCCCCAGGGGCTTTATAGAGTCAGAAGGAAAATCCTAAACTAGTCATGGAGAATGGCTTTATGGAAAGTTTCGGGGTCTGGGGTCTGTATAGAGAGGGTCACTTGGGATCTAAGGTTTGTATAGAGAGAGAGGGTCACTCAGGGTCTGGGGTCTCGGAGGGTCACAGGTCTGGTTTAGGCAAACCTCCTAACCGTCCTGGATTCCCCGCCCTGTCCCGGTTGGTGGGAGGTTTGTCCTGTAGACGCAGATGAGTTGAATACAATGGTTAAGCAGGAGCCGTCCTCTGCCTGCTCCACCATGCTGCCCCTGTCTGCCCGGGAGCTGTAGATACCATGTGATGACATCACTGGATGGGGGACAATTAAACTGGGAGTACAGCAGGAGAGGGACTGTATACTGTGGGAGCACCAGGAGAGGAACTGTATACTGCGGGGGCACCAGGAGAGGGACTGTATACTGCGGGGGCACCAGGAGAGGGACTGTATACTGCGGGGGCACCAGGAGAGGGACTGTATACTGTGGGAGCACCAGGAGAGGGGCTGTATACTGTGGGAGCACCAGGAGAGGGGCTGTATACTGTGGGGGGCACCAGGAGAGGGACTGTATACTGCGGGGGCAGCAGGAGAGGGACTGTATACTGCGAGGGCACCAGGAGAGGGACTGTATACTGCAGGGGCACCAGGAGAGGGACTGTATACTGCGGGGGCACCAGGAGAGGGACTGTATACTGCGGGGGGCACCAGGAGAGGGACTGTATACTGCGGGGGCACCAGGAGAGGGACTGTATACTGTGGGGGCACCAGGAGAGGGACATTATACTGTGGGGGCACCAGGAGAGGGACTGTATACTGCGGGGGCACCAGGAGAGGGACTGTATACTGCGGGGGCACCAGGAGAGGGACTGTATACTGACAGGGGCACCAGGAGAGGGACTGTATACTGACAGGGGCACCAGGAGAGGGACTGTATACTGAGGGGGCACCAGGAGAGGGACTGTATACTGTGGGGTCACCAGGAGAGGGGCTGTATACTGCGGGGGCACCAGGAGAGGGACTGTATACTGTGGGGTCACCAGGAGAGGGACTGAATACTGCGGGGGCACCAGGAGAGGGGACTGTATACTGCGGGGGCACCAGGAGAGGGGACTGTATACTGCGGGGGCACCAGGAGAGGGACTGTATTACTGTGGGGTCACCAGGAGAGGGACTGTATATTTCGGGGGCACCAGGAGAGGGGCTGTATACTGTGGCGGCACCAGGATAGGGACTGTATACTGAGGGGGCACCAGGAGAGAGACTGTATACTGTGGGGTCACCAGGAGAGGGACTGTATACTGAGGGGGCACCAGGAGAGGGGCTGTATACTGCGGGGGGCACCAGGAGAGGGACATTATACTGCAAGGGCACCAGGAGAGGGACTGTATACTGCGGGGGCACCAGGAGAGGGGCTGTATACTGTGGCGGCACCAGGATAGGGACTGTATACTGAGGGGGCACCAGGAGAGAGACTGTATACTGTGGGGTCACCAGGAGAGGGACTGTATACTGAGGGGGCACCAGGAGAGGGGCTGTATACTGCGGGGGCACCAGGAGAGGGACATTATACTGCAAGGGCACCAGGAGAGGGACTGTATACTGCGGGGGCACCAGGAGAGGGACTGTATACTGTGGGGTCACCAGGAGAGGGGCTGTATACTCTGGGGGCACCAGGAGAGGGACTGTATACTGCGGGGGCACCAGGAGAGGGACTGTATACTCTGGGGGCACCAGGAGAGGGACTGTATACTGCGGGGGCACCAGGAGAGGGACTGTATACTGCGGGGTCACCAGGAGAGGGACTGTATACTGCGGGGTCACCAGGAGAGGGACTGTATACTGTGGGAGCACCAGGAGAGGGACATTATACTGAGGGGGCACCAGGAGAGGGGACTGTATACTGCGGGGGCACCAGGAGAGGGACTGTATACTGCGGGGGCACCAGGAGAGGGACTGTATACTGTGGGGTCACCAGGAGAGGGGCTGTATACTCTGGGGGCACCAGGAGAGGGACTGTATACTCTGGGGGCACCAGCAGAGGGACTGTATACTGCGGGGGCACCAGGAGAGGGACTGTATACTGCGGGGGCACCAGGAAAGGGACTGTATACTGTGGGGGCACCAGGAGAGGGACATTATACTGTGGGGGCACCAGGAGAGTGACTGTATACTGCGGGGGCACCAGGAGAGGGACATTATACTGCAAGGGCACCAGGAGAGGGACTGTATACTGCGGGGGCACCAGGAGAGGGACTGTATACTGCGGGGGCACCAGGAGAGGGACTGTATACTGTGGCGGCACCAGGAGAGGGACTGTATACTGTGGGGGCACCAGGAAAGGGACTGTATACTGCGGGGGCACCAGGAGAGGGGCTGTATACTGCGGGGGGCACCAGGAGAGGGACTGTATACTGTGGCGGCACCAGGAGAGGGGCTGTATACTGCGGGGGCACCAGGAAAGGGACTGTATACTGCGGGGGCACCAGGAGAGGGGCTGTATACTGCGGGGGCACCAGGAGAGGGACTGTATACTGCGGGGGCACCAGGAGAGGGGCTGTATACTGCGGGGGCACCAGGAGAGGGGCTGTATACTGCGGGGGCACCAGGAGAGGGGCTGTATACTGCGGGGGCACCAGGAGAGGGACTGTATACTGTGGCGGCACCAGGAGAGGGGCTGTATACTGCGGGGGCACCAGGAGAGGGACTGTATACTGTGGCGGCACCAGGAGAGGGGCTGTATACTGCGGGGGCACCAGGAAAGGGACTGTATACTGCGGGGGCACCAGGAGAGGGGCTGTATACTGCGGGGGCACCAGGAGAGGGACTGTATGCTGCGGGGGCACCAGGAGAGGGGCTGTATACTGCGGGGGGCACCAGGAGAGGGGCTGTATACTGCGGGGGCACCAGGAGAGGGGCTGTATACTGCGGGGGCACCAGGAGAGGGACTGTATACTGTGGCGGCACCAGGAGAGAGGCTGTATACTGCGGGGGCACCAGGAAAGGGACTGTATACTGCGGGGGCACCAGGAGAGGGGCTGTATACTGCGGGGGCACCAGGAAAGGGACTGTATACTGCGGGGGCACCAGGAGAGGGGCTGTATACTGCGGGGGCACCAGGAGAGGGACTGTATACTGCGGGGGCACCAGGAGAGGGGCTGTATACTGCGGGGGCACCAGGAGAGGGGCTGTATACTGCGGGGGCACCAGGAGAGGGACTGTATACTGTGGCGGCACCAGGAGAGGGGCTGTATACTGCGGGGGCACCAGGAAAGGGACTGTATACTGCGGGGGCACCAGGAGAGGGACTGTATACTGCTGGGGCACCAGGAGAGGGGCTGTATACTGCGGGGGCACCAGGAAAGGGACTGTATACTGCGGGGGCACCAGGAGAGGGGCTGTATACTGCGGGGGCACCAGGAGAGGGACTGTATACTGCGGGGGCACCAGGAGAGGGGCTGTATACTGCGGGGGCACCAGGAGAGGGGCTGTATACTGCGGGGGCACCAGGAGAGGGGCTGTATACTGCGGGGGCACCAGGAGAGGGGCTGTATACTGCGGGGGCACCAGGAGAGGGGCTGTATACTGCGGGGGCACCAGGAGAGGGGCTGTATACTGCGGGGGCACCAGGAGAGGGGCTGTATACTGCGGGGGGCACCAGGAAAGGGACTGTATACTGCGGGGGGCACCAGGAGAGGGACTGTATAGTGCGGGGGCACCAGGAAAGGGACTGTATACTGCGGGGGCACCAGGAGAGGGGCTGTATACTGCGGGGGCACCAGGAGAGGGACTGTATACTCTGGGGGCACCAGGAGAGGGACTGTATACTGCGGGGGCACCAGGAGAGGGACTGTATACTGTGGGGGCACCAGGAGAGGGACTGTATACTGCGGGGGCACCAGGAGAGGGACTGTATACTGTGGGGGCACCAGGAGAGGGACTGTATACTGTGGGGGCACCAGGAGAGGGACTGTATACTGCGGGGGCACCAGGAGAGGGGCTGTATACTGCGGGGGCACCAGGAGAGGGACTGTATACTGCGGGGGCACCAGGAGAGGGACTGTATACTGTGGGGGCACCAGGAGAGGGACTGTATACTGTGGGGGCACCAGGAGAGGGACTGTATACTGCGGGGGCACCAGGAGAGGGGCTGTATACTGCGGGGGCACCAGGAGAGGGACTGTATACTGCGGGGGCACCAGGAGGAGTGTATAGTGTGTGTGTGGGGGGGGGCATTATATTGTGTGTGGGCACAAGGGCACATAGAAGTGGGTGGGGCTATATTTGCTATGCGCGCCGCACATTGCGCCCCCTATGAGTTTAGCTCTTCAGACACTTATTACACCTGTCTGCCATAATCCCTGGTGTGTTACCCATAGTAACCAATCACAGCACAGCTTTCATTTTTGAAGAGCAGGATACAAAATGAAAGTTGCACTGTGATTGGTTGCTATGGGTAACATTGGTAAATGATGCCCAAGCTTCACAATGAAGCTTTATTCACACAGATATAGACGGGGCCCCATATAACATGGCTGAGGGCCCGCGCGCTTCTCTGGTCACTTAGTCTCTGGTTAGTTGGTTGTTCCTCTAGGATCAGCCCCAAAACAGACTGTAAGGAGGAGATTTCTGGTGTCAGTGAATGTGCAGATTGTTACTGGTCCCTGGGGAGCCGACGCTGGAGTCACCGCCAGATACAGGAATACACAGTGCCGGCTCATCACATCTACCCACTGCAACCCCAATACCTGCAGTGTATGGGGGCGAGAGCCAGACGCCATGGAATATAGCCGCCATATCTATACAAGACGAGTGCACAGTACTACTTCTCTTCTCCTGTATATATGGACAGTGCACAGTACCACTTCTCTTCTCCTGTATATATGGACACTGCACAGTACCACTTCTCTATCCTGTATATATGGACAGTGCACAGTACCACTTCTCTTCTCCTGTATATATGGACACTGCACAGTACCACTTCTCTATCCTGTATATATGGACAGTGCACAGTACCACTTCTCTATCCTGTATATATGGACAGTGCACAGTACTACTTCTCTATCCTGTATATATGGACAGTGCACAGTACCACTTCTCTTACCCTGTATATATGGACAGTGCACAGTACCACTTCTCTAGTCCTGTATATATGGACAGTGCACAGTACCACTTCTCTAGTCCTGTATATATGGACAGTGCACAGTACCACTTCTCTTTTCCTGTATATATGGACAGTGCACAGTACCACTTCTCTATTCTGTATATATGGACAGTGCACAGTACCACTTCTCTTACCATGTATATATGGACAGTCCACAGTACCACTTCTCTAGTCATGTATATATGGACAGTGCACAGTACCACTTCTCTTACCCTGTATATATGGACAGTCCACAGTACCACTTCTCTATCCTGTATATATGTGCAGTGCACAGTACCACTTCTCTTACCATGTATATATGGACAGTGCACAGTACCACTTCTCTTATCCTGTGTATATGGACAGTGCACAGTACCACTTCTCTTCTCCTGTATATACAGACAGTGCACAGTACCACTTCTCTTACCCTGTATATATGGACAGTGCACAGTACCACTTCTCTTACCCTGTATATATGGACAGTCCACAGTACCACTTCTCTATCCTGTATATATGTGCAGTGCACAGTACCACTTCTCTTACCATGTATATATGGACAGTGCACAGTACCACTTCTCTTATCCTGTGTATATGGACAGTGCACAGTACCACTTCTCTTCTCCTGTATATACAGACAGTGCACAGTACCACTTCTCTTGCCCTGTATATATGGACAGTGCACAGTACTACTTCTCTAGTCCTATGTGCTGCTGCTGCAGGAGCTCTGTCTGCCCCTCTCACAGCAGGCACTCTCAGCATCCTCACACTGCATCTTCTTGCTATGACCTATTTAACATGATACAAATAAGTTTGTGGCCATTAGATGGCGCTGTATTCTAGTGACCCTAACATTGTAAGTATAAACTAGCGCCTCCTACAGGCTCATTATCCTGTCCATACATTCTATTATCTATATAGTTTATTAGGTATGTGTGCAATGTAAAGTATAAGCTTAGTCCACTATACAGAATAGCGCCACCTACAGACAGGACACATTAACCTTCCCATCTGCTGCACAGTAATAGTAAAGCTAGATCATGTCCTAGGTATCGGGCTACAAGTAATGGAGACCTGATGTTTCTTCTCTTCCTCATTTCAGGGTCATCTCCAGTTGCTTCCACCGCGTCCACCCCAAGTAGTGACTCCACCACTCCCAAGTGTTTGAGCCCCTTAGAGGAATCTCCATTGGTCAGCCCAACAAGTGCCCCCAGCATTGCCCTGGTGACTCCATGCCTTCAGGCCAAAGAAGGACACAGACCTCAGCCCGAGGGTGCAAGCAGTGAGATGTCCCCCGGGAACACTATTGCTACTCTACACCTTCCTTCAAAGATTGCTGAGGAGTCACCTGTGGCTGAAGAGGAAGAGTCTGAGGAAACCGAACAAAGAGGTCCCGAAGAAGTTCTAAACCCAGATGCTTTGGACACCAGGATTGTGATGGGGGAAGAAACATCTTGTAGCCCAGAGGAGCGGGGGAACGTTAATAGGTTGCACACAATAGCTCCTGAGAGGGAAATGGTGTTCGGGGATGCTTTAGAGGAGGTAACATTGCACTTAAGTCAAGGGAATTCAGGACAAGAAAGTGACAAAGCCATTGGGGCCGAGACTTCTGAGGATTTGCACTTCGAGAGCTGTGGAGCGTTTGCATTGAAAGATGAATTACAATCTCAGGGTGAATCTGTAGCTGATGTGCCTTCATTTCTTAAACCCACCAAAGAGTCACCCTGCAGCTCCACGGGCGGTGATGTCCCCTCACTACCATCTAAACCTATGACTACCACCGACCCCGACCCCTACACCACGGCTCCATCCACACCAGTGAAGACCATGTACAGCCAGTACAAGCACCACCCCTACTCCAAGAGTCATCTCAACGAGGAACACAACGACCTTGACAATGACAACATGTCTTCTCCTCCAACATCACCTTCAGGATCCTACGTCACAGCTGAGGGAGGTAGCTGGGCCTCCTCCGCCACCTCTAGCGGCTCTCCTTCATGTTCTCCAAATTTAATGGCGGAGGTGGACACCATTGAATCTCCCACTCCTTACCCGGATCACATGATAGTTCATGAAGAAAGTCTATGCGAAGACCCTTGCTGTATGTCCCCGGACATGTTGGAAGACGAGGACATTCCTGAACTGTATGACAGAGATATTGACCCCGATGACTTTTCTCCAGCCAATGAGGATCTTATAGATGGGTACCCTAGTGACATTCATTCTAGTGAAGAGGAAGATGATGACGAATGGGAAACAGATTTTGCTCCATCCTTTACGAGCATGCCTCTATGTCCTGAATTCATGAGCATGGCGTCTTCAGTGCAGGAGCCACAGCAGGCGCCTCTGGCAGGGTGCTCTGTAAATGTGGAGGGCGCCCTACAGCCGGCGGGCCAGCAGCAAGTCCACACGGTGAGCCTGCCAAGCACTGAGAACGATCACATGATTCCTGCTTTTATGCTTCCATTCCGGGGAAGTTTAATATTCGAGGCCGAGTCAATGGAGATCACATTATTCCCACAAGGAGAATCAGCAGAAAGTGAGGCCATCGATGGAGAAGAGAAAGAAGAAGAAGAAGATGGTGAGGATGATGAGGATAACAGCACCTCAGCCTCATATCTACACTCATTGTCTGAGACCTCAATCAATGAAGGGGTAGATGAATCTTTTGCTTATCAGGATGACACCTCGGAGTCCTCAGATTCAGCCTCTTATAATGGAGAGGAGGATGATAAACGCTATGGCAGAGAGGAGTATGCAGTCACAACGGACTCTGCTGCACCGAGCACAGAGG
The DNA here is from genome assembly GCF_031893055.1 of Leptodactylus fuscus. Lineage (NCBI taxonomy): Eukaryota > Metazoa > Chordata > Amphibia > Anura > Leptodactylidae > Leptodactylus > Leptodactylus fuscus. The sequence goes on along the minus strand of NC_134268.1, from coordinate 222,590,992 downwards.
GCCCTGTGAGGGGCCAAGGTGACTCTTCCAATTCTGGCTGTGAGAGTGAGATGGAGACGTCTTCTGATCTGTCCGAATCTGATGATGAATGTGCCGTGTTTTCGGCTCTGGACATGAACGGTGAAGATCTTCTTGGAATTGAAGAGCAAATTGTGAAAGTCAGCGAAGCCACAAATGAAGAGAAAGAACTTAGCAGCGAAGAACGCGATGAAGGCGTCGGATTATCCCACGTAGCACAAGGCTTTTCTGAAGATCCTTCCATCACACTGGACAGCTCCAGTGAACTCGAAGACTCCAGTATCAGCAAAGCCCCTCAAGACACATGTGGAGAACCTATAAGAAGCGCTTTAGTTCTCACAACAGAAGCTCAGATGGAACCAAATCCTGAGCTATCTCAGAAGGTAAATGAAGGAGCAATGAGGACGTGGTCTGATAGTCCTGTAGAACAGCCGTCATCCTCATCATCCTCTGAAATGGACCATCTCCTTCGAGCTGGAATTGGCAATGTTGGGGAATGTTTGATTGCCTGTTTTGATACCGATGAAGAGCTGGATACGTTACCTCCTCTGTGCGCCAGCACGCAAACCCAACAAGAGAACAGGGCACACGACGACGAGAACGGAAGAAGAACTTCCATGGCCGTGCAACTGGCTGAAGACAGAAATTATTTCACGGTGAAATGTGGAAATAATGATGAGGTCAAAAAATCTGATGAAGAAGAAAGTGACAACTCCCAAGGACCTGCATGTACTCTAGATACTGAGAGAAGATATGAAGGGGAGTCAGAACCTGCAAATACAGATAGAACTGAAGATGAATGTGCTCATGGAGAAGACGTAGCTGATGAAGAGTTGTTTGCATGCTATGATTCTGAAGACGACCCTGAGGAAGTGAAAACTTTGGACCGACCTTCACTCCTTGCTCAAATACAGAAGCAACAAGAAGAAGCAGCAGCAAGTTATATCACAGACCAGTTGTCCCCTAACATAGATGAAGTACAGACACGTCTCCATGGAACAGCAATAGAAGATTCTGCAGACAATAACAGAGGACATGATCGGTGCAACCCTTCAAATACGGCAAGAACTAGTGAGAAGGGTTCTGACATCACCTTGGTCGCTACAGAGGAGTCTTCTAAGTCAACTGCATCTGAAATGACTGTTGGGTTGGGTGACCAAAAGTCTTTAGTTACGAAGGTCCAAAGCAACCTTCAAACTAAAGCTGGGGACACGACGTCAACCGACCAAGTTCCATCGCCACGAACCATAACACCACCATCATCTCAAAAATCTTCAGAGGATCCTGAAGATAAAGTAAATTCACATAAAATATCCATGGAGCGAGATAACCCGGATCTAGAGAGTCTCAAAAAATGTCCTTACTCTTCAGGGAGGGAATTGCTGACCTCAACTCCTTCAAACCGCAGTGATCCCGTAAATGAGGACAACCATGAAGCCAGCAGGTGCCAAGTTTTCAAAACAAGCCAGGTGGAGGTGTCCAGTGATAGTCATGACCACCCTGTTTGTAAGGAACCACCAGATAGGGAAGATGTTCTTCAGAGTAGCAAACAAGCTGAGAAGAATGGACATAGGCAAGAGTCTCCTACCAGTGAATCTGGAGACATCTTCCAGCAGGGCCGGCACATGGAGATGGACAACAGCTTGCCATACAATTGTCAGAAAGAGCATAATGCAGTAACCAGTGTTTCCGAATGGCAAGAACTGAAAGAAGGCAAGGTGCAACTCAACAAAAGCAATTCATCTGATGCAAGGGGCGATGGCAGGAACTTCTCACCCACCGATAAGCACCAAGATTCACGTATTTCACCAACCATGGGAGACCATGCACCCAACCCATCGACCCTTCTATCCACTTCACTCCACTCAGATCCTCTCTGTATTAAAAATTCTTTAGAAAAGCATACTTCAGAAAATTCCACAACCATCCCAATGTGTACAGAAGCCAAAGAGCAGATCAAGCAATTAGACTGCAATGAGTCACGTGACAAGAACGTGTCATCCATTCCTTCTCCAAATGTTGACTTGGAAGGGCCTTCCACGAAGACAACTCAGCAACTAGAAGAAACTCTTGACAAGTTGACAAACACTCCACCTGACTCCCGCATTACAGAAGGAAAAATTACAAAATGTAGACCATCTGACGACGCAAGACGAGAAGACCTTCCACCGTCTTCCAGTGCCTTGTCGGATATAATGTCCATGCCAGGAACTGAGAAAACGGAGATGTCTGAAGACGTCCAAGAAATGACTAAATTGCTACAAGGTTCATTTGGTAAGCTGGAGGCCTTGGACCTTAGTATTCGCTCAAGTTCATCAGAGGCCACCACTAAAACCACCAAGGTCATTGCTAGTCGAGAGGTTGATCTTCAGGTCGTAGCTGCACCAGTCAACATCAAAAGTAATACAAATAATGTCGAGTCCAAGATGCAAAAGGTTGGATTTACTTGTGGTACGGAAATACCACCGAAGGTGGAGATAAGTCAGAATAAGACCGTGAGATGTGATAAGGTAGATAGAAGCTCCTGGAAGGAAAAGAAAGCTGTAGACAAGATCTGTCTTCAGTCTGACAAATTACACGACCACAAGGGGAAGAAAACAGAAGACAACCTGGAAGCCGACCTGAGGACCCTCAACCTCCTCAGCAAGCATCCCAGCATGACTAATAGTGACCACCAGGGGAAGGGGTTCAACGAGAATCAGCAATTATGTCTGCATGTAGCCCCCAAAACTAAAGCTGCTGATCCCCCTCCTCCAGACAGTATCAGCCCAGGCCCTGCTGTAAGTAAAGTGCCTACTGCAAAACATCCGTCCCCGGTGCCCGATGGGAGTCCTCAGGAGAAAAAAGCAGGCAGGCACCTGTCTACCGAAAACCTGGGAACCAAAAAGATTCCAGCAGGTAACTTCACTTTCTTACCCCAAATCAGCGATTTCTTATCCCTGTGATATAAGGGCCCCGTAGCATCCCCCAGGCACACACTATAGAGCGGGAGTACAGTGTGAACGGTGCCAAGTGTCCTCAAGATGTCAGGCAGTGTAGTCGTAGTCAGGAGATGACCCTGGGGGAGGGGTCCCTGATATAATTAATTAGGATGTCTCTCTTATGTTATGCTATTAGTAATACATTTCATGGTATCTCTGGCAGCTCCTGACGGCAGCTCCGCAGCCCCAAATCTGAGCACAGAGCCCCCCGTTACCAATCGGTGTCCAAGAGCCCTGCAGAGCCAAGAACAGGCGGGAAAGAAAACCCAACTGACCTGCCCCCAATCCGAGGCGAGCTCCTCCAGCGACAGCGAGCTGACGTCTCGGGGGCAGGAGATGCACCTGCTGCGGGAGACATCGGCCGTTACCCTATTGGGCATCAGTAAACCCCTCCTGAGGCAGCGAGGGTGCGAGACGCTAAGTCACAGAGGTAAGATCATGTACAGATGTAGCAGAGCTGAAATTGGCATTGAATTGTATGAAAGCTAGTGAACAGAAATGACTAGAAAGCAGCTCGGACTGGTGGCCAAAAATACAAAGGGCCCTCACCAAACCCTTGCCGGACCCGACACTATCTAGGCCCCAGTGGTCTCTACTTCCTGCAGCACCGATGATATCCTGGCGCCAATGCCAAGACTGTGTAGGCAGTAAGCTCCTGAGCTCCCCCTGCTGGTGGTGGCAGGTAGTCTGCAGGCTAGGACTTGTCTCGCTCCTGCTGTGTCCTCCTCTGACTATTTGTCTTCTCTCCAGGCTCCTGTAATGACACAGAAAGTAACGATGAATCCCTCCCCGAACTGGAAGAAGCAGATCTGAGCGAGCCCCGGACCTCCTCCAGCCAGGTACTGACCCCACACTGCCCCCCAGCCCCAGACACACTGCTCCCCACCCCCCACTCTATACTGATTGGTAACACGTAAGACGCAAAACTACAACTCCCAGAATGCCCTGACCTTACATGGTGTATTATCCTCACAATCTGATGGATTCTTGGTAGTTCCAAGATGACGACTTCCCTGATTGTTCACTGTCTGGAGTTTGTATGTGCGGCTGCGTTGCATTGTGGTAGATGGAGCCGTTAGGGGCTTTGTATAGAGCCGTCGTCTTGTACTTGACCCCTCTGATTATATAAGACCAGACAAGCCGTAGTGGAAGGAGGAGACGGCGAGTGATGGAAAACGGCTGTGACAGGAAGACGACCCGAGAATCCTGGATTAGATGTGTTCAGTCAGACGTGATCCTTGTATGTGCGGTGGGGGCGGCCTACTCATTTATAGTCTACAGCAGTATATACAAGAAGATGTATACCGTATACCAGCGGTACATATATATTATATACAGGAGAAACCCAGGTTATACCAGCGGTACATACAGTGTTGGCCAAAAGTATCTCCCCCTGCAGTCCTGTCAGATAATCCTCGCTGTCCCCCAGATAATGATTACACAGCACAGACTCTTATATAGTATATAAGTGATACAGGGTATATACAGTATAAGTATCGCCCCCTGCAGTCCTGTCAGATAATCCTCGCTGTCCCCCAGATAATGATTACACAGCACAGACTCTTATATAGTATATAAGTGATACAGGGTATATACAGTATAAGTATCGCCCCCTGCAGTCCTGTCAGATAATCCTCGCTGTCCCCCAGATAATGATTACACAGCACAGACTCTTATATAGTATATAAGTGACACAGGGTATATACAGTATAAGTATCGCCCCCTGCAGTCCTGTCAGATAATCCTCGCTGTCCCCCAGATAATGATTACACAGCACAGACTCTTATATAGTATATAAGTGATACAGGGTATATACAGTATAAGTATCGCCCCCTGCAGTCCTGTCAGATAATCCTCGCTGTCCCCCAGATAATGATTACACAGCACAGACTCTTATATAGTATATAAGTGACACAGGGTATATACAGTATAAGTATCGCCCCCTGCAGTCCTGTCAGATAATCCTCGCTGTCCCCCAGATAATGATTACACAGCACAGACTCTTATATAGTATATAAGTGATACAGGGTATATACAGTATAAGTATCGCCCCCTGCAGTCCTGTCAGATAATCCTCGCTGTCCCCCAGATAATGATTACACAGCACAAACTCTTATATAGTATATAAGTGACACAGGGTATATACAGTATAAGTATCGCCCCCTGCAGTCCTGTCAGATAATCCGCGGTGTCCCCAGATAATGATTACACAGCACAGACTCTTATCTATCTATATTATAAAAATGAATTTCTGTCTGTCTGTCTGTTCTCTAATGCGAACCAAACGACTGGACCGATCTTCACCAAATTTGGTACAGAGATACTTCAGGTATCCGGGAAGGTTTAAGACGTTACTCCAACTCACTCGGACGTACCGTTGCTGAGATACAGCATTCCAAACACAATGGCCCCCCCCTTAGAGGTTTAGATATGCGCATCTGCACACAGTACCACACGCCAGAGGATTAGATACGCGCGTCTGCACACAGTACCACATGCCGTAGGATTAGATACGTGCCTCTTCACATAATACCACACAGCGGAGGATTAGATATGTGTGTCTGCATACAGTACCACACTTTGGAGGATTAGATACATGCCTCTGCACACAGTACCACAAGCCAGAGAATTAGATACGCGTCTCAGCACACAGTACCACACAGGGAGGATTAGATACGCGCGTCTGCACACAGTACCACACGCCGGAGGATTAGATACACGCGTCTGCACACAGTACAACATGCCGTAGGATTAGATACACACGTCTACACACAGTTCCACACGCCGTAGGATTAGATACGCACCTCTTCACACAATACCACACAGGGGAGGATTAGATACCTGTGTCTGCATACAGTACCACACTTTGGAGGATTAGATACATGCCTCTGCACACAGTACCACAAGCCAGAGAATTAGATACGCTTCTCAGCACATAGTATCACACAGGGGAGCATTAGATACGTGCATCTACACACAGTACCACACGCCAGAGGATTAGATACGCGTGTCTGCACACAGTACCACATGGCGTAGGATTAGATAGGCGTGTCTGCACACAGTAATACATGCCGTAGAATTAGATACGAGCGTCTACACACAGTTCCACATGCCGCAGGATTAGATACGTGCCTCTTCGCACAATACCACACAGGGGAGGATTAGATACGTGTGTCTGCACACAGTACCACAAGCCAGAGAATTAGATACGCGTCTAAGCACACAGTACCACACGGGGACTATTAGATATGCGCGTCTGCACATAGTACCACATGCCACAGGATTAGATACGTGCCTCTTCACACAATACCACACAGAGGAGGATTAGATACGTGTGTCGGCACACAGTACCACACTTTGGAGGATTAGATACATGCCTCTGCACACAGTACCACAAGCCAGAGAATTAGATACGCGTCTAAGCACACAGTACCACACGGGGAGGATTAGATATGCGCATCTGCACACAGTACCACACGCCAGAGGATTAGATACATGCATCTGCACATAGTATCACATGCCGTAGGATTAGATACGTGCGTCTACACACAGTTCCACACGCCGTAGGATTAGATACGCGCCTCTTCACATAATACCACACAGGAGAGGATTAGATACGTGTCTGCACACAGTACCACACACACCAGAGGATTAGATACGCACGTCTGCACACAGTACCACATGCCGTAGGATTAGATACACGCATCTGCATACAGTACCACATGCTGTAGGATTAGATATGCGCATCTACACACAGTTCCACACGCCGTAGGATTAGATACGCGCCTCTTCACACAATACCACACAGGGGAGGATTAGATACATGCGTCTGAACACAGTAGCACACTTTGGAGGATTAGATACATGCCTCTGCACACAGTACCACATGCCCGATAATTAGATACGCATCTCAGCACACAGTACCACACAGGGGAGGATTAGATATGCGCATCTGCACACAGTTCCTCATGCCAGAGGATTAGATACACCTGTCTTCACACAGTACCACACGCCAGAGGATTAGATACGCGCGTCTGTACATAGTACCACATGCCGTAAGATTAGATATGCACGTCTGCACACAGTTTCACTTACCGGAGGATTAGATACGTGCCTCTTCACACAATGCCACACGGGGGAGGATTAGATACACACATCTGCACACAGTACGACACGCCGGAGGATTAGATATGTGAATTTGCACACAGTACCACACCAACAAGGATTAGATACTTGCATCTAAACACAGTACTACACGGGGAAGGATTAGATACAGCTTTATTCCAGGTATCTATAACAACTGTTCACAGGTTTTTCACTGATATCCAAAATGAGATACACATAATCACATGACGCTTATGGACATACACACAAACCACATACAAAATACACCAGTGCAAAATTGGACAATTCTTATGGGACCACTACACAAACATAAAATGTAATATACCTGTGCGAAGCCGGGTCCTCCCTCTAGTATAGTATATAAGTGACACAGGGTATATACAGTATAAGTATCGCCCCCTGCAGTCCTGTCAGATAATCCTCGCTGTCCCCAGATAATGATTACACAGCACAAACTCTTATATAGTATATAAGTGACACAGGGTATATACAGTATAAGTATCGCCCCCTGCAGTCCTGTCAGATAATCCTCGCTGTCCCCCAGATAATGATTACACAGCACAGACTCTTATATAGTATATAATTGACACAGGGTATATACAGTATAAGTATCGCCCCCTACAGTCCTGTCAGATAATCCTCGGTGTCCCCAGATAATGATTACAAGCACAAACTCTTTGGTAATATCTTCATTTATTTTGCTTGCAATGAAAAAACACAAAAGAGAATGAAAAAAAAGTTTTACACAAAACTCCAGAACTGGTGCGGACAGAAGTATTGGCGCCCTCAGCCTAATACTTGGTAGCACAACCTTTAGACACAATAACTGCGCACAACCGCTTCCGCTAACCAGCAATGAGTTTCTTACAAGGCTCTGCTGGAATCTTAGACCCTTCTTCTTTGGCAAACTGCTCGCGGTCCCCCCTGAGATGTGAAGGGGGCCTTCTCCAAACTGCCACCAAGAGATCTCTCCCCCTCCCCCACAGGTGTTCTATGGGGTTCAGGGCTGGACTCATTGCTGCCACTTTACAAGTCTCCAGGGCTTTCTCTCACCACCATTTTCTAGTGCTGACCTGAAGTGTGTTTTGGGTCCTTGTCCTGCTGGAAGAGCCCTGACCTCTGAGGGAGACCCCGCTTTCTCACACTGGGCCCTACATGATGCTGCACAATGTGTTAGTCGTCTTCAGACTTCATAATGCCATGCACACGGTCAAGCAGTCCAGTGCCAGAGGCAGCAAAGCAACCCCAAACCATCAGGGCCCTCCGCCATGTCTGACTGTAGGGGGCGTCTTCTTCTCTTTTTCCCTGTAATCTCTATGTTGAGGCCTTCTCCTACTTTTGTCTCCTCTGACCAGAGAACATTCTTCCAGAACGGTTTTGGCTTTCTCAGGTAAGTTTTGGCAAACTCCAGCCTGGCTTCTGTCTGTGGGTAAGAAGTGGGGTCTTCCTGGGTCTCCTACCATACAGTCCCTTCTCATTCAGACGCTGACGCTGGATAGTACGGGGTGACACTGTTGTACCCTCGGACTGCAGGGCAGCTTGGACTTGTTTGGATGTTAGTCGAGGTTCTTTATCCGCCATCCGCACAATCTGGCGGTGAAATCTCTGGTCAATGTTTCTTTTGCGTCCACATCTAGGGAGGTTAGCCACAGGGCCATGGGCTTTACACTTCTGGATGACACTGCGCACGGTAGACACAGGAACATTCAGGGCTTTGGAGATGGACTTGTAGCCTTGAGATTGCTCATGCTTCCTCACAATTTTGCTTCTCAAGTCCTCAGACAGTTCTTTGGTCTTCTTTCTTTTCTCCATGCTCAATGTGGTCACACAAGGACACAGGTGGAGTCAACTTTGATCCATTTCAACTGGCTGCAAGTGTGATTTAGTTATTGCCACCACCTGTTAGGTGCCTCAGGTAAGTAACAGGTGCTGTTAAGTACACAAATTACAGAAGCATCACATGATTTTTCAAACAATGCCAATACTTTTGTCCACCCCCTTTTTTATGTTTGCTGTGGAATTATATCCAATTTGGCTTTTTGACAATTCTTTTTGTGGTTTTCCATTGAAGACAAATTAAATGAAGAAAATACCAAAGAATTTGTGACTGCAATCATTATCTGGAAGAACAGGAGGATTATCTGACAGAACTGCAGGGGTGCCAATACTTTTGGCCAACACTGTATATAATTATATACAGTATATACCCAGGTTATACCGGCACGGTCCATATCACCATGTTACTGTATATACTATATGGCCTGCAGAACGTGATGCCACAATAGAGTAGATTGGCCATTTTCCCATCTGTAGAGCACTTTCTTTGGGGAGGGGGGGGGTCACTAGATTCGGGCGATGTCTGGAGATAGCTGATGTCGGCGGTTTCTCGCACGGAGCGTCCTCTGGGGACGGGGAGATCAGCGGGTAAACTCCTCGGCTTGCTGCCTCAGTCCTCCTCCATTTGTCTTCCCGTAGAACCAGCTGGCGCACTGCGTGGGCTCCGGCGAGGAATCCATCAGCAAGGCGAAGCAGAGCCGGAGTGAGAAGAAGGCCAGGAAGGTGAGTGAATAATTCATGAGGCGATCAATGGAAATGGCTTCACAGAGACACGGCCCTTTAATGGCGGCTGCCTGCGAGGATTCTGCGTGCGTCTTTAAAGGGGCAGGCTCATAAAGGCTGTGACCAGGGGTAACTATGGGGGGTGGGGCAGAGGGGCTGAGAAAGAAGGGTTAATAATGTCACTGGCTGGTTGTGGGACATCGGCCGCAGCCCCCGGACCCCTATAGCCTAGACAGGGATCATGTTTGTTAAGAGATTTTTTTTTTCATTGTTGCCCATAGCGACCAATCATAGCACAGCTTTCACTTTCTAAAGGTAAAACTGAAAGCTGTGCTGTGATTGGTCACCATGAGCCATCATGTAGATATTCTGCTCGCTCTGGGGTTGCCATGGTAGCATCAAGGCTGACCCTGCATGGACTTCCTGCCATTCATAAGAGCGCAGGTCACATGACAGGAAGGCCATATAGAGTGTTGAAGCTACCATGGCAACCCCAGAGCAAGCACAAATAGGAAGGCCTAGGACGTGAAATGGAGACGTTTTTAACCAATAATATAGATCTGAGCCCAACGGCTTCGAAAAGGTTCTGAAATGTGAGACGGAGGGTCATCACACAGCTTTCCCAGAATCCTGAATGGAGTCTATCATTAAGCTGCAGATAGTCCCCTAGGAATTCCTAACATAGTTGGGTGACAAACCCTGTGCGAGCTATAATGGCTGCCATATAGGCCATCACCCAACTATTCCAGAAAGAAATGTATTTAGGGGTGTATGAGAGTCTAATAACATCAGCGTCTTCCTACAAACAGCGCCACTCCTTCCCACAGCTTGTATGTGGTATTGCAGCTTGGCTCAATTTAGTTGAATGAAGCTGAGCTGCAATACCTGAGACTACCTGAGGACCGGTGTGGTGCTGTGCGAGTAAGAAAGCCGCCATGTTTATTTATCTCATACAACCCCATTAAAGTTTTGTGAGACGACAACTCCATATTTACCCGTCTCTACCATAAGTCACCGTGCGCTCCTCTCACCTCCAGGCCATGTCCAAGCTCGGCCTGCGGCAGATACACGGCGTCACCAGGATCACCATCCGCAAATCCAAGAACATCTTATTCGTCATCACCAAGCCAGACGTGTTCAAGAGTCCTGCGTCCGACATCTACATCGTGTTTGGGGAAGCCAAGGTGAGCCGGGGTGTGGCGAGGGGCAGGCGGAGTGGGCTGCTGCCTAGGGCACAAGGATGGCTCGTCCTGCCCCTGATGGGTTAGTGATTTTTATGATTCTTCGTCTTGTTCTTTCCTTCAGATTGAAGATCTTTCGCAGCAAGTGCACAAAGCGGCCGCCGAGAAGTTCAAGGTCCCGATGGAGCATTCACCGCTGATCACCGAGAGCACCCCCACCCTGACCATCAAGGAGGAGAGCGAGGAGGAGGAGGAGGTGAGGCGGAAAATCACCCCCATCTGCAGCAAGACTCGCATCATTTACTGTCAAGTAAAGCTGCTACGCTGTGTTGTGCCTCATAGAGGCCCCCAGGGGGCGGGGCATGTCATAGGCATGCTTAGAATCTCTATAGCTCCGCCCCTGAGGTCCTACATAGCACACAACATTGGCTTTGAAGGGTTCTTTTAAGATATTTTAGGATTCCGTTGACCCTTGCTTGTCTCCTTGGCAGGTGGATGAAACAGGGCTAGAGGTGCGGGACATCGAACTGGTGATGGCTCAGGCCAATGTTTCCCGAGCGAAGGCCGTGCGAGCGCTGAGGCACAACAATAACGACATCGTCAACGCCATTATGGTGAGTTCAGATCCACAACACAAAGTGGTCAACACGGAAAACTAGATGTAACACTGTAAGAATTTGTTTGACCTGAGTCACACCATGTCTTATGCTCCACTCACTACCAAAGCTGAAAGTTTCCACTGACAAATACAGAGAACAGATGCATTGTGGGAGTGCAGTGGTTTATGGGACTTCAGCTCCCCTTAGTATTGCCCCTGTCGGTCACAGTGATGATAGATCTACTATGGCGGCTAGCAGAATGGTGATTGCAGCTCTGGAGGGCACCAGAGTATAATGCAACACAAGATAAGCAACGTCAACTAATATCAGCTGTGATGGGTAACGCGTGTCGTCTTCTGCTCCGCAGGAATTAACCATGTAGCTGCTGGGCTGCCTATGACCCTGGAGCCTCCCGCCACACTCCTGTATAGATGCACAGCTATCCATTAACTGCCTCTGTATTAGACCTGCATATACTCCTACTAGGATGCACCGACTAAGCTGCTCAATAAACCTTGCCTGATACAGCCCGTTGTCATTGTTTTCTGTTACAACATTGGAAGGGGGCGGAGTTTATAAATCTATCACCCAGGCAGGTATTCTCCGCTTATAGTGCTACTGACTCAGAGCTCATTGGGGGGATTTGTACTCGTAGTGCTACAGTGGGCCTTCACTTCTTGTGGTGCTGCAGGTACAGAGCTCAGTCGGCCTTCACTGCTTGTGGTACTGCAGGTTCAGAGCTCGGTGGGCCTTCACTGCTTGTGGTACTGCAGGTTCAGAGCTCGGTGGGCCTTCACTGCTTGTGGTGCTGCAGGTACAGAGCTCAGTGGGCCTTCACTGCTTGTGGTGCTGCAGGTACAGAGCTCGGTGGTGCTGCAGGTACAGAGCTCAGTGGGCCTTCACTGCTTGTGGTGCTGCAGGTACAGAGCTCAGTGAACCTTCACTGCTTGTGGTGCTGCAGGTACAGAGCTCGGTGGTGCTGCAGGTACAGAGCTCAGTGGGCCTTCACTGCTTGTGGTGCTGCAGGTTCAGACTTCGGTGGGCCTTCACTGCTTGTGGTACTGCAGGTTCAGAGCTCGGTGGGCCTTCACTGCTTGTGGTGCTGCAGGTTCAGAGCTCAGTGGGCCTTCACTGCTTGTGGTGCTGCAGGTTCAGAGCTCAGTGGGTCTTCACTGCTTGTGGTGCTGCAGGTTCAGAGCTCAGTGAGCCTTCACTGCTTGTGGTGCTGCAGGTACAGAGCTCAGTGGGCCTTCACTGCTTGTGGTGCTGCAGGTACAGAGCTCGGTGGTGCTGCAGGTACAGAGCTCAGTGGGCCTTCACTGCTTGTGGTGCTGCAGGTTCAGACTTCGGTGGGCCTTCACTGCTTGTGGTACTGCAGGTTCAGAGCTCGGTGGGCCTTCACTGCTTGTGGTGCTGCAGGTTCAGAGCTCAGTGGGCCTTCACTGCTTGTGGTGCTGCAGGTTCAGACTTCGGTGGGCCTTCACTGCTTGTGGTGCTGCAGGTACAGAGCTCAGTTGGCCTTCACTGCTTGTGGTGCTGCAGGTTCAGACTTCGGTGGGCCTTCACTGCTTGTGGTGCTGCAGGTTCAGACTTCGGTGGGCCTTCACTGCTTGTGGTACTGCAGGTTCAGAGCTCGGTGGGCCTTCACTGCTTGTGGTGCTGCAGGTACAGAGCTCAGTGGGCCTTCACTGCTTGTGGTGCTGCAGGTTCAGACTTCGGTGGGCCTTCACTGCTTGTGGTGCTCCAGGTTCAGAGCTCAGTGGGCCTTTACTGCTTGTGGTGCTGCAGGTTCAGAGCTCAGTGGGCCTTTACTGCTTGTGGTGCTGCAGGTTCAGAGCTCAGTGGGCCTTCACTGCTTGTGGTGCTCCAGGTTCAGAGCTCAGTGGGCCTTTACTGCTTGTGGTGCTGCAGGTTCAGAGCTCAGTGGGCCTTCACTGCTTGTGGTGCTCCAGGTTCAGAGCTCAGTGGGCCTTCACTGCTTGTGGTGCTGCAGGTTCAGAGCTGACCCCGTATATGTTGCCCTCTCCTCCACCTCTTTCATTGAGATGGCTTTGTAATAGACTCAGTGATTTATCACCCAATCACATAACCACATGGAGGGGAGATTGTTAACCATCTGCCAACACGCAGTAAATGGCTCTACCTCGGAGCTGTGTACACAAAACGGAAGTTTTTAGTTTTTAGGTTTTTTTTTAATTAAAACGACTTGTAAAAGCAGCAAATATCAAAATGGTTGCAAAAGTTCTCACGCCCATTCCCTCACATGATCTACCCCAGTTACTCATCCTGTACACCTTGTGCCTCAGGCGTGACGATACGAGCGACGTCATGTGACACAAACCAAGGAGAGCGGGTTGGTTGCACGCGTATATTTACAGATACAAATAATCCATACAAAATGAGGTGTGTACACACAGCGAGTAACAATGGATATAAAAGCACTAAAATCCAAAATAAAATAAAAAAAAACACAAACTTCAGTCTCCGTCCAACAGACACAAAATACAGACCTTCAAACCACCGCAATGAAACAAGATGGCTGCCATAGATGGATCAGGACCTTCGCCTTACCTCTTGCAGGACTGGGATAGGTGTAACCCCCTCTGAATACAGTATTTAAAGGGGAACTCCACCTGGGCTAAATGTACAGCAAATCGCCTAACCAGCAATTCACTAATAGGAAAAATTAAGAGAGTGTCGTTGGGGGAGGGGCTGTTACATGGAAAGGGGTGTGGCCTGTAGCCCCTGCACTCACCAGCACCAATGTGACTATCTGTTAAGGCCTCTACTACGTGTGACCTGCCCCCAAGTTGCAGTGAATTCTGGGCAATGCAAGTACATGTGGCCCCTGGGGTACACTGCTCACCATTAACCCCTGCACCACTAGCAGACTGTAAATTCGAGTATTATGTGAGGGGTTTCTCATCCTGTTACAATCACCACTTGTAGTTGTGCTCACACAGCTGAGGGTTTGCTGCAATGTATCAGTGCATTCTATTCTTCACAAGCACAGCACAGCACCTGCTTCCCTCCAGCCCCGGACTTCAGTTGACAGCTCTTACTGCGACAAATCATCAGCTGTGTTAGCAGGACGGGGTCAGGGCAAGGAAGGGGTCAGAGCAAAAACAGGACAAGGACGGGGTCAGGGCAAGGACGGGGTCAGGAAAAGGACGGGGTCAGGAAAAGGACGGGGTCAGGGCAAGGACGGGGTCAGGGCAAGGACGGGGTCAGGGCAAGGACGGGGTCAGGGCAAGGACGGGGTCAGGGCAAGGACGGGGTCAGGGCAAGGACGGGGTCAGGGCAAGGACGGGGTCAGGGCAAGGACGGGGTCAGGGCAAGGACGGGGTCAGGGCAAGGACGGGGTCAGGGCAAGGACGGGGTCAGGGCAAGGACGGGGTCAGGGCAAGGACGGGGTCAGGGCAAGGACGGGGTCAGGGCAAGGACGGGGTCAGGGCAAGGACGGGGTCAGGGCAAGGACGGGGTCAGGGCAAGGACGGGGTCAGGGCAAGGACGGGGTCAGGGCAAGGACGGGGTCAGGGCAAAAACGAGACGGTCAGGGCAAAAACAGGAGACGGTCAGGGCAAGGACGGGGTCAGGGCAAGGACGGGGTCAGGGCAAGGACGGGGTCAGGGCAAGGACGGGGTCAGGGCAAGGACGGGGTCAGAGCAAAAACAGGAGACGGTCAGGGCAAGGACGAGGTCAGGGCAAGGACGGGGTCAGGGCAAGGACGGGGTCAGGGCAAGGACGGGGTCAGGGCAAGGACGGGGTCAGGGCAAAAACAGGAGACGGTCAGGGCAAGGACGGGGTCAGGGCAAGGACGGGGTCAGGGCAAGGACGGGGTCAGGGCAAGGACGGGGTCAGAGCAAAAACAGGAGACGGTCAGGGCAAGGACGAGGTCAGGGCAAGGACGGGGTCAGGGCAAGGACGGGGTCAGGGCAAGGACGGGGTCAGGGCAAAAACAGGAGACGGTCAGGGCAAGGACGGGGTCAGGGCAAGGACGGGGTCAGGGCAAGGACGGGGTCAGGGCAAGGACGGGGTCAGGACAGGGTCAGGGCAAAAAAAGGACAGGGTCAGGGCAAGGGCGAGACAGCAAACAGAGATTTTGTATAATCTCAGTATGGAACAAAGTAGGTGTGAAAACCACAAAAGTGCTAACCTGCAACTCTCCAGCTGTCGTAGAACTACAACACCCAGCATGCCGACAGCCAAGGTCATCCTTTGGAAAGCTACAGGTCGGAGGTCACCGCTCTGCTGTAATTAGCTATGTAAATAATTTGCTGCATACATCATATTCTCATCCTGAATCTTATTTAATGTACTCTAGTCACACCCAGAGCTGCATTTACAATTCAGCTGAAACTTTTCCCATAGCTGCAACTCCAACAGCACTGAAGAGCAATGTGGTGCATTGTGGGAAATAAAAGGCCCTGTAGATGGTCTGGTACATGCACGACCCCTCCCACAAGGCACCGCACGGGGTCATGGAGAGCTCTAAATCCTTGACAACAGCTTTGGATGTAACTAGAGCAGAAGTCAAAAAGTACAGGGACAAGTTAAATAAATCAACACATCCGTAACATGTAACTTTTTGTCACATGATGCAAGCGACCACATCGACCTTGCCCGCCCCCGGACTGTGAGGACACGCGGCTTTGGCACATGGGCAGAACTCATGGATAAGACAGCGGCATGGTAGAAGCGGAATCTGCAAAAACAACCGCTCCGATTCTTGTAAACAGCGCAAGACGTAAAATAAACCGTAACAAAAACAAACCATAAATACAAGGCGCGCCGGGGCTACAAGCCTGAGATCCAGCTCGTGTAACCAGAGGGCGCCGTCACGGGCCGCGCCTGCCTACCCTGTGTACGTAACGGCAGGCCCCGCCCCCTGGATCGACAAACACTGGTGCGATACGCTATACACTAGTATACATGAGGCGACACGTACGTACAGAATCAGTCAGCACCGGCCGCCCCACGCGTTCCGGATTCACATTGTGGTAAACTTTTTGTGTTTTTTTTTTTTTTTTTCTTCTTTTCACTTTTGAACTTTATATATATAAAAAACACAAAACATTGAGTCGCGAGGAAACAACGTGAAAAGTTCTTGTGCAAACTAGAAAAACTTCATTGTGGTAGAAATTCAGTCCCCGTCAAACCGCCAGAAGTGTTACAGGGGTGGGGGGTGTAACAAATGGGCTACAAAACTCGCCCACACAAGGGTCGCGCTCGTGCAGTCTTTAGGCCCAACAAAATTTGGGCACCGACATTTCCCTCTAGTATCGGGGGGAAGGCGACGCCGCCATAAAGTGAATGCTGGTGCTCCAACAGCATCGATATGGCGGCATGGAGGCTTGCAAATCTGACAACACCCACCAGGCCGGTGAGAGGAGACGGTGCCTAGGCCCGGGGTGGGGGATCAGGAATAGTTTGCCGGTCCTGGGGGTGAGGGGTCCTGGTCCATGCTACATCCCAGAGCCTCAATGTCATTGCTGATGTCCGAGATCATCCGGTCCCACTCGTCTCCTTCCGACGGCACCGACTGGTCGTCCGATCCCTCCGCCGCGCCGTTGCCGTTTGTGGTGGAGTTGGAGGCGGAGCTCATAGTCCTCCTGTACCTGCCAAAGCTGTCCGTGATTATACCGCGACCGTCCTTCACACCAATGGTCTCCAGGAAATTCTCAAAATGTTGACTGTCCTTCTCGGGGATGAAGGGCCGAAGACCTGAGCAGAAGACGGGAAGAAGCGAGAGGAGGGGTTACCGAAAAATCCTCAAGACTCAAAACCTGACCTAGTGCTATGAACAGCTGATGTTTTGTTGCCCTTGTATCCTCCTCAGTAACCAGTCCAACCAATCTCTCTCTTCTTAGTTTGGTATACGTCACTGCACACTTCATGAATAGAATGAAAGAGCTACAGTAAACACTGACATGGTTGAGAGTGTGAGACTTCTATGGGTACTGTTAGTAGTTGACAACATGATAAATGAGAGCCTGATATAAAGGGGTTAAATAAGAGATGTGACAGGACCTCAGCAGTCCGCGGGTCGTGTCCGATATTGCAGATCAGCT
Organism: Leptodactylus fuscus; assembly: GCF_031893055.1. Taxonomy (NCBI): domain Eukaryota; kingdom Metazoa; phylum Chordata; class Amphibia; order Anura; family Leptodactylidae; genus Leptodactylus; species Leptodactylus fuscus. The sequence continues at coordinate 222,573,458 of NC_134268.1, read as the reverse complement.
CCAGTGAGATGAAGGAGGCCAAAGCTGCAGTACCGCTCACAGCCTGTGTACGGGTGTGGAGCCGTTTGTCAAAGACAGCGGCCATGTTTTAAAGGGGTTGTCGGGGGAGTATTTATTTCCTTACCTGTTCCCAGGGATGCTTCTGATGGACCGATAGGTTGTGACAACCCAGAATCTGGAAAAGGGCAAGTGGTTGTTGCAGGACACGTGGGCGGGGGCAGGTGACTACACCAGACCTGACCGTTACAGTGTGTCAGTGCAGATATAATGCAGGATTTTTGGCTCTGCAGTCTCTGAGCGTCTCCTTACCGAGCAGTAGAAACTTCCTGCTGTCACCGTACAGCTGCCGGAGGTTGATGCAGAACTCGTGGATGGAGGCGCCGTTCCGGTACTCGTGCAGGAGCATCGCAAACTGCTGGATCTCCTGCGAGGAAAGCTTCGTTCTCAGCTGGAAATCAACAAGATGGCGAAAAATTAAACCACGGCCTTCGAAATCAAACGTGACCTACCCGTTCCCCTCCCCCTCCCAGTGACTCCAGGGCCACAGATCCCGGCCACATGGGTCACATGACCTCCTGGCGATGCCACGCCCTTACCGTCATCATGTAGTCGTGCAGTAACTCGGCCGCAGTGGCGCTCAGCTCGCTCTCGCTGGCCGTCTTGTTGTGAGGCAGAGAACTGCCCTCAATGTCTGGAGAATCCTGAAAGGAGCTGCCAGGGGAGAGAATGAGCAGAGGTCAGAGGGGTCGCAGCACCCAGCAAACCTGCTAGGGGTCACTGAGCAGCACGATACTATGTGGGGGTCACTGAGGAGCACGATACTATGTGGGGGTCACTGAGGAGCACGATACTATGTGGGGGTCACTGAGGAGCAGGATACTATGTGGGGGTCACTGAGGAGCACGATACTATGTGGGGGTCACTGAGGAGCACGATACTATGTGGGGGTCACTGAGGAGCACGATACTATGTGGGGGTCACTCAGGAGCACGATACTATGTGGGGGTCACTGAGGAGCACGATACTATGTGGGGGTCACTGAGGAGCACGATACTATGTGGGGGTCACTGAGGAGCAGGATACTATGTGGGGGTCACTGAGGAGCACGATACTATGTGGGGGTCACTGAGGAGCACGATACTATGTGGGGGTCACTCAGGAGCACGATACTATGTGGGGGTCACTGAGGGGCACGATACTATGTGGGGGTCACTCAGGAGCACGATACTATGTGGGGGTCACTGAGGGGCACGATACTATGTGGGGGTCACTGAGGAGCACGATACTATGTGGGGGTCACTGAGGAGCACGATACTATGTGGGGGTCACTCAGGAGCACGATACTATGTGGGGGTCACTCAGGAGCACGATACTATGTGGGGGTCACTGAGGAGCAGGATACTATGTGGGGGTCACTGAGGGGCACGATACTATGTGGGGGTCACTGAGGAGCAGGATACTATGTGGGGGTCACTGAGGGGCACGATACTATGTGGGGGTCACTCAGGAGCACGATACTATGTGGGGGTCACTGAGGGGCACGATACTATGTGGGGGTCACTGAGGAGCACGATACTATGTGGGGGTCACTGAGGAGCACGATACTATGTGGGGGTCACTCAGGAGCACGATACTATGTGGGGGTCACTGAGGGGCACGATACTATGTGGGGGTCACTGAGGGGCAGGATACTATGTGGGGGTCACTGAGGAGCAGGATACTATGTGGGGGTCACTCAGGAGCACGATACTATGTGGGGGTCACTGAGGGGCACGATACTATGTGGGGGTCACTGAGGAGTATGATACTATGTGGGGGTCACTGAGGAGCACGATACTATGTGGGGGTCACTGAGGGGCACGATACTATGTGGGGGTCACTGAGGAGCACGATACTATGTGGGGGTCACTGAGGAGCACGATACTATGTGGGGGTCACTGAGGAGCAGGATACTATGTGGGGGTCACTGAGGGGCATTATACTATGTGGGAGTCACTGAGGAGCAGGATACTATGTGGGAGTCACTGAGGGGCATTATACTATGTGGGAGTCACTGAGGAGCACGATACTATGTGGGGGTCACTGAGGAGCACGATACTATGTGGGGGTCACTGAGGAGCACGATACTATGTGGGGGTCACTGAGGAGCACGATACTATGTGGGGGTCACTGAGGAGCAGGATACTATGTGGGGGTCACTGAGGAGCACGATACTATGTGGGGGTCACTGAGGAGCACGATACTATGTGGGGGTCACTGAGGAGCAGGATACTATGTGGGGGTCACTGAGGAGCAGGATACTATGTGGGAGTCACTGAGGGGCATTATACTATGTGGGAGTCACTGAGGAGCACGATACTATGTGGGGGTCACTGAGGAGCACGATACTATGTGGGGGTCACTGAGGAGCACGATACTATGTGGGGGTCACTGAGGAGCACGATACTATGTGGGGGTCACTGAGGAGCAGGATACTATGTGGGGGTCACTGAGGAGCACGATACTATGTGGGGGTCACTGAGGAGCACGATACTATGTGGGGGTCACTGAGGAGCAGGATACTATGTGGGGGTCACTGAGGAGCAGGATACTATGTGGGGGTCACTGAGGAGCACGATACTTTGTGGGGGTCACTCAGGAGCACGATACTATGTGGGGGTCACTGAGGAGCACGATACTATGTGGGGGTCACTGAGGAGCAGGATACTATGTGGGGGTCACTGAGGAGCACGATACTATGTGGGGGTCACTGAGGAGCAGGATACTATGTGGGGGTCACTGAGGGGCACGATACTATGTGGGGGTCACTGAGGGGCACGATACTATGTGGGGGTCACTGAGGGGCACGATACTATGTGGGGGTCACTGAGGGGCACGATACTATGTGGGGGTCACTGAGGGGCAGGATACTATGTGGGGGTCACTGAGGAGCAAGATACTATGTGGGGGTCACTGAGGGGCACGATACTATGTGGGGGTCACTGAGGAGCAGGATACTATGTGGGGGTCACTGAGGGGCATTATACTATGTGGGGGTCACTGAGGAGCAGGATACTATGTGGGGGTCACTGAGGAGCAGGATACTATGTGGGGGTCACTGAGGGGCATTATACTATGTGGGGGTCACTGAGGAGCAGGATACTATGTGGGGGTCACTGAGGGGCACGATACTATGTGGGGTCACTGAGGGGCATGGTGATGGTAAAAGATGTATTTGTATATGTGCCGGGGGGGGGGGGGGGGGACAGTGCAGGATCTTTGAGGGTGTATTCACACAGCACAGTTTTCAGACAGTTTTTGGTGAAGTTTTCTCATTTTACAAGTGAAATAATTTAACACATTTCAGATGGAATTACTGCACAACCCCCCCCCCCCCCATGTGACAGGGGTTTTTTGGCCCATGTGACCAATGACGTAGCTATCTACACTCCACAGGGTCTCCAAACTACCCCACCCAGCATGTCGCACGTGGCTCCAGCCCCTCAGGTACTGGGATAATACTAGTTTATACATGGTCCGGGGTGCCCAGTCACATGACCCTCCCCCCCGGTACGTACAAAGCTCCCGCCTCCAGGTCGTACGCCTCCTTCACCTCCACCTTATTCGAGGAATCATCTGGAAAAACAAACAAGGGATCAACATGAGAAGGTTCTACAGATGACACATGGGTGGGAGCTTGTCAGGGGTACAGGACATGACATTGATTTCTTGCAAAAAAAATGCGCCCCACCTGTTCATGGGTTGTGTCAGGTATTGCAGCTCAGCTCTAATGAAGTGTATAGGGCTGAACAGCAATACCAAACACAACCTGAAAACAGGGGTGGCGCTGTTTTTACAAGAAATCAGCCATGTTTTCAATCCAACACAATCCTCTATGCAATCTAAACTGCTACAATGTATCGGCGCAGGGAAGAGTAACCGAATCTGAACAGCTGATCTGCACCGATACATTGTAACAGAATGTGCTACTGTCTACACTGGAAGAAACTGTAACAATCCCTCAGCTGTGTAAGTGAATAGGTCTGCACTGGCTATGCAGATAGATATTCACCAGTATGACCCCACTATGGGACGGCTCCACTACATACCACTGTGTAAGGACAGGTGGCGAGTGGGGGTCGACGCTCCGTCAAATATGGCCCTGTCCAGGAAATCAATGGTGGATTCTGTGTACACGATCTGAAAGACCTGGCCGAGAAGGGAGCACAGCTCCTCCGCAGCCGCCTGAGGGAGAAGAAAGGAGGACACGAGTGTGAGAGAGCACAAGTACTGGTGAACAAGGAGAAAGGAGGACACGAGTGTGAGAGAGCACAAGTACTGGTGAACGAGGAGAAAGGAGGACATGAGTGTGAGAGAGCACAAGTACTGGTGAACGAGGAGAAAGGAGGACACGAGTGTGAGAGAGCACAAGTATTGGTGAACAAGGAGATGAGGAGAAAAGAGGACACGAGTGTGAGGGAGCACAAGTACTGGTGAACGAGGAGAAAGGAGGACACGAGTGTGAGGGAGCACAAGTACTGGTGAACAAGGAGAAAAGAGGACACGAGTGTGAGGGAGCACAAGTACTGGTGAACGAGGAGATGAGGAGAAAGGAGGACACGAGTGTGAGAGAGCACAAGTACTGGTGAACGAGGAGAAAGGAGGACACGAGTGTGAGGGAGCACAAGTACTGGTGAACGAGGAGAAAAGAGGACACGAGTGTGAGGGAGCACAAGTGCTGGTGAACGAGGAGATGAGGAGAAAGGAGGACACGAGTATGAGAGAACACAAGTACTGGTGAACGAGGAGCTGGGGGAGAAAGGAGGACGCGAGTGTGAGAGAGCACAAGTACTGGTGAACGAGGAGATGAGGAGAAAGGAGGACACGAGTGTGAGAGAGCACAAGTACTGGTGAACGAGGAGATGAGGAGAAAGGAGGACAGGAGTGTGAGAGAGCACAAGTACTGGTGAACGAGGAGCTGGGGGAGAAAGGAGGACGCGAGTGTGAGAGAGCACAAGTACTGGTGAACGAGGAGATGAGGAGAAAGGAGGACGCGAGTGTGAGAGAGCACAAGTACTGGTGAACGAGGAGAAAGGAGGATACGAGTGTGAGAGCACAAGTACTGGTGAACGAGGAGATGAGGAGAGAAAGGAGGACACGAGTGTGAAAGAGCACAAGTACTGGTGAACGAGGAGATGAGGACATGAGTGTGAGAGAGCACAAGTACTAGTGAACGAGGAGATGAGGAGAAAGGAGGACACGAGTGTGAGAGAGCACAAGTACTGGTGAACGAGGAGAAAGGAGGACACGAGTGTGAGAGAGCACAAGTACTGGTGAACGAGGAGAAAGGAGGACACGAGTGTGAGAGAGCACAAGTACTGGTGAACGAGGAGAAAGGAGGACACGAGTGTGAGAGAGCACAAGTACTGGTGAACGAGGAGAAAGGAGGACACGAGTGTGAGAGAGCACAAGTACTGGTGAACGAGGAGAAAGGAGGACACGAGTGTGAGAGAGCACAAGTACTGGTGAACGAGGAGAAAGGAGGACACGAGTGTGAGAGAGCACAAGTACTGGTGAACGAGGAGAAAGGAGGACACGAGTGTGAGAGAGCACAAGTACTGGTGAACGAGGAGAAAGGAGGACACGAGTGTGAGAGAGCACAAGTACTGGTGAACGAGGAGAAAGGAGGACACGAGTGTGAGAGAGCACAAGTATTGGTGAACAAGGAGATGAGGAGAAAGGAGGACACGAGTGTGAGGGAGCACAAGTACTGGTGAACGAGGAGAAAGGAGGACACGAGTGTGAGGGAGCACAAGTACTGGTGAACGAGGAGATGAGGAGAAAGGAGGACACGAGTGTGAGAGAGCACAAGTACTGGTGAACGAGGAGAAAGGAGGACACGAGTGTGAGGGAGCACAAGTACTGGTGAACGAGGAGAAAAGAGGACACGAGTGTGAGGGAGCACAAGTGCTGGTGAACGAGGAGAAAGGAGGACACGAGTGTGAGAGAGCACAAGTATTGGTGAACAAGGAGATGAGGAGAAAGGAGGACACGAGTGTGAGGGAGCACAAGTACTGGTGAACGAGGAGAAAGGAGGACACGAGTGTGAGGGAGCACAAGTACTGGTGAACGAGGAGAAAAGAGGACACGAGTGTGAGGGAGCACAAGTACTGGTGAACGAGGAGATGAGGAGAAAGGAGGACACGAGTGTGAGAGAGCACAAGTACTGGTGAACGAGGAGAAAGGAGGACACGAGTGTGAGGGAGCACAAGTACTGGTGAACGAGGAGAAAAGAGGACACGAGTGTGAGGGAGCACAAGTGCTGGTGAACGAGGAGATGAGGAGAAAGGAGGACACGAGTGTGAGAGAGCACAAGTACTGGTGAACGAGGAGCTGGGGGAGAAAGGAGGACGCGAGTGTGAGAGAGCACAAGTACTGGTGAACGAGGAGATGAGGAGAAAGGAGGACACGAGTGTGAGAGAGCACAAGTACTGGTGAACGAGGAGATGAGGAGAAAGGAGGACAGGAGTGTGAGAGAGCACAAGTACTGGTGAACGAGGAGCTGGGGGAGAAAGGAGGACGCGAGTGTGAGAGAGCACAAGTACTGGTGAACGAGGAGATGAGGAGAAAGGAGGACAGGAGTGTGAGAGAGCACAAGTACTGGTGAACGAGGAGATAAGGAGAAAGGAGGACACGAGTGTGAGAGAGCACAAGTACTGGTGAACGAGGAGATGAGGGGAGAAAGGAGGACACGAGTGTGAGAGAGCACAAGTACTGGTGAACGAGGAGATGAGGAGAAAGGGGGACACGAGTGTGAGAGAGCACAAGTACTGGTGAACATGGAGATGAGGAGAAAGGAGGACAAGTGTGAGAGAGCACAAGTACTGGTGAACGAGGAGATGAGGAGAAAGGAGGACACAAGTGTGAGAGCACAAGTACTGGTGAACACGGAGCTGGGGGAGAAAGGAGGACACGAGTGTGAGAGAGCACAAGTACTGGTGAACGAGGAGATGAGGAGAAAGGAGGACACAAGTTTGAGAGAGCAAAAGTACTGGTGAACGAGGAGATGGGGGAGAAAGGAGGACACAAGTGTGAGAGAGCACAAGTACTGGTGAACCAGTAGATGAGGAGAAAGGAGGACACGAGTGTGAGAGAGCACAAGTATAGGTGAACCAGGAGATGAGGAGAAAGGAGGACACGAGTGTGAGAGCACAAGTACTGGTGAACGAGGAGATGAGAAAGGAGGACACGAGTGTGACAGAGCACAAGTACTGGTGAACGAGGAGCTGGGGGAGAAAGGAGGACACAAGTCTCAGAGAGCACAAGTACTGGTGAATGAGGAGCTGGGGGGAGAAAGGAGGACAAAAGTCTGAGAGAGCACAAGTACTGGTGAACAAGGAGCTGAGGGGAGAAAGGAGGACACGAGTGTGAGAGAGCACAAGTAGTGGTGAACGAGGAGATGAGGAGAAAGGAGGACATGAGTGTGAGACAGCATAAGTACTGATGAACAAGGAGCAGGGGTAGAAAGGAGGACACAAGTGTGAGAGAGCACAAGTACTGGTGAACAAGGAGATAAGAAGAAAGGAGGACACGAATGTGAGAGAGCACAAGTACTGGTGAACGAGGAGATGAGGAGAAAGGAGGACACAAGTTTGAGAGAGCACAAGTACTGGTGAACGAAGAGCTGGGGGAGAAAGGAGGACACGAGTGTGAGAGAGCACAAGTACTGGTGAACAAGGAGATGAGAAGAAAGGAGGACACGAGTGTGAGAGAGCACAAGTACTGGTGAACAAGGAGATGAGAAGAAAGGAGGACACGAGTGTGAGAGAGCACAAGTAATGGTGAACAAGGAGATGAGAAGAAAGGAGGACACGAGTGTGAGAGAGCACAAGTACTGGTGAACAAGGAGATGAGAAGAAAGGAGGACACGAGTGTGAGAAAACACAAGTACTGGTGAACGAGGAGATGAGGAGAAAGGAGGACACAAGTTTGAGAGAGCACAAGTACTGGTGAACGAAGAGCTGGGGGAGAAAAGAGGACACGAGTGTGAGAGAGCACAAGTACTGGTGAACGAGGAGATGAGGAGAAAGGAGGACACAAGTTTGAGAGAGTACAAGTACTGGTGAACAAGGAGATGAGAAGAAAGGAGGACACGAGTGTGAGAGAGCATAAGTACTGGTGAACAAGGAGATGAGAAGAAAGGAGGACACGAGTGTGAGAAAACACAAGTACTGGTGAACGAGGAGATGAGGAGAAAGGAGGACACAAGTTTGAGAGAGCACAAGTACTGGTGAACGAAGAGCTGGGGGAGAAAAGAGGACACGAGTGTGAGAGAGCACAAGTACTGGTGAACGAGGAGATGAGGAGAAAGGAGGACACAAGTTTGAGAGAGTACAAGTACTGGTGAACAAGGAGATGAGGAGAAAGGAGGACGCTAGTGTGAGAGAGTACAAGTACTGGTGAACAAGGAGATGAGAGGAAAGGAGGACACGAGTGTGAGAGAGCACAAGTACTGGTGAACGAGGAGAAAGAGGACACGAGTGTGAGAGAGCACAAGTACTGGTGAACAAGGAGATGAGGAGAAAGGAGGACACAAGTGTGAGAGCACAAGTACTGGTGAACACGGAGCTGGGGGAGAAAGGAGGACACGAGTGTGAGAGAGCACAAGTACTGGTGAACGAGGAGCTGGGAGAGAAAGGAGGACACAAGTGTGAGAGAGCACAAGTACTGGTGAACGAGGAGATGAGGACACAAGTGTGAGAGAGCACAAGTACTAGTGAACGAGGAGATGAGGAGAAAGGAGGACACAAGTGTGAGAGCACAAGTACTGGTGAACGAGGAGATGAGGACACAAGTGTGAGAGAGCACAAGTACTAGTGAACGAGGAGATGAGGAGAAAGGAGGACACAAGTGTGAGAGAGCACAAGTACTAATGAACGAGGAGATGAGGAGAAAGGAGGACACAAGTGTGAGAGCACAAGTACTGGTGAACGAGGAGATGAGGACACAAGTGTGAGAGAGCACAAGTACTAGTGAACGAGGAGATGAGGAGAAAGGAGGACACAAGTGTGAGAGAGCACAAGTACTGGTGAACGAGGAGATGAGGACACAAGTGTGAGAGAGCACAAGTACTAGTGAACGAGGAGATGAGGAGAAAGGAGGACACAAGTGTGAGAGAGCACAAGTACTGGTGAACGAGGAGAAAGGAGGACACAAGTGTGAGAGCACAAGTACTGGTGAACGAGGAGATGAGGAGAAAGGAGGACACAAGTGTGAGAGAGCACATGTAGTGGTGAACGAGGAGATGAGGAGAAAGGAGGACACAAGTGTGAGAGCACAAGTACTGGTGAAAGAGGAGATGAGGCGAGAAATGAGGACAAGAGTGTGAGAGAGCACAAGTACTAGTGAACAAGGAGATGGGGAGAAAGGAGGATACGAGTGTGAGAGCACAAGTACTGGTGAACGAGGAGATGAGGAGAGAAAGGAGGACACGAGTGTGAAAGAGCACAAGTACTGGTGAACGAGGAGATGAGGACATGAGTGTGAGAGAGCACAAGTACTAGTGAACGAGGAGATGAGGAGAAAGGAGGACACAAGTGTGAGAGAGCACAAGTGCTAGTGAACGAGGAGATGGGGAGAAAGGAGGATACGAGTGTGAGAGAGTACAAGTACTGGTGAACGAGGAGATGAGGAGAAAGGAGGACACAAGTGTGAGAGAGCACAAGTACTAGTGAACGAGGAGATGGGGAAAAAGGAGGATACGAGTGTGAGAGAGCACAAGTACTGGTGAACGAGGAGATGAGGACACGAGTGTGAGAGAGCACAAGTACTAGTGAACGAGGAGATGAGGAGAAAGGAGGACACAAGTGTGAGAGCACAAGTACTGGTGAACGAGGAGATGAGGAGAAAGCAGGATACAAGTGTGAGAGAGCACAAGTACTAGTGAACGAGGAGATGGGGAGAAAGGAGGACACGAGTGGGAGAGAGCACAAGTACTGGTGAACGAGGAGAAAGGAGGACTTGAGTGTGAATGAGCACTAACACTGGTGAAGATGGTGGTGTCTTACTTTATTCTCTGTGGCCAGGATGACCAGGCAGCAGGACTCCACGGGGCCTGTCCCGCACTCTGATAGTGATCCGGATGTCAGCATTTTGCCACTCTCTGCAGACAGGCTCTGACTAGGAGAGATCCCGGGATCCTGGGCTGTAGATCAGAGAGATCAGTGATCAGGACGTGGAAATGTCACATCAGACATGACGGATTATCAGACGGCGGATTACAGGGATTACCAGTTTTGAGGAGCACCAGGTGCAGGCAGTCATCTCGGATGTAGGAGACGGCGGCGATGTCGTGGATGGGGACTCGCAGGATTATGTCCTCCCCGTCTCTCCAGACCACCTTGACGTTGTAGGCAGACAGGCTGATGACTGCGTCGTGCTCCTGGGTGAGCTGTGCGGGGAGCTGGTGCAATCGCTGTGTATGGGAGCAATGGAAATAGAATAACCTTATATATATGACAGCGACATCACCCACAATGCAATGCGGTGCCCTCCTGACCATATACACAGTGCTGCATGTATGAGAGCTGACATTACATACTGCTGCGCCCTCTGCTGGCTGAACACCAGAACAGCAGCTTCCTCTACCCGACCAGTCCGCCATGTTCACCACTCACCTTCGCATTATCAAGAAGTTGCAAAATTTCTGTCCGGCTGGAAGGGTTGAGGTATCCGGGGATGGAGGTCAACTGCCCTAAATACTGAGGCGAGACAGAAGAGGGAACACAGGATTGGGGAGAGTCACCTTGTGCAATAGATCGCCCCCTAGGGAGCCAATATGATCATAGCAGTGATAGAGTTAAACACCAAAAAACAGATTCCCCCCCCCCCCCCTTGGTTGAGTTTGCCGGCCGCAGCCCCTGAGCATGGTGAGATAGCGCCAATATGGCTGCACTACTGTGTACTGCCCCCTGGTGGTAGTGTGGCGGGATCACCAGGCTTACACTCACACTCACCTTGACTTCTTTCTCGATATAATCGTTGAGCAGCACGTCGGGCTCCACGCGGTGCTCCGCCTGTGACACGGACACGGTGTGCAGCGGCCGCCGCTACGTCACCTTCTCCTGGGCCTTCTTGTCTCGCCCCTTCTCGCCCTTCAGGAACACCCGCTTAAATGGAGACACAATTCCAGGCTGCTGGGAAAGAGGAGGAGAGCGGAGCGCTGAGACATGGCCGAAAAAACTACCGTGCAGGAAGAGAGAAGAATGGTGTGAACACTGACCAAGAGACAGAGGAATAATCTAATCTATAGAGACAGAAAAACCTTTAGGACTCCATGTGACACCAGAGGAGAAGACTATGAGGTCAGGCCGGTGTGCGAGGCCTCCTCCTCCTCCTCCGGCAGAGGCTTCACCACCTGAAGAAACAGGAACTGGACGAGGATGCCGAAATCAGCCCACAAAGTGCCCAAACATCGACTCCTCGCCCACAATGCCCCTGCATGACACAGACGACGCCCCAGAGAGATCCGTCCCTGCATTCACCCTCCTGGAATATTCTTTTTCTTTTTTTTTTTTTTTTTAAATGTAGATTGTGAGCCCCACATAGAGCTCACAATGTACATTTTTCCCTATCAGTATGTCTTTTTTGGAATATGGGATGGAAATCCATGCAAACACGGGGAGAACATACAAACTCCTTGCAGATGGTTTTTTGTCCTTGGTGGGATTTGAACACCAGGACTCCAGCGCTGCAAGGCTGCAGTGCTAACCACTGAGCCACCGTGCGGCCCCCCCTCCTGGAATATTCTGTCGTCGTCTCTCAGGTGACAACCACCTCCGGCCTCTGTTACAGAGTGCACTAGGGTTGTCACACATAGATACTTGTCCTAGCTCCTGCTCACATACAGTGTCAGTCTTTACTGTCATGTAGGAATTCTATTCTAAGGGAAATATAAATAAGAATCTTAATAAGAACACGGCTATAGAGGAAGGTAAGTCTGTCTCCTGCACGCGGTACAGATCAGTCACAAGGCCACATTCATGGAGGCGCCATCCCTGCACCCCTTCCCCCCTTCCCTTCCTCCTACCTCTCCATCCATCAGTAATTGTGGAAGGCTTGGCCCACAGAGCGGGTGTTTACACACGTCTGCATGAAATCTCACACCGGCCCCAACACTTGCACTGTCTGTATACATCACAGCAGGAAGGAGCCGCGACCACAACTTCCTGCCAAACAGCACAATGCAACATCTGGTGTAATAAGTGACAGCCAGCAGAGGCCGCCATGTGCAAGCTGTCAGTACAAGGAGTCAGTGAGGTACCAGGCACCGAGAGGCCGCACTAACATCTACTATAATGGACTGGTCAGTGACTGAAGGAACGAACACCCTCAGATACAGACAGTGCACCAACAGCAACAGCACTACATACAGGTTATACAGTCACCACTAGGGGGAGCTCACTACATACAGATTATACAGTCACCACTAGGAGGAGCTCACTACATACAGATTATACAGTCACCACTAGGGGGAGCTCACTACATACAGATTATACAGTCACCACTAGGGGGAGCTCACTACATACAGGTTATACAGTCACCACTAGGGGGAGCTCACTACATACAGATTATACAGCCACCACTAGGGAGAGCTCACTACATACAGATTATACAGTCACCACTAGGGGGAGCTCACTACATACAGATTATACAGTCACCACTAGGGGGAGCTCACTACATACAGATTATACAGCCACCACTAGGGGGAGCTCACTACATACAGATTATACAGTCACCACTAGGGGGAGCTCACTACATACAGATTATACAGTCACCACTAGGGGGAGCTCACTACATACAGATTATACAGCCACCACTAGGGGGAGCTCACTACATACAGATTATACAGTCACCACTAGGGGGAGCTCACTACATACAGATTATACAGTCACCACTAGGGGGAGCTCACTACATACAGATTATACAGTAACCACTAGGGGGAGATCACTACATACAGATTATACAATCACCACTAGGGGGAGCTCACTACATACAGATTATACAGTCACCACTAGGGGGAGCTCACTACATACAGATTATACAGTAACCACTAGGGGGAGATCACTACATACAGATTATACAGTCACCACTAGGGGGAGCTCACTACATACAGATTATACAGTTACCACTAGGACGAGCTCACAACATAAGATTATACAGTCACCACTAGGAGGAGCTCACTACATACAGATTATACAGTCACCACTAGGAGGAGCTCACTACATACAGATTATACAGTCACCACTAGGGGGAGCTCACTACATACAGATTATACAGTCACCACTAGGACGAGCTCACTACTTACAGATTATACAGTCACCACTAGGGGAGCTCACTACATACAGATTATACAGTCACCACTAGGACGAGCTCACAACATAAGATTATACAGTCACCACTAGGAGGAGCTCACTACATACAGATTATACAGTCACCACTAGGACGAGCTCACTACTTACAGATTATACAGTCACCACTAGGGGGAGCTCACTACATACAGATTATACAGTCACCACTAGAGGGAGCTCACTACATACAGATTATACAGTCACCACTAGGGGAGCTCACTACATACAGATTATACAGTCACCACTTGGGGGAGCTCACTACATACAGATTATACAGTCACCACTAGGAGGAGCTCACTACATACAGATTATACAGTCACCACTAGGGGGAGCTCACTACATACAGATTATACAGTCACCACTAGGGGGAGCTCACTACATACAGATTATACAGTCACCACTAGGGGGAGCTCACTACATACAGATTATACAGCCACCACTAGGGGGAGCTCACTACATACAGATTATACAGTCACCACTAGGGGGAGCTCACTACATACAGATTATACAGTCACCACTAGGGGGAGCTCACTACATACAGATTATACAGTAACCACTAGGGGGAGATCACTACATACAGATTATACAATCACCACTAGGGGGAGCTCACTACATACAGATTATACAGTCACCACTAGGGGGAGCTCACTACATACAGATTATACAGTAACCACTAGGGGGAGATCACTACATACAGATTATACAGTCACCACTAGGGGGAGCTCACTACATACAGATTATACAGTTACCACTAGGACGAGCTCACAACATAAGATTATACAGTCACCACTAGGAGGAGCTCACTACATACAGATTATACAGTCACCACTAGGAGGAGCTCACTACATACAGATTATACAGTCACCACTAGGGGGAGCTCACTACATACAGATTATACAGTCACCACTAGGACGAGCTCACTACTTACAGATTATACAGTCACCACTAGGGGAGCTCACTACATACAGATTATACAGTCACCACTAGGACGAGCTCACAACATAAGATTATACAGTCACCACTAGGAGGAGCTCACTACATACAGATTATACAGTCACCACTAGGACGAGCTCACTACTTACAGATTATACAGTCACCACTAGGGGGAGCTCACTACATACAGATTATACAGTCACCACTAGAGGGAGCTCACTACATACAGATTATACAGTCACCACTAGGGGAGCTCACTACATACAGATTATACAGTCACCACTTGGGGGAGCTCACTACATACAGATTATACAGTCACCACTAGGAGGAGCTCACTACATACAGATTATACAGTCACCACTAGGGGGAGCTCACTACATACAGATTATACAGTCACCACTAGGGGGAGCTCACTACATACAGATTATACAGTCACCACTAGGGGGAGCTCACTACATACAGATTATACAGTCACCACTAGGAGGAGCTCACTACATACAGATTATACAGTCACCACTAGGGGGAGCTCACTACATACAGATTATACAGTCACCACTAGGGGGAGCTCACTACATACAGATTATACAGTTACCACTAGGACGAGCTCACAACATAAGATTATACAGTCACCACTAGGAGGAGCTCACTACATACAGATTATACAGTCACCACTAGGAGGAGATCACTACATACAGATTATACAGTCACCACTAGGAGGAGCTCACTACATACAGATTATACAGTCACCACTAGGAGGAGCTCACTACATACAGATTATACAGTCACCACTAGGGGGAGCTCACTACATACAGATTATACAGTCACCACTAGGACGAGCTCACTACTTACAGATTATACAGTCACCACTAGGGGAGCTCACTACATACAGATTATACAGTCACCACTAGGACGAGCTCACAACATAAGATTATACAGTCACCACTAGGAGGAGCTCACTACATACAGATTATACAGTCACCACCAGGACGAGCTCACTACTTACAGATTATACAGTCACCACTAGGGGGAGCTCACTACATACAGATTATACAGTCACCACTAGAGGGAGCTCACTACATACAGATTATACAGTCACCACTAGGGGAGCTCACTACATACAGATTATACAGTCACCACTTGGGGGAGCTCACTACATACAGATTATACAGTCACCACTAGGAGGAGCTCACTACATACAGATTATACAGTCACCACTAGGGGGAGCTCACTGCATACAGATTATACAGTCACCACTAGGGGGAGCTCACTACATACAGATTATACAGTCACCACTAGGGGGAGCTCACTACATACAGATTATACAGTCACCACTAGGAGGAGCTCACTACATACAGATTATACAGTCACCACTAGGGGGAGCTCACTACATACAGATTATACAGTCACCACTAGGGGGAGCTCACTACATACAGATTATACAGTCACCACTAGGGGGAGCTCACTACATACAGATTATACAGTCACCACTAGAGGGAGCTCACTACATACAGATTATACAGTCACCACTAGGAGGAGCTCACTACATACAGATTATACAGTCACCACTAGGGGGAGCTCACTACATACAGATTATACAGTCACCACTAGGGGGAGCTCACTACATATAGATTATACAGTCACCACTAGGAGGAGCTCACTACATACAGATTATACAGTCACCACTAGAGGGAGCTCACTACATACAGATTATACAGTCACCACTAGAGGGAGCTCACTACATACAGATTATACAGTCACCACTAGAGGGAGCTCACTACATACAGATTATACAGTCACCACTAGAGGGAGCTCACTACATACAGATTATACAGTCACCACTAGTATACCTGTAATCTACTCTGCCCTCTATGTATATATACAGTGCTCCTCTTATATTATATACCATATTACACTGCTATACATTGTGCTCGAACATCTCATCCCATTTTCATTATTGTGAGGAATGGAAAAAAAATCTGTTTTATATCCAGAGTAAGGAAAATTCCAATCTGACCCAATACTTATCACAGATGAGGCTTTGTTACATTGTATCCAGTGTGCACTGATCGCCCTCCTGTCCTGATGTTTTGTTTACAATGTATCAGTCATACTGAGGAGTGTATACAGTATATCCCAGTCACATGTACCCACTCTGTTTGCCCTGCTCACTGACATCCTGCACCTCCAGGATTATAAATACAAAGAAAAGACTACAGTAAAGACTGACACAGACATGGGCAAATCATTGGAAGAAGGAATATAGGGAATGAGCCACTAAATAACATTCAGAGTCAGGAAAAGCTGGGTGACAACCTCTATGGGGAAAATATTTGCAGCTGGTAACACAAAAGCTGACAAATGTGGCCCCTGCAGGACACAAGGACAGAAGTAGCATAACACCGGAGCAGACAGACGTACCATGACATGAAGAGTGGAGACCCTTAGATGTGGAGGCGGAGGTCAGCGGCATCCATTGTGTGCACGATAAATATAGCCTGCACTTATATAGAGAGGAGAGGGAGGGGGCGCGAGGCGAGAGGGGCGCCACACCTCACCGACAGGAGGAAAGGACAATCCCCAGGAACTGACTGGTGAGGGAAGGGATGGACTCCACCGAAAACAATAACTCCACCCAGAGGGCGAGAGAACACAGGCCGGGCGAGAAGGGGCCACTCAGCATGGCCTGCATGTATAGTGAGGAGAGGAGCCACACACCGCAACAGTGCACTACATGTATAGTAGTATTATAGTAGTTATATTCTTGTACATAGGAGTAGTATTATAGTAGTTATATTCTTGTACATAGGAGCAGTATTATAGTAGTTATATTCTTGTACATAGGAGTAGTATTATAGTAGTTATATTCTTGTACATAGGGGGCAGTATTATAGTAGTTATATTCTTGTACATAGTAGTAGTATTATAGTAGTTATATTCTTGTACATAGGAGTAGTATTATAGTAGTTATATTCTTGTACATAGGAGGTAGTATTATAGTAGTTATATTCTTGTATATAGGAGTAGTATTATAGTAGTTATATTCTTGTACATAGGAGTAGTATTATAGTAGTTATATTCTTGTATATAGGAGTAATATTATAGTAGTTATATTCTTGTACATAGGAGCAGTATTATAGTAGTTATATTCTTGTACATAAGAGTAGTATTACAGTAGTTATATTCTTGTACATAGGAGGAGTATTATAGTAGTTATATTCTTGTACATAGGAGGAGTATTATAGTAGTTATATTCTTGTACATAGGAGGAGTATTATAGTAGTTATATTCTTGTACATAGGAGGTAGTATTATAGTAGTTATATTCTTGTACATAGGAACAGTATTATAGTAGTTATATTCTTGTACATAGGAGTAGTATTATAGTAGTTATATTCTTGTACATAAGAGTAGTATTATAGTAGTTATATTCTTGTACATAGGAGCAGTATTATAGTAGTTATATTCTTGTACATAGGGGTAGTATTATAGTAGTTATATTCTTGTACATAAGAGTAGTATTATAGTAGTTATATTCTTGTACATAGGAGGTAGTATTATAGTAGTTATATTCTTGTACATAGGAGGTAGTATTATAGTAGTTATATTCTTGTACATAGGAGTAGTATTATAGTAGTTATATTCTTGTACATAGGGGTAGTATGATAGTAGTTATATTCTTGTACATAGGAGGCAGTATTATAGTAGTTATATTCTTGTACATAGGAGGTAGTATTATAGTAGTTATATTCTTGTACATAGGAGGTAGTATTATAGTAGTTATATTCTTGTACATAGGAGGTAGTATTATAGTAGTTATATTCTTGTATATAGGAGGTAGTATTATAGTAGATATATTCTTGTACATAGGAGTAGTATTATAGTAGTTATATTCTTGTACATAGGAGTAGTATTATAGTAGTTATATTCTTGTACATAGGAGGTAGTATTATAGTAGTTATATTCTTGTACATAGGAGTAGTATTATAGTAGTTATATTCTTGTACATAGGAGGCAGTATGATAGTAGTTATATTCTTGTACATAGGAGGTAGTATTATAGTAGTTATATTCTTGTATATAGGAGTAGTATTATAGTAGTTATATTCTTGTACAGAGGAGAGAGTATTATAGTAGTTATATTCTTGTACATAGGAGCAGTATTATAGTAGTTATATTCTTGTACATAGGAGGTAGTATTATAGTAGTTATATTCTTGTATATAGGAGGTAGTATGATAGTAGTTATATTCTTGTACATAGGAGGTAGTATGATAATAGTTATATTCTTGTACATAGGAGTAGTATTATAGTAGTTATATTCTTGTACATAGGAGTAGTATTATAGTAGTTATATTCTTGTATATAGGGGTAGTATTATAGTAGATATATTCTTGTACATAGGAGGTAGTATTATAGTAGTTATATTCTTGTACATAGGAGGTAGTATTATAGTAGTTATATTCTTGTATATAGGAGTAGTATTATAGTAGTTATATTCTTGTATATAGGGGTAGTATTATAGTAGATATATTCTTGTACATAGGAGGCAGTATTATAGTAGTTATATTCTTGTACATAGGAGTAGTATTATAGTAGTTATATTCTTGTACAGAGGAGGTAGTATTATAGTAGTTATATTCTTGTACATAGGAGTAGTATTATAGTAGTTATATTCTTGTACATAGGGGCAGTATTATAGTAGTTATATTCTTGTACATAGGAGGTAGTATGATAGTAGTTATATTCTTGTACATAGGAGGCAGTATGATAGTAGTTATATTCTTGTACATAGGAGTAGTATTATAGTAGTTATATTCTTGTACAGAGGAGAGAGTATTATAGTAGTTATATTCTTGTACATAGGAGCAGTATTATAGTAGTTATATTCTTGTATATAGGAGTAATATTATAGTAGTTATATTCTTGTACATAGGAGGAGTATTATAGTAGTTATATTCTTGTACATAGGAGCAGTATTATAGTAGTTATATTCTTGTATATAGGGGTAGTATTATAGTAGATATATTCTTGTACATAGGAGGCAGTATTATAGTAGTTATATTCTTGTACATAGGAGGTAGTATGATAGTAGTTATATTCTTGTATATAGGAGCAGTATTATAGTAGTTATATTCTTGTACATAGGAGTAGTATTATAGTAGTTATATTCTTGTACATAGGAGGCAGTATGATAGTAGTTATATTCTTGTACATAGAAGTAGTATTATAGTAGTTATATTCTTGTACAGAGGAGAGAGTATTATAGTAGTTATATTCTTGTACATAGGAGCAGTATTATAGTAGTTATATTCTTGTATATAGGAGTAATATTATAGTAGTTATATTCTTGTATATAGGAGTAATATTATAGTAGTTATATTCTTGTACATAGGAGTAGTATTATAGTAGTTATATTCTTGTACATAGGAGGTAGTATTATAGTAGTTATATTCTTGTACATAGGAGTAGTATTATAGTAGTTATATTCTTGTACATAGGAGGTAGTATTATAGTAGTTATATTCTTGTATATAGGAGTAATATTATAGTAGTTATATTCTTGTACATAGGAGGTAGTATTATAGTAGTTATATTCTTGTATATAGGAGGTAGTATGATAGTAGTTATATTCTTGTACATAGGAGGTAGTATGATAATAGTTATATTCTTGTACATAGGAGTAGTATTATAGTAGTTATATTCTAGTACATAGGAGTAGTATTATAGTAGTTATATTCTTGTATATAGGGGTAGTATTATATTAGATATATTCTTGTACATAGGAGGTAGTATTATAGTAGTTATATTCTTGTACATAGGAGGTAGTATTATAGTAGTTATATTCTTGTATATAGGAGTAGTATTATAGTAGTTATATTCTTGTAGATAGGGGTAGTATTATAGTAGATATATTCTTGTACATAGGAGGCAGTATTATAGTAGTTATATTCTTGTACATAGGAGTAGTATTATAGTAGTTATATTCTTGTACAGAGGAGGTAGTATTATAGTAGTTATATTCTTGTACATAGGAGTAGTATTATAGTAGTTATATTCTTGTACATAGGGGCAGTATTATAGTAGTTATATTCTTGTACATAGTAGTAGTATTATAGTAGTTATATTCTTGTACATAGGAGTAGTATTATAGTAGTTATATTCTTGTACATAGGAGGCAGTATTATAGTAGTTATATTCTTGTACATAGGAGGTAGTATGATAGTAGTTATATTCTTGTATATAGGAGCAGTATTATAGTAGTTATATTCTTGTACATAGGAGTAGTATTATAGTAGTTATATTCTTGTACATAGGAGGTAGTATTATAGTAGTTATATTCTTGTACATAGGAGTAGTATTATAGTAGTTATATTCTTGTACATAGGAGGTAGTATGATAGTAGTTATATTCTTGTACATAGGAGGCAGTATTATAGTAGTTATATTCTTGTATATAGGAGGTAGTATGATAGTAGTTATATTCTTGTACATAGGAGTAGTATTATAGTAGTTATATTCTTGTACAGAGGAGAGAGTATTATAGTAGTTATATTCTTGTACATAGGAGCAGTATTATAGTAGTTATATTCTTGTACATAGGAGGTAGTATTATAGTAGTTATATTCTTGTATATAGGAGGTAGTATGATAGTAGTTATATTCTTGTACATAGGAGGTAGTATGATAATAGTTATATTCTTGTACATAGGAGTAGTATTATAGTAGTTATATTCTTGTACATAGGGGCAGTATTATAGTAGTTATATTCTTGTATATAGGGGTAGTATTATAGTAGTTATATTCTTGTACATAGGAGGCAGTATTATAGTAGTTATATTCTTGTACATAGGAGGTAGTATGATAGTAGTTATATTCTTGTATATAGGAGCAGTATTATAGTAGTTATATTCTTGTACATAGGAGGTAGTATTATAGTAGTTATATTCTTGTACATAGGAGTAGTATTATAGTAGTTATATTCTTGTATATAGGGGTAGTATTATAGTAGTTATATTCTTGTACATAGGAGGCAGTATTATAGTAGTTATATTCTTGTACATAGGAGGTAGTATGATAGTAGTTATATTCTTGTATATAGGAGCAGTATTATAGTAGTTATATTCTTGTACATAGGAGGCAGTATTATAGTAGTTATATTCTTGTACATAGGAGTAGTATTATAGTAGTTATATTCTTGTACATAGGAGTAGTATTATAGTAGTTATATTCTTGTACATAGGAGGTAGTATTGTAGTAGTTATATTCTTGTACATAGGAGTAGTATTATAGTAGTTATATTCTTGTACATAGGAGGCAGTATGATAGTAGTTATATTCTTGTACATAGGAGTAGTATTATAGTAGTTATATTCTTGTACAGAGGAGATAGTATTATAGTAGTTATATTCTTGTACATAGGAGCAGTATTATAGTAGTTATATTCTTGTATATAGGGGTAGTATTATAGTAGATATATTCTTGTACATAGGAGGCAGTATTATAGTAGTTATATTCTTGTACATAGGAGGTAGTATGATAGTAGTTATATTCTTGTATATAGGAGCAGTATTATAGTAGTTATATTCTTGTACATAGGAGTAGTATTATAGTAGTTATATTCGTGTACATAGGAGTAGTATTATAGTAGTTATATTCTTGTACATAGGAGTAGTATTATAGTAGTTATATTCTTGTACAGAGGAGAGAGTATTATAGTAGTTATATTCTTGTACATAGGAGCAGTATTATAGTAGTTATATTCTTGTATATAGGAGTAATATTATAGTAGTTATATTCTTGTACATAGGAGGAGTATTATAGTAGTTATATTCTTGTACATAGGAGGTAGTATTATAGTAGTTATATTCTTGTACATAGGAGCAGTATTATAGTAGTTATATTCTTGTACATAGGAGTAGTATTATAGTAGTTATATTCTTGTACATAGGAGTAGTATTATAGTAGTTATATTCTTGTACATAGGAGGTAGTATTATAGTAGTTATATTCTTGTACATAGGAGCAGTATTATGGTAGTTATATTCTTGTACATAGGAGTAGTATTATAGTAGTTATATTCTTGTACATAGGAGCAGTATTATAGTAGTTATATTCTTGTACATAGGAGTAGTATTATAGTAGTTATATAGTTGTACATAGGAGTAGTATTATAGTAGTTATATTCTTGTACATAGGAGGTAGTATTATAGTAGTTATATTCTTGTATATAGGAGGTAGTATGATAGTAGTTATATTCTTGTACATAGGAGTAGTATTATAGTAGTTATATTCTTGTACATAGGAGGCAGTATTATAGTAGTTATATTCTTGTACATAGGAGCAGTATTATAGTAGTTATATTCTTGTACATAGGAGTAGTATTATAGTAGTTATATTCTTGTACATAGGAGGTAGTATTATAGTAGTTATATTCTTGTACATAGGAGCAGTATTATAGTAGTTATATTCTTGTACATAGGAGTAGTATTATAGTAGTTATAGTCTTGTACATAGGAGTAGTATTATAGTAGTTATATTCTTGTACATAGGAGTAGTATTATAGTAGTTATATTCTTGTACATAGGAGTAGTATTATAGTAGTTATATTCTTGTACATAGGAGTAGTATTATAGTAGTTATATTCTTGTACATAGGAGTAGTATTATAGTAGTTATATTCTTGTACATAGGAGTAGTATTATAGTAGTTATATTCTTGTACATAGGAGGTAGTATTATAGTAGTTATAGTCTTGTACATAGGAGTAGTATTACAGTAGTTATATTCTTGTACATAGGAGCAGTATTATAGTAGTTATATTCTTGTACATAGGAGCAGTATTATAGTAGTTATATTCTTGTACATAGGAGTAGTATTATAGTAGTTATATTCTTGTATATAGGGGTCAGTATTATAGTGTTTATCAATCTATTTTGCAGTCCATATAAGGTTTATTACACAGCACATGGAGGACACGTATGTTACATGTGTTGTTAGTCTTGGTTTCGCGCTTGTTGCCCCGCACTCCCTCTGGGTGCACACAAGGTAAGTCGGAGAGCCGCAGTAGACAACACCCGGTATGTTCCGCTTTCCTGTTATGAATGTTCTGGCAGGGGTGTTGGAAACGCAGATCAGCTCACAGGCTGGAGAAAATGCAGAATTCAGGGAAAGATTCCAGGACAGAAAGCGCCTCACCTGCTCTTTATAAATAAGTCACCGGTGAGAGGGGGATGGGCAGGGATCCCGAGACCGCAGGAAAGACGAGCAGCTCCTTATTTACTGTTCTGAGAACACGTCCCTTTTCCTAATGGTGGTGAGCTGTTTGAGATTTTGCAGGTATATGCTTCTTATGTAGACATCAGCCCCCTCCATATTCACCTCCTGGAGCTTTATTGACCTCTCATTATAAATCCAGACACATTACTATGGAGTTGCCCCCCCCCCTTCCTTTCTTAACACCCCTCCATCTGACCCTTGGCAATGTGCATTGCACTTTGTATATCTAGTAGTTATATAGAGGTGGGACATTAATCTGATAGATTTATTTCTGTGGACTCCTCATCCCAAATCCGGCTCAGTCCGTGTCACTTCCAGGAGACGTACTTCACAAATACATCCCTATAGATCTGCTACTTGTGCGCCACCTAGTGGACACACATAGTATGACATCACAGATCCAAGGGGGTCCCTGTACACATCTCTATAGGGGTTCTGCTGCTGGGGTGGCTCATCGGCGCAGTATATTGTCGGTCCACGGATTACAATGGCTGCTGGGTAATGTCTCCCCTGAATAGATGGCCTCTGCTTGTAATAGTCAGAGCCTGCACCCGCACCCAGTCGTCTCCCATCCTCACACTGCAGGGGGTAACTTGATAGGAGCGGTGTACAAACCTATCCAATCCACCCCCGTCTGCCGCCAGGAGGGGACGTCACTGTGCACTGTGCAGCTGCCCTGGGGTGAATGGGTCATTGTTATCAGCAGCTGGACACCGCGCCATAAATAATGCACCGAGCGCTACGACAGGGTCCGGGTCAAATGTCACTTAATCCTGTATCAGGAGAAGCCGCTTATCTGCTACTACACACAGCTGAGGATTTGTTACACCTGTATCAGACAATCCTGCGAGTTACAAAGCCGGATACATTTCCTGCACTGATACATTGTAACAATCTATCAGGTCAGAAGAGATTTGTGCGATACAATTGTAACAACCCCTCAGCTGTGACGTGTGTCAGGTTAGCGCAGGTTAGAGGACTCTGGAGTAAGCAAGATTCCCAGTCACTGACAACAAGCAGAGATATTGGAGAGGAGGAAGAACTGAAACACCAAGTCTAAGAGATCAGGCCGGACCGCGGCAAATCACAGGCTACAGAAGAGCGGGGTACGAGGGGCGGGGAATGAGGAGCGGGGTACAGGGGGCGGGGAACGAGGAGCGGGGAACAAGGTGGAAGGGAATGAGGAGCGGGGTACGGGGGGCAGGGAACGAGGAGCGGGGTACAAGGTGGAAGGGAATGAGGAGCGGGGTACGGGGGGCAGGGAACGAGGAGCGGGGTACAAGGTGGAAGGGAATGAGGAGCGGGGTACAAGGTGGAAGGGAATGAGGAGCGGGGTACGGGGGGCAGGGAACGAGGAGCGGGGTACAAGGTGGAAGGGAATGAGGAGCGGGGTACGGGGGGCGGGGAATGAGGAGCGGGGTACAAGGTGGAAGGGAATGAGGAGCGGGGTACAAGGTGGAAGGGAATGAGGAGCGGGGTACAAGGTGGAAGGGAATGAGGAGCGGGGTACAAGGTGGAAGGGAATGAGGAGCGGGGTACAAGATGGAAGGGAAAGAGGAGCGGGGTACAAGGTGGAAGGGAAAGAGGAGCGGGGTACAAGGTGGAAGGGAAAGAGGAGCGGGGTACAAGGTGGAAGGGAAAGAGGAGCGGGGTACAAGGTGGAAGGGAAAGAGGAGCGGGGTACAAGGTGGAAGGGAATGAGGAGCGGGGTACAAGGTGGAAGGGAAAGAGGAGCGGGGTACGAGGAAGGGTACGAGGAAAGGTGTACGAAAAGCAGGGGGCGAGGAACGAGAAGTGGGATACAAGGTGGAAGGGAATGAGGAGCGGGGTACGAGGGGCAGCGAATGAGGAGCGGGGTACGGGGTATGAGGGGCAGGGAACAAGGAGCGGGGTACAAGGTGGAAGGGAATGAGGAGTGGAGTACGAGGGGCGGGGAACGAGCAGCAGGGTACGGGGGGTGGGGAATGAGAAGTGGGATACGAGGGGCAGCGAATGAGAAGCGGGGAACATGGAGCGGGGTACGAAGGGCAGGGTACAAGTAACAAGGGGCGGGCTTACCCTTCCCCAGACAATTTACTGGCAGCTGTAAAGCTATTTGTATAATTCTGCGGCCTCCATGTCGCCCCCTCAGCACGTGTTACACTTATTTATAGCGTCCTCTACAGCTGAGGAGACACTTCCTCTCAGCGGCTCCAGAATCCCCCGAGTGTCGTCGGGTTTTACAGAAATCTTATAGAAATTATTTAAAAAGAAAAAACCTGAAATATTGTCATCACAAGAGAGAAGGAGAAGGAGAAAAGACGTCCTGGAACAGTCCCATAATGTAGTGCAATGTACACACAAGCCGGTGACAGGCGGAACTGAGGAGGAACAGTGCTCTCCATATAAAATATACACCCGTATAGAAGGTAAACAAGAACAGTCACAAGAGAAGGAACAAGACGTCTGAGGATATGTGATCAACGTCTTACAGGTTACCTGGAGGATTAGGGCTCAAGTCACAGGTTACAGATAAGCTGCGTCTTATTTCTTGCAGATTTTGCTGCGATTTTTTGAGCCAAAGTCAGGAGTGGATATACCGTATATACTCCAGTATAAGCCGAGTTTTACAGTTTTTATGCTGAACGCCTCGGCCTATACTTGAGTCAATACGGTAATCGCTCTGAAGTCCTGGTCTATTTACAAAAAAATAAAATAAGCCCCGCCCACAGTTTGCGCTCACCACGCCTTCTTTTTGGAAAGCGCCAAGGGAGAAATTGGAATCACTTAGTCACTGACTAGATACTGCAGAGTTTGAGAGGGGGGTGCACCTGTGGTAAGACATCTGTGGGA
Organism: Leptodactylus fuscus; assembly: GCF_031893055.1. Taxonomy (NCBI): domain Eukaryota; kingdom Metazoa; phylum Chordata; class Amphibia; order Anura; family Leptodactylidae; genus Leptodactylus; species Leptodactylus fuscus. The sequence goes on along the minus strand of NC_134268.1, from coordinate 222,547,039 downwards.
GGCCGCTGGAGCAGGTGCACCCCAAGATGTTTGCAGAGCGTCTTCTCTGCCATGGAAACATCTTAAGGCGGCCCTGGAGACAGCATTGCCTCACCACTAACCTATCGGCAGCAGCGCTGCTCCATCAGCCTCCCACAGTCGGTAGTGGGCCTCCGCTCCAGTCCCGGCCCCCTCCCCCAGCTACATCATACACCGGGTGACGTGGCCACGTAAGCTCAGGCCCGCACCCGGCGTGTGTCAATGACGTCTAACTGCGTCTCAGCGCAGGCGGAGTCATCACGCCCCCTACTCTGAGAGACAGCGCGAGGTATAAGAACTCTATGATTGTTTTATAATAGGGGACACTCCAGCAGGCAGCGGCCTATTTACCAAGCTCCCCGGGCCTGCTCACAGCCGACCGCCACTTCACTCATACTATCGGCCGCAAATATAATAATCGGAGCCCCAGGGGAGGTGAGAGAAGTAATAAACGTTTTACTCACCTCTCCGGGACCAGTGTTACTCCTAGCAGGCTTCAGGCCTATACGGTAATATCCCAGACCACATGGACCTTCTAGGAGTAACATGAGCACAAACAGAATGCCATGCATGCTCCTCCCTCGGCTTATACTCGAGTCAAAAGGTTCTCCCCGTTTTTTGTGGTAAAATTAGGGAAATCGGCTTATACCCGAGTATATACAGTAATACAGAAGCAGAAGAAGATTCCTAAATATATATATATATATATATATATATATATATCTTTATTCCATGTCACTCTTGGCTTTAGTTAAAAAATAACGCTGCAAAATCTGCAATAAAAAGAGCAGCAACGTAAAGAATCCGAGGGAAAGACACAGAGGCCGAGAGTCAGATAATGAGATACAAACACCAGGTCACTAAATATTCTGCCGAAACCTTATAATCTACATAACAGGTGTGCAAACACTGACCCAGAGTTACACCCTGTATTATACTCCAGAGCTGCGCTCACTATCCTGCTGGTGCAGTCACTGTGTACATACATTACATTACTTATCCTGTATTATACCCCAGAGCTGCACTCACTATTCTCCTGGTACAGTCACTGTGTACATACATTACATTACTTATCCTGTATTATACTCCAGAGCTGCGCTCACTATTCTGCTGGTACAGTCACTGTGTACATACATTACATTACTTATCCTGTATTATACCCCAGAGCTGCGCTCACTATTCTGCTGGTGCAGTCACTGTGTACATACATTACATTACTTATCCTGTATTATACTCCAGAGCTGCGCTCACTATCCTGCTGGTACAGTCACTGTGTACATACATTACATTACTTATCCTGTATTATACCCCAGAGCTGCACTCACTATTCTCCTGGTACAGTCATTGTGTACATACATTACATTACTTATCCTGTATTATACTCCAGAGCTGCGCTCACTATTCTGCTGGTACAGTCACTGTGTACATACATTACATTACTTATCCTGTATTATACCCCAGAGCTGCGCTCACTATTCTGCTGGTACAGTCACTGTGTACATACATTACATTACTTATCCTGTATTATACCCCAGAGCTGCGCTCACTATTCTGCTGGTACAGTCACTGTGTACATACATTACATTACTTATCCTGTATTATACCCCAGAGCTGCGCTCACTATTCTGCTGGTGCAGTCACTGTGTACATACATTACATTACTTATCCTGTATTATACCCCAGAGCTGCGCTCACTATTCTGCTGGTACAGTCACTGTGTACATACATTACATTACTTATCCTGTATTATACCCCAGAGCTGCGCTCACTATTCTGCTGGTACAGTCACTGTGTACATACATTACATTACTTATCCTGTATTATACTCCAGAGCTGCGCTCACTATTCTGCTGGTGCAGTCACTGTGTACATACATTACATTACTTATCCTGTATTATACTCCAGAGCTGCGCTCACTATTCTGCTGGTGCAGTCACTGTGTACATACATTACATTACTTATCCTGTATTATACCCCAGAGCTGCGCTCACTATTCTGCTGGTACAGTCACTGTGTACATACATTACATTACTTATCCTGTATTATACTCCAGAGCTGCACTCACTATCCTGCTGGTGCAGTCACTGTGTACATACATTACATTACTTATCCTGTATTATACTCCAGAGCTGCGCTCACTATTCTGCTGGTACAGTCACTGTGTACATACATTACATTACTTATCCTGTATTATACTCCAGAGCTGCACTCACTATTCTGCTGGTACAGTCACTGTGTACATACATTACATTACTTATCCTGTATTATACTCCAGAGCTGCGCTCACTATTCTGCTGGTGCAGTCACTGTGTACATACATTACATTACTTATCCTGTATTATACCCCAGAGCTGCGCTCACTATTCTGCTGGTACAGTCACTGTGTACATACATTACATTACTTATCCTGTATTATACTCCAGAGCTGCACTCACTATCCTGCTGGTGCAGTCACTGTGTACATACATTACTTATCCTGTATTATACTCCAGAGCTGCGCTCACTATTCTGCTGGTACAGTCACTGTGTACATACATTACATTACTTATCCTGTATTATACTCCAGAGCTGCGCTCACTATTCTGCTGGTAAAGTCACTGTGTACATACATTACATTACTTATCCTGTATTATACTCCAGAGCTGCACTCACTATTCTGCTGGTACAGTCACTGTGTACATACATTACATTACTTATCCTGTATTATACTCCAGAGCTGCGCTCACTATCCTGCTGGTGCAGTCACTGTGTACATACATTACATTACTTATCCTGTATTATACTCCAGAGCTTCGCTCACTATCCTGCTGGTGCAGTCACTGTGTACATACATTACATTACTTATCCAGTATTATACTCCAGAGCTGCGCTCACTATTCTGCTGGTATAGTCACTGTGTACATACATTACATTACTTATCCTGTATTATACTCCAGAGCTTCGCTCACTATTCTGCTGGTACAGTCACTGTGTACATACATTACATTACTTATCCTGTATTATACTCCAGAGCTGCGCTCACTATTCTGCTGGTATAGTCACTGTGTACATACATTACATTACTTATCCTGTATATACTCCAGAGCTGCGCTCACTATTCTGCTGGTGCAGTCACTGTGTACATACATTACATTACTTATCCTGTATTATACTCCAGAGCTTCGCTCACTATTCTGCTGGTATAGTCACTGTGTACATACATTACATTACTTATCCTGTATATACTCCAGAGCTGCGCTCACTATTCTGCTGGTGCAGTCACTGTGTACATACATTACATTACTTATCCTGTATTATACTCCAGAGCTGCGCTCACTATTCTGCTGGTGCAGTCACTGTGTACATACATTACATTACTTATCCTGTATTATACTCCAGAGCTGCGCTCACTATTCTGCTGGTGCAGTCACTGTGTACATACATTACATTACTTATCCTGTATTATACCCCAGAGCTGCGCTCACTATTCTGCTGGTACAGTAATTCTATTACTTGATACTTCTGCACGGACTCCCTCTTACCTTCTTGCCCTTCTTGCTGTCATCTTCCATCTCTCACCTGCGGAGTCTCCTCCTCCTACGGTCCTGGGCGGCAGATGACGTGCGGGGAGAGGTGGGGGGTGGTGTCGCTGTCGCCCGTAATGGGGAGTTCAATGACATGCCTGCAGCCCAGCAGCCACAGGAGGGGATTATGGGAATGTGGAGCCCTCCGGTGGGAGTGGCCGTCCAGCAGTACCAGGGTCAGGGTAGATGTGATGGGGTGAGACTACTGGGGCAGCGAAACTAAAACCTGATGACGACGTCCACGAGTGATCTGCATCTGGGGAGAGATTAACAACGTAAGATGAGAAGGAGGAGACACATAATAGTGAGACACTAGTGATAGAAGGGGGCGGAGACAGATAATAGTGAGACACTAGTGATAGAAGGGGGCGGAGACAGATAATAGTGAGACACTAGTGATAGAAGGGGGCGGGGACAGATAATAGTGAGACACTAGTGATAGAAGGGGCGGGGACAGATAATAGTGAGACACTAGTGATAGAAGGGGGCGGAGACAGATAATAGTGAGACACACTAGTGATAGAAGGGGGTGGGGACAGATAATAGTGAGACACACTAGTGATAGAAGGGGGTGGGGACAGATAATAGTGAGACACACTAGTGATAGAAGGGGGTGGGGACAGATAATAGAGAGACACACTAGTGATAGAAGGGGGTGGGGACAGATAATAGTGAGACACTAGTGATAGAAGGGGGCAGGGACACATAATAGTGAGACACTAGTGATAGAAGGGGGCGGAGACAGATAATAGTGAGACACACTAGTGCTAGAAGGGGGTGGGGACAGATAATAGTGAGACACACTAGTGATAGAAGGGGGTGGGGACAGATAATAGTGAGACACTAGTGATAGAAGGGGGCGGGGACACATAATAGTGAGACACTAGTGATAGAAGGGGGCGGGGAGAGATAATAGTGAGACACATTAGTGATAGAAGGGGGTGGGGACAGATAATAGTGAGACACTAGTGATAGAAGGGGGCAGGGACACATAATAGTGAGACACTAGTGATAGAAGGGGGTGGGGCCAGATAATAGTGAGACACTAGTGATAGAAGGGGGCGGGGACAGATAATAGTGAGACACTAGTGATAGAAGGGGGTGGGGACAGATAATAGTGAGACACTAGTGATAGAAGGGGTGGGGACAGATAATAGTGAGACACTAGTGATAGAAGGGGGTGGGGACAGATAATAGTGAGACACTAGTGATAGAAGGGGGTGGGGACAGATAATAGTGAGACACACTAGTGATAGAAGGGGGTGGGGACAGATAATAGTGAGACACTAGTGATAGAAGGGGGTGGGGACAGATAATAGTGAGACACTAGTGATAGAAGGGGGTGGGGACAGATAATAGTGAGACACACTAGTGATAGAAGGGGGTGGGGACAGATAATAGTGAGACACTAGTGATAGAAGGGGGTGGGGACAGATAATAGTGAGACACTAGTGATAGAAGGGGGTGGGAACAGATAATAGTGAGACACTAGTGATAGAAGGGGGTGGGGACACATAATAGTGAGACACAATAGTGATAGAAGGGGGTGGGGACAGATAATAGTGAGACACTAGTGATAGAAGGGGGTGGGGACAGATAATAGTGAGACACTAGTGATAGAAGGGGGTGGGGACACATAATAGTGAGACACAATAGTGATAGAAGGGGGTGGGGACAGATAATAGTGAGACACTAGTGATAGAAGGGGGTGGGGACAAATAATAGTGAGACACACAGCTGTGCCGGCCGCACTCACTCGCCGCTCTCTCCCTCCTCAGTCGGCCTCCTCCCCGCTCTCTTCCTCTCGCCGGCCGCCCCAGAATCTTTTCAAGTCTCCTGCCATGTTGGGTGTAGACTTCCCAGCATGCAACGCGACACGAAAAGTGTGTGAGGGATTGGGCGTGGCTGGAGGACTGACGTCATACGAGAAGGACTAAGGTGAGAGACTCTAGCCAGGCAAACTCAGTGGTAAGTGTCGTAAAGGGGCGTGGTTTACTGGACCGTTATCCGCCATCTTACTAGAGGCAGCGGAATAACAAACGAACGATACACTGGCATGTGAGTAGAACGGCGTCCTATATAGATATAACATGTAGGTGTGTACAGGGGCCTACAGTATACACAGACATACAACACAAGTGTGTACAGGGACCTACAGATGAGGGGACACTAATGACTGTGACACAGGAGGAGATGAGGGGACACTAATGACTGTGACACATAGAGATGAGGGGACACTAATGACTGTGACACAGGGGGAGATGAGGGGACACTAATGACTGTGACACATAGAGATGAGGGGACACTAATGACTGTGACACAGGAGGAGATGAGGGGACACTAATGACTGTGACACATAGAGATGAGGGGACACTAATGACTGTGACACATAGAGATGAGGGGACACTAATGACTGTGACACAGGGGGAGATGAGGGGACACTAATGACTGTGACACAGGGGGAGATGAGGGGACACTAATGACTGTGACACAGGAGGAGATGAGGGGACACTAATGACTGTGACACAGGGGGAGATGAGGGGACACTAATGACTGTGACACAGGAGGAGATGAGGGGACACTAATGACTGTGACACATAGAGATGAGGGGACACTAATGACTGTGACACATAGAGATGAGGGGACACTAATGCCTGTGACACAGGAGGAGATGAGGGGACACTAATGACTGTGACACAGGAGGAGATGAGGGGACACTAATGACTGTGACACATAGAGATGAGGGGACACTAATGACTGTGACACAGGGAGATGAGGGGACACTAATGACTGTGACACAGGGGGAGATGAGGGGACACTAATGACTGTGACACATAGAGATGAGGGGACACTAATGACTGTGACACAGGGAGATGAGGGGACACTAATGACTGTGACACAGGGGGAGATGAGGGGACACTAATGACTGTGACACATAGAGATGAGGGGACACTAATGACTGTGACACAGGGGGAGATGAGGGGACACTAATGACTGTGACACATAGAGATGAGGGGACACTAATGACTGTGACACAGGGAGATGAGGGGACACTAATGCCTGTGACACATAGAGATGAGGGGACACTAATGACTGTGACACATAGGTACCCACATAGCAGGTCCTGTAGATTTCGGGTTCCTCTTCTTTCCTCAGATCATGTCCACCCTGTTCCCCTCGCTGTTCCCACAAGTCACAGAGTTGCTCTGGTTTAACCTGGACCGGCCGTGTGTGGATGAGAATGAGCTCCAGCAGCAGGAGCAGCAGCACCAGGCCTGGGTGAGTGCACATGGCGGCCCCGCACCTCCCCGCAGACCCTTCCCCTGCCCATTCTTCTCTAATGTGGCTCCTCTCCTCAGCTGCAGAGCATCGCAGAAAAAGACAACAACCTGGTGCCGATAGGAAAGCCCGCCTCCGAGGTACGAGCGCCCATACACCCTTATATTGGAGGGGGGGGGGGGTACATACACAGATCGCACCAGCCCCTGTCTGTGCCGCACTGTAGAGATAAGTCATGTCATAGTAACAGCGCCTCCTTGTGTCTGCAGCCCTATGACGAGGAAGAAGAGGAGGACGACGAAGATGATGAAGACAGTGAGGAAGACTCTGAGGATGACGAGGACATGCAGGACATGGATGAGATGAACGACTACAACGAGTCTCCTGATGACGGTGAGATTGAGGTGAGTGAGCGCCGATCCTGTGACATCACTAGGCGCCGCCAGTCAGTGACTAATCTCTCATCCTCCTCTTAGGCTGACATGGAGGGAGCGGAGCAGGACCAAGACCAGTGGATGATCTGAGGCTGCAGCAAGTGACGGAGACCTGCCAAGCCTGAGGCGGCACAGGATGGAGGGTGCCTGGACCTGCTCATGAACATGGTGCCCAGGACAAGGCCCGAGGAGGGGTCTCTGACCGGGGATCTGTTTATATCGGACTCCTAACCACACTGGGTGGGGGCCCCATTACTTTTCTTTGGGGGTGGGGGACATTGTGATGCCATGATGTGATGATATTTATTCATTTTACAATAAATGTATATACGCCTCGTGCTTTTTTTTACATCTCGCCCTGTGGCTGCTTCATCCGATGTTATGTGTCATGGCTGCCCAGCTCAGGGCAGTGGAGTCTGTTCTGCAGGACCCCGGCAGGATTGTGCAGGGGCTTGTTATTTCAATGTCCTGCTCCATTCTGTGCCTGACATTGAATACAAGGACAAGCAGAATCAGGGGACGGACTCCACCTCTAAGGACCATGTCAGGTTCTGCCTTGTGAACGGGGCCTTGGTGTGACTCTGTCCCTTGTCAGGGGGAGTGCCTGTCCTTACAGACACCTCCATCTGGTAACGGCCTTGTTAATATTTCTCTCTAAAAACAAATTGAAAAAACTTACAAAATTATACATTATACACCAAAACTTTGCCCCATTCTTCTGCTGTGTAGTCTGTGCAGCTCCTGGGTATAGCCTGCTGTGCTGTTGCTCTTCTGTATAGCTGGCTTTGCTGCTCCTGTCTATAGCCTGCTGTGCTGCTGCTCCTGTCCCTGTCTATAACCAGCTGTGCTGCTTCTGACTATAGCCAATAGCCAGCTGTGCTGCTGCTCCTGGCGGTCTCCGCTCCTTCCTGCTCCTGTCTATAGCCTGCTGTGCTGCTGCTCCTGTCCCTGTCTATAGCCGGCTGTGCTGCTGCTCCTGTCTATAACCGGCTGTGCTGCTGCTCCTGTCTATAGCCGGCTGTGCTGCTGCTCCTATCTATAGCTTGCTGTGCTGCTTCTGACTATAGCTAATAGCCGGCTGTGCTGCTGCTCCTGTCTATAGCCGGCTGTGCTGCTGCTGCTACTCCTGACTATAGCCCACTGTGCTGCTCCTGATTCTGACTATAGCTAATAGCCGGCTGTGCTGCTCCTGATTCTGACTATAGCCAATAGCCGGCTATGCTGCTGCTCCTGTCTATACCTGGTTGTGCTCCTGCTCCTGTCTATAGCCGGCTGTGCTGCTTCTGACTATAGCCAATAGCTGGCTATGCTGCTGCTCCTGTCTATAGCTGGTTGTGCTGCTGCTCCTGCTCCTGTCTATAGCCGGCTGTGCTGCTTCTGACTATAGCCAATAGCCGGCTGTGCTGCTCCTGTCTATAGCTGGTTGTGCTGCTGCTCCTGCTCCTGTCTATAGCCGGCTGTGCTGCTTCTGACTATAGCCAATAGCCGGCTGTGCTGCTCCTGTCTATAGCAGGTTGTGCTGCTGCTGCTCCTCTATATAGCTGGCTGTGCTGCTGCTCCTGGCGGTCTCCGCTCCTTCCTGCACTGGTCGGTGAGGTATACACAGCACAGATAGATATATCACAGTAGGTTTATAGTGTTGGATATGAGATTTTCTGTGGACAGCCAGTCCGAGCCCCTGCTCCGCACGGTGGGTTTGCACACGTGATCAGCCTCATGTACATTGGGGTTGGTCACACATGAGCCTTGGACTGTAGTTTCCATAGTCATTCAGCAGTGCACTGGATGGTTTTTGGAGAGGAATTTGAGGTGGAAAACTGCCCCAAATACCTGTATGTAGGGGATCACATGTAGCCAGTGTCAGCCCAGCAGACGTGTGCTGATATATGACAGGGACAGCTGAGCCACACGTGTCATCAGGGCAATGTCCATGGGAAACAGCAGATGTGAGGGGCCTGAGAGAGGCACAGGGGCAGCCCCTGGTATACAGTGCACAGAGGTGCGGTCAGGCCCTGTACATACAGCGCAGTCATCACTATCTCCTTCCACAGCAGCCCCGACCCCCGTACAGGATGTGACTGCTCTCAGGACTGCACCATCTGAAGCATCTGCCATTTCTGAAGGATCGGATTAAGGCCTTGTTCAGAAGTGGCAGAATCTGCAGTAATGTCCGTGTGGATGGAGCAGGTGCGGGGAGTGAAGTCTGGAATCTGCAGGAAAGTTTACAGTGTCTGAACTTGCCCTTAACCCTTCTGTACGGTCGTAGACATTCCTACATACATGTGACCGATCCTGCTGGGACTTGTAGTGCAGACACGTGAATGGCAGCGCTGGATCCTTAGATGTGCGGCTCTTCGGCATCTTGTACACAACCATATGTGGTATACAGAGGTGTATACGGGGCCATAGGGATGACCGGTCTGTAGACACGCATGGTATATGATACGGACCAGGACTACAGAGGTGTATACGGGGCCATAGGGATGACCGGTCTGTAGACACGCATGGTATATGATACGGACCAGGACTACAGAGGTGTATACGGGCCATAGGGATGACCGGTCTGTAGACACGGATGGTATATAATACAGACCAGGACTACAGAGGTGTATACGGGGCTATAGGGATGACCGGTCTGTAGACACGGATGGTATATAATACAGACCAGGACTACAGAGGTGTATACGGGGCCATAGGGATGACCGGTCTGTAGACACGCATGGTATATGATACGGACCAGGACTACAGAGGTGTATACGGGGCCATAGGGATGACCGGTCTGTAGACACGCATGGTATATGATACGGACCAGGACTACAGAGGTGTATACGGGGCCATAGGGATGACCGGTCTGTAGACACGCATGGTATATGATACGGACCAGGACTACAGAGGTGTATACGGGCCATAGGGATGACCGGTCTGTAGACACGGATGGTATATAATACAGACCAGGACTACAGAGGTGTATACGGGGCCATAGGGATGACCGGTCTGTAGACACGCATGGTATATGATACGGACCAGGACTACAGAGGTGTATACGGGGCCATAGGGATGACCGGTCTGTAGACACGCATGGTATATGATACGGACCAGGACTACAGAGGTGTATACGGGCCATAGGGATGACCGGTCTGTAGACACGGATAGTATATAATACAGACCAGGACTACAGAGGTGTATACGGGGCTATAGGGATGACCGGTCTGTAGACACGGATGGTATATAATACGGACCAGGACTACAGATGTGTATACGGGGCATAGGGATGACTGGTCTGTAGACACGGATGGTATATAATACAGACCAGGACTACAGAGGTGTATACGGGGCTATAGGGATGACCGGTCTGTAGACACGCATGGTATATGATACGGACCAGGACTACAGAGGTGTATACGGGGCTATAGGGATGACCGGTCTGTAGACACGGATGGTATATAATACAAACCAGGACTACAGAGGTGTATACGGGCCATAGGGATGACCGGTCTGTAGACACGGATGGTATATAATACAGACCAGGACTACAGAGGTGTATACGGGGCTATAGGGATGACCGGTCTGTAGACACGGATGGTATATAATACGGACCAGGACTACAGATGTGTATACGGGGCATAGGGATGACTGGTCTGTAGACACGGGTGGTATATAATACAGACCAGGACTACAGAGGTGTATACGGGCCATAGGGATGACCGGTCTGTAGACACGGATGGTATATAATACAGACCAGGACTACAGAGGTGTATACGGGGCTATAGGGATGACCGGTCTGTAGACACGGATGGTATATAATACAGACCAGGACTACAGAGGTGTATACGGGGCATAGGGATGACCGGTCTGTAGACACGGATGGTATATAATACAGACCAGGACTACAGAGGTGTATACGGGGCTATAGGGATGACCGGTCTGTAGACACGGATGGTATATAATACGGACCAGGACTACAGATGTGTATACGGGGCTATAGGGATGACCGGTCTGTAGACACGGATGGTATATAATACAGACCAGGACTACAGAGGTGTATACGGGGCTATAGGGATGACCGGTCTGTAGACACGGATGGTATATAATACGGACCAGGACTACAGAGGTGTATACGGGGCATAGGGATGACCGGTCTGTAGACACGGATGGTATATAATACAGACCAGGACTACAGAGGTGTATACGGGCCATAGGGATGACTGGTCTGTAGACACGGATGGTATATAATACAGACCAGGACTACAGAGGTGTATACGGGGCTATAGGGATGACCGGTCTGTAGACACGGATGGTATATAATACAGACCAGGACTAGCAGTGTGTATATAGCCGTATACTTGTATTTCGGCTCCAGGGCCCGTCCTGTACAGGATCAGGGGGCTCCAGGTCACACAGATGTTAGACCTGAGGCCGCGCCATGTGTAATATCACCTGTACGTGGACTTAGATGCAGGTGTTGTATTGCACAGGAACAGCTGCAGGTTATAGGTCCGGTTTCTCAAAGACGTAACCGGGTGTGAATGAGCCCTCAGATGATGCCCCTGTCTGTGTCCCAGGCCCTGCCTATAACAGTACAGAGGGGGCAGCAGTGAGTCCTGGCTCTCAGGCTGGACACCTATGGGCTCCTATTTCCTCCATGCTGAGCCCTCCCGGCCTAGTGACCGCACAGCCGCCTCCGCTCTGCTACATCCGGGCTCCGCCTTCTATTACACGCGCGCCCTCTGCTGCACACTGGCAGTAATTGCATCCTCCAGACTGTACCATTCTCCGGACCGTAGGGGGGATCTACTCGCTACATCTGGACTTTTGTCCTCGGTTTTAGGTCAGACTGATACAAGATGGGCCGGGAGTGATGTTATAGCCCTCACTGTGTGTGCCCTGGCCGGATGGTGGGGCAGTAGTGTTAGTGTATGAGATCCTGATATCACAGTGGTATCGCCGGGAGGAAGGAGGCGGCAGCGGGCGGAGCTCCCGGCTACACGTGCTCGGGTGAGCGGCCGGGTGTGCGGCGAGCTGCAGGGTGTGAGGCCTCGGGACGGGCTGGTATGTAATAAGCTGCTGTGTGGTGTATATTATATACTTATTACACTCCATCTGTATCAGGTAGTACAGGAGGGGAGGCTGAGCCTATACACCGTGTGTAGTGACGTCATCAGTGCAGAATAATCCGCCTGGTGTGACCTCATAGCACACGGCCTGTCCTGAGTATAAGTGATTTATACATTATTATAGATTGTGTCGTCCTTTGGCCTCATGGCTATATGTGAATGGGGTCACATAGTGACCTGGGGGGGCTGCGACTGCCATGGCCATATTCTATAGTGAGTAGCCATTGCAATGCCCTCAGGGGTCACAGGGCGACATGGCGATCTGTGATCGTACTAAAATAGTCCAAAGATTCTGTGCAGACCATGTGACCTTATACCACGCAGGGCAGTATGGTGGTATATAGGGTCTTATATCACATGGGGCAATATGGGGGTATATAGTGTCTGTGGATCATGTGACCTGATATCACATGGGGCAATATGGGGGTATATATGAGGATCATGTGAGTTTATATCACACGTGGTATATAGGGTCTGTGGATCATGTGACCTTATACCACCTGGGCAGGGCAGGTCAGTCTCGTCCATTCCTGTAGACTGTGCTAGATCAGTCCTGGGACGGTTTGAGGCCTCGTCCTGCTCCTCCAGGAGGAGGTTAATAGAAATCCCAGACACTGCTATGTGCTATACGGCCACTTTGGGGCGCTCTTCTCTCTACAGGATACATATATCTATTTGTTTTACCCTCAGTGTTATTTTCCGAGAAACAATCTGTGAAGCTGCACAATGGATAGAGATGTGAACAGCGCCAGTAGAGGCACCAGGAGGATGCTGGAATGGAAGGAGCGTCTTGAAGGAGCAGGTAAGATGACGGATCTCACCAGTGATGACTATGGGCAGGTCTTTCCAGCATGGCGGAGCTTGTAGTAGTCCCAGCCATTCCTGTAGACTCTGCTAGATCAGCCCTGGGACAGTTTGAGGCCTCGTCCTGCCCCACCAGGAGGAGGTTATAGGTAAATCCCAGACACTATCTGTAACATATCCACTATGGGGCGCTCTTCTGTCTGTAGGGTACCAATATTTTTGTCTTTCCCTCAGTGCTATCTTCCATAACATGAAAATAAATCTGGACCTGCACAATGATAAGGTCACAGGAGGACGGTACAACAGAAGGAGCTTCTTAAAGGAGCAGGTAAGATGACGGCTGTCACCAGTGATGACTATGGGCAGGTCTTTCCAGCATGGCGGGGCTTGTAGTAGTCTCGTCCATTCCTGTAGACTCTGCTAGATCAGCCCTGGGACGGTTTGAGGCCTTGTCCTGTTTCTCCAGGAGGAGGTTAATAGAAATCCCAGACACTGCTATGTGGTATACGGCCACTACGGGCGCTCTTCTATCTCCAGTATGTCCACATTAATCTGTAGTCTTTTTCACAGACTGATCCTGTTGTGCAGTGTCTTGTTCATGGCACCTATAGAGGTCACAGGAGGACAGTGGAGCTTCTTAAAGGAGCAGGTAAGATGACGGATCTCACAGTGATGACTATGGGCAGGTCTTACCAGCATGGCGGAGCTTGTAGTAGTCTCGTCCATTCCTGTAGACTCTGCTAGATCAGCCCTGGGACGGTTTGAGGCCTCGTCCTGCCCCACCAGGGGGAGGTTATAGGTAAATCCCAGACACTGCTATCTGTAACCTGGCCACTATGGGGCGCTCTTCTGTCTGCAGGGTACCAATATTTTTGTCTTTCCCTCAGTGCTATCTTCCATAACATGAAAATAAATCTGGACCTGCACAATGAATAAGGTCACAGGAGGACAGTAGAACAGAAGGAGCTTCTTAAAGGAGCAGGTAAGAGGATGGGATATCATCGGTCATGACTATGGGCAGGTCTTTCCAGCATGGCGGAGCTTGTAGTAGTCTCGTCCATTCCTGTAGACTCTGCTAGATCAGCCCTGGGATGGTTTGAGGCCTCGTCCTGCCCCACCAGGGGGAGGTTATAGGTAAATCCCAGACACTGCTATGTGTTATATGACCACTATGGGGCGCTCTTCTCTCTGCAGGGTACCAACATTTTTGTCTTTCCCTCAGTGCTATTTTCCATGACATGAAAACAAATCTGGACCTGTACAAAAGTCACAGGAGGAAGGTAGAACAGAAGGAGCTTCTTAAAGGAGCAGGTAAGAGGATGAGATATTCCTTGAGATGGTCTGTTGTGGGCAGGTCTTTCAGCATGGCGGAGCTTGTAGTAGTCTCGTCCATTCCTTTAGACTGTGCTAGATCAGCCCTGGGACGGTTTGAGGCCTCGTCCTGTTTCTCCAGGAGGAGGTTAATAGAAATCCCAGACACTGCTATGTGCTATACGGCCACTACGGGGCGCTCTTCTATCTCCAGGACGTCCACACTAATCTGTAGTTTTTTTCACAGACTGATCCTGTTGTGCAGTGTCTTGTTCATGGCACCTATAGAGATCACAGGAGGACAGTGGAGCTTCTTAAAGGAGCAGGTAAGATGATGGCTGTCACCGGTGATGACTATGGGCAGGTCTTACCAGCATGGCGGAGCTTGTAGTAGTCTCGTCCATTCCTGTAGACTCTGCTAGATCAGCCCTGGGACGCTTTGAGGCCTTGTCCTGCCCCACCAGGGGGAGGTTATAGAAATCCCAGACACCCCTATTACTCCCCCCCCCATCCTATAGATATTTCACCGCTCACCCTGATTTTGTCTTGTAGGTGTTGAAGCATCTGGTGATGATGGCGCTGTATAGCAGGTGTGTATGGTCCTCTGAACGCCTCAGGGCTGGTCTTCCACCATGATGGGGCTTGTGCTAGATCTGTCCACTCCTGTAGACTCTGCTAGGTTAGTCCTGGGACTCTGAAGCCTCTCCCTGCTCCTCCAGGATATAGTAGGATGGGGGTGTAGATGTTGTGGGGGGCAGAATGGTCTAATATATATAGTGTTATTGAGCTGCCTGGTCTTGCAGAGGATTAGTCACATAGAGTTGGGATCCGCCATCTTTTTGTTCTGTCATTCTTGTCCCTTCTGTTACTACATCTTCTGCTTTGTCTTACAGCTGTTGGACGTGTTTGTAGCTTCGAGACGTCTGCACGGTGTGGCCTGTATAAGCTGTATATATGTGACTGCAGGCCCTGGGCTCTATCCTGGACCCCCGTTATACTTGGCCCTGACTACAAATACCAGCAGCAACTCTACGTGTACATAGATGGAGGAAACTTGTTATAAGTGATATGGCTTGTCCTCGATGTCTCCTGTACTGTGCGATACAATCTATGGAGAGTCTCATATAGAGGCAGACAGCCTGTATAAGTCTTCAGTATGGCCTCTCCTCCCTTAGTAGTGCAGCCTCGGCCTCTCCCCCCCTCAGTAGTGCCGCCTCGGCCTCTCCCCCCCTCAGTAGTGCCGCCTCGGCCTCTCCCCCCCTCAGTAGTGCCGCCTCGGCCTCTCCCCCCCTCAGTAGTGCCGCCTCGGCCTCTCCCCCCCTCAGTAGTGCCGCCTCGGCCTCTCCCCCCCTCAGTAGTGCCGCCTCGGCCTCTCCCCCCCTCAGTAGTGCCGCCTCCTCTTCATAGAACTGTATCCCCTATAGATACATCAGAGTGCCTGCCATGATGGAAACCTTCAATTGCCACCTAAAACCTCCTCTTCAGGGCAGTCTACAACCTACAGTACCCCTCCTCCTCCGGCTCACCAGTTACCTCCATTCACCCCTCCTTTCTAGATTGTAAGCTCTTGTGGTCAGAGTCCTCTCTGCCTCGTTTTCTTGCACTTGTCTCAGTATTATGTATGTGAACCCTGTTCTATAATAAAGAATAAAGTTGTTGATCTGTTCAGTAATCTATATCCGGTCGTGTCAGGGTTCAGTAATATATACTGCGCAAACATTATACACTCCAGTAACACCTCCTACATCTGCATGCATGAAATCTTCTCATGGAATACTTTGTACAAAGTTGAATGTGATGACAACAAAATCAGACAAAAATAAATGGAAATCCAATGGAGGCCTAGAGTCACCCCCAAAATTATAGTGGAAATACACACTACAGGCTGATCTAACTATGATGTAATGTCTTTAAACATGTGACAATGAGACTGAGTAGTGTGTGCGGTCTCCACGTGTCTGTATGACCTCCCTACAACACCTGGACATGCTCCTGATGAGGCTGAGCAATGAACTGGCTACAGCCCTGGAGGCCTCACCAACCCCAGGCCTAAACAATCGAGAGGTGAAATTCCTGCTATACGCCGATGACCTCCTACTCCTGGTCCCCACCGAGAAAGACCTCCAAGAAAGCCTGTCAGTGCTGGAAAAATTCAGCACCACATGGGCCCTACCCATCAACCAGAAGAAGACCAAAGTCATGGTATTTCAGAAGAAGGGCCACAATAAAGCCTCCACCACCCCACAATTCACACTGAACGGCTCCACACTGGAGAAAACCAACAGCTACACCTACCTGGGGCTGGAGCTCAGCCAATCAGGAAGCTTCAAAGCAGCAATAGAAACCCTGAAAGCAAAAGCCTGCAGAACCTTCTACGCCATCAGAAGACAACTGTACCACCTCAAACCACCGGTGAGGGTCTGGATGAAGATATTTGACACAGTCATCTCCCCGATCCTTCTCTATGGCAGTGAGGTTTGGGGCCCAGCCACCTACCCAGACCAGTCACAGTGGGATTCCAGCCCAACAGAGAACTTCCACCTGGAGTTCTGCAAATACCTGCTCCATGTCCATCGCAACACCACCAACATAGCCTGCAGGGCAGAGCTAGGCAGACTCCCCCTATGGCTCACCATACAGAAGAGGGCGCTAGCTTTCCAGGCACACATCCAGGGGAGCGACTCCTACCACCACCAAGCCTGGCTAAGCCACCTGAGCAAACCAGACACTCACCAACCAAACAGCAGCCAACCACCAAACCAAAAACACCAACAGATGATAACCAAGGCCGAAATAAAGGCGACCACAGAGGCAAACAGAGAGCGGTACATTGAAGAATGGAGAAACGAAATAAATAACTCCAAGAAACTCACCGTGTACCAATCCCTACAAAGGGACTACACCATGGCCACCTACCTGGAGAGAATACGCCACCCCAAGCACAGACAGACCCTGAGCCGGTACAGACTGAGCGCCCACAACCTAGAGATAGAGACGGGGCGATACAGACAGACGTACAAGCCACGGGAGAAGAGACTGTGCCAGCACTGTGACCAGGGGGCCCTAGAAGACCAGACCCACTTCCTGCTACACTGCACCAAATACTCAGCTGTGAGGGCCGTCTACTACCAAAGACTCTCTGCCCACATCCCAGACTGGGAGAAGAGGAAATTCTACATCCTACTGGGAGAAGAAGAGGCCACTGTGGAGATCGCTGCCCAATACGTGTCCAGCTGTCACCAAACAAGAGGAAGATGAGACTCCACGGACTGTTATATTTATCCCAATACACCCGCCCCACCCCACCCCACCCCCCATATAGCAGTCACCAAATAAGAGGAAGATGAGACTCCACGGACTGTTATATTTATCCCAATTACTTGTATGTGAGCAGTACTACAGGTGCCCCCCGTCCACTGTATAGCGCTGTTCTGGGGGCTGCTGCACTTGACCCTTACAAAGCCGCCCCCGTCCTGGGCCCATCACATGAGCTCATATGCTGCATACTTGGAGAGAATTCACACGCTGCAGATTTGTGGCAGAGGTATTTGTGAATTGACCCTTCATGGTCCTGTGACTGCGGACAGCGCCAATGTCAGGTACAGGGCACCGGTGACAGCTCTGCCACCTCAGGCACACCCTGGTCCAGCAGCAGGTATATACTGTATACAGCAGGGGGCGGGGCTCTGCTGGCAGTTATAATGTGGGTGGAAACAATCTGTCAACTTTCACTTTCATTTCTTGGGGACAGAAGACGCTGCAGAGTAGTGGAGGATTATACGGGAGAGGTGAGGGGCCACAGAGAGGAGGAGAACACAGTAGGGGAGAGGAGCGCACAGGAGAGGTGAGGGGCCACAGATCAGGGGGCCACAGGGAGGAGCGCACAGGAGAGGTGAGGGGCCACAGATCAGGGGGCCACAGGGAGGAGCGCACAGGAGAGGTGAGGGGCCACAGATCAGGGGGCCACAGGGAGGGGTGAGGGGCCACAGAGAGGAGCGCACAGGAGAGGAGGAGGGGGCTCCGCATTGGGCTCAGTTCTCACTGCAGCGGCTGTTTACCACTCGGTCCGTGTTGGAGCTGCAGCTAGAGACCGGAAGATAAAGGGTTAAAGTTCACAGCGGCGCCAGCCAATCAGATAACGGGAGAGACACAGCAGGTAACGACCGAGCGGTCACTATGGTTACTGAGTCACTATATACAGCCCCCCCTGCACTGCTAGTCACTGTATATAGCCCCCCCTGCACTGCTAGTCACTGTATACAGCCCCCTCTGCACTGCTAGTCACTGTATACAGCCCCCCTGCACTGCTAGTCACTGTATACAGCCCCCCTGCACTGCTAGTCACTGTATACAGCCCCCCCTGCACTGCTAGTCACTGTATATAGCCCCCCTGCACTGCTAGTCACTGTATACAGCCCCCCCTGCACTGCTAGTCACTGTATATAGCCCCCCCTGCACTGCTAGTCACTGTATACAGCCCCCTCTGCACTGCTAGTCACTGTATACAGCCCCCCTGCACTGCTAGTCACTGTATACAGCCCCCCTGCACTGCTAGTCACTGTATACAGCCCCCCTGCACTGCTAGTCACTGTATATAGCCCCCCCTGCACTGCTAGTCACTGTATACAGCCCCCTCTGCACTGCTAGTCACTGTATACAGCCCCCCTGCACTGCTAGTCACTGTATACAGCCCCCCTGCACTGCTAGTCACTGTATACAGCCCCCCTGCACTGCTAGTCACTGTATACAGCTCCCCCTGCACTGCTAGTCACTGTATACAGCCCCCTCTGCACTGCCAGTCACTGTATACAGCCCCTCTGCACTGCCAGTCACTGTATACAGCCCCTCTGCACTGCTAGTCACTGTATACAGCTCCCTCTGCACTGCTAGTCACTGTATACAGCCCCCTCAGCACTGCTAGTCACTGTATACAGCTCCCTCTGCACTTCTAGTCACTGTATACAGCCCCCTCTGCACTGCTAGTCACTGTATACAGCCCCCCCTGCACTGCTAGTCACTGTATATAGCCCCCCTGCACTGCCAGTCACTGATTACAGCCCCCTCTGCACTGCTAGTCACTGTATACAGCTCCCCCTGCACTGCCAGTGACTGTATACAGCCCCTCTGCACTGCCAGTGACTGTATACAGCCCCTCTGCACTGCCAGTCACCATATACAGCTCCCTCTGCACTGCCAGTCACTGTATACAGCCCCTCTGCACTGCCAGTCACTGTATACAGCCCCTCTGCACTGCTAGTCACTGTATACAGCCCCCTCTGCACTGCTAGTCACTGTATACAGCCCCCTGCACTGCTAGTCACTGTATACAGCTCCCTCTGCACTGCTAGTCACTGTATACAGCCCCCCCTCTGCACTGCTAGTCACTATATACAGCCCCCCCTCTGCACTGCTAGTCACTATATACAGCCCCCTCTGCACTGCCAGTTACTGTATACAGCCCCCCCCTGCACTGCCAGTCACTGTATATAGCCCCCCTGCACTGACAGTCACTTTTTACAGCCCCCTCTGCACTGCTAGTCACTGTATACATAACCCCCTGCACTGCCAGTGACTGTATACAGCCCCCTCTGCACTGCTAGTCACTGTATACAGCCCCCCCTGCACTGCTAGTCACTGTATATAGCCCCCCTGCACTGCCAGTCACTGATTACAGCCCCCTCTGCACTGCTAGTCACTGTATACAGCTCCCCCTGCACTGCCAGTGACTGTATACAGCCCCTCTGCACTGCCAGTCACTGTATACAGCCCCTCTGCACTGCCAGTCACTATATACAGCTCCCTCTGCACTGCCAGTCACTGTATACAGCCCCTCTGCACTGCCAGTCACTGTATACAGCCCCTCTGCACTGCTAGTCACTGTATACAGCCCCCTCGGCACTGCCAGTCACTGTATACAGCCCCCTCGGCACTGCCAGTCACTGTATACAGCCCCCTCGGCACTGCCAGTCACTATATACAGCCCCCCCTGCACTGCCAGTCACTATATACAGCCCCCCCTGCACTGCCAGTCACTATATACACCCCCCTGCACTGCCAGTCACTATATACAGCCCCTCTGCACTGCCAGTCACTGTATACAGCCCCCCTGAGTCTTCGCACTACTTCCTTACATAGGACATCTCCGTATTCCTAATATTGGCGTAGTTCTGACTTGCCATCCGATTGCCTTCTGTTAAAAAAATCTGAACCCTTAGGTCTTGGCGCGTTGCACTGGCCTTGTCAGTTATTTCCCCCCTCTGTAGATGGTTTGGTCCATGCTCAGTATAATCTAGTGATATCTCTTTTTGGACTAGACCAGGTGACCTCATGGTTTTGATGGCCGACAGACGAGTTCTCGAAGTTTCCAGGCTCCCCAGTCACCTCTATGATGATGATTTGATCAGGGATAAGATTTTAATTCACTTCCTGCGACGCAGAAATGGCGGTGGATGTGACGTCACCCCGCGTTACCCCACGGAGGAGGAGGGCGTGGCCTTGCTGGTGTTTGAAGACGAGAAAGGTGACTTATTATTTGCTGATCATGTTTTAGTCTGACTTGCCCCCGGGGTATCTCCACCTTGCAGACCAGATTTTATTGCCCCAATGTATAAAGTAAATGAATGTAAAAAACATGGTGAGGCCATATCCACTCCTGTACTTACCATTGCTGTGCCGGCGCCTGCATCCGCCCCGTGCGTAACGCGGTTGTATTACACTCACCCCCCCCCCAATAACACCCATTTTTATTATAGTGGCGAACACGATCTTGAGCAGGACGCACACTCTGGTGATAAATGACCGTACCCACCCGCTGGAGGTGAGGCGTCCTCAGCCTCGCGCCTCCCAGGTAAGTGTCCACCAACCCATTTACTGCTATCTTTTGTGGCACCACCTCTGCAGACCCCGGTTCTATTCCTGTAGTCTAGAATCTCTTCTTTCTGGATCGTTTCCAAAGATGGATTCTGAAAATGTCAAAAAAAGGTGTGGTATGACTCCCATCATTCTCCTGGGCTGCACCAACCTTGGCTGGACATTTGTCATTTTACTGTTCACCATTCCCATGTGCTGCTCGCTGTCAATCAGTACGCCCAAAAGCGGAAACCTCATTGCAACCTGGTCCTGCTCACTAATCTCTGTAGACATTGGAACGAACCCTCAGCTGTGTGACCAGGACTAGCTTGCTATGGGTTCTATTTGCGCAGAAAGCAGAGACCATGGAAATGGCGAGGAATCGAGACACAAAGTATATGATAAAGTTGCAGAGCTTTTCCTTATTGACCTAGGACTGCGCAGTGTTAACCCTTTCCATTCTTTCTTGCTCTGCAGTTCTCCATGCCAGTGAAGACGTATTTGCACACTTTATACTTCAGCAATATCTCGGAGGTAAAGCAACTCCTGGAGCGACACGGGTTATCTGTATACCAGGGCAGCAGCTCCTTGCTCGGCATCAAAGGCGATTTCTGCGATTTGCAAAGATGTCGCCAGGACCTGTATAAGATCCTCGCCAGGCAGAATCTTACAGACAAAAGCCTTTCTCCACCTGAACCAATAACAAGTAAACGTCTGCTGTCTGAAGAGAGGAGCCGGCAAGCACCGCAGACTGTGAGCGCTACCCCGGACCGGAGGTCGCCATCATCATCCAGAGGACGACCTGAAGGAAGGGGACACGTGGCACAAGATAAGCACAATACTGGTATTCCAACCCATCCAGATCCTCCTGAGTCCTCCACAAGAGCAGCCCGAGCACCAACGCCAACACGTGTCCAAAAAGTCTCCACTCCCAAATTGGTGCCCCACATCTTCCATGTAGACCCCACCATCCTCCGGTATGTAAAGACATTTAGACTGGAGAAGATTGATAAGATTCTGACGCAATATAATGTTGATATGAAGGAAGAAAATTGTGACGGCTTTACCAGCATCACATTGACCTCGCTGTCACCATCACGGCTGGAAGACTTTGAAAAGGCCTGCAATGAAATAAAAAGATTGTTTGACCATTATAATAATCGTCTTCGAGACGGAAACATTGAATTGCCGACCAGCTCGAGGTACTCGAGAGAAGAGATCTCTAAAATGATGCAGAAGGACTTACAGAAAAGAGAAGTCTGTTCAACGCCGGGGCCCAACCACTCGCTGTACGTGATCGGCCCTTCAGAAACAATCCTGACCTTAATGCAGGAGTGGAAAGGAAGTCAAGGAGGTCTGGCACCAAATATCGGTGAAGATTCAGGCTCCCCCCGATCCGCTGGTAGCCTAACCCAACATTCCTCCCCAAGGACGGGTCCTCACGAGTCAAGATTAGCCAGAGCACCAACGCCAACACGTGTCCAAAAAGACTCTGCCCCCAAACCATTGGCCCATTCCTTCCATGTAGACGCTGCAGTCCTCCGATATGTAAAGACATTTGGACAGGAGACGATAGATCAGATTGTAAGACAATATAATGCTGATATGAAGGAAGAAAATTCTGACGGCTTTACCAGCATCACATTGACCTCGCTGTCACCATCGCAGCCGGAACGGTTTAAATACGGCTGCGGGGAGATGAGAAACCTGTTCAGTTATTATACTAATTATCTTCAAGCAGAAAATATTGAGTTGCCGATCAGGTGGGATGAAGAAATGACTAGAAAGTTCTGGAAGCATTTACTGAGCCGTGATATCTGCCCTGTGCTCGGGGCCGACCACTCCCTGCAGGTTATCGGCCCTCCACATGAAATACTCACATTTTTGCAAGAGTGGAAAGGAACTCAAGGTGGACTGGTACAAGATGTCACAAAAGGTTCAGGTTCTCCCCGATCCCCCAACATGGCCGCAAATAGCAAGACCTCAACACAACCTGAGAAGCCGGATGGCAGGTCGAGAAGGCACGAGGCCGGTCCTGATGCCCATAGCAAAGGAAGGGAAAACCTACAAAATGGAACAGGTTCTGGTAGAGGAAAGTCCTCGGGCAATCCCGTAAGACCCTGGAGATGACCTCTTGTGATATCATTGTATGGAGGGCATAGGGCAGCTGCGGGGAGCATGGGCCAAAGACCAGAGCCACCAGTGCGCTGCTCAAGAGGACGATGAGAACAATGGCCACACAGTACATACCTTTATGTATCACATGTATACTGTATATTCGGGGGGGGGGGGGGGTATGTATTGTAGCAGAGTAGTGCTATGGGGGTAACCGCCAGTCCTATGTAACACTGTTATCTGTAGTGCTATTATTACATAGGACTGCAGGTGACCTCTACAAAGCTCGGTGACATCCCCTGCGGTATTTGTGCCCATAGAGCGCCTTGTTTTACCTGTAGTGTTACATGGGACTGCAGCGACTTCTTAAGGTAATTCAGAAGTTACAGACCAGTAAATAATCCCCGATCTCCAGATTTTTGTCACATGACTACGGAAGCTCCTATTCGTACCGTACTTTTGGCAACTTTACTGACTTTGGCGTTTTGTGACTGGCGCTGACTATCTGGATTTGGCTAGCATTGGGGACAGGGGTGAAGGTGGCGCCGTGGCACCGGGTCTGAGGGATTGATGCTGGAGGAGCGGGTCTCTGCCAAGTTTGGCTTGTCCCAACCAAAAAGGGGGTGAAGATTTCGTGACAGGTGGGTGTTCCTCTGAGGTTGGGGCCGTCCTGGGAAAGGACATGCTTATATATACTGTATATACCTGGCTCATGTTGCCGCATACAGATGTAATGGCCATGATGGGAGAGGATGGCACCAAAATACCCAGAAATCTCAGGCTGGAGCATTACGACTGTAACCCAAGAGGCAGGACCCCCACCATGTCACACAGGGGGCTTTATGGGGCCGATTTATTAAGCTGCTCACAATAGTCACCAATCACAGCGCGGCTTTAGTATTTCAAAAGCAGAATAAAGAAGTTATGATGTGATTGATTGCTATAGACTGTAATGGGTTGCTGTGGATTTTAATTGGTTGCTATGGACAATTTAGACAATTTTGCTAATAAACCATATTAATAAATCTGTCCCTATACGTTCTCTATAGTAACCCATCGCCAGGTTCATGTCCCTGCCCAAAGCAACCAATCGCAGTTCAGTTTTCATTTTCCAACCTCTATTACTGAAATGAAAGCTGAGCTCTGATTGGTTGTGAACAGCCAGGGTAACGAGGCCTATGTTGGGGCCTGCTCAGCCTGCCTGGTGGTATCTCCTGTTCTCCTATAGACAGTCATGGCAAACGGGCCAGGGGGTAGAAGGAGATCCCCACAAAACTGTCTGCCCTGTGACCTCTGCTCATTGCTGTGCTGGGGGTCATTATTCTTATTTAACCCCTTGAAGGATGCAGCCATTGTGGCCTACATATAATATAGAATCTGTTTTCCTTTGTACCAGACAGCTATTTTGGGGTGTTTCCGCTCATTTTGAGGCCTCCATAGCAGTTCTACGGACAGGGTGTTGCAGTTTTACAGTCCTATGAAAAAGTTTGGGCACCCCTATTAATCATTTTTAGTTCTAAATATTTTGGTGTTTGCAGCAGCCATTTCAGTTTGATATATCTAATAACTGATGGACACAGTAATATTTCAGGATTGAAATGAGGTTTATTGTACTAACAGAAAATGTGCAATATGCATTAAACCAAAATTTGACCGGTGCAAAAGTATGGGCACCTCAACAGAAAAGTGACATTAATATTTAGTAGCTCCTCCTTTTGCAAAGATAACAGCCTCTAGTCGCTTCCTGTAGCTTTTAATCAGTTCCTGGATAAAGGTATTTTGGACAAACAATTCAAGTTCAGTTAAGTTAGATGGTCGCCGAGAATGGACAGCCCGCTTCCAATCATCCCACAGATGTTCAATGATATTCAGGTCTGGGGACTGGGATGGCCATTCCAGAACATTGTAATTGTTCCTCTGCATGAATGCCTGAGGATTTGGAGCGGTGTTTTGGATCATTGTCTTGCTGAAATATCCATCCCCGGCGTAACTTCAACTTCGTCACTGATTCCTGAACATTATTCTCAAGAATCTGCTGATACTGAGTGGAATCCATGCGACCCTCAACTTTAACAAGATTCCCGATGCCGGCATTGGCCACACAGCCCCAAAGCATGATGGAACCTCCACCAAATTTTACAGTGGGTAGCAAGTGTTTTTCTTGGAATGCTGTTTCTTTTTGGATGCCATGCATAACGCCTTTTTTTATAACCAAACAACTCAATTTTTGTTTCCAAAATGAAGCTGCCTTGTCCAAATGTGCTTTTTCATACCTCAGGCAACTCTATTTGTGGCGTACGTGCAGAAACGGCTTCTTTCTCATCACTCTCCCATACAGCTTCTATTTGTGCAAAGTGCGCTGTATAGTTGACCGATGCACAGTGACACCATCTGCAGCAAGATGATGCTGCAGCTCTTTGGAGGTGGTCTGTGGATTGTCCTTGACTGTTCTCACCATTCTTCTTCTCTGCCTTTCTGATATTTTTCTTGGCCTGCCACTTCTGGGCTTAACAAGAACTGTCCCTGTGGTCTTCCATCTCCTTACTATGTTCCTCACAGTGGAAACTGACAGGTTCAATCTCTGAGACAAATTTTGTATCCTTCCCCTGAACAACTATGTTGAACAATCTTTGTTTTCAGATCATTTGAGAGTTGTTTTGAGTAGCCCATGATGCCACTCTTCAGAGGAGATTCAAATAGGAGAACAACTTGCAATTGGCCACCTTAAATACCTTTTCTCATGATTGGATAGATCTGGCTATGAAGTTCAAAGCTCAGTGAGGTTACAAAAACAATTTTGTGCTTCAGTAAGTCAGTAAAAAGTAGTTAGGAGTATTCAAATCAATAAAATGATAAGGGTGCCCATACTTTTGCACCGGTCAAATTTTGGTTTAATGCATATTGCACATTTTCTGTTAGTACAATAAACCTCATTTCAATCCTGAAATATTACTGTGTCCATCAGTTATTAGATATATCAAACTGAAATGGCTGTTGCAAACACCAAAATATTTAGAACAAAAAATGATTAAGATTAATAGGGGTGCCCAAACTTTTTCATAGGACTGTATTTGTTTGATATTAAAGGGATTGTCCCACAAAATAAACTCCGCCGCACCTTTATCCCTCTGTACATCCAATCTGAGCACAGGCTGAGCGTCGGCCGGACTGGTGACGGGAGCGCCGGCCATCACCCAGCCCGGCCCACGCTCAGAACGGCTGCGCTCACGTTGAATGTGGGGAAAAGGTGCGGCTGAGTTTCATTTTATGGGCCAACCCCTTTAAAGGGATCCTATCATTTAAACACATTTTTTTCTGGTTGACGCGTAGGAATAGCCTTAAGAAAGGCTATTCGTTTCTTACCTTTCGTTGTCTTCTCCGGGCCACCATTCGCTTGAAATCCCGGTTTTCGCCGGTATGCAAATGAACTCTCTCACAGCATGGGGGGCGGGCCCCAGCGCTCAAACAGCACTGGGGGCGTCCCTGATGCTGCGAGAGAACTCTCCAGCACCGCCTCCATCTTCTTCAGGAACAGGGTCTTCTTGCGGCGGTGGCTTCAAACTTCTATGCCCCGGGCAGCCGACTGCGCATGCCCGCTGGCCACAAGAAAATGGCCGCTTACAATACTGTGTAAGCGGCCATTTTCTTGTGGCCGGTGGGCATGCACAGTCGACTTTGCCCTAGGCTTGAGGCTTAGAAGTTTGACCCCCAGCATCGGAAGAAGACGTGTCAAGACCCCGTTCCTGAAGAAGATGGAGGCGGCGCGGAGAAGACACCTAAAGGTAGGAGACGATTAGCCTTCCTTAAGGCTATTCCTACACGTCAACCAGAAAAAAATGTTTTTAAATGATAGGATCCCTTTAATGATCAATAGGATAGGGCATATCCACACCTGGCGCCCCCTGAGTGTAGGGGTCATAGCACTGGGAGTAACACATAGGCCATAAATACCCTGTATGAAGGGTTCTCTTTTAACTATTGGGGGGGGGGGGCTAAAATGGAATCATATTTGGAAATCACATTATATGTGGAAATTCTGCTTCTTTGTCAGCAATATGGTGCATGGCCCAGTCCAGCATTGGGAATATTCTCTGACAGCAAGCGGAGATCAGGGAAAGTCTATCAGAACGTATATACGGTGTCAGATGTGAGCACCTATAAAAGAGGAAGTGGAGGTGTCTCCTATAGAGGGCCGGAAACTGATTCACCGTCTCAGGTCTCCATGCAGAGGAAATGCTGTCACCCGAGATATATGTTATGTTGGGGCCTTTCATGTTCTGCATATATAGAAATCCTAGACCCTATGGAGTGGGATATGGGGGTATAACCTAGCAGTAGTGTGGGTATAACCAAGAGGCCATCAGTGGTTAGCACTGCAGCACTGAGGTCCTGGGTTCAAATCCTGCCAAGGACAACATCTGCAAGGAGTTTGTATGTTCTCCCTGTGTTTGCGGAGATTTCCTCCCACACTCCAAAGACATACTGATAGGGAAAAAATAAATAACCTAGTATTGGTATAGATCCCCCCCCATAGGACTCCTCTATATACCGCCACGGTATATATATATATATGTCCTAGTTATAGATAAAGTAACATCAGCGTTGATTCAGAGGAACAGAAATAAACATGTGCTAGAGCCTTGTACCAACTGTACATGTAACTCACATCACTTCTAAGGCGTCTTAATCCCACCTCTCCCAGTACAGATCCTCGTGGTCCCCACTGCTCCCAGTACAGATCCTTGTGGCCCCCTCCCAGTACAAATCCCTGTAGTCCCCACCCCTCTCAGTACAGATCCTTGTGGTCCCCACCCCTCCCAGTACAGATCCCTGTGGTCCCCACCTCTCCCAGTACAGATCCTTGTGGTCCCCACCTCTCCCAGTACAGATCCTTGTGGTCCCCACCCCTCCCAGTACAGAGATCCCTGTGGTCCCCACCCCTCCCAGTACAGATCCCTGTGGTCCCCACCACTCCCAGTACAGATCCCTGTGGTCCCCACCCCTCCCAGTACAGATACCTGTGGTCCCCACCCCTCCCAGTACAGATACCTGTGGTCCCCACCCCTCCCAGTACAGATCCCTGTGGTCCCCACCCCTCCCAGTACAGATCCCTGTGGTCCCCACCACTCCCAGTACAGATCCCTGTGGTCCCCACCCCTCCCAGTACAGATCCCTGTGGTCCCCACCCCTCCCAGTACAGATACCTGTGGTCCCCACCCCTCCCAGTACAGATCCTTGTGGTCCCCACCCCTCCCAGTACAGATCCTTGTGGTCCCCACCCCTCCCAGTGCAGATCCTTGTGGTCCCCACCCCTCCCAGTACAGATCCTTGTGGCCCCCTCCCAGTACAAATCCCTGTAGTCCCCACCCCTCCCAGTACAGATCCCTGTGGTCCCCACCTCTCCCAGTACAGATCCTTGTGGTCCCCACCTCTCCCAGTACAGATCCTTGTGGTCCCCACCCCTCCCAGTACAGAGATCCCTGTGGTCCCCACCCCTCCCAGTACAGATCCCTGTGGTCCCCACCACTCCCAGTACAGATCCCTGTGGTCCCCACCCCTCCCAGTACAGATACCTGTGGTCCCCACCCCTCCCAGTACAGATCCCTGTGGTCCCCACCCCTCCCAGTACAGATCCTTGTGGTCCCCACCCCTCCCAGTACAGATCCTTGTGGTCCCCACCCCTCCCAGTGCAGATCCTTGTGGTCCCCACCCCTCCCAGTACAGATCCTTGTGGCCCCCTCCCAGTACAAATCCCTGTAGTCCCCACCCCTCCCAGTACAGATCCTTGTGGTCCCCACCCCTCCCAGTACAGATCCCTGTGGTCCCCACCTCTCCCAGTACAGATCCTTGTGGTCCCCACCTCTCCCAGTACAGATCCTTGTGGTCCCCACCCCTCCCAGTACAGAGATCTCTGTGGTCCCCACCCCTCCCAGTACAGATCCCTGTGGTCCCCACCACTCCCAGTACAGATCCCTGTGGTCCCCACCCCTCCCAGTACAGATACCTGTGGTCCCCACCCCTCCCAGTACAGATCCCTGTGGTCCCCACCCCTCCCAGTACAGATCCCTGTGGTCCCCACCCCTCCCAGTACAGATCCTTGTGGTCCCCACCCCTCCCAGTGCAGATCCTTGTGGTCCCCACCCCTCCCAGTACAGATCCTTGTGGCCCCCTCCCAGTACAAATCCCTGTAGTCCCCACCCCTCCCAGTACAGATCCTTGTGGTCCCCACCCCTCCCAGTACAGATCCCTGTGGTCCCCACCTCTCCCAGTACAGATCCTTGTGGTCCCCACCTCTCCCAGTACAGATGCTTGTGGTCCCCACCCCTCCCAGTACAGAGATCCCTGTGGTCCCCACCCCTCCCAGTACAGATCCCTGTGGTCCCCACCCCTCCCAGTACAGATCCCTGTGGTCCCCACCTCTCCCAGTACAGATCCTTGTGGTCCCCACCTCTCCCAGTACAGATCCTTGTGGTCCCCACCCCTCCCAGTACAGAGATCCCTGTGGTCCCCACCCCTCCCAGTACAGATCCCTGTGGTCCCCACCACTCCCAGTACAGATCCCTGTGGTCCTCACCCCTCCCAGTACAGATACCTGTGGTCCCCACCCCTCCCAGTACAGATCCCTGTGGTCCCCACCCCTCCCAGTACAGATCCCTGTGGTCCCCACCCCTCCCAGTACAGATCCTTGTGGTCCCCACCCCTCCCAGTACAGATCCTTGTGGTCCCCACCCCTCCCAGTACAGATCCTTGTGGCCCCCTCCCAGTACAAATCCCTGTAGTCCCCACCCCTCCCAGTACAGATCCCTGTGGTCCCCACCCCTCCCAGTACAGATCCCTGTGGTCCCCACCTCTCCCAGTACAGATCCTTGTGGTCCCCACCTCTCCCAGTACAGATGCTTGTGGTCCCCACCACTCCCAGTACAGATCCCTGTGGTCCCCACCCCTCCCAGTACAGATACCTGTGGTCCCCACCCCTCCCAGTACAGATCCCTGTGGTCCCCACCCCTCCCAGTACAGATCCTTGTGGTCCCCACCCCTCCCAGTGCAGATCCTTGTGGTCCCCACCCCTCCCAGTACAGATCCTTGTGGCCCCCTCCCAGTACAAATCCCTGTAGTCCCCACCCCTCCCAGTACAGATCCCTGTGGTCCCCACCCCTCCCAGTACAGATCCCTGTGGTCCCCACCTCTCCCAGTACAGATCCTTGTGGTCCCCACCTCTCCCAGTACAGATGCTTGTGGTCCCCACCCCTCCCAGTACAGAGATCCCTGTGGTCCCCACCCCTCCCAGTACAGATCCCTGTGGTCCCCACCACTCCCAGTACAGATCCCTGTGGTCCCCACCCCTCCCAGTACAGATACCTGTGGTCCCCACCCCTCCCAGTACAGATCCTTGTGGTCCCCACCCCTCCCAGTACAGATCCTTGTGGTCCCCACCCCTCCCAGTGCAGATCCTTGTGGTCCCCACCCCTCCCAGTACAGATCCTTGTGGCCCCCACCTCTCCCAGTACAGATCCTTGTGGCCCCCTCCCAGTACAAATCCCTGTAGTCCCCACCCCTCCCAGTACAGATCCTTGTGGTCCCCACCCCTCCCAGTACAGATCCCTGTGGTCCCCACCTCTCCCAGTACAGATCCTTGTGGTCCCCACCTCTCCCAGTACAGATCCTTGTGGTCCCCACCCCTCCCAGTGCAGATCCTTGTGGTCCCCACCCCTCCCAGTACAGATCCCTGTGGTCCCCACCTCTCCCAGTACAGATCCCTGTAGTCCCCACCTCTCCCAGTACAGATCCTTGTGGTCCCCACCCCTCCCAGTGCAGATCCTTGTGGTCCCCACCCCTCCCAGTACAGATCCCTTTGGTCCCCACCCCTCCCAGTACAGATCCTTGTGGTCCCCACCCCTCCCAGTACAGATCCCTGTGGTTCCCACCCCTCCCAGTACAGATCCTTGTGGTCCCCACCCCTCCCAGTACAGATCCCTGTGGTCCCCACCCCTCCCAGTACAGATCCTTGTGGTCCCCACCCCTCCCAGTACAGATCCCTCTGGTCTCCACCTCTCCCAGTACAGATCCCTGTGGTCCCCACCCCTCCCAGTACAGATCCCTGTGGTCTCCACCCCTCCCAGTACAGATCCCTGTGGTCTCCACCACTGCCCACCTGTAACTTACTGCTTTGCTAACAGCTCAGGATCTCCTGTGTGAGTGAATCGGCATCTCAAAGGCTGCAGAAGCAGCCGCTTCCCATCCCCACCTGCTCCCCTAGCGGTGCAGCTCATCCCCCCACCCCCACCCCACACCTGCAATGTTACTGGTGGGGAGCGGCACCACTTCAATCACACATGAGCTGCAGCTTCAGATCCCACTCTCCCCATTTTACTAGTAAAGTTATAACTTACGGTGAATTATCAGAGGGTGATGTGAAGCGGCTGCACATGTGTCCTTGCTGGTGCAGTCTGTACGATCTGCTGCCTGAGGCGAGGTGCTCATCTCTCCTCATGACATATATGATTATTAGTTATCGATTATTTGCTGTTGTGTAGCTCATCTATTAGAACACCACAGTAGTCAGGAGGTACACGGTAACACAGTAGTCACACGGTCGCACCTTTTCACCATTTTTAATACATTGGCACCACATCAACCGTTCTCCAGTTCTGTGTCCTACTATGGCCTATCTATTGCCACGTTCAGCTCCCTGAGCACCCATGGGTGAATGC
Organism: Leptodactylus fuscus; assembly: GCF_031893055.1. Taxonomy (NCBI): domain Eukaryota; kingdom Metazoa; phylum Chordata; class Amphibia; order Anura; family Leptodactylidae; genus Leptodactylus; species Leptodactylus fuscus. Next base: position 222,514,841 of record NC_134268.1, on the reverse strand, counting down.
CGCCAGGGCTTTATTCATACATACTTTGCTCTGACCACAGTAGTGACATTGTGTTGTGGTGGTGATGTCACCTTGCACATAGATACTCCCCTTGATCTGTGGTCAGTGACTGTCAGCTGTGGTCTCGTCTCCTGACATTCGCTGTCCCCATCCACCGCCGGCACAGACATCTCTCAACTTCCCTTCAAAGGTCCCCGCCTGAAACCGCACCAGGAAGTGGCGGGCCCGGCTCTCGCTTTGCTCACTCTTCCTGTGCACTTGTCTCATCAGTTGCATTTTTTGCTCTAAACCCGCACTTTATTTTATTCGCACCTCCATATTGGGTGAGGCCCCCTCCTCGGTGTCGGGATGGCGGAGCAGGAGAGCCTGGAGTTTGGGAAAGCCGACTTTGTTCTCTTGGACAACGTGACCATGGAGGACTTTATGGCCAATCTGAAGCTCAGGTAGGTAGAAGAGACTCCTGTAAGGAAGCAGCTGCATTTTAGGGGGGGGGACTATGTCAGATTTCTAAAATTTTACGACTCAGCCTTATAGACCATCCCAACCCGGGCCCAGGGATATGATGAGATCGGATCAGATCCTCCACATATGGTGTATGGACCATAGGACACATTGAAATTTGGGCAGAATCCCCATTTATCAGGTGATCTAGGGGTCTTCCATTTCTGAGATTTCATGCGCTCTGGATCAGGCTGGGGTTATTGATGTCCATGTCTTTGGTCACTCTGTGTAGCAATGGCTCCGTCCTGCCATATGTAATATATAATACTGGTGTCCACCAGAAACCAGGGCCTGGGAGCCAATGTGACCCCAGACTGCCCATTCTGACCCCTGCTCACCAATGACAGCACCTTCAATGAGCAACAGAGCTGGACTATGGAGCAATGCAAGAAAAGCAATGGATTACATTATACGTCATGGAGATGGCCGGGGGTGCGTGTCACTTACCTGAAGAAATGATGGCGCCAACAGAGGCAGTTTGATGATCTGGTCAGGGGTCTGCTGGAAAGCTTGTGTCCTGGCATCATGTGCCACCTACAAACCCAGTACCCCCATCATGTCAGCGGTGCCCCCTAATGGCAGTGGCCTCCATCAGCAGGAGAGGAACATGGCAAAGAGCTGAAGGTGACGACCCGGCTCCAGATTCCCAGGTCTCAGTCTGATCATCTGTTCTGGAGAACAAGTGCGAGGCCGCGCTGAGCCGCTTATAGAACGGGAGCGGCCGCCAGATATCACAGGGGATCTAATGGAGTCCAGACCTTGGAGGAGGTATACAATATAGGCCGGTGGCTGATCTGTGAGTATATACTGTATATGTTGGCGCTGTGCAAAACATTTAGGCAGGTGTGTAAGAATTTTGTACAGTATGAATGTATTCAGAAATGGAAGGGTTAATTGTTTATTTTATAAAGTGAATAAAGAAAAGCATTTTCCCCATACCTGCCTGTAACTTTTGCACAGCACTGTGTATGCATCGCTGTATATGCTCCATTACATTGGTTTATGTGATGCACCGCGGTCGGCACGTGTCACCACTGACATCATAGACAGATCATGGGCGGGTAACGTGTCAGCAGAGACCACAACTCGCCGAGCTCCATCTGCTCAGACACACACCCAAGGCCCATAATGTGGGAGACGGCGACCATAATGTGCCAGGGCCGTGTAAGGGGCGGACTATGGGCACCACAGGTGGGGTACACTGCTGCACCCTATCAGACCGGGGTGGGGGTCTCCTATACAAAACTGTCCCAGGGTGAATGCGGCAAAGAGAAATGTCCAAGTATTTGGGATATGGCTATAGTAACATGGATGGGGGATGTGTCATGTGACTGACCGTACCCCAGGTTATTCTCCCGGGTCTGGGGAGGGCACAGTAGGGTCAGTTTCCTGGTATTTTGGTGTAAGGCGACCTGTGTGGAGGGCAGAGGACTAGGTGAGGTCTAGTTGTGGCCACTAGATGTCGCTGTACTGCTATAGACTATAGAATGAACCAAAGGCAATGAGGCCGAGACCACATGGAGGGCAAGAAGAGTCCAAATAACAAGACCCCAAAGAGCCAGATACCCTAGAGCAAGATGGAGAGAGCATGGAGTGCTGACCGAGAGTGGAGAGTCAGACAGAAGAGATCGCAGTGTGGTGCCCAGAGACAGACTGCCAGCTAGAGCGAGGAGAACGTCTAGAGAAAGAGCCAAAGAGTAATAGAAGAAGAGATATAGCCATGTGTCCAGGAACATAAGAGAATCATCAACTGAGAGACTGCAAGTAGTACTGATCTGCTATTCTGCTGGTACAGTCACTGTGTACATACATTACATTACTTATCCTGTATTATATACTCCAGAGCTGCGCTCACTATTCTGCTGGTGCAGTCACTGTGTACATACATTACATTACTTATCCTGTATTATACTCCAGAGCTGTGCTCACTATTCTGCTGGTGCAGTCACTGTGTACATACATTACATTACTTATCCTGTATTATACTCCAGAGCTGTGCTCACTATTCTGCTGGTGCAGTCACTGTGTACATACATTACATTACTTATCCTGTATTATACCCCAGAGCTGCGCTCACTATTCTGCTGGTGCAGTCACTGTGTACATACATTACATTACTTATCCTGTATTATACTCCAGAGCTGCACTCACTATTCTGCTGGTGTAGTCACTGTGTACATACATTACATTACTTATCCTGTATTATACTCCAGAGCTGCGCTCACTATTCTGCTGGTACAGTCACTCTGTACATACATTACATTACTTATCCTGTATTATACTCCAGAGCTGCGCTCACTATTCTGCTGGTGCAGTCACTGTGTACATACATTACATTACTTATCCTGTATTATACTCCAGAGCTGCACTCACTATTCTGCTGGTACAGTCACTGTGTACATACATTACATTACTTATCCTGTATTATACTCCAGAGCTGTGCTCACTATTCTGCTGGTGCAGTCACTGTGTACATACATTACATTACTTATCCTGTATTATACTCCAGAGCTGAGCTCACTATTCTGCTGGTACAGTCACTGTGTACATACATTACATTACTTATCCTGTATTATACTCCAGAGCTGCGCTCACTATTCTGCTGGTGCAGTCACTGTGTACATACATTACATTACTTATCCTGTATTATACTCCAGAGCTGCGCTCACTATTCTGCTGGTGAAGTCACTGTGTACATACATTACATTACTTATCCTGTATTATACTCCAGAGCTGCGCTCACTATTCTGCTGGTACGGTCACTGTGTACATACATTACATTACTTATCCTGTATTATACTCCAGAGCTGCGCTCACTATTCTGCTGGTACGGTCACTGTGTACATACATTACATTACTTATCCTGTACTATACTCCAGAGCTGCGCTCACTATTCTGCTGGTACAGTCACTGTGTACATACATTACATTACTTATCCTGTATTATACCCCAGAGCTGCGCTCACTATTCTGCTGGTGCAGTCACTGTGTACATACATTACATTACTTATCCTGTATTATACCCCAGAGCTGCGCTCACTATTCTGCTGGTACAGTCACTGTGTACATACATTACATTACTTATCCTGTATTATACTCCAGAGCTGCGCTCACTATTCTGCTGGTACAGTCACTGTGTACATACATTACATTACTTATCCTGTATTATACTCCAGAGCTGCACTCACTATTCTGCTGGTGCAGTCACTGTGTACATACATTACATTACTTATCCTGTATTATACTCCAGAGCTGCGCTCACTATTCTGCTGGTGCAGTCACTGTGTACATACATTACATTACTTATCCTGTATTATACTCCAGAGCTGCGCTCCCTATTCTGCTGGTGCAGTCACTGTGTACATACATTACATTACATTACTTATCCTGTATTATACTCCAGAGCTGGGCTCACTATTCTGCTGGTACGGTCACTGTGTACATACATTACATTACTTATCCTGTATTATACCCCAGAGCTGGGCTCACTATTCTGCTGGTACGGTCACTGTGTACATACATTACATTACTTATCCTGTACTATACTCCAGAGCTGCGCTCACTATTCTGCTGGTACAGTCACTGTGTACATACATTACATTACTTATCCTGTATTATACCCCAGAGCTGCGCTCACTATTCTGCTGGTGCAGTCACTGTGTACATACATTACATTACTTATCCTGTATTATACCCCAGAGCTGCGCTCACTATTCTGCTGGTACAGTCACTGTGTACATACATTACATTACTTATCCTGTATTATACTCCAGAGCTGCGCTCACTATTCTGCTGGTACAGTCACTGTGTACATACATTACATTACTTATCCTGTATTATACTCCAGAGCTGCACTCACTATTCTGCTGGTGCAGTCACTGTGTACATACATTACATTACTTATCCTGTATTATACTCCAGAGCTGCGCTCACTATTCTGCTGGTGCAGTCACTGTGTACATACATTACATTACTTATCCTGTATTATACTCCAGAGCTGCGCTCCCTATTCTGCTGGTGCAGTCACTGTGTACATACATTACATTACATTACTTATCCTGTATTATACCCCAGAGCTGCGCTCACTATTCTGCTGGTGTAGTCACTGTGTACATACATTACATTACTTATCCTGTATTATACCCCAGAGCTGTGCTCACTATTCTGCTGGTGCAGTCGCTGTGTACATACATTACATTACTTACCCTGTATTATACTCCAGAGCTGCGCTCACTATTCTGCTGGTGCAGTCACTGTGTACAAACATTACATTGCTTATTCTATATAGTTAATGTGGCAGCAGAATAGTGAGCGCAGCTCTGGAGCATAATACAGGATAAGTAATGTAATGTACCCTGTTTCCCCAAAAATAAGACATCCCCCAAAAGTAAGGTATGGGGGGAGGTTTTGTTAAATTGCCTAATATAAGGCACCCCCCAACCCCCCCCCCCCCCCCCCCGAAAATAAGACATCCCCAAAAACACTGCAGCCGGCAGAACACTGTGCACGATGTTCCGTGTGCACAGGTATGCCGGCTGCTGCCTCTGCTGTGATACCACTGTTCCTGCTGCTGTAAGATCCCACAGCGCCGGAACAGTGGTATCACAGCAGAGGAGGCAGCCAGCTTTTCTGTGCACACGGAGCACAGCGTTCAGCCGGCTGCAATGCCCACTAAGTGAGGCTCTCCGGCACAACCGCCAGAAGCCTGGCTAATCTCTGCTAAGCCCCGCCAACCACTTCCACCACCGTGACCAACAGCAGCACCAGCGCTGCTATGAAGATGGGGAAGGTAACTAGCATACCTCCCCCACCACCACCACCTCTTGCACCACCTACAACCGGCAGTCATGCCAGCACTCCGTTAAGGAAGCGCCGGCATGACTGCCGATTGTCCCTCGCTCCAGCCTGTCCATAAGACATCCCCCGAAAATAAGACAGTTCATATATTTTGGAAGAGAATTTAATATAAGACACTGTCTTATTTTTGGGGAAATAGGGTATGTACACAGTGACTGCACCAGCAGAATAGTGAGCGCAGCTCTGGAGTATAATACAGGATAAGTAATGTAATGTATGTACACAGTGACTGTACCAGCAGAATAGTGAGTGCAGCTCTGGAGTATAATACAGGATAAGTAATGTAATGTATGTACACAGTGACTGTACCAGCAGAATAGTGAGCGCAGTTCTGGAGTATAATACAGGATAAGTAATGTAATGTATGTACACAGTGACTGTACCAGCAGAATAGTGAGCGCAGCTCTGGAGTATAATACAGGATAAGTAATGTAATGTATGTACACAGTGACTGCACCAGCAGAATAGTGAGCGCAGCTCTGGAGTATAATACAGGATAAGTAATGTAATGTATGTACACAGTGACTGTACCAGCAGAATAGTGAGCGCAGCTCTGGAGTATAATACAGGATAAGTAATGTAATGTATGTACACAGTGACTGTACCAGCAGAATAGTGAGCGCAGCTCTGGAGTATAATACAGGATAAGTAATGTAATGTATGTACACAGTGACTGCACCAGCAGAATAGTGAGCGCAGCTCTGGAGTATAATACAGGATAAGTAATGTAATGTATGTACACAGTGACTGTACCAGCAGAATAGTGAGCGCAGCTCTGGAGTATAATACAGGATAAGTAATGTAATGTATGTACACAGTGACTGTACCAGCAGAATAGTGAGCGCAGCTCTGGAGTATAATACAGGATAAGTAATGTAATGTATGTACACAGTGACTGCACCAGCAGAATAGTGAGCGCAGCTCTGGAGTATAATACAGGATAAGTAATGTAATGTATGTACACAGTGACTGCACCAGCAGAATAGTGAGCGCAGCTCTGGGGTATAATACAGGATAAGTAATGTAATGTATGTACACAGTGACTGTACCAGCAGAATAGTGAGCGCAGCTCTGGAGTATAATACAGGATAAGTAATGTAATGTATGTACACAGTGACTGTACCAGCAGAATAGTGAGCGCAGCTCTGGGGTATAGTACAGGATAAGTAATGTAGTGTATGTACACAGTGACTGTACCAGCAGAATAGTGAGCGCAGCTCTGGGGTATAGTACAGGATAAGTAATGTAATGTATGTACACAGTGACTGTACCAGCAGAATAGTGAGCGCAGCTCTGGAGTATAGTACAGGATAAGTAATGTAGTGTATGTACACAGTGACTGTACCAGCAGAATAGTGAGCGCAGCTCTGGAGTATAATACAGGATAAGTAATGTAATGTATGTACACAGTGACTGCACCAGCAGAATAGTGAGCGCAGCTCTGGAGTATAATACAGGATAAGTAATGTAATGTATGTACACAGTGACTGTACCAGCAGAATAGTGAGCGCAGCTCTGGAGTATAATACAGGATAAGTAATGTAATGTATGTACACAGTGACTGTAGCAGCAGAATAGTGAGCGCAGCTCTGGAGTATAATACAGGATAAGTAATGTAATGTATGTACACAGTGACTGCACCAGCAGAATAGTGAGTGCAGCTCTGGAGTATAATACAGGATAAGTAATGTAATGTATGTACACAGTGACTGTAACAGCAGAATAGTGAGCGCAGCTCTGGAGTATAATACAGGATAAGTAATGTAATGTATGTACACAGTGACTGTACCAGCAGAATAGTGAGCGCAGCTCTGGGGTATAATACAGGATAAGTAATGTAATGTATGTACACAGTGACTGTACCAGCCGAATTATGATTGCAGCTCTGGAGTATAATACAGGATAAGTAATGTAATGTATGTACACAGTGACTGTACCAGCAGAGTAGTGAGCGCAGCTCTGGAGTATAATACAGGATAAGTAATGTAATGTATGTACACAGTGACTGTAACAGCAGAATAGTGAGCGCAGCTCTGGAGTATAATACAGGATAAGTAATGTAATGTATGTACACAGTGACTGTACCAGCAGAATAGTGAGCGCAGCTCTGGGGTATAATACAGGATAAGTAATGTAATGTATGTACACAGTGACTGTACCAGCCGAATTATGATTGCAGCTCTGGAGTATAATACAGGATAAGTAATGTAATGTATGTACACAGTGACTGTACCAGCAGAGTAGTGAGCGCAGCTCTGGAGTATAATACAGGATAAGTAATGTAATGTATGTACACAGTGACTGTACCAGCAGAATTATGATTGCAGCTCTGGAGTATAATACAGGATAAGTAATGTAATGTATGTACACAGTGACTGTACCAGCAGAGTAGTGAGCACAGCTCTGGAGTATAATACAGGATAAGTAATGTAATGTATGTATACACTGACTGTACCAGCAGAATAGTGAGCGCAGCTCTGGAGTATGATATATTACACCCAGGCCTTTTCCCCTTTATACTAGGCTGTGTATTCCGGGCACAGCAGGACATTCTGGTGCGGTGTGATAGTGACGTCTTTGTTATCAGTGAGACCACTGCACAGTCTTTGCTCCCACTTGGAGGACACTATATTGGTATCTCCCTGTCCCTGGTTTATATCGCACATACTAGATACAGTGGAGCTGTAGGCTGTATCCCACATGACAGGCTTAGATACACCTGACAATCTTTCATGTCTCTGCAGGTTTGAGTGCGGCAGGATCTACACGTATATCGGGGAAGTCGTCGTGTCTGTAAACCCTTATAAAAACATGGAGCTGTATGGAAAAGAAATGATTGAATACTACCGGGGGAGAGAGCTGTACGAGAGGCCGCCACATCTCTACGCCATCGCAGATGCCGCCTACAAGGCCATGAAGCGCAGAGCAAAGGACACGTGTATTGTTATATCAGGTGTGTGTCCTCGTCCGGGTCTCTCACTGCTGAAATCTGCATCCATGTATAATGATTGTGCCCTAAAATAGTCTACAAATGGCCAATCTGCTTATAGAATGTCTCTGCACTGCCCCCACTGGCCAGAAGTAGTAGTGCAGCAGTGTGCCAGCCTGTATTCTCAGATATACTTAGTGTATTTCGTATTCTCCCTAAATATACAACCAGAATGGAGGAGGGGGCTGTCTAATAACTGCAGTCGGGGGTCTCGTTCTGACATTGGGGTCTCATCCTGACACTGGGGTCTCATTCTGACATTGGGGTCTCATCCTGACATTGGGGTCTCATCCTGACATTGGGGTCTCATTCTGACATTGGGGTCTCATCCTGACATTGGGGTCTCATTCTGACATTGGGGTCTCATTCTGACATTGGGGTCTCATCCTGACATTGGGGTCTCATTCTGACATTGGGGTCTCATTCTGACATTGGGGTCTCATCCTGACATTGGGGTCTCATCCTGACATTGGGGTCTCATTCTGACACTGGCGCAGGCTAAACAACTGGTATTCAATCTGATTTTGTTTCTTCCCACAGGTGAAAGCGGTGCAGGGAAAACTGAAGCCAGCAAGTACATCATGCAGTACATCGCAGCCATAACCAACCCCACGCAACGAGAGGAGGTCGAAAGGTGAGTTGGGGGCTAGTCCGTTTGGAAGCCTCTGGGCCAAATGGGTAAGCGGGACCCTCCCGCCCTGTATTTGTGGAGGGGGCTATAACACTGCCCTATTTCTACCCTAATAATTGTGGCGTGTAATGTGTATAACACAGCGTTCTCTATAGTGAATAATACTGTCTCTATTGCGCCCCCTATAGCTATCTACCCTGTAAGTCAATGTCTGACTATTATAGAGGCCTACGACGTGACCAGACCCCTCTCTGGTTTGGCGAATTCTCTTAGACGTATTTGAAGGCTCCTTAATGGGTCTGACACTGGCTTACAGGCTAGCTGTCTATAGGTGGCGCTAGGGAGGCGGAGTTCTTCCTTTTGGAGGAGAGAGCATTCCATGTAAGTCTCCGCGCACCTGCTGGATAAGGAGAACCATTATTTTCTGAGAGCTATATAGTGCCTGTAGAATACGGCTATAATCCCTGCAGGAGCCATGAGTGTCAGGTTATGTTTCATGGGTCAAAGCCGGTGGCCAATTGCCCTATTTTCTGTAAAGCTTGGCCTATCTGGACCACCAAATCAACTGTTCCTGTGGGATTGAGTTCTCCAGTATCTGATACAGTTGGTGAGGTCAGTTTCCATTGTCCCAGGGGCCATATCAGTGACACACACCCTACTATGTCTCATAAAGGCAGACATACATTATAATGGTGCAGATTATCTCCAGTCCTGCTGGTCTACTCACTGCAACATTGCTGGGCCTCTTAATAAGCTGCGAGGCCTGGATGTAGATCCCACCACGGTCCCACCTACTGGACATCACCTAATCCTAGGATGAAGCTCATAATCTACTGACCGGTCAGTATTCTTCAGAATAGTCACACTTTGCTGTGAGGCCTGGCTGTAGATCCCACCACGGTCCCACCTACTGGACATCACTTGATCCTAGGATGAAGCTCATAATCTGATGACCGGTCATTATTCTGCAGAATTCTCACACTTTGCTGTGAGGCCTGGCTGTAGATCCCATCACGGTCCCACCTACTGGACATCACCTAATCCTAGGATGAAGCTCATTATCTGCTGACCAGTCAGGTCTGTTACTCTTTGGACCGGGCTCCTGTTCTTCAGAATAACCACACTTTGGTCGTAGATCCCATCATGGTCCCAACGACACCATCTGATCCAGGGCTGCAGCTCAGAACATGCTGATCAATAAGAGATATTGCCCTGGGTTAAGCATATTTTTTTGGTATTATTGCTCACAACCAGTCTCCTGGTCCTCAATGTTCACACTGCTGTGAGGCCTGGTTGTAGATCCCATCACGGTCCCACTTTCGTCTTCTGATCCAGTTCTTTAGCTGTGATTGTGCAGGCCAGTAGGACACGTGCTATGTGTATGTACTGTAATTATTACCACAATACACCAATCACTTCTACTATAGACACCGCTCGGGTCATCTCCATGTCTCATCCGTTACAGGGTGAAGAACGTTTTGCTGAAGTCCAACTGTGTCCTTGAAGCCTTCGGAAATGCGAAAACCAACCGCAATGATAACTCTAGCAGATTCGGTAAATACATGGACATCAACTTTGACTTCAAGGGTGACCCGACCGGAGGACACATCAACAACTATCTGCTGGAGAAGGTGAGAGGAGGAATCATGGCCTGAAATGTGGCCTCAACCTTGGCATGGACCATCATTGCCTGAAATGTGCTCTCCAGCTTGGCATGGACCGTAGGACAAACCTTTCATTGTCTCCTTCCTTCTCCTTCCAGTCTCGGGTCCTGAAGCAGCAGCCGGGGGAAAGAAACTTCCACTCGTTTTACCAGGTGTGTGGCTGGTGGGGGTTGTACTGCTGGAGACCTAGAGGACTAGGTGGCCATAGTATAATGATGTGCACAAGGTATAGAGTAGCTGTATATTCTCCAGCTGGCTTCTACCACCAGTGGGGCCCCGGGAGACCTTATAGGCCCAAGGATGCTGGTGTCCGTATACTGGCCAGTCGTCTTACTGCCCCCGCTCATGTCCTGATGTAAAGTCTATTCTTGTAATGAATGTCTTCTGACAATCTCCTTGTAGCTTCTCCTGGGGGCTCCTGACACATTACTGAGCTCGTACCACCTGCAGAGGGACCCCGCATTATATGCCTTCACCAGAGAGGGCGCTACCAACAATGTAAGTTACCAGTGATGTGGTGCTGTGCATGTGTAGATGGGCTTGTGCAATTATCTGTTCATGTTGTTTCTGTAGCATGTATATACTGTGTGTGTGTGTGTGTGTGTGTGTATATATATATATGATGTGACGTGACGCATCTGGTGCACGGTCTGCAGGAGGTCATTGGAGGGACCCCGGGATGGCAGTCATCTCACCCACTTCCTCCAGTTCACCTCCTGGGCTGGGGTGATAGTGACGGCTTGTTGATAGTTACAGATGAGGACTCAGGACACACGGAGTTGTGAGTAAAGTAATGGCAACCAACAACTAGCACACAATATGGAGGTGCGGGTTATACGTAGTAGGTCACTGCAGACCTGGGGGGAGCCTAGTGACGGTTCCTCCAGTGCTTGGGGCTATTCCATGTGCCAGTCTCCTTGCTCTCTTTACCCAGGATTGTCCGGGATCTGACATGTAAAGCATTGTGGTAGTAAACGCTCCAGGCTTCCCTAGGCAGTAGGGGGCGCTCTCCTCAGCTCTGCTCCTATACATCCTCTCACTATGGAAGGGCGGTGAAGACACCGGCCACAAGCAAAACTGTGACATCACTGTGTGTATTATCCTGTACTGTGACATCACTGTGTGTATTATCCTGTACTGTGACATCACTGTGTGTATTATCCTGTACTGTGACATCACTGTGTGTATTATCCTGTACTGTGACATCACTGTGTGTATTATCCTGTACTGTGACATCACTGTGTGTATTATCTCTGTACTGTGACATCACTGTGTGTATTATCCTGTACTGTGACATCACTGTGTGTATTATCCCTGTACTGTGACATCACTGTGTGTATTATCCTGTACTGTGACATCAGTGTGTATTATCCTGTACTGTGACATCACTGTGTGTATTATCCCTGTACTGTGACATCACTATGTGTATTATCCTGTACTGTGACATCACTGTGTGTATTATCCTGTACTGTGACATCACTGTGTGTATTATCCTGTACTGTGACATCACTGTGTGTATTATCCCTGTACTGTGACATCACTGTGTGTATTATCCTGTACTGTGACATCACTGTGTGTATTATCCTGTACTGTGACATCACTGTGTGTATTATCTCTGTACTGTGACATCACTGTGTGTATATCCTGTACTGTGACATCACTGTGTGTATTATCTCTGTACTGTGACATCACTGTGTGTATTATCCTGTACTGTGACATCACTGTGTGTATTATCCTGTACTGTGACATCACTGTGTGTATTATCCTGTACTGTGACATCACTGTGTGTATTATCCTGTACTGTGACATCACTGTGTGTATTATCCTGTACTGTGACATCACTGTGTGTATTATCTCTGTACTGTGACATCACTGTGTGTGTTATCTCTGTACTGTGACATCACTGTGTGTGTTATCTCTGTACTGTGACATCACTGTGTGTATTATCTCTGTACTGTGACATCACTGTGTGTATTATCTCTGTACTGTGACATCACTGTGTGTATTATCTCTGTACTGTGACATCACTGTGTGTATTATCCTGTACTGTGACATCACTGTGTGTATTATCTCTGTACTGTGACATCACTGTGTGTATTATCCTGTACTGTGACATCACTGTGTGTATTATTCTGTACTGTGACATCACTGTGTGTATTATCCTGTACTGTGACATCACTGTGTGTATTATCCTGTACTGTGACATCACTGTGTGTATTATCCTGTACTGTGACATCACTGTGTGTATTATCCCTGTACTGTGACATCACTGTGTGTATTATCCTGTACTGTGACATCACTGTGTGTATTATCCTGTACTGTGACATCACTGTGTGTATTATCTCTGTACTGTGACATCACTGTGTGTATATCCTGTACTGTGACATCACTGTGTGTATTATCCCTGTACTGTGACATCACTGTGTGTATTATCTCTGTACTGTGACATCACTGTGTGTATTATCCTGTACTGTGACATCACTGTGTGTGTTATCTCTGTACTGTGACATCACTGTGTGTATTATCTCTGTACTGTGACATCACTGTGTGTGTTATCTCTGTACTGTGACATCACTGTGTGTATTATCTCTGTACTGTGACATCACTGTGTGTATTATCTCTGTACTGTGACATCACTGTGTGTATTATCCTGTTCTGTGACATCACTGTGTGTATTATCCCTGTACTGTGACATCACTGTGTGTATTATCCTGTACTGTGACATCACTGTGTGTATTATCCTGTACTGTGACATCACTGTGTGTATTATCCTGTACTGTGACATCACTGTGTGTATTATCTCTGTACTGTGACATCACTGTGTGTATTATCTCTGTACTGTGACATCACTGTGTGTATTATCCTGTACTGTGACATCACTGTGTGTATTATCTCTGTACTGTGACATCACTGTGCGTATTATCCTATACTGTGACATCACTGTGTGTATTATCTCTGTACTGTGACATCACTGTGTGTATTACCCCTGTACTGTGACATCACTGTGTGTATTATCTCTGTACTGTGACATCACTGTGTGTATTATCTCTGTACTGTGACATCACTGTGTGTATTACCCCTGTACTGTGACATCACTGTGTGTATTATCTCTGTACTGTGACATCACTGTGTGTATTATCTCTGTACTGTGACATCACTGTGTGTATTATCCTGTACTGTGACATCACTGTGTGTATTATCTCTGTACTGTGACATCACTGTGTGTATTATCCTGTACTGTGACATCACTGTGCGTATTATCCTATACTGTGACATCACTGTGTGTATTATCTCTGTACTGTGACATCACTGTGTGTATTATCTCTGTACTGTGACATCACTGTGTGTATTACCCCTGTACTGTGACATCACTGTGTGTATTATCTCTGTACTGTGACATCACTGTGTGTATTATCTCTGTACTGTGACATCACTGTGTGTATTATCCTGTACTGTGACATCACTGTGCTTATTATCTCTGTACTGTGACATCACTGTGTGTATTACCCCTGTACTGTGACATCACTGTGTGTATTATCTCTGTACTGTGACATCACTGTGTGTATTATCCTGTACTGTGACATCACTGTGTGTATTATCCTGTACTGTGACATCACTGTGTGTATTATCCTGTACTGTGACATCACTGTGTGTATTATCTCTGTACTGTGACATCACTGTGTGTATTATCTCTGTATTGTGACATCACTGTGTGTATTATCTCTGTACTGTGACATCACTGTGTGTATTATCTCTGTACTGTGACATCACTGTGTGTATTATCCTGTACTGTGACATCACTGTGTGTATTATCCTGTACTGTGACATCACTGTGTGTATTATCCTGTACTGTGACATCACTGTGTGTATTATCTCTGTACTGTGACATCACTGTGTGTATTATCCTGTACTGTGACATCACTGTGTGTATTATCTCTGTACTGTGACATCACTGTGTGTATTATCCTGTACTGTGACATCACTGTGTGTATTATCTCTGTACTGTGACATCACTGTGTGTATTATCCTGTACTGTGACATCACTGTGTGTATTATCTCTGTACGGTGACATCACTGTGTGTATTATCCTGTACTGTGACATCACTGTGTGTATTATCCTGTACTGTGACCTCACTGTGTGTATTATCCTGTACTGTGACATCACTGTGTGTATTATCCTGTACTGTGACATCACTGTGTGTATTATCCCTGTACTGTGACATCACTGTGTGTATTGTCCTGTACTGTGACATCACTGTGTGTATTATCCCTGTACTGTGACATCACTGTGTGTATTATCCTGTACTGTGACATCACTGTGTGTATTATCTCTGTACTGTGACATCACTGTGTGTATTATCTCTGTACTGTGACATCACTGTGTGTATTATCCTGTACTGTGACATCACTGTGTGTATTATCTCTGTACTGTGACATCACTGTGTGTATTATCCCTGTACTGTGACATCACTGTGTGTATTATCTCTGTACTGTGACATCACTGTGTGTATTATCTCTGTACTGTGACATCACTGTGTATTATCTCTGTACTGTGACATCACTGTGTGTATTATCCTGTACTGTGACATCACTGTGTGTATTATCCCTGTACTGTGACATCACTGTGTGTGTTATCTCTGTACTGTGACTTCACTGTGTGCATTATCTCTGTACTGTGACATCACTGTGTGTATTATCCCTGTACTGTGACATCACTGTGTGTATTATCCTGTACTGTGACATCACTGTGTGTATTATCTCTGTACTGTGACATCACTGTGTGTATTATCTCTGTACTGTGACATCACTGTGTGTATTATCCTGTACTGTGACATCACTGTGTGTATTATCCTGTACTGTGACATCACTGTGTGCATTATCTCTGTACTGTGACATCACTGTGTATTATCCTGTACTGTGACATCACTGTGTGTATTATCTCTGTACTGTGACATCACTGTGTGTATTATCTCTGTACTGTGACATCACTGTGTGTATTATCTTGTACTGTGACATCACTGTGTGTATTATCTCTGTACTGTGACATCACTGTGTATTATCCTGTACTGTGACATCACTGTGTGTATTATCTCTGTACTGTGACATCACTGTGTGTATTATCTCTGTACTGTGACATCACTGTGTGTATTATCCTGTACTGACATCACTGTGTGTATTATCCTGTACTGTGACATCACTGTGTGTATTATCTCTGTACTGTGACATCACTGTGTGTATTATCTCTGTACTGTGACATCACTGTGTGTATTATCCTGTACTGTGACATCACTGTGTGTATTATCCTGTACTGTGACATCACTGTGTGTATTATCCTGTACTGTGACATCACTGTGTGTATTATCCTGTACTGTGACATCACTGTGTGTATTATCTCTGTACTGTGACATCACTGTGTGTATTATCCTGTACTGTGACATCACTGTGTGTATTATCCCTGTACTGTGACATCACTGTGTGTATTATCTCTGTACTGTGACATTAGTGTGTGTATTATCCCTGTACTGTGACATCACTGTGTGTATTATCTCTGTACTGTGACATCACTGTGTGTATTATCTCTGTACTGTGACATCACTGTGTGTATTATCTCTGTACTGTGACATCACTGTGTGTATTATCCTGTACTGTGACATCACTGTGTGTATTATCTCTGTACTGTGATATCACTGTGTGTATTATCCCTGTACTGTGACATCACTGTGTGTATTATCTCTGTACTGTGACATCACTGTGTGTATTATCTCTGTACTGTGATATCACTGTGTGTATTATCCTGTACTGTGACATCACTGTGTGTATTATCTCTGTACTGTGATATCACTGTGTGTATTATCCTGTACTGTGACATCACTGTGTGTATTATCCTGTACTGTGACATCACTGTGTGTATTATCCTGTACTGTGACATCACTGTGTGTATTATCCTGTACTGTGACATCACTGTGTGTATTATCTCTGTACTGTGACATCACTGTGTGTATTATCCTGTACTGTGACATCACTGTGTGCATTATCCTGTACTGTGACATCACTGTGTGTATTATCCCTGTACTGTGACATCACTGTGTGTATTATCTCTGTACTGTGACATCACTGTGTGTATTATCTCCGTACTGTGACTTCACTGTGTGTATTATCCTGTACTGTGACATCACTGTGTGTATTATCCTGTACTGTGACATCACTGTGTGTATTATCCTGTACTGTGACATCACTGTGTGTATTATCTCTGTACTGTGACATCACTGTGTGTATTATCTCTGTACTGTGACATCACTGTGTGTATTATCTCTGTACTGTGACATCACTGTGTGTATTATCTCTGTACTGTGACTTCACTGTGTGTATTATCTCTGTACTGTGACATCACTGTATGTATTATCCTGTACTGTGACATCACTGTGTGTATTATCTCTGTACGGTGACATCACTGTGTGTATTATCCTGTACTGTGACATCACTGTGTGTATTATCTCTGTACTGTGACATCACTGTGTGTATTATCCTGTACTGTGACATCACTGTGTGTATTATCTCTGTACTGTGACATCACTGTGTGTATTATCCCTGTACTGTGACATCATTGTGTGTATTATCTCTGTACTGTGACATCACTGTGTGTATTATCCTGTACTGTGACATCACTGTGTGTATTATCTCTGTACTGTGACATCACTGTGTGTATTATCTCTGTACTGTGACATCACTGTGTGTATTATCTCTGTACTGTGACATCACTGTGTGTATTATCCTGTACTGTGACATCACTGTGTGTATTATCTCTGTACTGTGACATCACTGTGTGTATTATCTCTGTACTGTGACATCACTGTGTGTATTATCCTGTACTGTGACATCACTGTGTGTATTATCCCTGTACTGTGACATCACTGTGTGTATTATCCCTGTACTGTGACATCACTGTGTGTATTATCTCTGTACTGTGACATCACTGTGTATTATCTCTGTACTGTGACATCACTGTGTGTATTATCCTGTACTGTGACATCACTGTGTGTATTATCCCTGTACTGTGACATCACTGTGTGTATTACCTCTGTACTGTGACATCACTGTGTGTATTATCCTGTACTGTGACATCACTGTGTGTATTATCCCTGTACTGTGACATCACTGTGTGTATTATCCCTGTACTGTGACATCACTGTGTGTATTATCCCTGTACTGTGACATCACTGTGTGTATTACCTCTGTACTGTGACATCACTGTGTGTATTATCCCTGTACTGTGACATCACTGTGTGTATTATCCCTGTACTGTGACATCACTGTGTGTATTACCTCTGTACTGTGACATCACTGTGTGTATTATCCTGTACTGTGACATCACTGTGTGTATTATCCCTGTACTGTGACATCACTGTGTGTATTATCCCTGTACTGTGACATCACTGTGTGTATTACCTCTGTACTGTGACATCACTGTGTGTATTATCCTGTACTGTGACATCATTGTGTGTATTATCCTGTACTGTGACATCACTGTGTGTATTATCTCTGTACTGTGACATCACTGTGTGTATTATCCCTGTACTGTGACATCACTGTGTGTATTATCCCTGTACTGTGACATCACTGTGTGTATTATCCTGTACTGTGACATCACTGTGTGTATTATCCCTGTACTGTGACATCACTGTGTGTATTATCTCTGTACTGTGACATCACTGTGTGTATTATCCCTGTACTGTGACATCACTGTGTGTATTATCTCTGTACTGTGACATCACTGTGTGTATTATCTGTGTACTGTGACATCACTGTGTGTATTATCCTGTACTGTGACATCACTGTGTGTATTATCCCTGTACTGTGACATCACTGTGTGTATTATCCTGTACTGTGACATCACTGTGTGTATTATCCTGTACTGTGACATCACTGTGTGTATTATCCTGTACTGTGACATCACTGTGTGTATTATCTCTGTACTGTGACATCACTGTGTGTATTATCTCTGTACTGTGACATCACTGTGTGTATTATCCCTGTACTGTGACATCACTGTGTGTATTATCTCTGTACTGTGACATCACTGTGTGTATTATCTGTGTACTGTGACATCACTGTGTGTATTATCCTGTACTGTGACATCACTGTGTGTATTATCCCTGTACTGTGACATCACTGTGTGTATTATCCTGTACTGTGACATCACTGTGTGTATTATCCTGTACTGTGACATCACTGTGTGTATTATCCCTGTACTGTGACATCACTGTGTGTATTATCTCTGTACTGTGACATCACTGTGTGTATTATCCTGTACTGTGACATCACTGTGTGTATTATCCCTGTACTGTGACATCACTGTGTGTATTATCCTGTACTGTGACATCACTGTGTGTATTATCCTGTACTGTGACATCACTGTGTGTATTATCCCTGTACTGTGACATCACTGTGTGTATTATCTCTGTACTGTGACATCACTGTGTGTATTATCCTGTACTGTGACATCACTGTGTGTATTATCCTGTACTGTGACATCACTGTGTGTATTATCTCTGTACTGTGACATCACTGTGTGTATTATCTCTGTACTGTGACATCACTGTGTGTATTATCCCTGTACTGTGACATCACTGTGTGTATTATCCTGTACTGTGACATCACTGTGTGTATTATCTCTATACTGTGACATCACTGTGTGTATTATCCTGTACTGTGACATCACTGTGTGTATTATCCTGTACTGTGACATCACTGTGTGTATTATCTCTGTACTGTGACATCACTGTGTGTATTATCCCTGTACTGTGACATCACTGTGTGTATTATCCTGTACTGTGACATCACTGTGTGTATTATCTCTGTACTGTGACATCACTGTGTGTATTATCCTGTACTGTGACATCACTATGTGCCGTCTGACATTGAGGATAATGGATTTTGTGCCCTCTCAGTGTATTTCAGTATACTCTTGTTTACATGCGGCGCTGTTGTTGCAGTACCGGGCTGTGGCCTGCAGGGGGCGCTCTCGCTCCACCTCTCTCCATCTCTGCAGGGCCTGATGACTTTTCGCTGTTACATTGTATTTATGGTAATTGGTAAACATTAAGAAAAGAGGCAATTGCAGCATTTTAATGTCTTCCTGTAAACAGGCCAGGGATGGGGATAATTCTGAGAATCGGAGCGGCAGTACCTGTGTGTGCCAGCAGGGGGCAGGCGTGGCGATGTCTGGATAAGGACGCCACAGGGGAGATCGCCCCCCACCTCCTAAATGTTCTCTTTACCAGTGCTGGGGGCTCAGCGCTCAGGGAAATATCCACAAGTTGTGCTGCGAGTGTCGCCATATACAGACGCCAATAACCATCATCATCATCATCAATACCCCTATTAACAAGCCCGTATAACAGATCAGCGGCGCAGTGGGTGAGAGCGCAGCGGGCCCAGGGTCTGCAATCTAATGTCACGCACCCATAACAGGGCGGTTCTCTTGCGGGCTGCATCTATTTTGCCACTAGGTCTGACTTGTCACGGGGCATCCGCCTGCACCCCGCTCTATATGGGGGGGGGGGGGGTACCGGGTGCCATCTCTCCATCTCCATCACCTGACTGCAGTGTTATAGCGACATCCATTACAGATGTGACGGCGGCCGCACTAGTGACCCCTGACCTCACACATGACATCCATCGCTGTATGCTGCTGACACTTCCTGTATACCCCGTGTTATACGGCTCAGTAGCCCTCGGCTATATCCCAGGACCCCCACATGGCTGTACTCAGGCCCTGCGTCGGCGCCACCGTCTCCTCGCCGCTCTGTCGCAGCTGCAGCGTTTTCTCTGTGGTGCAGATAATAATATTGTGCATTTCATGAATAATGAAGGAATGGCTGCGACGTCTTGGCCCTGTTCAGGAGTTCATGGAGAGGATTATTCTATGTTGCGTCTCCTTGTGCGGCCGTTATTGGGGTCCGTCCGGAACTGGGATAAAGAAGCGGCTAATGGGGGGGGTCTGGTTTGGACGATCAGTTTACATCTGCCCTATTGGGGTATTCGCACTTCTCTTCCAAAGACAGCGCCTCTCCTGTCCACTGGTTGTGTCTAGAATTGCAGCTCAGTCCCATTACAGTGAAAAGGAATAAGCTGCAGTACAACACACGACCTGAGGACAGGAGCGGCGCTGTTTCTGGAAGAAGAGGCGATCAGTAGGCCTGACCCTGAGGTGTGTGATAGATTGTATGGAGAGAAGGAACGTAAGGAGCGAATGTTCCTTCCATTGTGCCTCTCCTACTTTTGGCTGCCATCTCGCCCCGCTGACGCCCGCATCTCTATGCTTCTTTCCTGCAGTTTGTGGTCAATGACAAGGCCAACTACAGACTGGTGGTGGAGTCAATGAAGGTGATCGGATTCAGCCAGGACGAGGTGGACTCCGTATACAGGATCCTGGCCGCCATTCTACACCTGGTGAGGACGACTGCCCCGGATTCTCCTCGGTCCTGGACGTTACGTCTGTGGTCAGGGTGGCGGCCATTAGTCGTCCGGCACTAGACATTTTGGGTCTGTGACGTCTCTTCATCTTCCACAGGGTAACATGTGTTTTACGATGGACGGCGAGGCAGTTGTTATTGAGAATGAGGACCTGGTCGGTCACATCGCTGAGCTCACCGGCTGCGACATGGAAGCGGTGAAGAAGACGCTGCTGTACAGGACGGTGGCTGCTGGAGGGGGCGAGATCATCGAGAAGGGGCATAGCGTCAAAGAGGCCGCGTACGCCAGGGAGGCCTGCGCCAAGGTAAGAACAACCGAAAAAGGACCCCAAGGTTGGGGTGAGAAGGTTCATGACCCCGCGGGTCACCCTGTGGTCTCTGCGCCCTCCAGGCTTTCTACGAGAGGTTGTTCTGCTGGATCGTCAGCCGCATCAACAGCGTCATAGAGGTAAAGAACTACGACGTCCGCCTTCATGGGAAGAACACCGTCATCGGCGTGCTGGATATCTACGGCTTTGAGATCTTCGATAATAACAGGTGAGAGCGATGGCGGAAGGAAAGGGGCGACAAATAGAGGAATCTCCAGGAACAGAGATCTGAATGGGGTGAGGAGTCTGCGAATAGTCTGATCTGTGGGGGCAATAAGGGTAAGAGGGGGAGGAGGATGGGTGCAGGGTCTATGAATACTCTGATCTATGGGGGAATTAGGAGTAGGGGGATAATGAGGGTCCAGGAATAGTCTGATCTCAGCCACACGTGTACTGGGTGAATCATCAGCGCTGTGGTCTCCGGTGCCGCTCGTCTCCGCACAGCGAGGAAGCTGCAGATAAATGGATCGTAGGCAGAGAGAGCAGATCATTATGATTTTTCCTTTGCACGTGTTCCTCATGTCCCCGTGTCTGCACCTCACATGTCACAAAACACGTCTGCGCAGAGAACACTTACCTGGCCATGAAGTACAAAGCAACGGAGAAAACAAAGAGTCAGGGACTAAATAACAATATCTGCGTCATCAAAGTGAGGAAGACAAAGGGGAGGAGGAATAAATATGTCTGTATAGCGAGAGGAGAATAGAAATACTTCATGTAAGAGAGCGAGCAAATCCAGAAATAATCTCATCACATAATGGAATAAGAAGCATCCGATTAATATCATAAAGGGGAAAGTTTGTGGGTTTGGATGTTTGTTCCTCAATCACACAAAACCCGCTCGACTGATTCGGCTGAAATTTCCCACAAACAGTTACTACACTGGATTGTGCAATAGGCTACGTTTCGCCACAATAGTGCACATACGTTTTTCCCAGGACCCCCACAAAACCCAAACTCACATCACTACTATAATACCGCCCCTATATGTATAATAATATAACTACTATAATACCGCCCCTATATGTATAATAATATAACTGCTATAATACTGCTCCTATATGTATAATAATACTAGCTGGTACCCGCGACTTGGTCTGCGGTGATTGTAGCAGTGGGTATATACAGGCGCGGGTAAGGTTTTCGTACTGTGTATAAGGGATGGGATATGATATGTAGCTTTGTATCTTGTTGTTACTGTAATTCTGAGAGCACATGAGACGTTTGTGATGAATGTAATTTGTATTTCAGCTGCTATACGGTGTTGGTATAATCTGTACATAGTGTCTTTGGGACAGAGGTATTACAGGTTAATATACTTGGATATACGACGTTGTATGATTTGTTATTTTCCGCCAGTACATGTCAGTTTTGGGCACAGAATACTCTCGAGCAGCCACATAAAGTCTGTCCCTGTGCATGACAGTTTAGTAACTCCATGCGCCTCTTAGTAATAGCAATTAACCCCATCATGTCCCTCACATTAACCCTTGTGTAAGAGTTACTGATATGTGAGAGACTTGGAGGTAATAATTAAGTATCTTCATTATTGAGGTCTTTTAGTATTACCTCCATATGTCTCACATATTAGTAACCTTTATATGAGGCACACAGGGGTTAATATGAGGGACATGATGGGGTTTATTCCTATTAATGTGAGGCACACAGGGGTTAATATGAGGGACATGATGGGGTTTATTCCTATTAATGTGAGGCACATGTAGTCACTAAGACTAAACTAATAACCCCCAAATGCCTGACATTAATGAGAACAGTAATCCTATGTACCTGTGTGTTTTTCAGTTTCACTTTGCTAGCAGCTTCCTCTCCTCCTCGGGGAATGTTAGCAGGATGCAGACCACTATAGCAGGCACAGACCTGAGCGATTAAGCTCCACCCCCTGGGTTTCCTGCACCCCTCTCATTGGAGGGCAGTGAGAGAAGGGGAGTGTCCTTATGCCTCAGCTGTAGCAGAGCACTGAAGGGACGCTCGGACTTCATTTAACTCTTGCAGGTCCTGTGCTGCTGGCGTGCCAGTGAAATATGGCAGGAGTGCCACTCTTAGCACGTGTGCCAGGGGTTGCTGACCTCTGCTGTAGGGGGTAATATGAATGTTGTGGCTTGCTATGGTCCAAAGTGTGTGAGATTGCAGAGATGGTGATGTGAGTTTGGGTTTTGTGGGGGTCCTGGCACAAACGTATGTGCGCTATTGTGACGAAAAGTAGCCTATTGCGCAATCCAGTGTAGTAACTATGTTTGTGGAAAATTTCAGCCAAATCGGTGGAGCGGGTTTTGCGTGATTGAGGAACAAACATCCGAACATCCAAACACACAAACCCACAAACATCCAAACTCACAAGCTTTCACCTTTATAATATTAATAGGATAACTACTATAATACCGCCCCTATATGTATAATAATATAACTACTATAATAGCGCCCCCTATATGTATAATAATATAACTACTATAATAGCGCCCCTATATGTATAATAATATAACTACTATAATAGCGCCCCCTATATGTATAATAATATAACTACTATCATACCGCCCCTATATGTATAATAATATGACTACTATAATACCGCCTCCTGTCTTTGTGTCTCGGCAGTTTTGAGCAGTTCTGTATTAATTACTGTAATGAGAAGCTTCAGCAGCTGTTTATTGAGCTGATCCTCAGGCAGGAGCAGGACGAGTACCAGAGGGAGGGCATTGAGTGGCAGCAGGTAAGTGACAGCTCCTTGTGTCTCCTGTGTCAGTAGGTGTGGACTATATATAGTGTATACAGGGCGCTCTGTACATTGTATATTGGCTACATATCTGTGCTGTACAGGATGTCTCAGCTCTGCTGCGCAGATAACCCTGCAGTCTCTGTGTGAGTGCGAGACAGCAAACAGCAGGGCTAGGGTAGATAAGGGAGACAGTAACCAATATCAGACAGCACACAGGGACTGCACAGGAGGAGGAAGAGATTGCACAGGAAGAGGAGGAGACTTCACACAGGGGCTGCACAGGAGGAGGAGGAGACTGCACAGGGACTGCACAGGAGGGGGAAGAGACTTCACACAGGGACTGCCCAGGAGGAGGAAGAGACTCCACAGGGACTGCACAGGAGGGGGAAGAGACTGCACAGGAGGAGGAAGAGAGTGCACAAGGGCTGCCCAGGAGGAGGAAGAGACTTCACACAGGGACTGCCCAGGAGGAGGAAGAGACTGCACACAGGGACTGCCCAGGAGGAGGAAGAGACTGCACAAGGGCTGCCCAGGAGGAGGAAGAGACTTCACACAGGGACTGCCCAGGAGGAGGAAGAGACTGCACAAGGGCTGCCCAGGAGGAGGAAGAGACTGCACACAGGGACTGCCCAGGAGGAGGAAGAGACTGCACAAGGGCTGCCCAGGAGGAGGAAGAGACTTCACACAGGGACTGCCCAGGAGGAGGAAGAGACTGCACAGGGGCTGCACTGCTCTTCAGGCCTCCAGGGCTCTTCTCGTGTTTGGCATAGTGCGCTCAGTGTATAGCTGTGTGTATAATGTGCTGCCCCTAGTGGTGGCCAGAGACGGGCAGCTTTATGGATGTTACTCTGCAGGTTTGTTGTCTCTGCTGATGTTTTTCGTTCCCGTCAGGTTGAATATTTCAATAATCAGATCATTGTGGATCTGGTGGAGCAGTCACATAAAGGGATCATCGCCATCCTGGACGAGGCCTGTCTGACGGTCGGCGGCGTCACCGACACCATCTTCCTGGAGTCCATGAACAGCAAACTCGGCAGACACCCCCATTACACCAGCAGGAAGGTGAGGCTGGGGGCACAATGGTGGGGGGCAGGGTATTAACCCCATACTAACCAAGAGAAGGGGCAGCAAGGAGAGTCTGAACAGTGACGAGCAAGGTTTTGGCTTTATATAGGACACCCCCCCCCCTGAAATATATAATATATGACCCTTCTTTACTGAGTGCAGAGAACACATCAGACCCCCATAATAAATATAGACCCCAGACCCAGAGAATAAATAGACCTCAAACCAGGGCAACTATAGAAATAAATAAAGACCCCAAACTAGACCACACCTCAATACAACCCCCATATACAGACCTTCCATATACAGACCCTCCATATACAGACTCTCCCATATACAGACCCCAATAGACAGATCCTCCTATATACAGACCCCAATAGACAGATCCCCCATATACAGACTCTCCCATATACAAA
The DNA here is from genome assembly GCF_031893055.1 of Leptodactylus fuscus. Classification (NCBI taxonomy): domain Eukaryota; kingdom Metazoa; phylum Chordata; class Amphibia; order Anura; family Leptodactylidae; genus Leptodactylus; species Leptodactylus fuscus. Next base: position 222,489,142 of record NC_134268.1, on the reverse strand, counting down.
CCTTCCCATATACAGACCCCAATAGACAGATCCCCCATATACAGACCCCCTTATATACAGACCTTCCCATATTCAGACTCCCCCATATACAGACCCTCCAACTATAAAGACCCCAAAGCAGAACACATCTTAATTGAGGCCCAGACCCCCCTTATACAGACCTTTACCCAAACCTTCCCTTTACAAAAACCCCAAACCAGAGAAAACTTTAACAGAGACCCCACCCCCCTCCTTACAGACCCCAGACCAGATCCCCCTGTATAATGACCCCAGATCTGCCATTACTCATCTCTCCTCATTCCTGGTCAGCGCCCAGGAGTGAGGAGGGGTACAGACATTGGGGAGAGGTCAATGTAACATTGAGGGGTCTCTTCAGTATCTGTGACCCTGATGAGCGATGTCGGACCTTGTGACTATCAGACTCCTGATCTTTCCATCCACTACAGCTCGGAGCGCGAGACCCCCATCATGTTACAGACGCCATCTTGTCTCTCTCATACAGACATGTGACCTATTATTTTGTACGTTCCCCTTTGGCTTTGGCCTGGATCCTTCGGGGCTCTCGCTCTGATTCCGGCAGGTCCTGACCCCAGACGTTCCCAATGTTGGTGTATACTGGGTGGTGTGTATACAGCTTTGTGTATACAAGTGCTGGATTGGGTTGGGGTCTGTGGGGGCGGTACAAGCCCCTCTTCTTCATTGTCATTCTCCCCGTACGTTTCGGGTCTTCGTCCTGCTGATCCCTTTGTCCTCCTTCTCATTCCCATAGTACTCTAGTGTATGGAGTAAGTCGTCTTGTAGGACACTCCCCTATAGCTCAGCACTGAGAGCGCCATCTGTCCTGCTCCAGTATCCCCCACCTTGGCTGTGACACATCGCCATATCCTCAGGGGTCCTGCACCGCACCTGACACTTCCTTCCGTTTCGCCACCTCTTGCCCCTTCCCCCTTTGTATCCTCCAGACCCCTCACAGCCCGGTCTATTCACTTTCGTCTCTTCGCTCCCAATCCTGTTTCCAATCTTCTACTTTCCACACTCGAGCCGATGATGATATTGGGGTTGAGGCCTCTTCACCATTTTTCGGGCCACCGTTCCAGACTTGTGTAACACGCTCCGTGATTATTCCACCATCGGGAGCAAAACCGTAACAATGAGGAGAACTAATGATATACAAGTCCCATGTATGAGAGAGCTGAGCTGGTGTCTATAACATGGTGGGGGTCTCACGTTCCGAGCTGTAGTGGATGGGGTCAGTGTTCCCCTTCTGCTGGGCAGTGTATGAGGACGAGTCTGAGACCCCTGGTCAGGGCGCTGCGCTCCCACCACAGCTCACGTCTTCTCATTTCCTTCTTTCCTTTCTTGCAGCTTTCCCCAACCGATAAGTCGATGGCGTTCAACCGGGACTTCCGGATAAAGCACTACGCGGGGGATGTGACGTGAGTGTAACCCTTTATGTGCTGGCTCACTACCATGACACGTCCGCTGACATGACCCCTGACCTTACACCTCCAGGTATTCGGTGGAGGGATTCCTGGACAAGAACAAGGATACGCTATTCCAAGACTTCAAGCGTTTAATGTATAACAGGTGAGACCTTGATATCCTTGGACAACTCCTCCTGTCACAGCTTCTGCTTCTCTACGACGTCTTCAGGCCATTTGTCTTCTATATGGTTGTAAAATTCAGTGCTGATAAATGTCTCACTATATATTCTATCTATAGCGATGGGGACTCTCTGATACACAGCACCAAATCCACTGCTCAGATATAGATGTACAATATCTGCAGCCACCAGTAGGGGGAGCTCAGGAGCTGTCTGTGTACAGTTATACAAAGAGCATATATACTGTGCCTGATACATCTCACCTTCTCTGGGGGCTATATACTGCCATCTCCATGTGTATATACAGTCCTATGAAAAAGTTTGGGCACCCCTATTAATCTTAATCATTTTTAGTTCTAAATATTTTGGTATTTGCAACAGCCATTTCAGTTTGATATATCTAATAACTGATGGACACAGTAATATTTCAGGATTGAAATGAGGTTTATTGTACTAACAGAAAATGCGCAATATGCATTAAACCAAAATTTGACCGGTGCCCAAACTTTTTCATAGGACTGTATATATATACTGTGCCCGGATATATCACTCCTTATCTCGGGCTATATACAGCTATCTCCATATATATATACTGAGTCTGGATACATCACTCCCTATCTCGGGCTATATACAGCTGTCTCCATGTATATATATATATATATATATATATATATATATATATATATATATACTGTGCCTGGATACATCACTCCTTATCTCTGGCTATATACAGCCGTCTCCATGTATGTATGTATATATATATATATATATATATATATATATATATACCGTGCTTGGATACATCACTCCCTATCTCGGGCTATATACAGCCATCTCCATGTGTATATATACAGTGGGGCAAAAAAGTATTTAGTCAGTCACCAATAGTGCAAGTTCCACCACTTACAAAGATGAGAGGCGTCTGTAATTTACATCATAGGTAGACCTCAACTATGAGAGACAAAATGAGAAAACAAATCCAGAAAATCACATTGTCTGATTTTGTAAGAATTTATTTGCAAATTATGGTGGAAAATAAGTATTTGGTCAGTAACAAAATTTCATCTCAATACTTTGTTATATACCTTTTGTTGGCAATGACGTTGGTCAAACGTTTTCTGTAAGTCTTCACAAGGTTGGCACACACTGTTGTTGGTATGTTGGCCCATTCCTCCATGCAGATCTCCTCTAGAGCAGTGATGTTTTGGGGCTGTCGCTTGGCAACATGGACTTTCAACTCCCTCCAAAGGTTTTCTATAGGGTTGAGATCTGGAGACTGGCTAGGCCACTCCAGGACCTTGAAATGCTTCTTACAAAGCCACTCCTTCGTTGCCCTGGCGGTGTGCTTTGGATCATTGTCATGTTGAAAGACCCAGCCACGTTTCATCTTCAATGCCCTTGCTGATGGAAGGAGGTTTGCACTCAAAATCTCACGATACATGGCCCCATTCATTCTTTCATGTACCCGGATCAGTCATCCTGGCCCCTTTGCAGAGAAACAGCCCCAAAGCATGATGTTTCCACCCCCATGCTTTACAGTAGGTATGGTGTTTGATGGATGCAACTCAGTATTCTTTTTCCTCCAAACACGTAAAGTTGTGTTTCTACCGAACAGTTGCAGTTTGGTTTCATCAGACCATAGGACATTCTCCCAATACTCTTCTGGATCATCCAAATGCTCTCTAGCAAACTTCAGACGGGCCCGGACATGTACTGGCTTAAGCAGTGGGACACGTCTGGCACTGCAGGATCTGAGTCCCTGGCGGCGTAGTGTGTTACTGATGGTAGGCTTTGTTACATTGGTCCCAGCTCTCTGCAGTTCAGTCACTAGGTCCCCCCGCGTGGTTCTGGGATTTTTGCTCACCGTTCTTGTGATCATTTTGACCCCACGGGGTGAGATTTTGCGTGGAGCCCCAGATCGAGGGAGATTATCAGTGGTCTTGTATGTCTTCCATTTTCTAATTATTGCTCCCACAGTTGATTTCTTCAATCCAAGCTGGTTGCCTATTGCAGATTCAGTCTCCCCAGCCTGGTGCAGGGCTACAATTTTGTTTCTGGTGTCCTTTGACAGCTCTTTGGTCTTCACCATAGTGGAGTTTGGAGTCTGACTGTTTGAGGGTGTGCACAGGTGTCTTTTTATACTGATAACAAGTTTAAACAGGTGCCATTACTACAGGTAATGAGTGGAGGAAAGAGGAGACTCTTAAAGAAGAAGTTACAGGTTTGTGAGAGACAGAAATCTTGATTGTTTGTAGGTGACCAAATACTTATTTTCCACCATAATTTGCAAATAAATTCTTACAAAATCAGACAATGTGATTTTCTGGATTTGTTTTCTCATTTTGTCTCTCATAGTTGAGGTCTACCTATGATGTAAATTACAGACGCCTCTCATCTTTTTAAGTGGTGGAACTTGCACTATTGGTGACTGACTAAATACTTTTTTGCCCCACTGTATATATATATATATATACCATGCTTGGATACATCACTCCCTATCTCGGGCTATATACAGACGTCTCCACGTGCGGAGCTATTTCCAGAATGTTCCATTTATTCCACTTTATGAGTCTGACGTCACGTGTGTTCACATAATTGCAGTGTGAATCAGGGCCGAGGCGGCTCCGACCCCCAGAGATCCATCCGTCTCATCCAGTTAGTGCTCCAGGTTACAGGAAAGGGTTAATGAGGACGGTAGTACGAGGGATGGCGGCACTAGCTCAGCCCCTTCATAAGATACAAAGGAACGTTGAAGTGCACCCCTGGTTATAAACAACTTGTACATCCTTAAGGAGATATGTTCCCCCCCCCCCCCCCTTACTCAGCTCTTCTCCTGCTTCGTATCTTCCATCTCACTGCTTGGTCTCCATATTCAGCCTCACACATAGAGCTCTATGGAGACGGGAGGGGCGGAGGAGAATTCTCCATTCTGTGCACTCCTAGCCTCTTACCTACAACCTAGCGCTTGTACCCAAGGAATAGCAAAGTGTAACCGCAGGGATCCTGATCCTGATCTTGGCTTATGTTTATATGCCCCTTCTGTTTTGCAGCTTGGATTTGCCCCCTGATACCTGTTCTCCTTGTATTAACCCTTTACCGGTCATCTGACAACCTTTCACCTCGTCGTTCGGCTTGTCACATCCTGATGGTTCTGGAGAATCTGGTCAGGAAAGTTCATCCCTCCTTATGGGGGTGAAGGGTGAAAATGTATACCCGCCAAATGTCAGAGGACTGCAAGGACAGAATGTGCAGCAAGATTAGCCCCACCCACTATCACTTTGACTCCGCCCATTCCCATCCTTTTCTCTTTGTGTCCCCACACAGTATACTACCCCTGCAGTCACGCATTGTATACCCCCCATCATAATGTCCCCTCCAGCGGCCCCCTCAGACTTCTGGCACCAGGGGCAGGAGGGTGATACAGGAGCGGACGGCTTCACCATTATATTCTACTCATCTGAAGCTGGGACAAATCCCTGCCAACGGGGACAGCGGGACCGGACCCGAAATCTGGGTCTATCTCAATGACTCAGGGAAAATTGGGAGGTATGAAAATGGGACTGCACGTTCCTGTGTATAACATGAGCCCCAAACTGTGTTCTGAGCAGTTAAAGAGCCCGAGTGCACCTCTAAGCTCTTCTTACCCAGGATCTAATACCTGCGAGTAACTTCCCACCCTGTAACACCTCTCTGCTGGGACTGTTCTCTGCTCAGGACACCTCTCTGCTGGGACTGTTCTCTGCCCAGGACACTTCTCTGCTGGGACTGTTCTCTGCCCAGGACACCTCTCTGCTGGGACTGTTCTCTGCTCAGGACACCTCTCTGCTGGGACTGTTCTCTGCCCAGGACACTTCTCTGCTGGGACTGTTCTCTGCTCAGGACACTTCTCTGCTAGGACTGTTCTCTGCCCAGGACACTTCTCTGCTGGGACTGTTCTCTGCCCAGGACACTTCTCTGCTGGGACTGTTCTCTGCCCAGGACACTTCTCTGCTGGGACTGTTCTCTGCCCAGGACACTTCTCTGCTGGGACTGTTCTCTGCTCAGGACACTTCTCTGCTAGGACTGTTCTCTGCCCAGGACACTTCTCTGCTGGGTCTGTTCTCTGCTCAGGACTCCTCTCTGCTAGGACTGTTCTCTGCCCAGGACATCTCTCTGCTAGGACTGTTCTCTGCCCAGGACACTTCTCTGCTGGGTCTGTTCTCTGCCCAGGACACTTCTCTGCTGGGACTGTTCTCTGCCCAGGACACTTCTCTGCTGGGACTGTTCTCTGCCCAGGACACTTCTCTGCTGGGACTGTTCTCTGCCCAGGACATCTCTCTGATGGGACTTTTCTCTGCCCAGGACTCCTCTCTGCTAGGACTGTTCTCTGCCCAGGACATCTCTCTGCTAGGACTGTTCTCTGCCCAGGACACTTCTCTGCTGGGACTGTTCTCTGCTCAGGACACTTCTCTGCTAGGACTGTTCTCTGCCCAGGACACTTCTCTGCTGGGTCTGTTCTCTGCTCAGGACTCCTCTCTGCTGGGACTGTTCTCTACTCAGGACACTTCTCTGCTGGGACTGTTCTCTGCTCAGGACACCTCTCTGCTGGGACTGTTCTCTGCCCAGGACATCTCTCTGATGGGACTTTTCTCTGCCCAGGACTCCTCTCTGCTAGGACTGTTCTCTGCCAAGGACATCTCTCTGCTGGGACTTTTCTCTGCCCAGGACTCCTCTCTGCTAGGACTGTTCTCTGCTCAGGACACTTCTCTGCTAGGACTGTTCTCTGTTCAGGACACTTCTCTGCTGGGACTGTTCTCTGCCCAGGACTCCTCTCTGCTGGGACTGTTCTCTGCCCAGGACTCTCTCTGCTGGGACTGTTCTCTGCCCAGGACACCTCTCTGCTGGGACTATTATCTGCCCAGGACTCCTCTCTGCTGGGACTCTTCTCTGCCCAGGACACCTCTCTGCTGGGACTGTTCTCTGCCCAGGACTCCTCTCTGCTGGGACTGTTCTCTGCCCAGGACACCTCTCTGCTGGGACTGTTCTCTGCCCAGGACACTTCTCTGCTAGGACTGTTCTCTGCCCAGGACACCTCTCTGCTGGGACTGTTCTCTGCTCAGGACTCCTCTCTGCTGGGACTGTTCTCTGCCCAGGACACCTCTCTGCTGGGACTGTTCTCGGCCCAGGACACTTCTCTGCTGGGACTGTTCTCTGCCCAGGACACCTCTCTGCTGGGACTGTTCTCTGCCCAGGACACCTCTCTGCTGGGACTGTTCTCTGCCCAGGACACCTCTCTGCTGGGACTGTTCTCTGCCCAGGACACTTCTCTGCTGGGACTGTTCTCTGCCCAGGACACCTCTCTGCTGGGACTGTTCTCTGCCCAGGACACCTCTCTGCTGGGACTGTTCTCTGCCCAGGACACTTCTCTGCTGGGACTGTTCTCTGCCCAGGACACTTCTCTGCTGGGACTGTTCTCTGCCCAGGACACTTCTCTGCTGGGACTGTTCTCTGCCCAGGACACTTCTCTGCTGGGACTGTTCTCTGCCCAGGACACTTCTCTGCTGGGACTGTTCTCTACTCAGGACACTTCTCTGCTGGGACTGTTCTCTACTCAGGACACTTCTCTGCTGGGACTGTTCTCTGCTCAGGACACCTCTCTACTGGGACTGTTCTCTGCCCAGGACACTTCTCTGCTGGGACTATTATCTGCCCAGGACTCCTCTCTGCTGGGACTCTTCTCTGCCCAGGACTCCTCTCTGCTGGGACTGTTCTCTGCTCAGGACTCCTCTCTGCTAGGACTGTTCTCTGCCCAGGACACTTCTCTGCTGGGACTGTTCTCTGCCCAGGACTCCTCTCTGCTGGGACTGTTCTCTGCCCAGGACACCTCTCTGCTGGGACTGTTCTCTGCTCAGGACACTTCTCTGCTGGGACTGTTCTTTCCTCAGGACACTTCTCTGCTGGGACTGTTCTCTGCTCAGGACTCCTCTCTGCTGGGACTGTTCTCTGCCCAGGACTCCTCTCTGCTGGGACTGTTCTCTGCTCAGGACACTTCTCTGCTGGGACTGTTCTCTGCCCAGGACACTTCTCTGCTGGGACTGTTCTCTGCCCAGGACACTTCTCTGCTGGGACTGTTCTCTACTCAGGACACTTCTCTGCTGGGACTGTTCTCTACTCAGGACACTTCTCTGCTGGGACTGTTCTCTGCTCAGGACACTTCTCTGCTGGGACTGTTCTCTGTCCAGGACACTTCTCTGCTGGGACTGTTCTCTGTCCAGGACACTTCTCTGCTGGGACTGTTCTCTGTCCAGGACACCTCTCTGCTGGGACTGTTCTCTGCCCAGGACACCTCTCTGCTGGGACTGTTCTCTGCCCAGGACACTTCTCTGCTGGGACTGTTCTCTGTCCAGGACACCTCTCTGCTGGGACTGTTCTCTGTCCAGGACACCTCTCTGCTGGGACTGTTCTCTGCCCAGGACTCCTCTCTGCTGGGACTGTTCTCTGCCCAGGACACTTCTCTGCTGGGACTGTTCTCTGCTCAGGACTCCTCTCTGCTGGGACTGTTCTCTGCCCAGGACTCCTCTCTGCTGGGACTGTTCTGTGCTCAGGACACTTCTCTGCTGGGATTGTTCTTTCCTCAGGACACTTCTCTGCTGGGACTGTTCTCTGTCCAGGACTCCTCTCTGCTGGGACTGTTCTGTGCTCAGGACACTTCTCTGCTGGGATTGTTCTTTCCTCAGGACACTTCTCTGCTGGGACTGTTCTCTGTCCAGGACACCTCTCTGCTGGAACTGTTCTCTGCCCAGGACACCTCTCTGCTGGGACTGTTCTGTGCTCAGGACACTTCTCTGCTGGGATTGTTCTTTCCTCAGGACACTTCTCTGCTGGGACTGTTCTCTGTCCAGGACACCTCTCTGCTGGGACTGTTCTCTGCCCAGGACACCTCTCTGCTGGGACTGTTCTCTGCCCAGGACACCTCTCTGCTGGAACTGTTCTCTGCTCAGGACTCCTCTGCTCTGGGAAATCCTCTATTGACCCCTGGGACCCCTGGACTCCTCTCAGTCTGAGATTCATCTTTGCCTGGTGACTTTTCGGCTAGGACTCCCATCATGCGCGGTGCTATCACTGCCCCATGACCCACTGGTCCCTGCGGTGACTGTCCTGTCCCACTGGAGCTGTGATACGCTGTAATCCCTTGTATTCTGGCTATCGTGTTGTGTTCGGGGGCTGCAGGTGTGTCTTCATCTCTGTACAGTGGGTTTGTAGGCGCAGTGCGGGCCGAGGTGCCAGGATCTGGCTGCCATCAGGAAACGCCTGGCACGACGCCGCTGTCTACTGCTCTGCCAAAGTGACATTAAATAGAGATCATCAGCAGAGACAATTATCCTCATTTACATAATATGAGCAGCGGCGGCCGGGGACCGGGCCTGTAATACTGATATAATGAGGGGAGCAGGCCAGATGGCGCCACCTGGTGACCGCAGCAGCAATGGCAGGCACAGTCTGGCGACTTGGAGTCAGTTCACACTGTATGGACAGAGGAACATTCAGCCCCCAGTGATTAACCCTTCACTATCTGCAGCAGTGACATCAGATCTGCAGCTGTGCAGGAATCAGCCCTGTCCTTACTCCAGTAATGGTCCCTGCAGTCCTGATGGTCAGATGTTGGGTGTACAGTAAGGTATAAGGGGGGTTGTTATACCGCCTGATGTCCGGGAGGTGAGGGGCGGTGGGTTATGGGCCTCGGGGCCTATTGGGTTGGGATTGCTCATTGTTGATTTCCTAATGTGCAGTAGGAGGAGAGACTACAGTCATGGCCAAAAGTTTTGAGAATGACACAAATCTCCTCTTGTCACATGATCTGCTCCCTCTGGTTTCTGTGTGTTTGTCAGATGTTTTTATCACATACAGAAATAGAATTGCAATCATATTCTGAGTAATAAAAGCTTATAGTGACAGTTAGAAGGAGTTACTGCAGCGGTGTAATATTTGCAGTGTTGCCCCTTCTTCTTCTTCAGGACCTCTGCAATTCTCCCTGGCAGCTCTCCATCACCTTCTGGACCAAATCCTGACTGATAGCCGTCCATTCTTGCACAATCAATGCTTGCATTTTGTCAGAATTTGTCGGTTTTTGTTTGTCCACCCGTCTCTTGATGATTGACCACAAGTTCTCAATGGGATTAAGATCTGGGGACTTTCCAGGCCATGGACCCAAAATCTCTCTGTTTTGTTCCCTGAGCCATTTAGTTCTCCCCTTTGCTTTATGGCAAGGTGCTCCATCATGCTGGAGAAGGCATTGTTGGTGGCCAAACTGCTCTTGGACGGTTGGGAGAAGTTGATCTTGGAGGACATTCTGGTCCCATTCTTTATTCATGGCTGTGATTTTAGGCAAGACTGTGAGAGAGCCGATTCCCTTGGCTGAGAAGCGACCCCACACATGAATGGTTTCAGGATGCTTTACAGTTGGCATGAGACAAGACTGGTGGTAGCGCTCACCTCGTCTTCTCCCAATAAGCTGTTTTCCAGATGTCCCAAACAATCGAAAAGGGGATTCATCAGAGAAAATGACTTTCCCCCAGTCCTCAGCAGTCACTCCCTGGACCTTTTGCAGAATATCAGTCTGACCCTGATGGTTTTTCTGGAGAGAAGTGGCTTCTTTGCTGCCCTCCTTGAGAACAGGCCTTGCTCCAAGAGTCTCCGCCTCACAGTGCGTGCAGATGCACTCACACCTGCCTGCTGCCATTCCTGAGCAAGCTCTGCACTGCTGGTAGCCCGATCCCGCAGCTGAAACACTTTTAAGAGATGGTCCTGGCGCTTGCTGGTCTTTCTTGGGCGCCCTGGAGCCTTTTTGCCAACAATGGAGCCTCTCTCCTTGAAGTTCTTGATGATGCGATAGATTGGTGACTGAGGTGCAATCTTTCTAGCTGCGATACTCTTCCCTGTTAGGCCATTTTTGTGCAGTGCAATGATGACTGCACGTGTTTCTTTAGAGATAACCATGGCTAACAGAAGAGAAACAATGATGCCAAGCACCAGCCTCCTTTTACAGTGTCCAGTGGTGTCATTCTTACTTAATCATGACAGATTGATCTCCAGCCCTGTCCTCATCAACACCCACACCTGTGTTACTGGAGCAATCACTGAAACGATGTTAGCTGGTCCTTTTAAGGCAGGGCTGCAATGATGTTGAAATGTGTTTTGGGGGATAAAGTTCATTTTCTAGGCAAATATTGACTTTGCAAGTAATTGCTGTTAAGCTGATCACTCTTTATAACATTCTGGAGTATATGCAAATTGCCATTAGGAAAACTGAAGCCGTAGACTTTGTAACAATTACTATTTGTATCATTCTCAAAACTTTTGGCCATGACTGTATAATCCCTGGTGGGAAAGAGGAACATAAATCCTGAATCTCTGCTGGATAGTGTGTGGGAGGAAGGGGTTAAACCCTAATCCTCGCTGACCAATGAGTTAATTGTTAATAATTAGAAGGAAATTGGTAAATTATAATCCCTGATGTCTGGTGGATGGGAAGGAAAGAAGTATGTCCAGTATATAGGGGACTGAGCAGTAGATTATAATCCCCAGTGTCTAGTATATAGGGGACTGAGCAGTATAATATAATCCCCGGTGTCTAGTATATAAGGGACTGAGCAGTAGATTATAATCCCTGGTGTCTAGTATATAGGGGACTGAGCAGTAGATTATAATCCCCGGTGTCTAGTATATAGGGGACTGAGCAGTAGATTATAATCCCCGGTGTCTAGTATATAGGGGACTGAGCAGTAGATTATAATCCCCAGTGTCTAGTATATGGAGGACTGAGCAGTATAAAATAATTCCCAGTGTCTAGTATATAGGGGACTGAGCAGTAGATTATAATCCCTGGTGTCTAGTATATAGGGGACTGAGCAGTAGATTATAATCCCCGGTGTCTAGTATATAGGGGACTGAGCAGTATAATATAATCCCCGGTGTCTAGTATATAGGGGACTGAGCAGTAGATTAAAATCCCCAGTGTCTAGTACTGTATATAGGGGACTGAGCAGTATAATATAATCCCCGGTGTCTAGTATATAGGGGACTGAGCAGTAGATTATAATCCCCGGTGTCTAGTATATAGGGGACTGAGCAGTAGATTATAATCCCCGGTGTCTAGTATATAAGGGACTGAGCAGTATAATATAATCCCCAGTGTCTAGTATATAGGGGACTGAGCAGTATAATATAATCCCTGGTTTCTAGTATATAGGGGACTGAGCAGTAGATTATAATCCCTGGTGTCTAGTATATAGGGGACTGAGCAGTAGATTATAATCCCCGGTGTCTAGTATATAGGGGACTGAGCAGTAGATTATAATCCCCGGTGTCTAGTATATAGGGGACTGAGCAGTAGATTATAATCCCCAGTGTCTAGTACTGTATATAGGGGACTGAGCAGTATAATATAATCCCCGGTGTCTAGTATATAGGGGACTGAGCAGTATAATATAATCCCCGGTGTCTAGTATATAGGGGACAGATATTCTGTATATTCTGGTAACTCCTGGCATGTCTAATGGATTTGATGCTCTTCACAGTAAGGACCCGGTACTCAGGGACATGTGGCCGGACGGACAGATGAGTATCAGTGAAGTGACGAAGAGACCCCTGACAGCGGCCACACTCTTCAGGAACTCCATGATTCTGTTAGTGGAGAACCTGGCCTGCAAGGTAAGAGTCACCTCCTGATGGACACAAGGACCTGGATTACAGAAGTACTGGGGTCACTGGGGGTGTAGTGTGAGACCAGTGAGTCCGGCCCTGCACCAGTACTGGGGGTGTAGTGTGAGACCAGTATGACCGGCCCTGCACCAGTACTGGGGGTGTAGTGTGAGACCAGTGAGTCCGGCCCTGCACCAGTACTGGGGGTGTAGTGTGAGACCAGTATGACCGGCCCTGCACCAGTACTGGGGTTGTAGTGTGAGACCAGTGAGGCCGGGGCTGCACCAGTACTGGGGGTGTAGTGTGAGACCAGTGAGGCCGGGGCTGCACCAGTACTGGGGGTGTAGTGTGAGACCAGTGAGTCCGGCCCTGCACCAGTACTGGGGGTGTAGTGTGAGACCAGTGAGTCCGGCCCTGCACCAGTACTGGGGGTGTAGTGTGAGACCAGTGAGGCCGGCGCTGCACCAGTACTGGGGGTGTAGTGTGAGACCAGTATGTCCGGGGCTGCACCAGTACTGGGGGTGTAGTGTGAGACCAGTGAGGCCGGCGCTGCACCATTACTGGGGGTGTAGTGTGAGACCAGTGAGTCCGGCGCTGCACCAGTACTGGGGGTGTAGTGTGAGACCAGTATGTCCGGGGCTGCACCAGTACTGGGGGTGTAGTGTGAGACCAGTGAGTCCGGCGCTGCACCAGTACTGGGGGTGTAGTGTGAGACCAGTATGGCCAACCCTGCACCAGTACTGGGGGTGTAGTGTGAGACCAGTATGTCCGGGGCTGCACCAGTACTGGGGGTGTAGTGTGAGACCAGTGAGGCCGGCGCTGCACCAGTACTGGGGGTGTAGTGTGAGACCAGTATGGCCGGGGCTGCACCAGTACTGGGGGTGTAGTGTGAGACCAGTATGTCCGGGGCTGCACCAGTACTGGGGGTGTAGTGTGAGACCAGTGAGGCCGGCGTTGCACCAGTACAGGGGGTGTAGTGTGAGACCAGTGAGGCCGGGGCTGCACCAGTACTGGGGGTGTAGTGTGAGACCAGTATGGCCAGGGCTACACCAGTACTGGGGGTGTAGTGTGAGACCAGTATGGCTGGCCCTGCACCAGTACTGGGGGTGTAGTGTGAGACCAGTATGGCTGGCCCTGCACCAGTACTGGGGGTGTAGTGTGAGACCAGTATGGCTGGCCCTGCACCAGTACTGGGGGTGTAGTGTGAGACCAGTATGGCCGGGGCTGCACCAGTACTGGGGGTGTAGTGTGAGACCAGTGAGTCCGGGGCTGCACCAGTACTGGGGGTGTAGTGTGAGACCAGTATGGCCGACCCTGCACCAGTACTGGGGGTGTAGTGTGAGACCAGTGAGGCCGGCGCTGCACCAGTACTAGGGGTGTAGTGTGAGACCAGTGAGGCCAGCGCTGCACCAGTACAGGGGGTGTAGTGTGAGACCAGTGAGGCCGGGGCTGCACCAGTACTGGGGCTATAGTGTGACACCAGTGAGGCCGGCCCTGCACCAGTACTGGGGGTGTAGTGTGAGACCAGTATGGCCGGCGCTGCACCAGTACTGGGGGTGTAGTGTGAGACCAGTGAGGCCGGGGCTGCACCAGTACTGGGGGTGTAGTGTGAGACCAGTATGGCCGGGGCTGCACCAGTACTGGGGGTGTAGTGTGAGACCAGTGAGGCCGGGGCTGCACCAGTACTGGGGGTGTAGTGTGAGACCAGTGAGGCCGGCGCTGCACCAGTACTGGGGGTGTAGTGTGAGACCAGTGAGGCCGGGGCTGCACCAGTACTGGGGGTGTAGTGTGAGACCAGTGAGGCCGGCGCTGCACCAGTACTGGGGGTGTAGTGTGAGACCAGTGAGGCCGGCGCTGCACCAGTACTGGGGGTGTAGTGTGAGACCAGTGAGGCCGGGGCTGCACCAGTACTGGGGGTGTAGTGTGAGACCAGTGAGGCCGATGCTGCACCAGTACTGGGGGTGTAGTGTGAGACCAGTATGGCCGGCCCTGCACCAGTACTGGGGTTGTAGTGTGAGACCAGTGAGGCCGGGGCTGCACCAGTACTGGGGGTGTAGTGTGAGACCAGTGAGGCCGGCGCTGCACCAGTACTGGAGGTGTAGTGTGAGACCAGTGAGGCCGGGGCTGCACCAGTACTGGGGGTGTAGTGTGAGACCAGTGAGGCCGATGCTGCACCAGTACTGGGGGTGTAGTGTGAGACCAGTATGGCCGGCCCTGCACCAGTACTGGGGTTGTAGTGTGAGACCAGTGAGGCCGGGGCTGCACCAGTACTGGGGGTGTAGTGTGAGACCAGTGAGGCCGATGCTGCACCAGTACTGGGGGTGTAGTGTGAGACCAGTATGGCCGGCCCTGCACCAGTACTGGGGGTGTAGTGTGAGACCAGTATGGCCGGGGCCGCACCAGTACTGGGGGTGTAGTGTGAGACCAGTGAGTCCGGGGCTGCACCAGTACTGGGGGTGTAGTGTGAGACCAGTATGGCCGACCCTGCACCAGTACTGGGGGTGTAGTGTGAGACCAGTATGGCCGACCCTGCACCAGTACTGGGGGTGTAGTGTGAGACCAGTATGGCCGACCCTGCACCAGTACTGGGGGTGTAGTGTGAGACCAGTGAGGCCGGGGCTGCACCAGTACTGGGGGTGTAGTGTGAGACCAGTGAGGCCGGGGCTGCACCAGTACTGGGGGTGTAGTGTGAGACCAGTATGGCCGGGGCCGCACCAGTACTGGGGGTGTAGTGTGAGACCAGTATGGCCGGCGCTGCACCAGTACTGGGGGTGTAGTGTGAGACCAGTGAGGCCGGTGCTGCACCAGTACTGGGGGTGTAGTGTGAGACCAGTATGGCCGGCGCTGCACCAGTACTGGGGGTGTAGTGTGAGACCAGTGAGGCCGGCGCTGCACCAGTACTGGGGGTGTAGTGTGAGACCAGTGAGGCCAGCGCTGCACCAGTACTGGGGGTGTAGTGTGAGACCAGTGAGGCCGGCCCTGCACCAGTACTGGGGGTGTAGTGTGAGACCAGTAAGGCCGGCGCTGCGCCAGTACTGGGGGTGTAGTGTGAGACCAGTGAGGCCGGGGCTGCACCAGTACTGGGGGTGTAGTGTGAGACCAGTATGGCCGGCGCTGCACCAGTACTGGGGGTGTAGTGTGAGACCAGTATGGCTGGCCCTGCACCAATACTGGGGGTGTAGTGTGAGACCAGTATGGCTGGGGCTGCACCAGTACTGGGGGTGTAGTGTGAGACCAGTGAGGCCGGGGCTGCACCAGTACTGGGGGTGTAGTGTGAGACCAGTATGGCTGGCCCTGCACCAGTACTGGGGGTGTAGTGTGAGACCAGTGAGGCCGGGGCTGCACCAGTACTGGGGGTGTAGTGTGAGACCAGTGAGGCCGGCGCTGCACCAGTACTGGGGGTGTAGTGTGAGACCAGTATGGCCGGCGCTGCACCAGTACTGGGGGTGTAGTGTGAGACCAGTATGGCTGGCCCTGCACCAATACTTGGGGTGTAGTGTGAGACCAGTGAGGCCGGGGCTGCACCAGTACTGGGGGTGTAGTGTGAGACCAGTGAGGCCGGGGCTGCACCAGTACTGGGGGTGTAGTGTGAGACCAGTATGGCTGGCCCTGCACCAGTACTGGGGGTGTAGTGTGAGACCAGTGAGGCCGGGGCTGCACCAGTACTGGGGGTGTAGTGTGAGACCAGTGAGGCCGGCGCTGCACCAGTACTGGGGGTGTAGTGTGAGACCAGTATGGCCGGCGCTGCACCAGTACTGGGGGTGTAGTGTGAGACCAGTATGGCTGGCCCTGCACCAATACTTGGGGTGTAGTGTGAGACCAGTGAGGCCGGGGCTGCACCAATACTGGGGGTGTAGTGTGAGACCAGTGAGGCCGGCGCTGCACCAGTACTGGGGGTGTAGTGTGAGACCAGTGAGGCCGGGGCTGCACCAGTACTGGGGGTGTAGTGTGAGACCAGTATGGCCGGGCCTGCACCAGTACTGGGGGTGTAGTGTGAGACCAGTGAGGCCGGGGCTGCACCAGTACTGGGGGTGTAGTGTGAGACCAGTATGGCTGGCCCTGCACCAGTACTGGGGGTGTAGTGTGAGACCAGTGAGGCCGGGGCTGCACCAGTACTGGGGGTGTAGTGTGAGACCAGTGAGGCCGGCGCTGCACCAGTACTGGGGGTGTAGTGTGAGACCAGTATGGCCGGCGCTGCACCAGTACTGGGGGTGTAGTGTGAGACCAGTATGGCTGGCCCTGCACCAATACTGGGGGTGTAGTGTGAGACCAGTGAGGCCGGGGCTGCACCAATACTGGGGGTGTAGTGTGAGACCAGTGAGGCCGGCGCTGCACCAGTACTGGGGGTGTAGTGTGAGACCAGTGAGGCCGGGGCTGCACCAGTACTGGGGGTGTAGTGTGAGACCAGTGAGGCCGGGGCTGCACCAGTACTGGGGGTGTAGTGTGAGACCAGTGAGGCCGGCGCTGCACCAGTACTGGGGTTGTAGTGTGAGACCAGTGAGGCCGGGGCTGCACCAGTACTGGGGGTGTAGTGTGAGACCAGTGAGGCCGGCGCTGCACCAGTACTGGGGGTGTAGTGTGAGACCAGTATGGCCGGGGCTGCACCAGTACTGGGGGTGTAGTGTGAGACCAGTATGGCCGGGGCCGCACCAGTACTGGGGGTGTAGTGTGAGACCAGTGAGGCCGGCCCTGCACCAGTACTGGGGGTGTAGTGTGAGACCAGTGAGGCCGGGGCTGCACCAGTACTGGGGGTGTAGTGTGAGACCAGTGAGGCCGGGGCTGCACCAGTACTGGGGGTGTAGTGTGAGACCAGTGAGGCCGGGGCTGCACCAGTACTGGGGGTGTAGTGTGAGACCAGTGAGGCCGGCGCTGCACCAGTACTGGGGGTGTAGTGTGAGACCAGTATGGCCGGCGCTGCACCAGTACTGGGGGTGTAGTGTGAGACCAGTATGGCTGGCCCTGCACCAATACTGGGGGTGTAGTGTGAGACCAGTGAGGCCGGGGCCGCACCAGTACTGGGGGTGTAGTGTGAGACCAGTATGGCCGGGGCCGCACCAGTACTGGGGGTGTAGTGTGAGACCAGTGAGGCCGGCCCTGCACCAGTACTGGGGGTGTAGTGTGAGACCAGTGAGGCCGGCGCTGCACCAGTACTGGGGGTGTAGTGTGAGACTAGTGAGGCCGGCCCTGCACCAGTACTGGGGGTGTAGTGTGAGACCAGTGAGGCCGGGGCTGCACCAGTACTGGGGGTGTAGTGTGAGACCAGTGAGGCCGGCGCTGCACCAGTACTGGGGGTGTAGTGTGAGACCAGTATGTCCGGGGCTGCACCAGTACTGGGGGTGTAGTGTGAGACCAGTGAGGCCGGGGCTGCACCAGTACTGGGGGTGTAGTGTGAGACCAGTGAGGCCGGGGCTGCACCAGTACTGGGGGTGTAGTGTGAGACCAGTGAGGCCGGCGCTGCACCAGTACTGGGGGTGTAGTGTGAGACCAGTGAGGCCGGGGCTGCACCAGTACTGGGGGTGTAGTGTGAGACCAGTGAGGCCGGGGCTGCACCAGTACAGGGGGTGTAGTGTGAGACCAGTGAGGCCGGGGCCGCACCAGTACTGGGGGTGTAGTGTGAGACCAGTATGGCCGGCCCTGCACCAGTACAGGGGGTGTAGTGTGAGACCAGTATGGCCGGGGCCGCACCAGTACTGGGGGTGTAGTGTGAGACCAGTGAGGCCGGGGCTGCACCAGTACTGGGGGTGTAGTGTGAGACCAGTGAGGCCGGCGCTGCACCAGTACTGGGGGTGTAGTGTGAGACCAGTATGTCCGGGGCTGCACCAGTACTGGGGGTGTAGTGTGAGGCCGGCGCTGCACCAGTACTGGGGGTGTAGTGTGAGACCAGTGAGGCCGGCGCTGCACCAGTACTGGGGGTGTAGTGTGAGACCAGTGAGGCCGGGGCTGCACCAGTACTGGGGGTGTAGTGTGAGACCAGTATGGCCGGGCCTGCACCAGTACTGGGGGTGTAGTGTGAGACCAGTGAGGCCGGGGCTGCACCAGTACTGGGGGTGTAGTGTGAGACCAGTATGGCTGGCCCTGCACCAGTACTGGGGGTGTAGTGTGAGACCAGTGAGGCCGGGGCTGCACCAGTACTGGGGGTGTAGTGTGAGACCAGTGAGGCCGGCGCTGCACCAGTACTGGGGGTGTAGTGTGAGACCAGTATGGCCGGCGCTGCACCAGTACTGGGGGTGTAGTGTGAGACCAGTATGGCTGGCCCTGCACCAATACTGGGGGTGTAGTGTGAGACCAGTGAGGCCGGGGCTGCACCAATACTGGGGGTGTAGTGTGAGACCAGTGAGGCCGGCGCTGCACCAGTACTGGGGGTGTAGTGTGAGACCAGTGAGGCCGGGGCTGCACCAGTACTGGGGGTGTAGTGTGAGACCAGTGAGGCCGGGGCTGCACCAGTACTGGGGGTGTAGTGTGAGACCAGTGAGGCCGGCGCTGCACCAGTACTGGGGTTGTAGTGTGAGACCAGTGAGGCCGGGGCTGCACCAGTACTGGGGGTGTAGTGTGAGACCAGTGAGGCCGGCGCTGCACCAGTACTGGGGGTGTAGTGTGAGACCAGTATGGCCGGGGCTGCACCAGTACTGGGGGTGTAGTGTGAGACCAGTATGGCCGGGGCCGCACCAGTACTGGGGGTGTAGTGTGAGACCAGTGAGGCCGGCCCTGCACCAGTACTGGGGGTGTAGTGTGAGACCAGTGAGGCCGGGGCTGCACCAGTACTGGGGGTGTAGTGTGAGACCAGTGAGGCCGGGGCTGCACCAGTACTGGGGGTGTAGTGTGAGACCAGTGAGGCCGGGGCTGCACCAGTACTGGGGGTGTAGTGTGAGACCAGTGAGGCCGGCGCTGCACCAGTACTGGGGGTGTAGTGTGAGACCAGTATGGCCGGCGCTGCACCAGTACTGGGGGTGTAGTGTGAGACCAGTATGGCTGGCCCTGCACCAATACTGGGGGTGTAGTGTGAGACCAGTGAGGCCGGGGCCGCACCAGTACTGGGGGTGTAGTGTGAGACCAGTATGGCCGGGGCCGCACCAGTACTGGGGGTGTAGTGTGAGACCAGTGAGGCCGGCCCTGCACCAGTACTGGGGGTGTAGTGTGAGACCAGTGAGGCCGGCCCTGCACCAGTACTGGGGGTGTAGTGTGAGACCAGTGAGGCCGGCGCTGCACCAGTACTGGGGGTGTAGTGTGAGACCAGTGAGGCCGGCCCTGCACCAGTACTGGGGGTGTAGTGTGAGACCAGTGAGGCCGGGGCTGCACCAGTACTGGGGGTGTAGTGTGAGACCAGTGAGGCCGGCGCTGCACCAGTACTGGGGGTGTAGTGTGAGACCAGTATGTCCGGGGCTGCACCAGTACTGGGGGTGTAGTGTGAGACCAGTGAGGCCGGGGCTGCACCAGTACTGGGGGTGTAGTGTGAGACCAGTGAGGCCGGGGCTGCACCAGTACTGGGGGTGTAGTGTGAGACCAGTGAGGCCGGGGCTGCACCAGTACAGGGGGTGTAGTGTGAGACCAGTGAGGCCGGGGCCGCACCAGTACTGGGGGTGTAGTGTGAGACCAGTATGGCCGGCCCTGCACCAGTACAGGGGGTGTAGTGTGAGACCAGTATGGCCGGGGCCGCACCAGTACTGGGGGTGTAGTGTGAGACCAGTGAGGCCGGGGCTGCACCAGTACTGGGGGTGTAGTGTGAGACCAGTGAGGCCGGCGCTGCACCAGTACTGGGGGTGTAGTGTGAGACCAGTATGTCCGGGGCTGCACCAGTACTGGGGGTGTAGTGTGAGGCCGGCGCTGCACCAGTACTGGGGGTGTAGTGTGAGACCAGTATGGCCGGGGCTGCACCAGTACAGGGGGTGTAGTGTGAGACCAGTATGGCCGGGGCCGCACCAGTACTGGGGGTGTAGTGTGAGACCAGTGAGGCCGGCGCTGCACCAGTACTGGGGGTGTAGTGTGAGACCAGTGAGGCCGGCGCTGCACCAGTACTGGGGGTGTAGTGTGAGACCAGTGAGGCCGGGGCTGCACCAGTACTGGGGGTGTAGTGTGAGACCAGTGAGGCCGGCGCTGCACCAGTACTGGGGGTGTAGTGTGAGACCAGTATGTCCGGGGCTGCACCAGTACTGGGGGTGTAGTGTGAGGCCGGCGCTGCACCAGTACTGGGGGTGTAGTGTGAGACCAGTGAGGCCGGCGCTGCACCAGTACTGGGGGTGTAGTGTGAGACCAGTGAGGCCGGGGCTGCACCAGTACTGGAGGTGTAGTGTGAGACCAGTATGGCCGGCCCTGCACCAGTACAGGGGGTGTAGTGTGAGACCAGTATGGCCGGGGCCGCACCAGTGCTGGGGGTGTAGTGTGAGACCAGTGAGGCCGGGGCTGCACCAGTACTGGAGGTGTAGTGTGAGACCAGTATGGCCGGCCCTGCACCAGTACAGGGGGTGTAGTGTGAGACCAGTATGGCCGGCCCTGCACCAGTACAGGGGGTGTAGTGTGAGACCAGTATGGCCGGGGCCGCACCAGTACTGGGGGTGTAGTGTGAGACCAGTGAGGCCGGGGCTGCACCAGTACTGGGGGTGTAGTGTGAGACCAGTATGGCCGGCGCTGCACCAGTACTGGGGGTGTAGTGTGAGACCAGTATGGCCGGGGCCGCACCAGTACTGGGGGTGTAGTGTGAGACCAGTATGGCCAGAGATGGGGGGCGCTGCTGAGGATGAGGAGGGGGTGAAGGGGAGGCTACTGCTATAGGTGGTGACTAGTAATATAAGGGGTATATATGGTCAGTGCTGATACAATGTATCCCCCACATACACCATGGCCAGAGCATGTACACGGTCATAGCTGCAGTCTGGGCCCTGTGACCGGGGGCCACAAACGACCGACCATCGGGCTCCTGCGCACTCTCCATCAATACTATTACAGCAGACAGGGCGGGGCTGTGACAAACTCAGATTCATTGTCATCACCAAGACGTCGGATGTCTCCAAAGGTTAACCCAGGACACGCTGACACAGCAACGGGGGAATTTATCTGTTTTATTAAAGTTAACCCTTAAAGTCCACTGGGTCAGCCCTAGAGAGGGGGTGGGAGGATCGGCTTTCCTGAAGACTGGTAATAGTCTGCCCCCTTTATATCACACTCCTTATATATCCCGCTATAAAGCTCTATTCATGGCTCCCGCCTCCCCCGCTCTCTGTATATTTATACGTGCCCCATTGTCGGTAGTGTTCACACTGCACTATTCTGTGCTGCCCCTTTCATCATCCGGGCGGCCCGCAGAGTAATCACAACAGAGCCGTTCTCCCAAATGTAATACTTCTCCTCCATTGTGTCTCCTTTGTATTACACTTAATAGCGTCTTATATGGAGTCCTCGCTGAGAATTCGCAGGTTATTGTTCCCGACTCTTCTAGTCAGCGCTAATTCACTCACTTTATAGGCAAGTCACATCGAAAAGGAGCAGGCGGGGGAGGGGAGGGGGCTTATTGTCTCCCACTGACCGATTCCACAGGGTTTTATAAAAAAAACAGGGGTGTAACAGTCATAGCATAATACTGCCCCCTATGTACAAGAATATAACTACTATAATACTACTCCTATGTACAAGAATATAACTACTATAATACTACTCCTATGTACAAGAATATAACTACTATAATACTACTCCTATATACAAGAATATAACTACTATAATACTACCTCCTATGTACAAGAATATAACTACTATAATACTGCTCCTATGTACAAGAATATAACTACTATAATACTACTCCTATGTACAAGAATATAACTATTATAATACTACTCCTATGTACAAGAATATAACTACTATAATACTACTCCTATATACAAGAATATAACTACTATAATACTACCTCCTATGTACAAGAATATAACTACTATAATACTACTCCTATGTACAAGAATATAACTACTATAATACTGCTCCTATATACAAGAATATAACTACTATAATACTGCTCCTATGTACAAGAATATAACTACTATAATACTGCTCCTATGTACAAGAATATAACTACTATAATACTACTCCTATATACAAGAATATAACTACTATAATACTACCTCCTATGTACAAGAATATAACTACTATAATACTACTCCTATGTACAAGAATATAACTACTATAATACTACTCCTATATACAAGAATATAACTACTATAATACTACCTCCTATGTACAAGAATATAACTACTATAATACTACTCCTATATACAAGAATATAACTACTATAATTCTACTCCTATATACAAGAATATAACTACTATAATACTACCTCCTATGTACAAGAATATAACTACTATAATACTACTCCTATATACAAGAATATAACTACTATAATACTACTCCTATATACAAGAATATAACTACTATAATACTGCCCCCTATGTACAAGAATATAACTACTATAATACTACTCCTATATACAAGAATATAACTACTATAATACTACTCCTATGTACAAGAATATAACTACTATAATACTACTCCTATATACAAGAATATAACTACTATAATACTACTCCTATGTACAAGAATATAACTACTATAATACTACTCCTATATACAAGAATATAACTACTATAATACTGCTCCTATGTACAAGAATATAACTACTATAATACTACTCCTATGTACAAGAATATAACTACTATAATACTCCTCCTATGTACAAGAATATAACTACTATAATACTACTCCTATATACAAGAATATAACTACTATAATACTACTCCTATGTACAAGAATATAACTACTATAATACTACTCCTATGTACAAGAATATAACTACTATAATACTACTCCTATGTACAAGAATATATCTACTATAATACTGCTCCTATGTACAAGAATATAACTACTATAATACTACTCCTATGTACAAGAATATAACTACTATAATACTACTCCTATATACAAGAATATAACTACTATAATACTACTCCTATGTACAAGAATATAACTACTATAATACTACTCCTATATACAAGAATATAACGACTATAATACTGCTCCTATGTACAAGAATATAACTACTATAACACTACTCCTATGTACAAGAATATATCTACTATAATACTGCTCCTATATACAAGAATATAACTACTATAATACTACTCCTATGTACAAGAATATAACTACTATAATACTACTCCTATGTACAAGAATATAACTACTATAATACTACCTCCTATGTACAAGAATATAACTACTATAATACTACTCCTATGTACAAGAATATAACTACTATAATACTACTCCAATGTACAAGAATATAACTACTATAATACTACTCCTATGTACAAGAATATATCTACTATAATACTGCTCCTATGTACAAGAATATAACTACTATAATACTACTCCTATATACAAGAATATAACTACTATAATACTACTCCTATGTACAAGAATATAACTACTATAATACTACCTCCTATGTACAAGAATATAACTACTATAATACTACTCCAATGTACAAGAATATAACTACTATAATACTACTCCTATGTACAAGAATATATCTACTATAATACTGCTCCTATGTACAAGAATATAACTACTATAATACTACTCCTATATACAAGAATATAACTACTATAATACTACTCCTATGTACAAGAATATAACTACTATAATACTACCTCCTATGTACAAGAATATAACTACTATAATACTCCTCCTATGTACAAGAATATAACTACTATAATACTACTCCTATATACAAGAATATAACTACTATAATACTACTCCTATGTACAAGAATATAACTACTATAATACTACTCCTATATACAAGAATATAACTACTATAATACTGCTCCTATGTACAAGAATATAACTACTATAATACTACTCCTATGTACAAGAATATAACTACTATAATACTCCTCCTATGTACAAGAATATAACTACTATAATACTACTCCTATATACAAGAATATAACTACTATAATACTACTCCTATGTACAAGAATATAACTACTATAATACTACTCCTATGTACAAGAATATAACTACTATAATACTACTCCTATGTACAAGAATATATCTACTATAATACTGCTCCTATGTACAAGAATATAACTACTATAATACTACTCCTATGTACAAGAATATAACTACTATAATACTACTCCTATATACAAGAATATAACTACTATAATACTACTCCTATGTACAAGAATATAACTACTATAATACTACTCCTATATACAAGAATATAACGACTATAATACTGCTCCTATGTACAAGAATATAACTACTATAACACTACTCCTATGTACAAGAATATATCTACTATAATACTGCTCCTATATACAAGAATATAACTACTATAATACTACTCCTATGTACAAGAATATAACTACTATAATACTACTCCTATGTACAAGAATATAACTACTATAATACTACTCCTATGTACAAGAATATAACTACTATAATACTACCTCCTATGTACAAGAATATAACTACTATAATACTACTCCTATGTACAAGAATATAACTACTATAATACTACTCCAATGTACAAGAATATAACTACTATAATACTACTCCTATGTACAAGAATATATCTACTATAATACTGCTCCTATGTACAAGAATATAACTACTATAATACTACTCCTATATACAAGAATATAACTACTATAATACTACTCCTATGTACAAGAATATAACTACTATAATACTACCTCCTATGTACAAGAATATAACTACTATAATACTACTCCAATGTACAAGAATATAACTACTATAATACTACTCCTATGTACAAGAATTTAAGAAGGCGTTTGATTCAGTATGGCACCCAGGCCTGCTCCTGAAACTCCTAGAGAGTGGAATAGGAGGAAGAACGTACGACGTCATCAAGAGCTCCTACACCGGAAACCAGTGCAGTGTGAAGGTGAATGGGAAAAGGACCGCATACTTCCAACAGGCCCGAGGGGTCAGACAAGGCTGTAGCCTGAGCCCAACGCTCTTCAACATCTATATCAATGAACTGGCTACAGCCCTGGAGGCCTCACCAACCCCAGGCCTCACCCTGAACAATCGAGAGGTGAAATTCCTTCTATACGCCGACGACCTCCTACTCCTGGCCCCCACCGAGAAAGACCTCCAAGAAAGCCTGTCAGTGCTGGAAAAATTCAGCACCACATGGGCCCTACCCATCAACCAGAAGAAGACCAAAGTCATGGTATTCCAGAAGAAGGTCCACAATAAAGCCTCCACCACCCCACAATTCACACTGAACGGCTCCACACTGGAGAAAACCAACAGCTACACCTACCTGGGGCTGGAGCTCAGCCAATCAGGAAGCTTCAAAGCAGCAATAGAAACCCTGAAAGCAAAAGCCTGCAGAACCTTCTACGCCATCAGAAGACAACTGTACCACCTCAAACCACCGGTGAGGGTCTGGCTGAAGATATTTGACGCTGTCATCTCCCCGATCCTTCTCTATGGCAGTGAGGTTTGGGGCCCAGCCACCTACCCAGACCAGTCAAAGTGGGATTCCAGCCCAACAGAGAACTTCCACCTGGAGTTCTGCAAATACCTGCTCCATGTCCATCGCAACACCACCAACATAGCCTGCAGGGCAGAGCTAGGCAGACTCCCCCTATGTCTCACCATACAGAAGAGGGCGCTAGCTTTCCAGGCACACATCCAGGGGAGCGACTCCTACCACCACCAAGCATGGCTAAGCCACCGGAGCAAACCAGACACTCACCAACCAAACAGCAGCCAACCACCAAACCAAAAACACCAACAGATGATAACCAAGGCCGAAATAAAGGCGACCACAGAGGCAAACAGAGAGCGGTACATTGAAGAATGGAGAAACGAAATAAATAACTCCAAGAAACTCACCAATGTGTACCAATCCCTACAAAGGGACTACACCATGGCCACCTACCTGGAGAGAATACGCCACCCCAAGCACAGACAGACCCTGAGCCGATACAGACTGAGCGCCCACAACCTAGAGATAGAGACGGGGCGATACAGGCAGACGTACAAGCCACGGGAGAAGAGACTGTGCCAGCACTGTGACCAGGGGGCCCTAGAAGACCAGACCCACTTCCTGCTACACTGCACCAAATACTCAGCTGTGAGGGCCGTCTACTACCAAAGACTCTCTGCCCACATCCCAGACTGGGAGAAGAGGAAACTCTACATCCTACTGGGAGAAGAAGAGGCCACTGTGGAGATCGCTGCCCAATACGTGTCCAGCTGTCACCAAACAAGAGGAAGATGAGACTCCACGGACTGTTATATTTATCCCAATACACCCGCCCCACCCCACCCCCACCCCACCCCCCATATAGCAGTCACCAAATAAGAGGAAGATGAGACTCCACGGACTGTTATATTTATCCCAATACACCCGCCCCACACCCCACCCCCCATATAGCAGTCACCAAATAAGAGGAAGATGAGACTCCACGGACTGTTATACCCCAAACCACTCCCCCATACCCCCCACTCTACTAGCTTTGGCAATGCGAAATTTAGAATCCTTAGTTACACTCCTTTGCCTGCTCCTGCCTGACACCTATCACTTGACATTAGGGAGTCCTGCTTACATACGTCCTCGTTAGAGTCTGTAGGTGAACCTATAACTGACGCTATACCCTCCCTTGACTGCAGAGGGCAGTGTGTATCACAGTACACAATGTACTTGTCATCTTTTTTCCTTCCAGTTTTGGCCCCTCTATAAGTGATCAGTATGAAGGCTAAGCCCATAGTGATGTCATCTGGTTGTATATAACGTACACAGCCCCACTGCAGGGCGATGTCACTATATACTGTGCTCGGTCCCTTCTCAGCAGGATTTTGCAGTATCCTTGGGTGAGGAGAACGCCTGACACTCGGTGTATTTATAGCTGCGGAATGTAGATTCTATCATTCATCTTATTATACCCCACATCAGGTAACAAGACACTTAAAGGGACGGTACAAACCTGTCATCTCTGCATGTGCTATGGGGTGGGGCTCAGTTTATTGCTCCCTGTTATCAGCCATGTCAGGAGAGGAGAGGCCGATTGTAGGACAGGAGAATACAATCTATTACTATCTTTTATCAGCCATGTCAGGAGAGGCCGACTGTAGGACAGGGGAATACAATCTATTACTATCTGTTATCAGCCATGTCAGGAGAGGCCGACTGTAGGACAGGAGAATACAATCTATTACTATCTGTTATCAGCCATGTCAGGAGAGGCCGACTGTAGGACAGGGGAATACAATCTATTACTATCTGTTATCAGCCATGTCAGGAGCGGCCGACTGTAGGACAGGAGAATACAATCTATTACTATCTGTTATCAGCCATGTCAGGAGAGGCCGACTGTAGGACAGGGGAATACAATCTATTACTATCTGTTATCAGCCATGTCAGGAGAGGCCGACTGTAGGACAGGGGAATACAATCTATTACTATCTGTTATCAGCCATGTCAGGAGAGGAGAGGCCGAGTGTAGGACAGGAGAATACAATCTATTACTATCTGTTATCAGCCATGTCAGGAGAGGAGAGGCCGACTGTAGGACAGGGGAATACAATCTATTACTATCTGTTATCAGCCATATCAGGAGGGGAGAGGCCGACTGTAGGACAGGAGAATACAATCTATTACTATCTGTTATCAGCCAATTCAGGGGAAGAGAGGCCGACTGTAGGACAGGAGAATACAATCTATTACTATCTGTTATCAGCCATGTCAGGAGAGGCCGGCTGTAGGACAGGGGAATACAATCTATTACTATCTGTTATCAGCCATGTCAGGAGAGGAGAGGCCGACTGTAGGACAGGAGAATACAATCTATTACTATCTGTTATCAGCCATGTCAGGAGAGGAGAGGCCGACTGTAGGACAGGAGAATACAATCTATTACTATCTGTTATCAGCCATGTCAGGAGAGGAGAGGCCGACTGTAGGACAGGGGAATACAATCTATTACTATCTGTTATCAGCCATGTCAGGAGAGGAGAGGCCGACTGTAGGACAGGGGAATACAATCTATTACTATCTGTTATCAGCCATGTCAGGAGAGGAGAGGCCGACTGTAGGACAGGAGAATACAATCTATTACTATCTGTTATCAGCCATGTCAGGAGGGGAGAGGCCGACTGTAGGACAGGAGAATACAATCTATTACTATCTGTTATCAGCCAATTCAGGGGAAGAGAGGCCGACTGTAGGACAGGGGAATACAATCTATTACTATCTGTTATCAGCCATGTCAGGAGAGGAGAGGAGAGGCCGACTGTAGGACAGGAGAATACAATCTATTACTATCTGTTATCAGCCATGTCAGGAGAGGAGAGGCCGACTGTAGGACAGGGGAATACAGTCTATTACTATCTGTTATCAGCCATGTCAGGAGAGGAGAGGCCGACTGTAGGACAGGAGAATACAATCTATTACTATCTGATATCAGCCATGTCAGGAGAGGCCGACTGTAGGACAGGAGAATACAATCTATTACTATCTGTTATCAGCCATGTCAGGAGAGGAGAGGCCGACTGTAGGACAGGAGAATACAATCTATTACTATCTGTTATCAGCCATGTCAGGAGGGGAGAGGCCGACTGTAGGACAGGAGAATACAATCTATTACTATCTGTTATCAGCCATGTCAGGAGAGGCCGACTGTAGGACAGGGGAACACAATCTATTACTATCTGTTATCAGCCATGTCAGGAGGGGAGAGGCCGACTGTAGGACAGAGGAATACAATCTATTACTATCTGTTATCAGCCATGTCAGGAGAAGAGAGGCCGACTGTAGGACAGGGGAATACAATCTATTACTATCTGTTATCAGCCATGTCAGGAGAGGCCGACTGTAGGACAGGAGAATACAATCTATTACTATCTGTTATCAACCATGTCAGGAGAGGAGAGGCCGACTGTAGGACAGGGGAACACAATCTATTACTATCTGTTATCAGCCATTTCAGGAGAGGCCGACTGTAGGACAGGGGAATACAATCTATTACTATCTGTTATCAGCCATGTCAGGAGAGGAGAGGCCGACTGTAGGATAGGGGAATACAATCTATTACTATCTGTTATCTGCCATGTCAGGAGAGGCCGACTGTAGGACAGGGGAATACAATCTATTACTATCTGTTATCAGCCATGTCAGGAGAGGCCGACTGTAGGACAGGGGAATACAATCTATAACTATCTGTTATCTGCCATGTCAGGAGAGGAGAGGCCGACTGTAGGACAGGGGAATACAATCTATGACTCTGTTATCAGCCATGTCAGGAGAGGCCGACTGTAGGACAGAGGAATACAATCTATTACTATCTGTTATCTGCCATGTCAGGAGGGGAGAAGCCGACTGTAGGACAGGGGAATACAATCTATTACTATCTGTTATCAGCCATGTCAGGAGAGGACGACTGTAGGACAGGGGAATACAATCTATTACTATCTGTTATCAGCCATGTCAGGAGAGGAGAGGCCGACTGTAGGACAGGAGAATACAATCTATTACTATCTGTTATTAGCCATGTCAGGAGAGGAGAGGCCGACTGTAGGGCAGAGGAATACAATCTATTACTATCTGTTATCTGCCATGTCAGGAGAGGCCGACTGTAGGACACGGGAATACAATCTATTACTATCTCTTATCAGACATGTCAGGACAGGAGAGGCCGACTGTAGGACAGAGGAATACAATCTATTACTATCTGTTATCAGCCATGTCAGGAGAGGCCGACTGTAGGACAGGGGAAAACAATCTATTACTATCTGTTATCAGCCATGTCAGGAGGGGAGAGGCCGACTGTAGGACAGAGGAATACAATCTATTACTATCTGTTATCAGCCATGTCAGGAGAGGAGAGGCCGACTGTAGGACAGGGGAACACAATCTATTACTATCTGTTATCAGCCATGTCAGGAGGGGAGAGGCCGACTGTAGGGCAGAGGAATACAATCTATTACTATCTGTTATCAGCCATGTCAGGAGAGGAGAGGCCGACTGTAGGACAGGAGAATACAATCTATTACTATCTTTTATCAGCCATGTCAGGAGGGGAGAGGCCGACTGTAGGACAGGAGAATACAATCTATTACTATCTGTTATCAGCCATGTCAGGAGAGGAGAGGCCGACTGTAGGACAGGAGAATACAATCTATTACTATCTGTTATCAGCCATGTCAGGAGAGGCCGACTGTAGGACAGGGGAACACAATCTATTACTATCTGTTATCAGCCATGTCAGGAGGGGAGAGGCCGACTGTAGGACAGAGGAATACAATCTATTACTATCTGTTATCAGCCATGTCAGGAGAGGAGAGG
This sequence comes from Leptodactylus fuscus, assembly GCF_031893055.1. Classification (NCBI taxonomy): domain Eukaryota; kingdom Metazoa; phylum Chordata; class Amphibia; order Anura; family Leptodactylidae; genus Leptodactylus; species Leptodactylus fuscus. Next base: position 222,458,499 of record NC_134268.1, on the reverse strand, counting down.
CCGACTGTAGGACAGGGGAATACAATCTATTACTATCTGTTATCAGCCATGTCAGGAGAGGCCGACTGTAGGACAGGAGAATACAATCTATTACTATCTGTTATCAACCATGTCAGGAGAGGAGAGGCCGACTGTAGGACAGGGGAATACAATCTATTACTATCTGTTATCAGGCATGTCAGGAGAGGAGAGGCCGACTGTAGGATAGGGGAATACAATCTATTACTATCTGTTATCAGCCATGTCAGGAGAGGCCGACTGTAGGACAGGGGAACACAATCTATTACTATCTGTTATCAGCCATGTCAGGAGAGGAGAGGCCGACTGTAGGATAGGGGAATACAATCTATTACTATCTGTTATCAGCCATGTCAGGAGAGGCCGACTGTAGGACAGGGGAACACAATCTATTACTATCTGTTACCAGCCATGTCAGGAGAGGCCGACTGTAGGACAGGGGAATACAATCTATTACTATCTGTTATCTGCCATGTCAGGAGACGCCGACTGTAGGACAGGGGAATACAATCTATGACTATCTGTTATCAGCCATGTCAGGAGAGGCCGACTGTAGGACAGGGGAATACAATCTATTACTATCTGTTATCAGCCATGTCAGGGGAGGAGAGGCCGACTGTAGGACAGGGGAATACAATCTATTACTATCTGTTATCAGCCATGTCAGGAGAGGCCGACTGTAGGACAGGGGAATACAATCTATTACTATCTGTTATCAGCCATGTCAGGAGAGGAGAGGCCGACTGTAGGACAGGGGAATACAATCTATTACTATCTGTTATCAGCCATGTCATGAGAGGCCGACTGTAGGACAGGAGAATACAATCTATTACTATCTGTTATCAACCATGTCAGGAGAGGAGAGGCCGACTGTAGGACAGGGGAATACAATCTATTACTATCTGTTATCAGCCATGTCAGGAGAGGTCGACTGTAGGACAGGGGAATACAATCTATTACTATCTGTTATCAGCCATGTCAGGAGAGGAGAGGCCGACTGTAGGATAGGAGAATACAATCTATTACTATCTATTATCAGCCATGTCAGGAGAGGCCGACTGTAGGACAGGGGAACACAATCTATTACTATCTGTTATCAGCCATGTCAGGAGGGGAGAGGCCGACTGTAGGACAGGGGAATACAATCTATTACTATCTGTTATCTGCCATGTCAGGAGAGGCCGACTGTAGGACAGGAGAATACAATCTATTACTATCTGTTATCAGCCATGTCAGGAGAGGCCGACTGTAGGACTGGGGAATACAATCTATTACTATCTGTTATCAGCCATGTCAGGGGAGGAGAGGCTGACTGTAGGACAGGGGAATACAATCTATTACTATCTGTTATCAGCCATGTCAGGAGGGGAGAGGCCGACTGTAGGACAGGGGAATACAATCTATTACTATCTGTTATCTGCCATGTCAGGAGAGGCCGACTGTAGGACAGGGGAATACAATCTATTACTATCTGTTATCAGCCATGTCAGGAGAGGCCGACTGTAGGACTGGGGAATACAATCTATTACTATCTGTTATCTGCCATGTAAGGGGGGGAGAAGCCGACTGTAGGACAGGGGAATACAATCTATTACTATCTGTTATCAGCCATGTCAGGAGAGGCCGACTGTAGGACAGAGGAATACAATCTATTACTATCTGTTATCTGCCATGTCAGGAGGGGAGAAGCCGACTGTAGGACAGGGGAATACAATCTATTACTATCTGTTATCAGCCATGTCAGGAGAGGCCGACTGTAGGACAGGGGAATACAATCTATTACTATCTGTTATCAGCCATGTCAGGAGAGGAGAGGCCGACTGTAGGACAGGGGAATACAATCTATTACTATCTGTTATCAGCCATGTCATGAGAGGCCGACTGTAGGACAGGAGAATACAATCTATTACTATCTGTTATCAACCATGTCAGGAGAGGAGAGGCCGACTGTAGGACAGGGGAATACAATCTATTACTATCTGTTATCAGCCATGTCAGGAGAGGTCGACTGTAGGACAGGGGAATACAATCTATTACTATCTGTTATCAGCCATGTCAGGAGAGGAGAGGCCGACTGTAGGATAGGGGAATACAATCTATTACTATCTATTATCAGCCATGTCAGGAGAGGCCGACTGTAGGACAGGGGAACACAATCTATTACTATCTGTTATCAGCCATGTCAGGAGGGGAGAGGCCGACTGTAGGACAGGGGAATACAATCTATTACTATCTGTTATCAGCCATGTCAGGAGAGGCCGACTGTAGGACTGGGGAATACAATCTATTACTATCTGTTATCAGCCATGTCAGGGGAGGAGAGGCTGACTGTAGGACAGGGGAATACAATCTATTACTATCTGTTATCAGCCATGTCAGGAGAGGCCGACTGTAGGACAGGGGAATACAATCTATTACTATCTGTTATCTGCCATGTCAGGAGAGGCCGACTGTAGGACAGGGGAATACAATCTATTACTATCTGTTATCAGCCATGTCAGGAGAGGCCGACTGTAGGACAGGGGAATACAATCTATTACTATCTGTTATCTGTCATGTAAGGGGGGGAGAAGCCGACTGTAGGACAGGGGAATACAATATATTACTATCTGTTATCAGCCATGTCAGGAGAGGCCGACTGTAGGACAGAGGAATACAATCTATTACTATCTGTTATCTGCCATGTCAGGAGGGGAGAAGCCGACTGTAGGACAGGGGAATACAATCTATTACTATCTGTTATCAGCCATGTCAGGAGAGGCCGACTGTAGGACAGCGGAATACAATCTATTGCTATCTGTTATCAGCCATGTCAGGAGAGGCCGACTGTAGGACAGGGGAATACAATCTATTACTATCTGTTATCAGCCATGTCAGGGGAGGAGAGGCTGACTGTAGGACAGGAGAATACAATCTATTACTATCTGTTATTAGCCATGTCAGGAGAGGAGAGGCCGACTGTAGGACAGGAGAATACAATCTATTACTATCTGTTATCTGCCATGTCAGGAGAGGAGAGGCCGACTGTAGGACAGGGGAATATAATCTATTACTATCTGTTATCAGCCATGTCAGGAGAGGCCGACTGTAGGACACGGGAATACAATCTATTACTATCTCTCATCAGACATGTCAGGACAGGAGAGGCCGACTGTAGGACAGAGGAATACAATCTATTGCTATCTGTTATCAGCCTTGTCAGGAGAGGCCGACTGTAGGACAGGGGAATACAATCTATTACTATCTGTTATCAGCCATGTGAGGAGTGGAGAGGCCGACTGTAGGACAGGAGAATACAATCTATTACTATCTGTTATCAGCCATGTCAGGAGAGGCCGACTGTAGGACAGGAGAATACAATCTATTACTATCTGTTATCAGCCATGTCAGGAGAGGAGAGACTGACTGTAGGACAGGAGAATACAATCTATTACTATCTGTTATCAGTCATGTCAGGAGAGGAGAGACTGACTGTAGGACAGGAGAATACAATCTATTACTATCTGTTATCAGCCATGTCAGGAGAGAAGAGGCCGACTGTAGGACAGGGGAATACAATCTATCACTATCTTTTATCAGCCATGTCAGGAGAGGAGAGACTGACTGTAGGACAGGAGAATACAATCTATTACTATCTGTTATCAGCCTTGTCAGGAGAGGAGAGGCCGACTGTAGGACAGGAGAATACAATCTATTACTATCTGTTATCAGCCATGTCAGGAGTGGCCGACTGTAGGACAGGGGAATACAATCTATTACTATCTGTTATCAGCCATGTCAGGAGAGGAGAGGCCGACTGTAGGACAGGAGAACACAATCTATTACTATCTGTTATCAGCCATGTCAGGAGAGGAGAGGCCGACTGTAGGACAGGAGAATACAATCGATTACTATCTGTTATCAGCCATGTCAGGAGAGGAGAGGCCGACTGTAGGACAGGGGAATACAATCTATTACTATCTGTTATCAGCCATGTCAGGAGAGGAGAGGCTGACTGTAGGACAGGGGAATACAATCTATTACTATCTGTTATCAGCCATGTCAGAAGAGGAGAGGCCGACTGTAGGACAGGAGAATACAATCTATTACTATCTGTTATCAGCCATGTCAGGAGAGGAGAGGCCGACTGTAGGACAGGGGAATACAATCTATTACTATCTGTTATCAGCCATGTCAGGAGGGGAGAGGCCGACTGTAGGACAGGAGAATACAATCTATTACTATCTGTTATCAGCCATGTCAGGAGAGGCCGACTGTAGGACAGGGGAATACAATCTATTACTATCTGTTATTAGCCATGTCAGGAGAGGCCGACTGTAGGACAGGGGAATACAATCTATTACTATCTGTTATCAGCCATGTCAGGAGAGGAGAGGCCGACTGTAGGACAGGGGAATACAATCTATTACTATCTGTTATCAGCCATGTCAGGAGGGGAGAGGCCGACTGTAGGACAGGAGAATACAATCTATTACTATCTGTTATCAGCCATGTCAGGAGAGGCCGACTGTAGGACAGGGGAATACAATCTATTACTATCTGTTATCAGCCATGTCAGGAGGGGAGAGGCCGACTGTAGGACAGGAGAATACAATCTATTACTATCTGTTATCAGCCATGTCAGGAGAGGCCGACTGTAGGACAGGGGAATACAATCTATTACTATCTGTTATCAGCCATGTCAGGAGAGGAGAGGCCGACTGTAGGACAGGGGAATACAATCTATTACTATCTGTTATCAGCCATGTCAGGAGGGGAGAGGCCGACTGTAGGACAGGAGAATACAATCTATTACTATCTGTTATCAGCCATGTCAGGAGAGGCCGACTGTAGGACAGGGGAATACAATCTATTACTATCTGTTATCAGCCATGTCAGGAGAGGCCGACTGTAGGACAGGTGACTACAATCAACAATGCTAAGTACTTTGAAAGAATTGATGATCTCTTTAGGGCTCGGTCCCCTCTTATATCATGTATGTATATATATATATTTATCCCTGTGGTCTCTTTAATCTTTTATACTGATTTGGACAATTTTAAGATGTAAGTTTTGTTTTTTTAGTTTTTTTAGGATTCCTGATAATGAGATACAATGTTAAAAACGCTGAATAATAAAGACTTATCACTTATTGTAGGGTGATGCAGAGCGAAATTTTCACTTCTATCTCATTACTACAGAAACAAAGAAATAACAGAGAATATAACAACCAGCCTGTATATATCATGTCTGAGAGGTTGTCACAGCCCCGCCCCCTGTTACTGACATCACTGATATAAGGACATGTGATCAGACATGAGATCCGCCCCCTTATACTACAGTACAGCTATACATCTATTACTGACAACCAGCCTGTATATATCATGTCTGAGAGGTTGTCACATTCTTGCTCAGCTATTTTGGTCTCTAGTGCCCCCCAGCTCCCTCTCCTGAGCTGCCATCACAATAGGATTGACCTCGGGGTTGTCAGTGTTGTCCTTGCCCCATTTCTTGGCTCCTCCTGACACCTGACTTCACACTTGGCGCCATCTTTACACGTTCTCATCCTGCTGACACTTTCAGAGATGACTTAGAGAACTTCATTGAATATTCTGCAGTTTACATAAGTCTCCTCGTCAGCTTGTCCTGCCACGCGGCGCTGTGCGAGGTGACAGAACGCTCCACCAGCCTTGAAGTGCGAGAACTTGGCAGAATTAGTCCATCTGCCAGCCCGGTCTTAAATAATTCAGGAGAATTTTCTTCTCTCCTGTTCTAAGACATTCTTTATAGCGTCACTCAGCCTGAGATAAGGAGAGCGGAGACAGGTGATGGGGGAAGGGCGGCACGGTCACCTGTCTGTCCTACATACTATATATAGAGCCATGTTCACAACACAAGTTTCCTTCTATAAGATTGATATCGATATGATAGGAATTACCACTACGTATGTTTCTGTGATACAAAGTTACAAACCTGCTGCACAGACATAGAGTGACATGATGAAATTTTACCTGTCTGCAGCCACCACTAGAGGGAGCTCACTACATACAGATTATACAGTCACCACTAGGAGGAGCTCACTACATATAGATTATACAGTCACCACTAGAGGGAGCTCACTACATACAGATTATACAGTCACCACTAGAGGGAGCTCACTACATACAGATTATACAGTCACTACTAGGGGAGCTCACTACATACAGATTATACAGTCACCACTAGAGGGAGCTCACTACATACAGATTATACAGTCACCACTAGGAGGAGCTCACTACATACAGATTATACAGTCACTACTAGGGGAGCTCACTACATACAGATTATACAGTCACCACTAGGGGGAGCTCACTACATACAGATTATACAGTCACCACTAGGAGGAGCTCACTACCTACAGATTATATAGTCACCACTAGGAGGAGCTCACTACATACAGATTATACAGTCACCACTAGAGGGCGCTCACTACCTACAGATTATATAGTCACCACTAGGAGGAGCTCACTACATACAGATTATACAGTCACCACTAGGAGGAGCTCACTACATACAGATTATACAGTCACCACTAGGGGGAGCTCACTACATACAGATTATACAGTCTCCACTAGGGGGAGCTCACTACATACAGATTATACAGTCACTACTAGGGGGAGCTCACTACATACAGATTATACAGTCTCCATTAGGGGGAGCTCACTACATACAGATTATACAGTCACCACTAGGAGGAGCTCACTACATACAGATTATACAGTCACCACTAGGGGGAGCTCACTACATACAGAATATACAGTCACCACTAGAGGGAGCTCACTACATATACATTATACAGTCACCAGTAGTGGGAGCTCACTACATACAGATTATACAGTCACCACTAGGAGGAGCTCACTACATACAGATTATACAGTCACCACTAGGGGGAGCTTACTACATACAGATTATAGAGTCACCACTAGGAGGAGCTCACTACATACAGAATATACAGTCACCACTAGAGGGAGCTCACTACATACAGATTATACAGTCACCACTAGGGCGAGCTCACTACATACAGATTATACAGTCACCACTAGGAGGAGCTCACTACATACAGATTATACAGTCACCACTAGGAGGAGCTCACTATATACAGATTATACAGTCACCACTAGGGGGAGCTCACTACATACAGATTATACAGTCACCACTAGGAGGAGCTCACTACCTACAGATTATACAGTCACCACTAGGGGGAGCTCACTACATACAGATTATACAGTCACCACTAGGGGGAGCTCACTACATACAGATTATACAGTCACCACTAGGGGGAGCTCACTACATACAGATTATACAGTCACCACTAGGGGGAGCTCACTACATACAGATTATACAGTCACCACTAGGGGGCGCTCACTACATACAGATTATACAGTCACCACTAGGGGGAGCTCACTACATACAGATTATACAGTCACCACTAGGGGGAGCTCACTACCTACAGGTTATACAGTCACCACTAGGGGGAGCTCACTACATACATGGTTTTTACAGCTCCCTCTAGTGGTGAGATCTGGGGATGAATCTGAGGGTCCACCCTTCTTATATATAGGTATACACATTCGCCTCCTTAATATTGTGTAATACTTTCATTGGAATTTATTGAATCTTTAATCCTTTATATTTCAGGAGCCATATTACGTCCGTTGCATAAAGCCCAATGACCAGAAATCACCCGTCCTGTTTGATGAGCGCCGCTGTCTCCACCAGGTGGAATATCTGGGACTCCTGGAGAACGTACGAGTCCGCCGTGCTGGATTTGCCTATAGACAACCCTATGAACGGTTTCTACAAAGGTAGTGTTGATAGAATAAGGTGTCTGGGTGCCCGGGGGGTTAGAGGAGGACTCGCACCCTCCAGGTATAAGGTATATTCTGTACCCTCTAGATATAAGATGACCTGTGAGTACACCTGGCCCAACCACCTGATGGACTCCGACATGGATGCCACACGAGCTCTGATCGAGCAGCACGAATTTCAGGACGACGTGGCCTATGGATACACCAAGGTCTTCATCCGCACCCCACAGACCCTGTTCAGCCTGGAGCAGGAGCGGACGCAGCTCATCCCCATTATTGTGCTGCTCATTCAGAAGGTGAGATAGCCTGCGACTGTAACCCATGTCTAAAAGATATGAGACTGTGAGCACTATATGTCACTATGTGAGTATTATATGTCACTATATGACTATTAGATGGCACTGTGTCACTATGTGAGCACTATTTGATGCTATATCTGAAGTTTATGATCCTGTGAACACTATATGTCATTATGCGAGTATTATATGTCACTATATGACTATTATATGGTACTATGTGAGTACTATATGGCACTATGTGAGTACTATATGGCACTATATGACTATTAAATGGCACTATATGACTATTAAATGGCACTATGTCTCTATATGAACACTATATGGCACTATGTGAGTACTATATGGCACTATTCAAGTACTATATGTAACTATATGACTATTATATGGCAGTACCTCACTATGTGAGTACTATATGGCACTATGTGAGTACTATATGGCACTATATGACTATTAAATGGCACTATATGACTATTAAATGGCACTATGTCTCTATATGAACACTATATGGCACTATGTGAGTACTATATGGCACTATTCAAGTACTATATGTAACTATATGACTATTATATGGCAGTACCTCACTATGTGAGTACTATATGTCATTATATGACTATTAGATGGCATTATCTCACTATGTGAGCTCTATATGTCACTATGTGAGTATTATATGGCAGGTGTGAGGCTGCACAGTGTATACTGTATATATAGTATAGTATATACCCATGGAGCTGCTGTATATCCTCTGTAGGGATGTCTGTGTAGTCATATATCTGCCATCTGGGGGCCACATGGTTACTGGCAGTGTCCTTATAATGTACATGACATTCACCCGTTATATCTTTATATTAGGATCTGTATATAGTGATGAGATCAGGATAAAACGGCCCTATATTATAAGACCTCCACTTGCTGACTGTTTCCATTACACATCCCTATAGTTCTTTTGTATACAGAACTTATTAGGATTTCCCAACGTAATGGGGTATAATCTCCTACTTGCTGACTGTTTCCGTGGACTGATCCTCTCACTTGCCTTCTGTGTTGCCAGGTATAGCTGTACTGGATATGACCTGACAGGAGGAGTTGTCCCATGTCCCGGGTGTCATTAGATTGAGAGCTCTGCGGGCGATTCTGATGCCTCGTAGAGAAGACATTTTTATCACTTATTAATTGGGAGCCGCAGAGCGTCGCGCCGGTGATTCCTGCAGGGACAGACACAATGAAAGCAAATAAATTGGGATTTAGATTTAGTTCTCGGAGCTGTCACCTCCGATTTATCCCAGTCTGAACGCTCCCCAAATTCTCCCTCAGGGGTGAATCCTCTCCAGGAAGGGGTGAAGGTGTAGGGGTGGGGGCAGCAGGGGAGGGGGGCGATGTCGCTGCAGTTTTCGCTTCTCCTCCCTGTATTTATATGGAATAGAAATCTCCTGTCAGGTCTAATCAGCGCCGGGCGGTCAGCGGCAGCCGCTCCGTCAGGAAGGATTACTCACAGGGCTGGCGGCGGGGCACACGTATGGGGGAGCAGGGTGTTATTATAGGGGCTGTGGGCACTGGGTCATGTGACACTGAGAAGTACTTGCAGACCCGGCCCATCATTGAGCACTGACTTGGGGACTTCTTGTGTTTTGCACAGTTGTGAGACCTGTCACCGATCCATTTGTACCAGAATTGTATGACAGTATAGACTTAGTAAAAGTTGCAGGAGGGCCCTCAGCCTCATATTGGGGGTTTACTGTGATCAGCCCTCCCTTTATTAATAGGGTGCATGAGATGGGGCACCTCCTGCAGCTTTGTAGCCATCAGTTCTGCGGTTCTGAGTCACTCGTGTCCTGTTGGACTCCGGCGCGTGGGAGCGTTTCAGTAGCCGGATTCTATATATAGTGACAAACACTCCTGTGCCATAGAAACCTGAAACTTATAGCTAAAAATCCCCGATCCTGCCGTATACTGGGGGGCAACACCCAGTAAGTGTGTCCGGGCAGGGTCTATGTATGTGAGCAGGATGGAGAGGCGACTGCGGACAGTCCAACAATATACCTGTCACCTGTTCAAAGCATCACTGCCCTGCTCATCCTGAGCTACCTGCTTCAGAAATCCAATGCAACAACTATAGTGAAGACTGACATACACTCTATATAGCACAAACCCCAGGTGTTCTAAGTCCAGAAGTAAAAGATTGTATTCCCCTGTCCCACAGTCGGCCTCTCCTCCCCTGATATGGCTGATAACAGATAGTAATAGATTGTATTCCCCTGTCCTACAGTCGGCCTCTCCTCTCCTGACATGGCTGATAACAGATAGTAATAGATTGTATTCCCCTATCCTACAGTCGGCCTCTCCTCTCCTGACATGGCTGATAACAGATAGTAATAGATTGTATTCTCCTGTCCTACAGTCGGCCTCTCCTGACATGGCTGATAACAGATAGTAATAGATTGTATTCCCCTGTCCTACAGTCGGCCTCTCCTCCCCTGACATGGCTGATAACAGATAGTAATAGATTGTATTCCCCTGTCCTACAGTCAGCCTCTCCTCCCTGACATGGCTGATAACAGATAGTAATAGATTGTATTCTCCTGTCCTACAGTCGGCCTCTCCTCTCCTGACATGGCTGATAACAGATAGTAAAAGATTGTATTCTCCTGTCCTACAGTCGGCCTCTCCCCTCCTGACATGGCAGATAACAGATAGTAATAGATTGTATTCTCCTGTCCTACAGTCGGCCTCTCCCCTCCTGACATGGCAGATAACAGATAGTAATAGATTGTATTCTCCTGGCCTACAGTCAGCCTCTCCTGACATGGCTGATAACAGATAGTAATAGATTGTATTCCCCTGTCCTACAGTCGGCCTCTCCACTCCTGACATGGCTGATAACAGATAGTAATAGATTGTATTCTCCTGTCCTACAGTCGGCCTCTCCTCTCCTGACATGGCTGATAACAGATAGTAATAGATTGTATTCTCCTGTCCTACAGTCGGCCTCTCCTCTCCTGACATGGCTGATAACAGATAGTAATAGATTGTATTTCCCTGTCCTACAGTCGGCCTCTCCTGACATGGCTGATAACAGATAGTAATAGATTGTATTCCCCTGTCCTACAGTCGGCCTCTCCTCTCCTGACATGGCTGATAACAGATAGTAATAGATTGTATTCCCCTGTCCTACAGTCGGCCTCTCCTGACATGGCTGATAACAGATAGTAATAGATTGTATTCCGCTGTCCTACAGTCGGCCTCTCCTCTCCTGACATGGCTGATAACAGGTAGTAATAGATTGTATTCCCCTGTCCTACAGTCGGCCTCTCCCCTCCTGACATGGCTGATAACAGATAGTAATAAATTGTATTCCCCTGTCCTACAGTCGGCCTCTCCCCTCCTGACATGGCTGATAACAGATAGTAATAGATTGTATTCCCCTGTCCTACAGTCGGCCTCTCCTGACATGGCTGATAACAGATAGTAATAGATTGTATTCCCCTGTCCTACAGTCGGCCTCTCCTGACATGGCTGATAACAGATAGTAATAGATTGTATTCTCCTGTCCTACAGTCAGCCTCTCCTCTCCTGACATGGCTGATAACAGATAGTAATAGATTGTATTCCCCTGTCCTACAGTCGGCCTCTCCTCTCCTGACATGGCTGATAACAGGTAGTAATAGATTGTATTCCCCTGTCCTACAGTCGGCCTCTCCCCTCCTGACATGGCTGATAACAGATAGTAATAGATTGTATTCCCCTGTCCTACAGTCGGCCTCTCCCCTCCTGACATGGCTGATAACAGATAGTAATAGATTGTATTCCCCTGTCCTACAGTCGGCCTCTCCTCTCCTGACATGGCTGATAACAGATAGTAATAGATTGTATTCCCCTGTCCTACAGTCGGCCTCTACTGACATGGCTGACAACAGATAGTAATAGATTGTATTCTCCTGTCCTACAGTCGGCCTCTCCTCTCCTGACATGGCTGATAACAGATAGTAATAGATTGTATTCTCCTGTCCTACAGTCGGCCTCTCCTGACATGGCTGATAACAGATAGTAATAGATTGTATTCCCCTGTCCTACAGTCGGCCTCTCCTCCCCTGACATGGCTGATAACAGATAGTAATAGATTGTATTCTCCTGTCCTACAGTCGGCCTCTCCTCTCCTGACATGGCTGATAACAGATAGTAATAGATTGTATTCCCCTGTCCTACAGTCGGCCTCTCCTCTCCTGACATGGCTGATAACAGACAGTAATAGATTGTATTCCCCTGTCCTACAGTCGGCCTCTCCTCTCCTGACATGGCTGATAACAGATAGTAATAGATTGTATTCCCCTGTCCTACAGTCGGCCTCTCCTCTCCTGACATGGCTGATAACAGATAGTAATAGATTGTATTCCCCTGTCCTACAGTCGGCCTCTCCTGACATGGCTGACAACAGATAGTAATAGATTGTATTCTCCTGTCCTACAGTCGGCCTCTCCTCTCCTGACATGGCTGATAACAGATAGTAATAGATTGTATTCCCCTGTCCCACAGTCGGCCTCTCCTGACATGGCTGACAACAGATAGTAATAGATTGTATTCTCCTGTCCTACAGTCGGCCTCTCCTCTCCTGACATGGCTGATAACAGATAGTAATAGATTGTATTCCCCTGTCCTACAGTCGGCCTCTCCCCTCCTGAGATGGCTGATAACAGATAGTAATAGATTGTATTCACCTGTCCTACAGTCGGTCTCTCCTCTCCTGACATGGCTGATAACAGATAGTAATAGATTGTATTCCCTGTCCTACAGTCGGCCTCTCCTCTCCTGACATGGCTGATAACAGATAGTAATAGATTGTATTCACCTGTCCTACAGTCGGTCTCTCCTCTCCTGACATGGCTGATAACAGATAGTAATAGATTGTATTCCCTGTCCTACAGTCGGCCTCTCCTCTCCTGACATGGCTGATAACAGATAGTAATAGATTGTATTCTCCTGTCCTACAGTCGGCCTCTCCTGACATGGCTGATAACAGATAGTAATAGATTGTATTCCCCTGTCCTACAGTCGGCCTCTCCTCTCCTGACATGGCTGATAACAGATAGTAATAGATTGTATTCCCCTGTCCTACAGTCGGCCTCTCCTCTCCTGACATGGCTGATAACAGATAGTAATAGATTGTATTCCCCTGTCCTACAGTCGGCCTCTCCTCTCCTGACATGGCTGATAACAGATAGTAATAGATTGTATTCTCCTGTCCTACAGTCGGCCTCTCCTGACATGGCTGATAACAGATAGTAATAGATTGTATTCTCCTGGCCTACAGTCAGCCTCTCCTGACATGGCTGATAACAGATAGTAATAGATTGTATTCCCCTGTCCTACAGTCGGCCTCTCCTGACATGGCTGATAACAGATAGTAATAGATTGTATTCCCCTGTCCTACAGTCGGCCTCTCCTCTCCTGACATGGCTGATAACAGATAGTAATAGATTGTATTCTCCTGTCCTACAGTCGGCCTCTCCTCTCCTGACATGGCTGATAACAGATAGTAATAGATTGTATTCCCCTGTCCTACAGTCGGCCTCTCCTGACATGGCTGATAACAGATAGTAATAGATTGTATTCTCCTGTCCTACAGTCAGCCTCTCCTCTCCTGAAATGGCTGATAACAGATAGTAATAGATTGTATTCTCCTGTCCTACAGTCGGCCTCTCCTGACATGGCTGATAACAGATAGTAATAGATTGTATTCCCCTGTCCTACAGTCGGCCTCTCCTCTCCTGACATGGCTGATAACAGATAGTAATAGATTGTATTCTCCTGTCCTACAGTCGGCCTCTCCTCTCCTGACATGGCTGATAACAGATAGTAATAGATTGTATTCCCCTGTCCTACAGTCGGCCTCTCCTGACATGGCTGATAACAGATAGTAATAGATTGTATTCTCCTGTCCTACAGTCAGCCTCTCCTGACATGGCTGATAACAGATAGTAATAGATTGTATTCCCCTGTCCTACAGTCGGCCTCTCCACTCCTGACATGGCTGATAACAGATAGTAATAGATTGTATTCTCCTGTCCTACAGTCGGCCTCTCCTCTCCTGACATGGCTGATAACAGATAGTAATAGATTGTATTCTCCTGTCCTACAGTCAGCCTCTCCTGACATGGCTGATAACAGATAGTAATAGATTGTATTCCCCTGTACTACAGTCGGCCTCTCCTCTCCTGACATGGCTGATAACAGCAATAGATTGTATTCTCCTGTCCTACAGTCGGCCTCTCCTCTCCTGACATGGCTGATAACAGATAGTAATAGATTGTATTCCCCTGTCCTACAGTCGGCCTCTCCTGACATGGCTGATAACAGATAGTAATAGATTGTATTCCGCTGTCCTACAGTCGGCCTCTCCTGACATGGCTGATAACAGGTAGTAATAGATTGTATTCCCCTGTCCTACAGTCGGCCTCTCCCCTCCTGACATGGCTGATAACAGATAGTAATAAATTGTATTCCCCTGTCCTACAGTCGGCCTCTCCCCTCCTGACATGGCTGATAACAGATAGTAATAGATTGTATTCCCCTGTCCTACAGTCGGCCTCTCCTGACATGGCTGATAACAGATAGTAATAGATTGTATTCCCCTGTCCTACAGTCGGCCTCTCCTCTCCTGACATGGCTGATAACAGATAGTAATAGATTGTATTCCCCTGTCCTACAGTCGGCCTCTCCTGACATGGCTGACAACAGATAGTAATAGATTGTATTCTCCTGTCCTACAGTCGGCCTCTCCTCTCCTGACATGGCTGATAACAGATAGTAATAGATTGTATTCCCCTGTCCCACAGTCGGCCTCTCCTGACATGGCTGACAACAGATAGTAATAGATTGTATTCTCCTGTCCTACAGTCGGCCTCTCCTCTCCTGACATGGCTGATAACAGATAGTAATAGATTGTATTCCCCTGTCCTACAGTCGGCCTCTCCCCTCCTGAGATGGCTGATAACAGATAGTAATAGATTGTATTCACCTGTCCTACAGTCGGTCTCTCCTCTCCTGACATGGCTGATAACAGATAGTAATAGATTGTATTCCCTGTCCTACAGTCGGCCTCTCCTCTCCTGACATGGCTGATAACAGATAGTAATAGATTGTATTCACCTGTCCTACAGTCGGTCTCTCCTCTCCTGACATGGCTGATAACAGATAGTAATGGATTGTATTCCCTGTCCTACAGTCGGCCTCTCCTCTCCTGACATGGCTGATAACAGATAGTAATAGATTGTATTCTCCTGTCCTACAGTCGGCCTCTCCTGACATGGCTGATAACAGATAGTAATAGATTGTATTCCCCTGTCCTACAGTCGGCCTCTCCTCTCCTGACATGGCTGATAACAGATAGTAATAGATTGTATTCCCCTGTCCTACAGTCGGCCTCTCCTCTCCTGACATGGCTGATAACAGATAGTAATAGATTGTATTCCCCTGTCCTACAGTCGGCCTCTCCTCTCCTGACATGGCTGATAACATATAGTAATAGATTGTATTCTCCTGTCCTACAGTCGGCCTCTCCTGACATGGCTGATAACAGATAGTAATAGATTGTATTCTCCTGGCCTACAGTCAGCCTCTCCTGACACTGCTGATAACAGATAGTAATAGATTGTATTCCCCTGTCCTACAGTCGGCCTCTCCTGACATGGCTGATAACAGATAGTAATAGATTGTATTCCCCTGTCCTACAGTCGGCCTCTCCTCTCCTGACATGGCTGATAACAGATAGTAATAGATTGTATTCTCCTGTCCTACAGTCGGCCTCTCCTCTCCTGACATGGCTGATAACAGATAGTAATAGATTGTATTCCCCTGTCCTACAGTCGGCCTCTCCTGACATGGCTGATAACAGATAGTAATAGATTGTATTCTCCTGTCCTACAGTCAGCCTCTCCTCTCCTGAAATGGCTGATAACAGATAGTAATAGATTGTATTCTCCTGTCCTACAGTCGGCCTCTCCTGACATGGCTGATAACAGATAGTAATAGATTGTATTCCCCTGTCCTACAGTCGGCCTCTCCTCTCCTGACATGGCTGATAACAGATAGTAATAGATTGTATTCTCCTGTCCTACAGTCGGCCTCTCCTCTCCTGACATGGCTGATAACAGATAGTAATAGATTGTATTCCCCTGTCCTACAGTCGGCCTCTCCTGACATGGCTGATAACAGATAGTAATAGATTGTATTCTCCTGTCCTACAGTCAGCCTCTCCTGACATGGCTGATAACAGATAGTAATAGATTGTATTCCCCTGTCCTACAGTCGGCCTCTCCACTCCTGACATGGCTGATAACAGATAGTAATAGATTGTATTCTCCTGTCCTACAGTCGGCCTCTCCTCTCCTGACATGGCTGATAACAGATAGTAATAGATTGTATTCTCCTGTCCTACAGTCAGCCTCTCCTGACATGGCTGATAACAGATAGTAATAGATTGTATTCCCCTGTCCTACAGTCGGCCTCTCCTCTCCTGACATGGCTGATAACAGCAATAGATTGTATTCTCCTGTCCTACAGTCGGCCTCTCCTCTCCTGACATGGCTGATAACAGATAGTAATAGATTGTATTCCCCTGTCCTACAGTCGGCCTCTCCTGACATGGCTGATAACAGATAGTAATAGATTGTATTCCGCTGTCCTACAGTCGGCCTCTCCTGACATGGCTGATAACAGGTAGTAATAGATTGTATTCCCCTGTCCTACAGTCGGCCTCTCCCCTCCTGACATGGCTGATAACAGATAGTAATAAATTGTATTCCCCTGTCCTACAGTCGGCCTCTCCCCTCCTGACATGGCTGATAACAGATAGTAATAGATTGTATTCCCCTGTCCTACAGTCGGCCTCTCCTGACATGGCTGATAACAGATAGTAATAGATTGTATTCTCCTGTCCTACAGTCAGCCTCTCCTCTCCTGACATGGCTGATAACAGATAGTAATAGATTGTATTCTCCTGTCCTACAGTCGGCCTCTCCTGACATGGCTGATAACAGATAGTAATAGATTGTATTCTCCTGTCCTACAGTCAGCCTCTCCTCTCCTGACATGGCTGATAACAGATAGTAATAGATTGTATTCCCCTGTCCTACAGTCGGCCTCTCCACTCCTGACATGGCTGATAACAGGTAGTAATAGATTGTATTCCCCTGTCCTACAGTCGGCCTCTCCCCTCCTGACATGGCTGATAACAGATAGTAATAGATTGTATTCCCCTGTCCTACAGTCGGCCTCTCCCCTCCTGACATGGCTGATAACAGATAGTAATAGATTGTATTCCCCTGTCCTACAGTCGGCCTCTCCTCTCCTGACATGGCTGATAACAGATAGTAATAGATTGTATTCCCCTGTCCTACAGTCGGCCTCTACTGACATGGCTGACAACAGATAGTAATAGATTGTATTCTCCTGTCCTACAGTCGGCCTCTCCTCTCCTGACATGGCTGATAACAGATAGTAATAGATTGTATTCTCCTGTCCTACAGTCGGCCTCTCCTGACATGGCTGATAACAGATAGTAATAGATTGTATTCCCCTGTCCTACAGTCGGCCTCTCCTCCCCTGACATGGCTGATAACAGATAGTAATAGATTGTATTCTCCTGTCCTACAGTCGGCCTCTCCTCTCCTGACATGGCTGATAACAGATAGTAATAGATTGTATTCCCCTGTCCTACAGTCGGCCTCTCCTCTCCTGACATGGCTGATAACAGATAGTAATAGATTGTATTCCCCTGTCCTACAGTCGGCCTCTCCTGACATGGCTGACAACAGATAGTAATAGATTGTATTCTCCTGTCCTACAGTCGGCCTCTCCTCTCTTGACATGGCTGATAACAGATAGTAATAGATTGTATTCCCCTGTCCCACAGTCGGCCTCTCCTGACATGGCTGACAACAGATAGTAATAGATTGTATTCTCCTGTCCTACAGTCGGCCTCTCCTCTCCTGACATGGCTGATAACAGATAGTAATAGATTGTATTCCCCTGTCCTACAGTCGGCCTCTCCCCTCCTGAGATGGCTGATAACAGATAGTAATAGATTGTATTCACCTGTCCTACAGTCGGTCTCTCCTCTCCTGACATGGCTGATAACAGATAGTAATAGATTGTATTCCCTGTCCTACAGTCGGCCTCTCCTCTCCTGACATGGCTGATAACAGATAGTAATAGATTGTATTCACCTGTCCTACGGTCGGTCTCTCCTCTCCTGACATGGCTGATAACAGATAGTAATAGATTGTATTCCCTGTCCTACAGTCGGCCTCTCCTCTCCTGACATGGCTGATAACAGATAGTAATAGATTGTATTCTCCTGTCCTACAGTCGGCCTCTCCTGACATGGCTGATAACAGATAGTAATAGATTGTATTCCCCTGTCCTACAGTCGGCCTCTCCTGACATGGCTGATAACAGATAGTAATAGATTGTATTCCCCTGTCCTACAGTCGGCCTCTCCTCCCCTGACATGGCTCATAACAGATAGTAATAGATTGTATTCTCCTGTCCTACAGTCGGCCTCTCCTCTCCTGACATGGCTGATAACAGATAGTAATAGATTGTATTCCCCTGTCCTACAGTCGGCCTCTCCTCTCCTGACATGGCTGATAACAGATAGTAATAGATTGTATTCCCCTGTCCTACAGTCGGCCTCTCCTCTCCTGACATGGCTGATAACAGATAGTAATAGATTGTATTCCCCTGTCCTACAGTCGGCCTCTCCTCTCCTGACATGGCTGATAACAGATAGTAATAGATTGTATTCTCCTGTCCTACAGTCGGCCTCTCCTGACATGGCTGATAACAGATAGTAATAGATTGTATTCCCCTGTCCTACAGTCGGCCTCTCCTCCCCTGACATGGCTGATAACAGATAGTAATAGATTGTATTCTCCTGTCCTACAGTCGGCCTCTCCTCCCCTGACATGGCTGATAACAGATAGTAATAGATTGTATTCTCCTGTCCTACAGTCGGCCTCTCCTCTCCTGACATGGCTGATAACAGATAGTAATAGATTGTATTCCCCTGTCCTACAGTCGGCCTCTCCTGACATGGCTGATAACAGATAGTAATAGATTGTATTCTCCTGTCCTACAGTCAGCCTCTCCTGACATGGCTGATAACAGATAGTAATAGATTGTATTCCCCTGTCCTACAGTCGGCCTCTCCTCTCCTGACATGGCTGATAACAGATAGTAATAGATTGTATTCTCCTGTCCTACAGTCGGCCTCTCCTCTCCTGACATGACTGATAACAGATAGTAATAGATTGTATTCCCCTGTCCTACAGTCGGCCTCTCCTCTCCTGACATGGCTGATAACAGCAATAGATTGTATTCTCCTGTCCTACAGTCGGCCTCTCCTCTCCTGACATGGCTGATAACAGATAGTAATAGATTGTATTCCCCTGTCCTACAGTCGGCCTCTCCTGACATGGCTGATAACAGATAGTAATAGATTGTATTCCCCTGTCCTACAGTCGTCCTCTCCTGACATGGCTGATAACAGATAGTAATAGATTGTATTCTCCTGTCCTACAGTCAGCCTCTCCTCTCCTGACATGGCTGATAACAGATAGTAAAAGATTGTATTCTCCTGTCCTACAGTCGGCCTCTCCCCTCCTGACATGGCAGATAACAGATAGTAATAGATTGTATTCTCCTGTCCTACAGTCGGCCTCTCCTCTCCTGACATGGCTGATAACAGATAGTAATAGATTGTATTCCCCTGTCCTACAGTCGGCCTCTCCTGACATGGCTGATAACAGATAGTAATAGATTGTATTCTCCTGTCCTACAGTCAGCCTCTCCTGACATGGCTGATAACAGATAGTAATAGATTGTATTCCCCTGTCCTACAGTCGGCCTCTCCTCTCCTGACATGGCTGATAACAGATAGTAATAGATTGTATTCTCCTGTCCTACAGTCGGCCTCTCCTCTCCTGACATGGCTGATAACAGATAGTAATAGATTGTATTCTCCTGTCCTACAGTCAGCCTCTCCTGACATGGCTGATAACAGATAGTAATAGATTGTATTCCCCTGTCCTACAGTCGGCCTCTCCTCTCCTGACATGGCTGATAACAGCAATAGATTGTATTCTCCTGTCCTACAGTCGGCCTCTCCTCTCCTGACATGGCTGATAACAGATAGTAATAGATTGTATTCCCCTGTCCTACAGTCGGCCTCTCCTGACATGGCTGATAACAGATAGTAATAGATTGTATTCCGCTGTCCTACAGTCGGCCTCTCCTCTCCTGACATGGCTGATAACAGGTAGTAATAGATTGTATTCCCCTGTCCTACAGTCGGCCTCTCCCCTCCTGACATGGCTGATAACAGATAGTAATAGATTGTATTCCCCTGTCCTACAGTCGGCCTCTCCTGACATGGCTGATAACAGATAGTAATAGATTGTATTCCCCTGTCCTACAGTCGGCCTCTCCTGACATGGCTGATAACAGATAGTAATAGATTGTATTCTCCTGTCCTACAGTCAGCCTCTCCTCTCCTGACATGGCTGATAACAGATAGTAATAGATTGTATTCCCCTGTCCTACAGTCGGCCTCTCCTCTCCTGACATGGCTGATAACAGATAGTAATAGATTGTATTCCCCTGTCCTACAGTCGGCCTCTCCCCTCCTGACATGGCTGATAACAGATAGTAATAGATTGTATTCCCCTGTCCTACAGTCGGCCTCTCCCCTCCTGACATGGCTGATAACAGATAGTAATAGATTGTATTCCCCTGTCCTACAGTCGGCCTCTCCTCTCCTGACATGGCTGATAACAGATAGTAATAGATTGTATTCCCCTGTCCTACAGTCGGCCTCTACTGACATGGCTGACAACAGATAGTAATAGATTGTATTCTCCTGTCCTACAGTCGGCCTCTCCTCTCCTGACATGCCTGATAACAGATAGTAATAGATTGTATTCTCCTGTCCTACAGTCGGCCTCTCCTGACATGGCTGATAACAGATAGTAATAGATTGTATTCCCCTGTCCTACAGTCGGCCTCTCCTCCCCTGACATGGCTGATAACAGATAGTAATAGATTGTATTCTCCTGTCCTACAGTCGGCCTCTCCTCTCCTGACATGGCTGATAACAGATAGTAATAGATTGTATTCCCCTGTCCTACAGTCGGCCTCTCCTCTCCTGACATGGCTGATAACAGATAGTAATAGATTGTATTCCCCTGTCCTACAGTCGGCCTCTCCCCTCCTGAGATGGCTGATAACAGATAGTAATAGATTGTATTCTCCTGTCCTACAGTCGGCCTCTCCTCTCCTGACATGGCTGATAACAGATAGTAATAGATTGTATTCCCCTGTCCTACAGTCGGCCTCTCCTCTCCTGACATGGCTGATAACAGATAGTAATAGATTGTATTCCCCTGTCCTACAGTCGGCCTCTCCCCTCCTGACATGGCTGATAACAGATAGTAAGATTGTATTCCCCTGTCCTACAGTCGGCCTCTCCTCTCCTGACATGGCTGATAACAGATAGTAATAGATTGTATTCCCCTGTCCTACAGTCGGCCTCTCCCCTCCTGACATGGCTGATAACAGATAGTAATAGATTGTATTCCCCTGTCCTACAGTCGGCCTCTCCTCTCCTGACATGGCTGATAACAGGTAGTAATAGATTGTATTCCCCTGTCCTACAGTCGGCCTCTCCCCTCCTGACATGGCTGATAACAGATAGTAATAGATTGTATTCCCCTGTCCTACAGTCGGCCTCTCCTGACATGGCAGATAACAGATAGTAATAGATTGTATTCCCCTGTCCTACAGTCGGCCTCTCCTGACATGGCTGATAACAGATAGTAATAGATTGTATTCCCCTGTCCTACAGTCGGCCTCTCCCCTCCTGACATGGCTGATAACAGATAGTAATAGATTGTGTTCCCCTGTCCTACAGTCGGCCTCTCCTGACATGGCTGATAACAGATAGTAATAGATTGTATTCCCCTATCCTACAGTCAGCCTCTCCTCTCCTGACATGGCTGATAACAGATAGTAATAGATTGTATTCCCCTGTCCTACAGTCGGCCTCTCCTCTCCTGACATGGCTGATAACAGATAGTAATAGATTGTATTCCCCTATCCTACAGTCGGCCTCTCCTCTCCTGACATGGCTGATAACAGATAGTAATAGATTGTATTTCCCTGTCCTACAGTCGGCCTCTCCTGACATGGCTGATAACAGATAGTAATAGATTGTATTCTCCTGTCCTACAGTCGGCCTCTCCTCTCCTGACATGGCTGATAACAGATAGTAATAGATTGTATTCCCCTGTCCTACAGTCGGCCTCTCCTCTCCTGACATGGCTGATAACAGATAGTAATAGATTGTATTCCCCTGTCCTACAGTCGGCCTCTCCTCTCCTGACATGGCTGATAACAGATAGTAATAGATTGTATTCTCCTGTCCTACAGTCGGCTTCTCCTCTCCTGACATGGCTGATAACAGATAGTAATGGGTGGTGGGATTAGACCATTTGTAGACATGTTGGGGGGGGGCACTTCCCTCCCCCTGCTTCCTCCATTATGACGCGCTCCTCCTTCTCTCCTCCTGGCAGGTTTGGAGGGGCACCCTGGCACGCTGGCACTACAAGCGGCTGAGGTCGGTGTACACCATCATGAGCTCTTACAGGTGTTATAAGGTTCGGTCCCATCTGATGGAAATTGTGCGGCGATTCCAGAATGTCCGGGACATGGCGGATTATGGGAAAGGTGTGGAGTGGCCGCAGCCCCCCGCCGTACTGGAGCAGTTCCAGGACATCTGCAGGAACCTGCACAGAAGGTAGGTGAGGACTCATCATGGCTGCCCGGGTAGCATTCACCTGTACGCCCCCTGCTGGCACTGACCATTCTCAGCTGTATTGTATTGCAGGAGATGCAGTGCTGGCAGTAGTAGTGCAGCTGACCTCTTATTATGGGATGTTGGCTGGCACGGTGCTGGCAGTAGTAGTGCAGCTGACCTCTTATTATGGGATGTTGGCTGGCACGGTGCTGGTAGTAGTAGTGCAGCTGACCTCTTATTATGGGATGTTGGCTGGCACGGTGTTGGCAGTAGTAGTGCAGCTGACCTCTTATTATGGGATGTTGGCTGGCACGGTGCTGGCAGTAGTAGTGCAGCTGACCTCTTATTATGGGATGTTGGCTGGCACGGTGCTGGTAGTAGTAGTGCAGCTGACCTCTTATTATGGGATGTTGGCTGGCACGGTGCTGGTAGTAGTAGTGCAGCTGACCTCTTATTATGGGATGTTGGCTGGCACGGTGCTGGTAGTAGTAGTGAAGCTGACCTCTTATTATGGGATGTTGGCTGGCACAGTGCTTGTAGTAGTAGTGAAGCTGACCTCTTATTATGGGATGTTGGCTGGCACGGTGCTGGTAGTAGTAGTGCAGCTGACCTCTTATTATGGGATGTTGGCTGGCACGGTGCTGGCAGTTGTAGTGCAGCTGACCTCTTATTATGGGATGTTGGCTGGCACGGTGTTGGCAGTAGTAGTGCAGCTGACCTCTTATTATGGGATGTTGGCTGGCACGGTGTTGGCAGTAGTAGTGCAGCTGACCTCTTATTATGGGATGTTGGCTGGCACGGTGCTGGCAGTAGTAGTGCAGCTGACCTCTTATTATGGGATGTTGGCTGGCAAGGTGCTGGCAGTAGTAGTGCAGCTGACCTCTTATTATGGGATGTTGGCTGGCACAGTGCTTGTAGTAGTAGTGAAGCTGACCTCTTATTATGGGATGTTGGCTGGCACGGTGTTGGCAGTAGTAGTGCAGCTGACCTCTTATTATGGGATGTTGGCTGGCACGGTGTTGGCAGTAGTAGTGCAGCTGACCTCTTATTATGGGATGTTGGCTGGCACAGTGCTTGTAGTAGTAGTGAAGCTGACCTCTTATTATGGGATGTTGGCTGGCACGGTGTTGGCAGTAGTAGTGCAGCTGACCTCTTATTATGGGATGTTGGCTGGCACGGTGTTGGCAGTAGTAGTGCAGCTGACCTCTTATTATGGGATGTTGGCTGGCACGGTGTTGGCAGTAGTAGTGCAGCTGACCTCTTATTATGGGATGTTGGCTGGCAAGGTGCTGGCAGTAGTAGTGCAGCTGACCTCTTATTATGGGATGTTGGCTGGCACGGTGCTGGCAGTAGTAGTGCAGCTGACCTCTTATTATGGGATGTTGGCTGGCAGTAGTTGTGCAGCAGAGGACAGACCAGATCATCTGTATACCACATTTTATGAAATCTTGTCCTTGCAGATGGAGAGCCCGTAAGATTGTGAAAAACATCCCACCCTCTGAAATGTTACAGATCAAGTGTAAGGTCTGTGCGATGGAGGCGCTGCAGGATCTGCGGGAGGACATCGGCTACCAGCGCGCCTGGAAACAGAACTACCTGGCCTGTGTAAGCGCATGGAGTATATCCACCCTGCTCTAGAATAGTCCTGCAGTACATGAACTAGTGTTATATCACCACCTGCTGGGCGATAGTGCAAACATAAGAAACGTCAGTATGGGGCAGAATGAAGTCCTGACAACCTCTCCTACAGGGGGTGGGGGAACACTAGCTGCAGCAAGATGGCGGAGAGTGAAGTCATCATCCAGCACTATATAGGGGTGCTTTTTCAATATAGATAACGTATCTTCTCTACTCTCTGTACACAATTACCTATAGTCTGTCATAGCCCCCCAAAACCCCTCACATCAGCATCATGGCCTCCCTAGTGAGCTAACACTCTCTGGTGTCATACAGGAAGCAGAAAATCCAAGTGGAGCCGCTCAGTACCAGAAATCACTTCAAGTCCTAAGGAAGAAAGATGGCAGCAGCTCCGTCATATTCTCCTGTCATATCCGTAAAGTGAGTATTAATACAGATTATACAGTCACCACTAGAGGGAGCTCACTATATAAAGATTATACAGTCACCACTAGGGGGAGCTCACTACATACAGATTATATAGTCACCACTAGATGGAGCTCACTACATACAGATTATACAGTCACCACTAGGAGGAGCTCACTATATACAGATTATACAGTCACCACTAGGAGGAGCTCACTACATACAGATTATACAGTCACCACTAGGAGGAGCTCACTATATACAGATTATACAGTCACCACTAGGAGGAGCTCACTACATACAGATTATACAGTCACCACTAGGGGGAGCTCACTACATACAGATTATACAGTCACCACTAGGGGGAGTTTACTACATACAGATTATACAGTCACCACTAGGAGGAGCTCACTACATACAGATTATACAGTCACCACTAGGAGGAGCTCACTATATACAGATTATACAGTCACCACTAGGAGGAGCTCACTACATAAAGATTATACAGTCACCACTAGGGGGAGATCACTATATACAGATTATATATTCACCACTAGGGGGAGCTCACTACATACAGATTATACAGTCACCACTAGGGGGAGCTTACTACATACAGATTATACAGTCACCACTAGGAGGAGCTAACTACATACAGATTATACAGTCACCACTAGGAGGAGCTCACTACATACAGATTATACAGTCACCACTAGGAGGAGCTCACTACATACAGATTATACAGTCACCACTAGGGGGAGCTCACTATATACAGATTATATATTCACCACTAGGGGGAGCTCACTACATACAGATTATACAGTCACCACTAGGGGGAGCTTACTACATACAGATTATACAGTCACCACTAGGGGGAGCTTACTACATACAGATTATACAGTCACCACTAGGAGGAGCTAACTACATACAGATTATACAGTCACCACTAGGAGGAGCTCACTATATACAGATTATACAGTCACCACTAGGAGGAGCTCACTACATACAGATTATACAGTCACCACTAGGAGGAGCTCACTACATACAGATTATACAGTCACCACTAGGAGGAGCTCACTATATACAGATTATACAGTCACCACTAGAGGGAGCTCACTACATACAGATTATACAGTCACCACTAGAGGGAGCTCACTACATACAGATTATACAGTCACCACTAGGAGGAGCTCACTACATACAGATTATACAGTCACCACTAGGGGAGCTCACTACATACAGATTATACAGTCACCACTAGAGGGAGCTCACTACATACAGATTATACAGTCACCACTAGGGGGAGCTCACTACATACAGATTATACAGTCACCACTAGGAGGAGCTCACTACATACAGATTATACAGTCACCACTAGGAGGAGCTCACTACATACAGATTATACAGTCACCACTAGAGGGAGCTCACTACATACAGATTATACAGTCACCACTAGAGGGAGCTCACTACATACAGATTATACAGTCACCACTAGGGGGAGCTCACTACATACAGATTATACAGTCACCACTAGGGGAGTTCACTACATACAGATTATACAGTCACCACTAGGAGGAGCTCACTACATACAGATTATACAGTCACCAGTAGAGGGAGCTCACTACATACAGATTATACAGTCACCACTAGAGGGAGCTCACTACATACAAATTATACAGTCACCACTAGGAGGAGCTCACTACATACAGATTATACAGTCACCACTAGGGGGAGCTCACTACATACAGATTATACAGTCACCACTAGAGGGAGCTCACTACATACAGATTATACAGTCACCACTAGGAGGAGCTCACTACATACAGATTATACAGTCACCACTAGGGGGAGCTCACTACATACAGATTATACAGTCACCACTAGAGGGAGCTCACTACATACAGATTATACAGTCACCACTAGAGGGAGCTCACTACATACAGATTATACAGTCACCACTAGGGGGAGCTCACTACAGACAGATTATACAGTCACCACTAGGGGGAGCTCACTACATACAGATTATACAGTCACCACTAGGGGGAGCTCACTACATACAGATTATACAGTCACCACTAGAGGGAGCTCACTACATACAGATTATACAGTCACCACTAGAGGGAGCTCAATACATACAGATTATACAGTCACCACTAGGGGGAGCTCACTACATACAGATTATACAGTCACCACTAGGGGGAGCTCACTACATACAGATTATACAGTCACCACTAGGGGGAGCTCACTACATACAGATTATACACTCACCACTAGGGGGAGCTTCTCCAGCTATACATTGTCTTTTTCTCCATTCTGTACTTTTATGCTCTATAAAGTCAGGTGGAGAGGACGTGCACTGTATAGCTGATAGACCCGGAGAGGGGAATATACTTAACATGGAGCTACAAACCTGTAGTGACAAGAGGGGAGATGGGAGGAACTGCACAGTGCAGGAGACGTTACAGAGCGGTGGATTATGTATTGTATGTAATAGATCAGGTGGAGTCACTGTCCATGGTGCTGAAGATCAGCCGAGAGCCCGAATGATCTCTTTATCTCCTATCTATCATCTATCTCCTATCTATCTATCTATCTATCTATCTATCTATCTATCTATCTGTCTGTCTGTCTGTCTGTCTGTCTGTCTGTCTGTCTATCTATCTATCTATCTATCTCCTATCTATCTATCTATCTATCTATCTATCTATCTATCATCTATCTCCTATCTATCTATCTATCTATCTATCTATCTATCTATCTATCTATCTATCTATCTATCTCCTATCTATCATCTATCTCCTATCTATCTATCTATCTATCTATCTATCTATCTATCTATCTATCTATCTATCTATCTCCTATCTATCATCTATCTCCTATCTATCTATCTATCTATCTATCTATCTATCATCTATCTATCTATCTATCTATCTATCTATCTATCTATCTCCTATCTATCTCCTATCTATCTATCTCCTATCTATCTATCTCTCTCTCTCCTATCTATCTATCTATCTATCTATCTATCTATTTCTATCTCATAGTTGTCTATGTGACTCTTCTAAGTGATACAGGGATTAGATACATCAGCTCTATCCCCACTGTACAGACAGGAGACCTTATAATATGCCATCTGCAGCTTTAGCTGTGACTAGAGTACTGAATGTTATCCAAGTCTAGGTCTGCAGAGGGTTAAATCTAAAACCACATGAATAACATCCCCGGGGATGAGGTGAGGAGCGGCTGACGGTGTGCGGCCCTACACACAGCTCCACATATCTCAGCTCCCTCCATACACTTGTTTACAGCAGTTATATATAGCTCTCCCTATATACATGTATATATACGTCTTATGACTCATTATCTGCGGGGTCATCATAAGATCACAATCGGGAGACGCAGGAAGCAGAAGGATCAATAATTATAGCCTGTGGCGTGCGTCATCGTACGAGGAAAGCGGGGCAGGCGGGGGTCAGCCCACACACTGATGGCGGCTATATACAGCCTGTGACCACCAGATATGGCAGCGCCACATGTCACCGTGTCATGGGTCACTATGTGTATACAGCACCGAGATATACCCCAACCATAGAGAAGGCTACATACATGTATATACCGCCAGATAGTGCACACAGCAGTGTCATGTAGTGTCAGATAGTGGAAACCAACACCAAGGGTTAACCATTCTGTCAAGCTGCTGTATCTAAGCCCAGTATGTGTGATACAGTCTTCTGAGCTGTGTATCTAATCCTACCATATGTGATCTGCGGACTCGGGGTACCTGCTCTTATACTTGGGGGTACTTGGGTTGCTTTGGTTCTATATTTGAGGGTACTCGGGGTGACCTGGCCTTATATTTGGGGGTTCATTGTTCTTAATGTCGCCCCCTGTCTAGATCACTTGCTTTAACAAGTGTAAGGATCGCGGCCTGCTCATCACGGATCGCCACATCTACCGCCTGGAGCCCAAGAAGGACTACAAGGTGCTGAAGTGCCTGCCCCTCCAGACAGTGAGTACCCCAATACCGCCTGACACACACACCGCCTGACAACCTCACTGGGAAGACTGTGGGTGTCAGGCAGTTCATTCCTAGCAACCAGACTGTCAGGTATGACAACAGTCCTGGAAGTGCCGGCTCCCTCTGGTGGCAGCTATTATACTGTACAGGGAGATAAATACAATCGCCACCTCGTGTGGTGCGGAAATATCAGCACCGTATAGTAACCGTATAACATTCCATACCGTCATCTACATAACAAGTCCTATACAGTGTCAGCACCACCATACCCTGCAAAATAATATACCCAATAATACTGCCATACACTACTCAGTCATATCATACAATGCTAAATAATACCATCATATAGTGATAGTGCCCTATAATACCGCCATACAGTGCCCTATAATACCGTCATACACTACTCAGTCATATCATACAATGCTAAATAATACCATCATATAGTTATAGTGCCCTATAATACTGCCATGCAGTGCTCAATAATATCATACAATGCTAATTAATACCATCATATAGTGATACTGCCCTATAATACTGCCATACAGTGCCCTATAATACCGCCATACACTGCTCAGTAATATCATACAATGCTAAATAATACCATCATATAGTGATAGTGCCATATAATACCGTCATACAGTGCCCTATAATACCATCATATACTGCTCAGTAATATCATACAATGCTAAATAATACCATCATATAGTGATAGTGCCATATAATACCGTCATACAGTGCCCTATAAAACCGTCATACACTACTCAGTCATATCATACAATGCTAAATAATACCATCATATAGTTATAGTGCCCTATAATACTGCCATGCAGTGCCCTAGAATACCGCCATACAAATTACAACTCAGCGTATAATGTAATGTATTATCAGTGTGTTTAATATCTAAGTAGTAGAGGAGAAATCCTTGTGGTCACCTGCGGCGCCCCCTGTCTTCATCTGTGATGTTTCCATTACTGGACCACTTGGCCCAGTGCAGGGGGGCAGGAAGTGTTATCATAGGGGCAGGAATCAGATCTCTAAAACACTTTTTCCACCTTTTTCAGCAGGATGAATATTTCATGGGTGTCTTTAGGGATTCTCTTCCATGTATTACACATGTCTGCCGTGCAGAGTTTTCCCCGACACCCCTCCTGTACCGCGGTGGCCGCAGGTGTCAGGAGCTGGCGGTGATAGTCTTATAATTCTGCTGACAGCGCCATTTAATAACCTCTCCCCCACCACCCACCACAGTAACTGACTTTCAGTGACTAATAAATCACCCAATAATATCATATGTGGGGAGGGGGTGTCAGGACCAGAGTCACATCTGATATAATATATAGTGTCAACCAGAGCATGATAACACTGTATGGCAATACAGTATGGGCACTATATAGCACTGTGTGCCTTATACAGTGTCATAGGATGAATAGTACCGTACAGAGTATAAATGGTGCCGTATAGAGTCTAGATAAATAGTGCCATATAGAGTCTAGATGAATAGTGCCATATAGAGTCAGTATAATTAGTGCCGTATAGAGTCAGGATGAATATTGCCATATAGCATCAGTATAAATAGTGCCATATAGAGTCTAGATAAATAGTACCGTACAGAGTCAGTATAAATAGTGCCGTATAGAGTCTAGATGAATAGTGCCGTATAGAGTCAGTATAAATAGTACCGTATAGAGTCAGTATAAATAGTGCCGTATAGAGTCAGTATAAATAGTGCCGTATAGAGTCAGTATAATTAGTGCCGTATAGAGTCAGTATAAATAGTGCCGTATAGAATCTTGATAAATAGTGCCGTATAGAGTCAGTATAAATAGTTCTGTATAGAGTCTAGATGAATAGTGCCGTATAGAGTCAGTATAATTAGTGCCGTATAGAGTCAGGATGAATATTGCCATATAGCATCAGTATAAATAGTGCCATATAGAGTCTAGATAAATAGTACCGTATAGAGTCAGTATAAATAGTGCCGTATAGAGTCAGTATAATTAGTGCCGTATAGAGTCAGGATGAATATTGCCATATAGCATCAGTATAAATAGTGCCATATAGAGTCTAGATAAATAGTACCGTACAGAGTCAGTATAAATAGTGCCGTATAGAGTCTAGATGAATAGTGCCGTATAGAGTCAGTATAAATAGTACCGTATAGAGTCAGTATAAATAGTGCCATATAGAGTCTAGATAAATAGTACCGTACAGAGTCAGTATAAATAGTGCCGTATAGAGTCTAGATGAATAGTGCTGTATAGAGTCAGTATAAATAGTACCGTATAGAGTCAGTATAAATAGTGCCGTATAGAGTCAGTATAAATAGTGCCATATAGAGTCAGTATAATTAGTGCCGTATAGAGTCAGTATAAATAGTGCCGTATAGAGTCTAGATGAATAGTGCCGTATAGAGTCTTGATAAATAGTGCCGTATAGAGTCAGTATAAATAGTGCTGTATAGAGTCTAGATGAATAGTGCCGTATAGAGTCAGTATAATTAGTGCCGTATAGAGTCAAGATGAATATTGCCATATAGCATCAGTATAAATAGTGCCATATAGAGTCTAGATAAATAGTACCGTACAGAGTCAGTATAAATAGTGCCGTATGGAGTCAGTATAAATAGTGCCGTATAGAGTCAGTATAATTAGTGCCGTATAGAGTCAGTATAAATAGTGCCGTATAGAGTCTAGATGAATAGTGCCGTATAGAGTCAGTATAATTAGTGCCGTATAGAGTCAGGATGAATATTGCCATATAGCATCAGTATAAATAGTGCCATATAGAGTCTAGATAAATAGTACCGTACAGAGTCAGTATAAATAGTGCCGTATAGAGTCAGTATAAATAGTGCTGTATAGAGTCTAGATGAATAGTGCCGTATAGAGTCAGTATAATTAGTGCCGTATAGAGTCAGGATGAATATTGCCATATAGCATCAGTATAAATAGTGCCATATAGAGTCTAGATAAATAGTACCGTACAGAGTCAGTATAAATAGTGCCGTATAGAGTCTAGATGAATAGTGCCGTATAGAGTCAGTATAAATAGTACCGTATAGAGTCAGTATAAATAGTGCCATATAGAGTCTAGATAAATAGTACCGTACAGAGTCAGTATAAATAGTGCCGTATAGAGTCTAGATGAATAGTGCCGTATAGAGTCAGTATAAATAGTACCGTATAGAGTCAGTATAAATAGTGCCGTATAGAGTCTAGATGAATAGTGCCGTATAGAGTCAGTATAAATAGTACCGTATAGAGTCAGTATAAATAGTGCCGTATAGAGTCAGTATAATTAGTGCCGTATAGAGTCTAGATGAATAGTGCCGTATAGAGTCAGTATAATTAGTGCCGTATAGAGTCAGGATGAATATTGCCATATAGCATCAGTATAAATAGTGCCATATAGAGTCTAGATAAATAGTACCGTACAGAGTCAGTATAAATAGTGCCGTATAGAGTCAGTGTCTTACATTGCTCACATTGAGTTGTACAGCTTTGCTTTAACCACCCCAATGACACGTTTCCTCCATCACAGCCAACCCTGCCCCTGAGTGTGACCTCTACTGCCCTCCTCAGGTAGTGTCTGGTAGGACTTGCTGACAATACTGCCTGCTATACAGAGTGTCCATGTCAGAGGACGCAGTGCCAGGAGGAGCAGTGGGAGGGTTGTATAAGATGATTGCCCCTCCATCCTCCTCCTGGCACCAGCTGTCTCCTGCCTGTGGCACACATTGGCACGCCGCGGCCTGCACTGAGGCATGAATAAAGCGCGTGGCGGTTGCGGCGCAGTCAGGCGGCAGTGAGGGCTCCGACACCGTGTCTTTTTTTTTAATATAAATTCCATCCCGGTCGCCATGACAACTGGAATCCTGAGCAACGAGCGAGGAAGGAAATTCATCTTCATCACTTATTTATAGGATTAGATACACCGCATCCCAGCGGCCTGTACCCCACATACAGGATTAGATACACCGCATCCCAGCGGCCTGTACCCCACATACAGGATTAGATACATCACAGCGGCCTGTACCCCACATATAGGATTAGATACATCCCAGCGGCCTCTACCCCACATATAGGATTAGATACATCCCAGCGGCCTCTACCCCACATATAGGATTAGATACATCACAGCGGCCTGTACCCCACACATAGGATTAGATACATCACAGCGGCCTGTACCCCACATATAGGATTAGATACAGCGCATCCCAGCGGCCTGTACCCCACATACAGGATTAGATACACCGCATCCCAGCGGCCTGTACCCCACATACAGGATTAGATACACCGCATCCCAGCGGCCTGTACCCCACATATAGGATTAGATACATCACAGCGGCCTGTA
The DNA here is from genome assembly GCF_031893055.1 of Leptodactylus fuscus. Classification (NCBI taxonomy): domain Eukaryota; kingdom Metazoa; phylum Chordata; class Amphibia; order Anura; family Leptodactylidae; genus Leptodactylus; species Leptodactylus fuscus. The sequence goes on along the minus strand of NC_134268.1, from coordinate 222,425,100 downwards.
CCCCACATATAGGATTAGATACACCGCATCCCAGCGGCCTGTACCCCACATATAGGATTAGATACACCGCATCCCAGCGGCCTGTACCCCACATATAGGATTAGATACACCGCATCCCAGCGGCCTGTACCCCACATACAGGATTAGATACACCGCATCCCAGCGGCCTGTACCCCACATATAGGATTAGATACACCGCATCCCAGCGGCCTGTACCCCACATATAGGATTAGATACATCCCAGCGGCCTGTACCCCACATATAGGATTAGATACATCACAGCGGCCTGTACCCCACATATAGGATTAGATACATCACAGCGGCCTGTACCCCACACATAGGATTAGATACATCACAGCGGCCTGTACCCCACATATAGGATTAGATACAGCGCATCCCAGCGGCCTGTACCCCACATATAGGATTAGATACACCGCATCCCAGCGGCCTGTACCCCACATATAGGATTAGATACACCGCATCCCAGCGGCCTGTACCCCACATATAGGATTAGATACATCCCAGCGGCCTGTACCCCACATATAGGATTAGATACATCACAGCGGCCTGTACCCCACATATAGGATTAGATACACCGCATCCCAGCGGCCTGTACCCCACATATAGGATTAGATACAGCGCATCCCAACGGCCTGTACCCCACATATAGGATTAGATACAGCGCGTCACAGCGGCCTGTACCCCACATATAGGATTAGATACATCACAGCGGCCTGTACCCCACATATAGGATTAGATACACCGCATCCCAGCGGCCTGTACCCCACATATAGGATTAGATACACCGCATCCCAGCGGCCTGTACCCCACATATAGGATTAGATACAGCGCGTCACAGCAGCCTGTACCCCACATATAGGATTAGATACAGCGCATCCCAGCGGCCTGTACCCCACATATAGGATTAGATACATCACAGCGGCCTGTACCCCACATATAGGATTAGATACACCGCATCCCAGCGGCCTGTACCCCACATATAGGATTAGATACACCGCATCCCAGCGGCCTGTACCCCACATATAGGATTAGATACACCGCATCCCAGCGGCCTGTACCCCACATATAGGATTAGATACAGCGCGTCACAGCGGCCTGTACCCCACATATAGGATTAGATACAGCGCGTCACAGCGGCCTGTACCCCACATACAGGATTAGATACACCACATCACAGCGGCCTGTACCCCACATGTAGGATTAGATACACCGCATCCCAGCGGCCTGTACCCCACATATAGGATTAGATACAGCGCGTCACAGCAGCCTGTACCCCACATATAGGATTAGATACAGCGCGTCACAGCGGCCTGTACCCCACATATAGGATTAGATACAGCGCGTCACAGCGGCCTGTACCCCACATATAGGATTAGATACAGCGCGTCACAGCGGCCTGTACCCCACATATAGGATTAGATACAGCGCATCCCAGCGGCCTGTACCCCACATATAGGATTAGATACAGCGCGTCACAGCGGCCTGTACCCCACATATAGGATTAGATACAGCGCGTCACAGCGGCCTGTACCCCACATACAGGATTAGATACACCGCATCACAGCGGCCTGTACCCCACATATAGGATTAGATACATCCCAGCGGCCTGTACCCCACATATAGGATTAGATACAGCGCATCCCAGCGGCCTGTACCCCACATATAGGATTAGATACAGCGCATCCCAGCGGCCTGTACCCCACATATAGGATTAGATACAGCGCGTCACAGCGGCCTGTACCCCACATATAGGATTAGATACATCACAGCGGCCTGTACCCCACATATAGGATTAGATACACCGCATCACAGCGGCCTGTACCCCACATATAGGATTAGATACATCACAGCGGCTTGTACCCCACATATAGGATTAGATACACCGCATCACAGCGGCCTGTACCCCACATACAGGATTAGATACACCGCATCACAGCGGCCTGTACCCCACATATAGGATTAGATACACCGCATCACAGCGGCCTGTACCCCACATACAGGATTAGATACACCGCATCACAGCGGCCTGTACCCCACATATAGGATTAGATACGTCACAGCGGCCTGTACCCCACATACAGGATTAGATACATCACAGCGGCCTGTACCCCACATACAGGATTAGATACATCACAGCGGCCTGTACCCCACATATAGGATTAGATACATCACAGCGGCCTGTACCCCACATATAGGATTAGATACATCACAGCGGCCTGTACCCCACATACAGGATTAGATACATCACAGCGGCCTGTACCCCACATACAGGATTAGATACATCACAGCGGCCTGTACCCCACATATAGGATTAGATACATCACAGCGGCCTGTACCCCACATATAGGATTAGATACATCACAGCGGCCTGTACCCCACATATAGGATTAGATACATCACAGCGGCCTGTACCCCACATACAGGATTAGATACATCACAGCGGCCTGTACCCCACATATAGTATTAGATACACCGTATCACAGCGGCCTGTACCCCACATATAGGATTAGATACAGCGCGTCACAGCGGCCTGTACCCCACATATAGTATTAGATACACCGCATCCCAGCGGCCTGTACCCCACATGTAGGATTAGATACAGCGCGTCACAGCGGCCTGTACCATACATACAGGATTAGATACACCGCATCACAGCGGCCTGTACCCCACACATAGGATTAGATACATCACAGCGGCCTGTACCCCACATATAGGATTAGATACACCGCATCCCAGCGGCCTGTACCCCACATATAGGATTAGATACACCGCATCCAAGCGGCCTGTACCCCACATATAGCATTAGATACAGCGCGTCACAGCGGCCTGTACCCCACATATAGGATTAGATACAGCGCGTCACAGCGGCCTGTACCCCACATATAGGATTAGATACAGCGCATCACAGCGGCCTGTACCCCACATACAGGATTAGATACAGCGCGTCACAGCAGCCTGTACCCCACATATAGGATTAGATACAGCGCATCCCAGCGGCCTGTACCCCACATATAGGATTAGATACATCACAGCGGCCTGTACCCCACACATAGGATTAGATACATCACAGCGGCCTGTACCCCACATATAGGATTACATACACCGCATCCCAGCGGCCTGTACCCCACATATAGGATTAGATACACCGCATCCCAGCGGCCTGTACCCCACATATAGGATTAGATACACCGCATCCCAGCGGCCTGTACCCCACATATAGGATTAGATACATCCCAGCGGCCTGTACCCCACATATAGGATTAGATACATCACAACGGCCTGTACCCCACATATAGGATTAGATACATCACAGCGGCCTGTACCCCACACATAGGATTAGATACATCACAGCGGCCTGTACCCCACATATAGGATTAGATACAGCGCATCCCAGCGGCCTGTACCCCACATATAGGATTAGATACACCGCATCCCAGCGGCCTGTACCCCACATATAGGATTAGATACACCGCATCCCAGCGGCCTGTACCCCACATATAGGATTAGATACATCCCAGCGGCCTGTACCCCACATATAGGATTAGATACATCACAGCGGCCTGTACCCCACATATAGGATTAGATACACCGCATCCCAGCGGCCTGTACCCCACATATAGGATTAGATACAGCGCATCCCAACGGCCTGTACCCCACATATAGGATTAGATACAGCGCGTCACAGCGGCCTGTACCCCACATATAGGATTAGATACAGCGCGTCACAGCGGCCTGTACCCCACATATAGGATTAGATACAGCGCGTCACAGCGGCCTGTACCCCACATATAGGATTAGATACACCGCATCCCAGCGGCCTGTACCCCACATATAGGATTAGATACAACGCATCCCAGCGGCCTGTACCCCACATATAGGATTAGATACAGCGCGTCACAGCGGCCTGTACCCCACATATAGGATTAGATACAGCGCGTCACAGCGGCCTGTACCCCACATATAGGATTAGATACACCGCATCCCAGCGGCCTGTACCCCACATATAGGATTAGATACAGCGCGTCACAGCGGCCTGTACCCCACATATAGGATTAGATACACCGCATCCCAGCGGCCTGTACCCCACATATAGGATTAGATACAGCGCGTCACAGCGGCCTGTACCCCACATATAGGATTAGATACAGCGCGTCACAGCGGCCTGTACCCCACATATAGGATTAGATACAGCGCGTCACAGCGGCCTGTACCCCACATATAGTATTAGATACACCGCATCCCAGCGGCATGTACCCCACATATAGGATTAGATACAGCGCATCCCAGCGGCCTGTACCCCACATATAGGATTAGATACAGCGCGTCACAGCGGCCTGTACCCCACATACAGGATTAGATACACCGCATCACAGCGGCCTGTACCCCACACATAGGATTAGATACATCACAGCGGCCTGTACCCCACATATAGGATTAGATACACCGCATCCCAGCGGCCTGTACCCCACATATAGGATTAGATACACCGCATCCCAGCGGCCTGTACCCCACATATAGGATTAGATACAGCGCGTCACAGCGGCCTGTACCCCACATATAGGATTAGATACAGCGCATCACAGCGGCCTGTACCCCACATACAGGATTAGATACAGCGCGTCACAGCAGCCTGTACCCCACATATAGGATTAGATACAGCGCGTCACAGCAGCCTGTACCCCACATATAGGATTAGATACAGCGCATCCCAGCGGCCTGTACCCCACATATAGGATTAGATACATCACAGCGGCCTGTACCCCACATATAGGATTAGATACATCACAGCGGCCTGTACCCCACATATAGGATTAGATACACCGCATCCCAGCGGCCTGTACCCCACATATAGGATTAGATACACCGCATCCCAGCGGCCTGTACCCCACATATAGGATTAGATACACCGCATCCCAGCGGCCTGTACCCCACATATAGGATTAGATACAGCGCGTCACAGCGGCCTGTACCCCACATATAGGATTAGATACAGCGCGTCACAGCGGCCTGTACCCCACATACAGGATTAGATACACCACATCACAGCGGCCTGTACCCCACATGTAGGATTAGATACACCGCATCCCAGCGGCCTGTACCCCACATATAGGATTAGATACAGCGCGTCACAGCAGCCTGTACCCCACATATAGGATTAGATACAGCGCGTCACAGCGGCCTGTACCCCACATATAGGATTCGATACAGCGCGTCACAGCGGCCTGTACCCCACATATAGGATTAGATACAGCGCGTCACAGCGGCCTGTACCCCACATATAGGATTAGATACAGCGCATCCCAGCGGCCTGTACCCCACATATAGGATTAGATACAGCGCGTCACAGCGGCCTGTACCCCACATATAGGATTAGATACAGCGCGTCACAGCGGCCTGTACCCCACATACAGGATTAGATACACCGCATCACAGCGGCCTGTACCCCACATATAGGATTAGATACATCACAGCGGCCTGTACCCCACATATAGGATTAGATACAGCGCGTCACAGCGGCCTGTACCCCACATATAGGATTAGATACACCGCATCCCAGCGGCCTGTACCCCACATATAGGATTAGATACAGCGCATCCCAGCGGCCTGTACCCCACATATAGGATTAGATACAGCGCGTCACAGCGGCCTGTACCCCACATACAGGATTAGATACACCGCATCACAGCGGCCTGTACCCCACACATAGGATTAGATACATCACAGCGGCCTGTACCCCACATATAGGATTAGATACACCGCATCCCAGCGGCCTGTACCCCACATATAGGATTAGATACACCGCATCCCAGCGGCCTGTACCCCACATATAGCATTAGATACAGCGCGTCACAGCGGCCTGTACCCCACATATAGGATTAGATACAGCGCGTCACAGCGGCCTGTACCCCACATATAGGATTAGATACAGCGCATCACAGCGGCCTGTACCCCACATACAGGATTAGATACAGCGCGTCACAGCAGCCTGTACCCCACATATAGGATTAGATACAGCGCGTCACAGCAGCCTGTACCCCACATATAGGATTAGATACAGCGCATCCCAGCGGCCTGTACCCCACATATAGGATTAGATACATCACAGCGGCCTGTACCCCACACATAGGATTAGATACATCACAGCGGCCTGTACCCCACATATAGGATTACATACACCGCATCCCAGCGGCCTGTACCCCACATATAGGATTAGATACAGCGCATCCCAGCGGCCTGTACCCCACATATAGGATTAGATACACCGCATCCCAGCGGCCTGTACCCCACATATAGGATTAGATACAGCGCGTCACAGCGGCCTGTACCCCACATATAGGATTAGATACAGCGCGTCACAGCGGCCTGTACCCCACATACAGGATTAGATACACCACATCACAGCGGCCTGTACCCCACATGTAGGATTAGATACACCGCATCCCAGCGGCCTGTACCCCACATATAGGATTAGATACAGCGCGTCACAGCAGCCTGTACCCCACATATAGGATTAGATACAGCGCGTCACAGCGGCCTGTACCCCACATATAGGATTAGATACAGCGCGTCACAGCGGCCTGTACCCCACATATAGGATTAGATACAGCGCGTCACAGCGGCCTGTACCCCACATATAGGATTAGATACAGCGCATCCCAGCGGCCTGTACCCCACATATAGGATTAGATACAGCGCATCACAGCGGCCTGTACCCCACATATAGGATTAGATACAGCGCATCACAGCGGCCTGTACCCCACATATAGGATTAGATACATCACAGCGGCCTGTACCCCACATATAGGATTAGATACACCGCATCACAGCGGCCTGTACCCCACATACAGGATTAGATACACTGCATCACAGCGGCCTGTACCCCACATGTAGGATTAGATACAGCGTATCACAGCGGCCTGTACCCCACATACAGGATTAGATACAGCGTATCACAGCAGCCTGTACCCCACATATAGGATTAGATACAGCGCATCACAGCGGCCTGTACCCCACATATAGGATTAGATACAGCGCATCACAGCGGCCTGTACCCCACATATAGGATTAGATACAGCGCATCACAGCGGCCTGTACCCCACATGTAGGATTAGATACACCGCATCACAGCGGCCTGTACCCCACATATAGGATTAGATACACCGCATCACAGCGGCCTGTACCCCACATACAGGATTAGATACACCACATCACAGCGGCCTGTACCCCACATGTAGGATTAGATACACCGCATCATAGCGGCCTGTACCCCACATATAGGATTAGATACAGCGCATCACAGCGGCCTGTACCCCACATATAGGATTAGATACACAGCTCAGTATACAGTATCACACAGGATAGGATTAGATACACAGCTCAGTATACAGTATCACACAGGATAGGATTAGATACAGCTCAGTATACAGTATCACACAGGATAGGATTAGATACACAGCTCAGTATACAGTATCACACAGGATAGGATTAGATACACAGCTCAGTATACAGTATCACACAGGATAGGATTAGATACAGCTCAGTATACAGTATCACACAGGATAGGATTAGATACACAGCTCAGTATACTGTATCACACAGGATAGGATTAGATACACAGCTCAGTATACAGTATCACACAGGATAGGATTAGATACACAGCTCAGTATACTGTATCACACAGGATAGGATTAGCTATACTGTTCCCAACCTCCTCCACTAGGGGGAGCTCAGGAGCTGTCTGCAGACTATACTTTGGGTCCAGTATTCCTCCCCCTAGTGGTGACTGCAGATTATTACCATGTCTGCCTATAGCTGTGTATCAGACATTACAGAGATATATTAGATATTAATCTCCATAGAATTTTCTCAGTTTTGGTTACCGGGTGGAGAATCCCCTTTGATTTGCAGAGTAATGGGGCCGGCAGATTCCATATGTCGCCACATCTGTTCCCGCCTGTGATGAGAGTCGGGGTCACGGCCCTATAGGGCGAGCGTGTTCCTACTCCTCACCATATGGAGATAATGTGATTTCCGGCAGTAATGATATTACTATGAGCGCCCCCGCCAGCATGAGCAGAGATATCACACAACTCCAGGGTCCTAATAATCAGATTACTGCAGATTACACAGAGAATTAGGGGATGATGGAGGGTTTATATACCATATACTGATTACAGGGCCAGGGATAGCCTCCTATACTGTCAGAGGGAGAAGTCTGCCCCCTACTGCCTGCTTGTGGTGTGCATGGTAATGTCAGGGGGGTGTGGTGTATACCGCCTCAGTGCTCAGTGTATATATATGTATACAGTAGATCGGTGATATTGCTTTAAATGGCAGGTGAATGGCGGCCGGTCCTCACTACTCGCTGCTGATCACATGTCCTGTAAGATCTGGGTCGAGCTCCGGGGATGTCAGCGGGGAGTCGCCATGTAGTAGGGGAGCACGTGCTGCGTCGGCGACTCCTGGCGCCCGGCCATGGTTTATATTGTGCTGTAATTCCTGAAACTTGAGGGATCGCTGGGACTAATCTCTCCAGACAGCGACCATTCACGTCCCCGCAAGTTACGCAGACAAACAACCCTGAGAAGGAAGAGACTTTACTGTAAATGTCACCTGTAATCCCGGCGCTCTGCCTGCGGGTGCGATCATCTGCAGCACGTGGCGGAAATATCTGGGGCAGGATCCAAAGTGCAAGAAAACACAAAAGATTTCCAGCGGCAAATAAGTCATTGTCCGAATATTACCCGACATTGTAAGAAACCGGACAGAGAGCGAGAGGATGGCAGACAATGACAGGCCGACACTCGGGGTACAGGACAATGACAGGCCGAAACTCGGGGTACAGGACAATGACAGGCCGACACTCGGGGTACAGGCCAATGACAGGCCGAAACTCGGGGTACAAGACAATGACAGGCCGACACTCGGGGTACAGGACAATGACAGGCTGATACTTGGGGTACAGGACAATGACAGGCCGACACTTGGGGTACAGGACAATGACAGGCTGATACTTGGGGTACAGGATAATGACAGGCTGATACTCGGGGTACAGGATAATGACAGGCTGATACTTGGGGTACAGGATAATGACAGGCTGATACTTGGGGTACAGGATAATGACAGGCTGATACTCGGGGTACAGGATAATGACAGGCTGATACTCGGGGTACAGGATAATGACAGGCTGATACTTGGGGTACAGGATAATGACAGGCTGATACTTGGGGTACAGGATAATGACAGGCTGATACTTGGAGTACAGGATAATGACAGGCTGATACTTGGGGTACAGGATAATGACAGGCTGATACTCGGGGTACAGGATAATGACAGGCTGATACTTGGGGTACAGGATAATGACAGGCTGATACTTGGGGTACAGGATAATGACAGGCTGATACTTGGGGTACAGGATAATGACAGGCCCATATTTGGGGTACAGGATAATGACAGGCTGATACTTGGGGTACAGGATAATGACAGGCTGATACTTGGGGTACAGGATAATGACAGGCTGATACTCGGGGTACAGGACAATGACAGGCCGAAACTCGGGGTACAGGACAATGACAGGCTGACACTCGGGGTACAGGATAATGACAGGCTGATACTCGGGGTACAGGATAATGACAGGCTGATACTTGGGGTACAGGATAATGACAGGCTGATACTTGGGGTACAGGACAATGACAGGCTGATACTTGGGGTACAGGATAATGACAGGCTGATACTTGGGGTACAGGACAATGACAGGCTGATACTTGGGGTACAGGACAATGACAGGCCGACACTTGGGGTACAGGACAATGACAGGCTGATACTTGGGGTACAGGATAATGACAGGCTGATACTCGGGGTACAGGATAATGACAGGCTGATACTTGGGGTACAGGATAATGACAGGCTGACACTTGGGGTACAGGATAATGACAGGCTGATACTTGGGGTACAGGATAGTGACAGGCTGATACTTGGGGTACAGGATAATGACAGGCTGATACTCGGGGTACAGGATAATGACAGGTTGATACTTGGGGTACAGGATAATGACAGGCTGATACTTGGGGTACAGGATAATGACAGGCTGATACTTGGGGTACAGGATAATGACAGGCTGATACTTGGGGTACAGGATAATGACAGGCTGACACTTGGGGTACAGGATAATGACAGGCTGATACTTGGGGTACAGGATAATGACAGGCTGATACTCGGGGTACAGGATAATGACAGGCTGATACTCGGGGTACAGGATAATGACAGGCTGATACTTGGGGTACAGGATAATGACAGGCTGATACTTGGGGTACAGGATAATGACAGGCTGATACTCGGGGTACAGGATAATGACAGGCCGACACTCGGGGTACAGGATAATGACAGGCTGATACTTGGGGCACAGGATAATGACAGGCTGATACTTGGGGTACAGGATAATGACAGGCTGATACTTGGAGTACAGGATAATGACAGGCTGATACTTGGGGTACAGGATAATGACAGGCTGACACTTGGGGTACAGGATAATGATAGGCTGACACTTGGGGTACAGGATAATGACAGGCTGATACTTGGGGCACAGGATAATGACAGGCTGATACTTGGGGTACAGGATAATGACAGGCTGATACTCGGGGTACAGGATAATGACAGGCTGATACTTGGGGTACAGGATAATGACAGGCTGACACTTGGGGTACAGGATAATGATAGGCTGACACTTGGGGTACAGGATAATGACAGGCTGATACTTGGGGTACAGGATAATGACAGGCTGATACTCGGGGTACAGGATAATGACAGGCTGATACTTGGGGTACAGGATAATGACAGGCTGACACTTGGGGTACAGGATAATGATAGGCTGACACTTGGGGTACAGGATAATGACAGGCTGACACTTGGGGTACAGGATAATGATAGGCTGACACTCGGGGTACAGGATAATGACAGGCTGATACTTGGGGCACAGGATAATGACAGGCTGATACTTGGGGTACAGGATAATGACAGGCTGATACTCGGGGTACAGGATAATGACAGGCTGATACTTGGGGTACAGGATAATGACAGGCTGACACTTGGGGTACAGGATAATGATAGGCTGACACTTGGGGTACAGGATAATGACAGGCTGATACTTGGGGTACAGGATAATGACAGGCTGATACTCGGGGTACAGGATAATGACAGGCTGATACTTGGGGTACAGGATAATGACAGGCTGACACTTGGGGTACAGGATAATGATAGGCTGACACTTGGGGTACAGGATAATGACAGGCTGATACTTGGGGTACAGGATAATGACAGGCTGATACTCGGGGTACAGGATAATGACAGGCTGATACTTGGGGTACAGGACAATGACAGGCCGACACTCGGGGTACAGGATAATGACAGGCTGATACTTGGGGCACAGGATAATGACAGGCTGATACTTGGGGTACAGGATAATGACAGGCTGATACTTGGAGTACAGGATAATGACAGGCTGATACTCGGGGTACAGGATAATGACAGGCTGATACTTGGGGTACAGGATAATGACAGGCTGATACTTGGGGTACAGGATAATGACAGGCTGATACTCGGGGTACAGGATAATGACAGGCTGATACTCGGGGTACAGGATAATGACAGGCTGATACTTGGGGTACAGGATAATGACAGGCTGATACTTGGGGTACAGGATAATGACAGGCTGATACTTGGGGTACAGGATAATGACAGGCCGAAACTCGGGGTACAGGATAATGACAGGCTGATACTTGGGGTACAGGATAATGACAGGCTGATACTTGGGGTACAGGATAATGACAGGCTGATACTCGGGGTACAGGATAATGACAGGCTGATATTTGGGGTACAGGATAATGACAGGCTGATACTTGGGGTACAGGATAATGACAGGCTGATACTTGGGGTACAGGATAATGACAGGCTGATACTCGGGGTACAGGATAATGACAGGCTGATACTTGGGGTACAGGATAATGACAGGCTGATACTTGGGGTACAGGATAATGACAGGCTGATACTTGGGGTACAGGATAATGACAGGCTGATACTCGGGGTACAGGATAATGACAGGCTGATACTTGGGGTACAGGATAATGACAGGCTGATACTCGGGGTACAGGATAATGACAGGCTGATACTTGGGGTACAGGATAATGACAGGCTGACACTTGGGGTACAGGATAATGATAGGCTGACACTTGGGGTACAGGATAATGACAGGCTGATACTTGGGGTACAGGATAATGACAGGCTGATACTCGGGGTACAGGATAATGACAGGCTGATACTTGGGGTACAGGATAATGACAGGCTGACACTTGGGGTACAGGATAATGATAGGCTGACACTTGGGGTACAGGATAATGACAGGCTGATACTTGGGGTACAGGATAATGACAGGCTGATACTTGGGGTACAGGATAATGATAGGCTGACACTTGGGGTACAGGATAATGACAGGCTGATACTTGGGGTACAGGATAATGACAGGCTGATACTTGGGGTACAGGATAATGACAGGCTGATACTCGGGGTACAGGATAATGACAGGCTGATACTCGGGGTACAGGATAATGACAGGCTGATACTTGGGGTACAGGATAATGACAGGCTGATACTCGGGGTACAGGATAATGACAGGCTGATACTTGGGGTACAGGATAATGACAGGCTGATACTTGGGGTACAGGACAATGACAGGCTGATACTTGGGGTACAGGATAATGACAGGCTGATACTTGGGGTACAGGACAATGACAGGCCGACACTTGGGGTACAGGATAGTGACAGGCTGATACTCGGGGTACAGGATAATGACAGGCTGATACTTGGGGGTACAGGATAATGACAGGCTGATATTTGGGGTACAGGATAATGACAGGCTGATACTTGGGGTACAGGATAATGACGGGCTGATACTCGGGGTACAGGATAATGACGGGCTGATACTCGGGGTACAGGATAATGACAGGCTGATATTTGGGGTACAGGATAATGACAGGCTGATACTTGGGGTACAGGATAATGACAGGCTGATACTCGGGGTACAGGATAATGACAGGTTGATACTTGGGGTACAGGATAATGACAGGCTGATACTTGGGGTACAGGGTAATGACGGGCTGATACTTGGGGTACAGGGTAATGACGGGCTGATACTTGGGGTACAGGATAATGACAGGCTGATACTCGGGGTACAGGATAATGACAGGCTGATACTTGGGGTACAGGATAATGACAGGCTGACATTTGGAATACAGGGCAGTGATATTTGGGGTACAGGGCAGTGATATTTGGGGTACAGGGCAGTGATATTTGGGGTACTGGACGAGGTTCTGGCACATGATACAATTATACATAGCTTATCTAGTTACAATGCACTCTAGTAATGCCGCCATATACTGTGTTATGTAGCGCTGTTTCCCCACCAGACAGGCAGGCGCATGGTGTACCCCCTTTCCCCCCCAGATGACGGGATGTCCCCACTTTGCTCCTTCAGGGTCTGATTTCTTTGGCTCTCTTGCAGGTGAGCGGTCTGAGCGTCACTCGGGGCCCGGACCAGCTGATCGTCCTCCACACCCAGAAGAACCATGACATGGCCTTCTGCCTGGACCCCACCAACGGGAGCCGCGTGGGCGAACTTGTGGGGACGCTGAAGAATTTCTTCAAATCGTGAGTACTCCCCCCCCACCACCACCACCTTGTCCTGTGTCCTACCTGCACCGCATCACTCACATTGGTTGTCAGTGGGCACCCAGCTTTCCCGTGCCCCGAGCGGCCGTGTTCTTCTGCCTGGGATTCTTTACAGTTCTGGGTTTGGGAAAGCTGGATAATGATCCTGGTAAGAAAGTGGTTAAAATAAGTTTGTCTGGGTTTGCATCCTCCCCCCACTCCCCCCGTTACTGACACCCCGGAATAATTATCACTCCTGAGACGGTGGCGCTCATTACTGCGGAGGGGGAGGGGCCTCATTTACTATCAGTATTGTATCATGTGATGGCTCAGGGGCCCCCGGGTGCAGGGGCCACTACTAAACAATCCCACAGTGAGTGAGGCCAATGGCAGAAATCTGGGCGGGGTCTCTGTAATAACATATGTTCATATACCGGATATATAATGTCCCCCCTCACTCGCCGACAACCACAGAATACGCGTCACTCTGCAGTTCTGTGGTTGTCACACAGGAGACTCTAGGACGCACTACACCCCCCATCATCCTCAGTGCGATGCCTGTATCACCCCCATCCTCTATATACTGATGGTGGTAGTGGGGGAGGGGCGGTGCACGCGGCTGCTGCCACCTATACACATATACACACTGGCAGAAGACGCTGGAGGTTATACTTCTGCAGGAAATCTGCCCAGCAACAGAATTAACTCTCAGCTGGAGACCAGAGCAGCGAGCGGAGATGTACGGTATATAGTGAGCGGGCACCGCAGCCGGGCATTGTGGGTGATGGCGAGTGCCGCATTATACACGCATGGTAATGTGAGAGGGGGCAGGAGGATCACTCCCATCATCTGCACCGAACTGAAGAGAACATCAAAGGTGTCGTCACGTCACTGTAACTACATGTAAGACACCTGACCCCAGTACAGCTGACCCCAATATCACCCGCTGACCCCAATATGACCCGCTGACCCCAATACTGCTGACCCCAATATCACCCGCTGACCCCAGTACTGCTGACCCCAATATCACCCGCTGACCCCAGTACTACTGACCCCAATACCCACCCGCTGACCCCAGTACTGCTGACCCCAATATCACTCGCTGACCCCAATACCCACCCGCTGACCCCAGTACTACTGACCTCTATATCACTCGCTGACACCAATACCCACCCGCTGACCCCAGTACTGCTGACCCCAATATCACCCGCTGACCCCAATACCCACCCGCTCACCCCAGTACTACTGACCCCAATATCACCCGCTGACCCCAGTACTGCTGACCCCAATATCACCCGCTGACCCCAGTACTACTGACCCCAATACCCACCCGCTGACCCCAATACTACTGACCCCAATATCACTCGCTGACCCCAATATCACCCGCTGACCCCAGTACTACTGACCCCAATACCCACCCGCTGACCCCAATACTACTGACCCCAATATCACTCGCTGACCCCAATACCCACCCGCTGACCCCAGTACTGCTGACCCCAATATCACCCACTGACCCCAATACCACCCGCTGACCCCAGTACTACTGACCCCAATATCACCCACTGACCCCAGTACTGCTGACCCCAATATCACCCGCTGACCCCAGTACTGCTGACCCCAATATCACCCGCTGACCCCAGTACTGCTGACCCCAATATCACCCGCTGATCCCAGTACTACTGACCCCAATACCCACCCGCTGACCCCAATACTACTGACCCCAATATCACCCGCTGACCCCAATACCCACCCGCTGACCCCAGTACTACTGACCCCAATACCCACCCGCTGACCCCAGTACTACTGACCTCTATATCACTCGCTGACCCCAATACCCACCCGCTCACCCCAGTACTGCTGACCCCAATATCACTTGCTGACCCCAGTACTGCTGACCCCAATATCACCCGCTGACCCCAGTACTGCTGACCCCAATATCACCCGCTGACCCCAGTACTACTGACCCCAATATCACCCGCTGACCCCAGTACTACTGACCCCAATATCACTCGCTGACCCCAATACCCACCTGCTGACCCCAGTACTACTGACCCCAATATCACTCGCTGACCCCAATATCACCCGCTGACCCCAGTACTGCTGACCCCAATATCACCCCGCTGACCCCAGTACTGCTGACCCCAATATCACCTGCTGACCCCAGTGCTGCTGACCCCAATATCACTCGCTGACCCCAATATCACCCGCTGACCCCAGTACTGCTGACCCCAATATCACCCGCTGACCCCAGTACCACTGACCCCAATAGTATGGCTGTCCACACACTGTGACTGACTACAGGAATTGTAAATGCAGCTTTGGATGTGACTAGAGTATAAATGATGATCTAGTAAGTGCCCCTCACTTGGTGGTATCAAATTGTAACCCCTTCCTTACCTTAGACATCTAGGGATCTTAAAATTAAGTGCCCGAGACCCCCGGGGATCTCTGAAAATAACCCCTTCACTGCCGTAGACCTCCAGGTGACTCCCTCTTAGAACCTTTCATGGCCCCTGCCTGGTGTCAGCCATGTTGCCCCCTCCGGTAATACCCCTGCCCTCCTGTACCAGCCAATGATTCTTCTATTATGTGGCACTACACACCCCAGCATGCCCTGCCCCCGCCTCTTATAATCTCCTAGATCTGCGGAGAGACTGAAAGGAAAGTGACAGCGACAAATATGTGACAGGTCTCGGCGTATTCTATAATGGCCTCCATGGCAACTGAAGAGCAAGGCCTGTATGTGGTGTGGGGGAGCCGAGCCGGAGCAACCCCCAAATCTCAGGGGATGATGGGGGGACCCCGCCTGTAATGTGCCATCCCCGTAACACAGCAGTCCTATGTAACACCACAGATAACACAGTGATAACTCTCTATATACAGGTAATGTAGTAGATGTCACCGGCAGTCCTATGTAACACCACAGATAACACAGTGATAACTCTCTATATACAGGTAATGTAGTAGATGTCACCGGCAGTCCTATGTAACACCACAGATAACACAGTGATAACTCTCTGAGTACAGGTAATGTAGTAGATGTCACCGGCAGTCCTATGTAACACCACAGATAACACAGTGATAACTCTCTATATACAGGTAATGTAGTAGATGTCACCGGCAGTCCTATGTAACACCACAGATAACACAGTGATAACTCTCTATATACAGGTAATGTAGTAGATGTCACCGGCAGTCCTATGTAACACCACAGATAACACAGTGATAACTCTCTATATACAGGTAATGTAGTAGATGTCACCAGCAGTCCTATGTAACACCACAGATAACACAGTGATAACTCTCTATATACAGGTAATGTAGTAGATGTCACCGGCAGTCCTATGTAACACCACAGATAACACAGTGATAACTCTCTATATACAGGTAATGTAGTAGATGTCACCGGCAGTCCTATGTAACACCACAGATAACACAGTGATAACTCTCTATATACAGGTAATGTAGTAGATGTCACCGGCAGTCCTATGTAACACCACAGATAACACAGTGATAACTCTCTATATACAGGTAATGTAGTAGATGTCACCAGCAGTCCTATGTAACACCACAGATAACACAGTGATAACTCTCTATATACAGGTAATGTAGTAGATGTCACCGGCAGTCCTATGTAACACCACAGATAACACAGTGATAACTCTCTGAGTACAGGTAATGTAGTAGATGTCACCGGCAGTCCTATGTAACAGCACAGATAACACAGTGATAACTCTCTGTATACAGGTAATGTAGTAGATGTCACCGGCAGTCCTATGTAACAGCACAGATAACACAGTGATAACTCTCTGTATACAGGTAATGTAGTAGATGTCACCGGCAGTCCTATGTAACACCACAGATAACACAGTGATAACTCTCTATATACAGGTAATGTAGTAGATGTCACCGGCAGTCCTATGTAACAGCACAGATAACACAGTGATAACTCTCTATATACAGGTAATGTAGTAGATGTCACCGGCAGTCCTATGTAACACTACAGATAACACAGTGATAACTCTCTATATACAGGTAATGTAGTAGATGTCACCGGCAGTCCTATGTAACACTACAGATAACACAGTGATAACTCTCTATATACAGGTAATGTAGTAGATGTCACCGGCAGTCCTATGTAACACCACAGATAACACAGTGATAACTCTCTATATACAGGTAATGTAGTAGATGTGACCGGCAGTCCTATGTAACACCACAGATAACACAGTGATAACTCTCTATATACAGGTAATGTAGTAGATGTCACCGGCAGTCCTATGTAACACCACAGATAACACAGTGATAACTCTCTGAGTACAGGTAATGTAGTAGATGTCACCGGCAGTCCTATGTAACACCACAGATAACACAGTGATAACTCTCTATATACAGGTAATGTAGTAGATGTCACCGGCAGTCCTATGTAACACCACAGATAACACAGTGATAACTCTCTATATACAGGTAATGTAGTAGATGTCACCGGCAGTCCTATGTAACACCACAGATAACACAGTGATAACTCTCTATATACAGGTAATGTAGTAGATGTCACCGGCAGTCCTATGTAACACCACAGATAACACAGTGATAACTCTCTATATACAGGTAATGTAGTAGATGTCACCGGCAGTCCTATGTAACACCACAGATAACACAGTGATAACTCTCTATATACAGGTAATGTAGTAGATGTCACCGGCAGTCCTATGTAACACCACAGATAACACAGTGATAACTCTCTGTATACAGGTAATGTAGTAGATGTCACCCGGCAGTCCTATGTAACAGCACAGATAACACAGTGATAACTCTCTGTATACAGGTAATGTAGTAGATGTCACCGGCAGTCCTATGTAACAGCACAGATAACACAGTGATAACTCTCTGTATACAGGTAATGTAGTAGATGTCACCGGCAGTCCTATGTAACACCACAGATAACACAGTGATAACTCTCTGTATACAGGTAATGTAGTAGATGTCACCGGCAGTCCTATGTAACACCACAGATAACACAGTGATTACTCTCTATACAGGTAATGTAGTAGATGTCACCGGCAGTCCTATGTAACACCACAGATAACACAGTGATAACTCTCTATATACAGGTAATGTAGTAGATGTCACCGGCAGTCCTATGTAACACTACAGATAACACAGTGATAACTCTCTATATACAGGTAATGTAGTAGATGTCACCGGCAGTCCTATGTAACACCACAGATAACACAGTGATTACTCTCTATATACAGGTAATGTAGTAGATGTCACCGGCAGTCCTATGTAACACCACAGATAACACAGTGATAACTCTCTGTATACAGGTAATGTAGTAGATGTCACCGGCAGTCCTATGTAACACCACAGATAACACAGTGATTACTCTCTATATACAGGTAATGTAGTAGATGTCACCGGCAGTCCTATGTAACACCACAGATAACACAGTGATAACTCTCTATATACAGGTAATGTAGTAGATGTCACCGGCAGTCCTATGTAACACTACAGATAACACAGTGATAACTCTCTATATACAGGTAATGTAGTAGATGTCACCGGCAGTCCTATGTAACACCACAGATAACACAGTGATTACTCTCTATATACAGGTAATGTAGTAGATGTCACCGGCAGTCCTATGTAACACCACAGATAACACAGTGATAACTCTCTATATACAGGTAATGTAGTAGATGTCACGGCAGTCCTATGTAACACCACAGATAACACAGTGATAACTCTCTATATACAGGTAATGTAGTAGATGTCACCGGCAGTCCTATGTAACACCACAGATAACACAGTGATAACTCTCTATATACAGGTAATGTAGTAGATGTCACCGGCAGTCCTATGTAACACCACAGATAACACAGTGATAACTCTCTATATACAGGTAATGTAGTTAGATGTCACCGGCAGTCCTATGTAACACCACAGGATTAACACAGTGATAA